>NW_027072089.1:110552806-111152806 GCF_038088225.1 Cyrtonyx montezumae
GATCACTTATTTGTAAAAAGTAAATTAGTCAAAATATCTATTTAGAAGTTATTTACTTCAGATGTTCATGAATTATTTATCTCACTATGTCCCCTGTTTAACTGTGGTACAAAATTCTCTTAATTAGCTAAAAATATTTTAAATGATAGAGCAGCAGCTACTAGAGAATGTATCCCATATTAACTTGTCTTTGATTTAATAGATGTTTTCTGCCTCTTTATTACAATTCTGCCTAAATGTAGATTTGTGTACTTTGCAATTAATCCAAGCTGAGGTAGCCACTAGCTGGGTTGTTTTATTCTTAAATATGCTTAGATTTCAATGTTCTGTATTACGTACATAAATAGAAGTTTTACACAGTTCTGTTTTGCAGTTGCTTGTTTCTTTTTTGTTTGTTTGTTTTTCTTTGTTTATAGAATCAGAGATCAAATGTAGGATTCGGGATTTCTCATTGAACCAATATACCATTCAACTATATAATGCAATTTCCTAAAGGCTTACTGATATTAAGCATCCTAGATTCCAGACAAAGGCATTTCTCTTCTCTACAGTTTTACCTAAGAGATAAAATCAATATATAGCTCCACCTTTGTCCCTTAATGCTTGAAATGAAACCTTGCCTCTGTTGAAAGCAGTAATAGTTTTTCTCACTGACTTCAAAGCAGCTGGTGTTTCGCCCTTCACTTCTCAGCTGGATACTGCTTTTTCCTTTAAGCTACCATGTACCATAAAAAGCGAAGTGCTTTGGAAAATCTAATTCACCACAGTAAAAATTGCAAGGCCAAAAGGCAACGTCAATATATATTTTTATGTAGCAGTGGGAGGAGAAAAACTAGGAGAGAAAAACATTCCTATTCTCGGAGAGCAGAGATTTGTTGTATTTATAAATGAAAATGCATCCTTGAAAGTCATAAGAAAATGCAGACACTTGCTTAGTACCATTCCACCAAAGGCAGATGTCAAGTAAGTATGTTTACCAGCCAAACTACTCTTATAATCTCTAAATCAGAACGGTTAGAAATGGGATTTTGAGCACTAATGGTTTTGTAAGAGAGAGGCCAAAAGAAAATAAGTTCTGTGTTTATTATGTATTCATGCATGATTCTGGGGAATCCCTGTATTCAACTTTTCTCTAAGACATTATGGCATCATGAATTATCTTGTTTATTTTATTATTTTTTCCTGGCATCTGTCCTCTGCCTAAGATTCCTTCCTGTACTTCTAAGCACCCAGTTAGAAAGGTAAAACAAACATATAAGCGATGATATGATGGAGTTCTAACAAAAAGTTAATGATGGAACTGTGCACTTTCCAACTAGATGTTGTCTAAATGCCCAGGAAGAAAAGGCAAGCTTTGTCTTGCATTCATATCTGGATATAATTATCAAGTAAGCAGACACTAAAAAGTACAGAGTTATAGAAGCACCAAGAATTACAGGTGGGATCTCTTAACATTTTTGGCTGCTAGGCCTTTTTCATTCCCTGAGTTAGATTTATGCGAGGTATCAGGCATCACTGACACTGAAGAGAAACTGCTCTGGTGAGATAGAAAAAATAAAAAATAAAAAGAGCTCATTCTCCTTCATACAGTGCCTGTGACTCTTTTCTCTTTGAGATGAGGCTTTTGAACTCCAGGCATTACTTGATTATTGTTCAGTCTTGAGGTACTCTTTATCAATGTAGACAACTCTTCTGGTTCCAGCTATTCCAGATATTCAGCTGTTAAAGCAATTCCAGAGGAGGGCCACAAATGTGGTCAGAGGGCTGGAGCACCTTTCCTGTGAAGAAGGGCTGGGGAAGTTGGGCTTGTTATGCTTGAAGAAAAGGCTCCGGGGAGACCACATTGCATCCTTCCAGTACTTAAAGGGAGCTTATAATCAGGAGAGGGACTGACTTTTTGCACAGTCTGATACTGATAGGACAAGGTGGATAAAAATAAAAAAAGGGAGATTTAGATAAGATATTAGGAGGATTTTTTTTTTTTAATGGAGAAAGCGGTGAGGCACTGGAAGAAGTTACTTAGAGAATCTGTGGATGCATTGAAGCTAGGTTGAATGGAGCCCTGAACAAGTGGTTAGCAACCCTGCCCATGGCAGGAGGGTTGGAACTACTTAGGCTTGAAGATCCCTTCCAACCCAAGACATTATATGATTCTGTGACTCTGCAATTCTTCAGAAAGAAATGCCACGGAAGAACAAAGCATAGAATGGAAGGATCTGCTCACAATGTCTTATATCAAAGCTCACCCAGAAAAGAAAATAGAAATGTCTGGTACAAATGTGAAGGTCTAAGTTAAAGCACATCCATTTATACTAGTGCTACTGGGGAGCTGAGGAAATTTGATGAGGATTGAGCAAGATTAACCCTTCAAGCCAGGAACACTTAGTAGAATCCTGAAGGGCAAAGGGATCCAGGAAGGCTGGACACTCCTCAAGAAAGCTTAGAGGTACAGGAGGAGGCTGTCCCCCTGCATTCTTAGAAAAGCTGTCAGTGAAGAATACTGGTGTGGATGAACAGGGAACTTTGTCTGAAACTCCAGGAGAAAAAGGGATTGTACCACATGTGGAAAAAGAGATGGGAATCTTGGGCAGAGTACAAACAAATTTTTAGAACACACAGAGAAAAGATTAGAAAGGAAAAAAACAAGTTTGAACTCAACCTGGCTACTGTAGTAACAGAGAACAAATAATGCTTTTACAAATATATTAACAGTAAGAGAAGAGCTAAGAAGAATCTTCATCCTTTACTGGATATGGCAGGGAACGTGAGCACTGAGAACAAAGAAAATGTTGACATACTCAATGCTTTCTTAATATCTGTCTCTAAAAGTTAGACCAATTATCCTCAGGGCACTCTACCCCCTGACCCGAAAGGGAAGAATAAACCTCTCCCCATGATTCAGGTGGAAGTATTTAGAGATCTTCTATTCTGTCACAAATCCATGGGGTCAGATGGCATCACTGAGGGCGATGAGGGAGCTGGTGGTGGTGACTGCTAATCCACTTCCCACCATCTATCAGTGTTCCTGGTCAACTGGAGAGGTCCCAGAGGATTGGAGGCTTACCAGTGTGATTCCCATCTACAAGAAGTGTCATAAAGAGAATCCAGGGAAATACAGGCCTGACAGCCTGACTTTGGTCCCAGGAAAGGTTGCAAAACAGATCATCTTGAGTGAAATTGCATGGCACATGTGGGACACAATCAGGGGATAACGTAATGCTCAGGGACATGATTAAGCAGTGGGTTGTTAGGGTAGTATGGTTAAGTTGCAGTTGGACTTAATGAGCTTGAAGGTCTTCTCCAACCTGAACAACTCTATGATTCTGTGTGGTTGAATAACCATATCTGGAGATGCTCAGGTGTAGGGTGAACAAGCCAAAAGAACAGTACCCAAACAAAATAACAGGTGTGGATGGTATATTCTGTATGGCTTACCTGGATGGCATACAGACAACCAGTAATTAAAGAAAGGCTCACCTGTTCCTAATGGTCAAGGACTCCACAGTAAAGAAATCTCCAACAAGAGATCCTTCCCCAGTGGTGGTCAGCCCTTAAATGGGGTCTGGGAGAGTTGGAGCCAGACTCCACCCATTCCGGTCACACAGGTGAATTGCCTTCACCTGTGTTCTTGCAGCTGACTCAGTGCTCACCTCAGGTGATCAGTCAGTGGTTCAGGCCATAATTCTACAGTTCCCATACATCAGGAAACATTCAAATGTGATTTACTGGGGAAATATTGGTGGTAGGTGGATGGTTCAACTAGTTGATCTTAGAGATCTTTTCCAACCTTGGTAATTCTTTGATTCTATGAATTAAGACAAAATATGGCACATGACTAATAAATTTGTTCACCAGCCTTCCTTGGTTGTATCAGTTACCTCTAACAGCATGTTAAGTACTCAAATTAAAAAATGACATGAATTATGTGAAATTTATCTTCTTTTGTCCCTAATTGGGAACAACAGCAAGTGGGAAATCAGCAGAATTTCAGTCATTCCATGACACAGACCAGACTGGTGGGAAAGAGGCATTTGCAGAGAAGGGTGTGTTCGTGTGAATTTGTGAGAAACCACCCATATACACATCTGTGTGAATGTGTTTATGTACTGCTGCTCACAATCATGTAGCCTTGGGAAAGCCAAAAGCCTTTCATAACTGACTAGATATGAACCCCCTTTTCTCTCTCCACTAGTATAGAAGAAATAATTTCTGTCATCATTAGGAAGCTGCAGATAATTTTCTTAAAACATTTTGCCACATATGAGGGGCCTGTTTTCTTCTCCAAAGGCTGCTTAATTCTTATTAATATCAATGGGGGTTATTCACACATGTGGAGAATAAATTAGATTCTTCATTGTTCCCTTTTGATAAAATTAAACGTTCATTCCACATGTTAAAATTAGCTTGCATACTGTTGTTCTCATAGATTTGAAAGTAGAGAACATTAGTCATTAAATGAATCTTAAATTATTTTGTCTTTTAATAAAATACCTTTCTCTACTTCTAGAATCAGAAATTAGTTGTCAAAAGCTTCACTCATAGCTTGAATAGATGGCTGATCATCAGTTTTGGTGTGTTTTTATGCTACTGATTTCATCCTTAGGCTGGAGAGAAAACCTTTATACAAGGTGCATTATAGAGACTAGATCTGAATAGCAATTGGTTCATACTAATCCAGTCAATTTTCTCTCAGTCAGTTCCTGTTTCCTTTTTTTCGTATTTACAAGCATTGGAAGATGAATGCTTTTGTCACAGTCTGTATCAGAACTGTCTTAACTCATTTTCCTCTGTTGCCTGTAAGTAAAAAATGTGAAATAAATTTTCACTGACAAGACTCTGTGCTGCACTTTAATACCATCATTATACAGGGAATCATTACTGTGCATGATTTGGTATGTGCAGAGTGCTGAGATGGATTTTATACTCTTTGAAATGTTTCTTTGTAGGACAAATGCTTATACTTACAACAGATTTATTAATATTTATCATTGACATTGCATCAAAGAAATAGCAACAGAGATTATTCCGTGGACTTTTTGACAATTTTAGAATATGGAATGCTGAACATTAACATTTAGTAAGTGCAGTTCCCTGAATGATGGTGACACCAAACAAATTGGACTACTTAGAAACTGTGCTCCCTGTGGATCACGCCGTAGCAGAGAGTGATAAAGCATGATAGGTTCCTGGGACACAACTGGAGATGCAGCTACCATTGAAAATGGAGGAGAGATGGTGTGTTGGTAACATCAACTTACCTGCTCTGAAAGTGGTTCAAGATGAGTGAATGCCTACAACATGAGAAACTGGAGGGAAAGTAGAATATTAGAAAAGTAATGTTTTAGCATGCTCTTGGAAAAGACTTTGATGGAGGCCTTTGGGGTAAAATCTGAGTGAATTCATTTTTAACCTACAGCTAACAAAAATGAAGAAAACAGAAAAACTTCTACCTGTGTAATAGATGAATTAAAGAAATGAGGGTCAGTGAAGTCACCTGACCCACTAATCAAGTTAGTATTTTCAGAGAAAAGTTGATAATCAGTGATTGGAGAAGAACTAGTATCACAGCAATAAACAAATTTACAAAAATCCAGAATCAGCATCTTTTTAATTTAATTTATTTTAGCATTATTAGCATGAAAAGTAGTTTTTCACTGCAATTAAAAAGCTATTCAAACTTTGCTTTTTTTTCTAAACTAAAGTTAGCTATCACAAGTTGTAGGATTATTTTTCTTGTTCTATACTTTGATTCAGAATCTCTTCATGACCTTGAAACAAGACACAATCGATCTGATGCCTAGTTGTACTTATTTTTCAGATCCAATTTCAGTTTTTTTTCTCTAATTGCAATATTTTCTCTCAATGTATGTTGAAAAGTCAAAACAGTATTTTGTGGATAAGCAGGTATGAAAAACTTTTGTTGTTGTTGTTCCTAGTTGGTTTTGTTTTGCTTCTTGGTTTGACTTCTGAATATCTTCCAGTCTTAACTGGAGTTTAACAGACTTTTGGGTCCTTGGAAGCTCTTGTTTGTGAGAATATGACTAAGAGGCTTGCTATGAACTATTTAAGTCATCCCATAGAGGGCAGAATCCACAGTATAAGAATGCATTCATTTAGGCACCTAGATGCCTTAATGACATAGATCCCCTTACAGTCAATCAAGATTTTGTCAATACTATCAAAAGATCTTTAAGAGCCATCCATTTGACCAGGTAATAGGTATTTTTTTAGACTGAGGTGCCAATCTAAAAGGATTCTGCTCAGAGGATTCTGCTCTGCTGGAGCTGAATCCTATTAGGAAATGAGTCCCAGACGGAACTTAAATTGGATGTTTCTCTGTATCTTTCACCTTATTAAACTCCAGCTTTTCTAGTCTAGAGAGCTTAGATTTGCCTTGCTGATTTTTGTCCATTTGGTTTTCAGAGATTAGAGTAAGGGATTTGTTTAACGAGGCCATTCTACACTTTTTACTAATAATGCATCTTGTTTCGGGCAATTGCCCTGTGACAGTTTGAGTGTCACAAGGCAAGATCTGTTCTGTAAAGTCTTATTTCCTTTATTTGAGCCTTTTTCATGCATGAGAATAATCTTATTTAAAAATGTATATTTAAGGATTTCTATTACATGCAGTGAAATGTCACGAGGAAGTATTCTTGGCCAGCTCAGTGCTGCTGCAACACAGACATTGCCAAGGACTTTCTAAGGGGTTCTCTTGTCTAGATATGTGTGGTGAGAGAAGGCAATTCCTTTCTCCACTTTCATTCTGGCCACATTGTTGTTTTAGTCCTGGCTCCCTGTCACTTTTATTCCTACCATCCAAAGTGAAATAATGAATTAATGAATCTGGTTTTCCTTTAGAAAAAATGTTTATTACATTGTTAATATTCAAAGCAAAATAGAAGCCAAGTGAATGGTTCCAACCAAAGTTGTGCTGGAATTACCTTTGCAAATAAATCACAGAATGTAATCAATTACAAACTAAAGGGGAGAAAAAACAGCCTGCAAAATGAGTTTAGCAAAAAAAACTTGTTGGAACAAGTCTACAAGACAACACACTGGTTAAGCTGGTGCTAGCATTCTCTCTCTGTTAATGTCACTATCTTGAGACCCTTTTCAGGAAAAAGGTTCTGGAATTTGTAGGAAATCAATGCTTTTAAAATAAAATGTAATTGATAAGGCTTTTCCTGTTAAAGAGTGTCCACTGCTCAAAATGGCTTTATAGCTTTAATGAAAGTAGGTACAAGGCCTGGGTAGAAAACGAGAGTTTTCTACAGAAGTTGAAACTGTTCTGCCAGCCTGTTCTGTGCTCTAGGGCCAAACACCAGGTACCTTGCAAGTACCTGACTTAGTCATTGCTTATCTATTTTGTTTGGAACTTTCACTATCAGATATTTTTGGCAAACTGTTCATAAACATCTCTACCTGTAGCTGAACCCCTGCAAGCAACTATACAGTTGTCTGATCCTGTAAATGGGAAATGTTTTCAAACAGATTCAGGTAAGAAGGTGATATCATCAGTTTTCCTCGAGGAGTGAATTATTTAGTTACTGAGAGTTTTCATTCAAACCTAGCCAGGAGATTTTGCTGCAAATATATGCTATAATTCTACTGCTTAGCTCTTTCAGGTTTATACTGAGGACACAAATCTATAAAGTTGTGTTTACAAATGTTCTTTTGGCTGCTGTAATTTATTCATTTGAGAAGATCAATTGGACACGTGTATTGATAGTGGCCACAAACCGATTTATTTATTTCAGTCTTTCCTAAAATCACCAACAGCTGTTAGATAAAACAGGAGTAAATGGTGCTGAAGTATCATACTGAAAAATTGTTTTCCTAACTTTGTTATGGCTAATAAAATTCCAATTTGCAAGTCTCAGTTCCCTACAGTTGATATTCATGGGATTAATATGGAATTCCTTTGGCTAAAGCTGTTCAAGGGTGAGACATGTGGCCAAATACATTATGCAGGAGAAGATTAGCATCTTTCTTTTTGTGAACGAAGGTTATCTATACTCCCCCTCCATTCACCAGGTATGCTTGGATTTACAACCAGATGTTGGGACTATTTCAGGAGAACTTTGTTCTCCTTAAAAAGATGACAAATGACTGTAAGGGCAGTTGAAACATGTTTAGAGATGCTATTTCCCTTCTGATTACTGTACATGTGTAGAAACCTGAGGTTTCCACAATCTGAATATATTAATTAGTATTAGTGGTGCTATATAATTTTCTGGCTTATTCCATTAAAACAACAACAACAACGACGAAACCCTCCTTCTAAATCAAGTACTGATAATTTTATATGAAAGTTTTCAGATCAAATGTATTTGCATTGAACTTATTGATGTTTTTAGTATTCACTAAAATGTGCAAAATGCATTTTCAATAAAATAATATACGGGTTCTTGTTATGACTGTGTTTGCATATGGTATAATACACACAAATTATTTCTGCAGATGGGTTTAAATAAATATTATTTTGACTATTTTATGTTTTGACCAAACTACCTTTATTCTACAGACTCAGAACTTCATTTATGTAAGTTGTAGTGCAGCAGTAAACAGCAAATCACTGCTGCCTTTCAGTCATGTGTGTCTACCACAAACTCCTTCTTTAATTTAGTAGTTCATTTGCAGGGACAAACATGTGTGATGAAACTTCATATTCTGCTTTTTCCAAATGAAAATAGTTTGGGTTTTTTTAAGTTCAATGTCAAACTCCATGGCTGTGGATTTAACTGTGTGCAAATTTAGTTCCTGTAAAGTGAATTTTCTGTATTATTTAAATCTGTGAGAAGAGGTAAATGGAATAGCACTGATACCAGAGCATTGAATGGATGGCATGGAAACACGCTTATCCTATTTTCAGTGTGCCAAATTCTCTCTGAACTGAAATTTCATTTTTAAAGTTAATAGTCTATCATTCACATAGAAAACTGAGGAGTTTTCTGTGAGCTTATGATTTGTAGATGAAAGATACAAACAATCTGAACTTTCTTAGACAAGCTTCTTGCTAGGCCTCTGCTTTTAGTTATTTCATGAGAAATGACTTCAACCTAAAGAAGTGCTTTGGCTCGGCTTTGAGATATGCTGCAAAGTTAGCACAGCCTTGGATGCCAAATTTTTATATTCTTCACGTTCACAGAACTGCTGATGAGACATGTCACTCACTCCAAGGCTGTCTTCCCACCCTTTCTGTACAGCAATATTTAAACAACAATGGAAACAACTGCACTTAAGTATAAAGCTTTGGGAATACCAAGGCTCGTGTAGTCACTTCAGACAGATGAGGATGGCCCTTTTACCTGCTATCTTAATATGTATTTTGTTTTTCAGTCATTTGAAAGATCTATGCTGGAACAACTTTATCCTTTTCCTGCACTGTAGCTTGCTGCCCACCAAGGCTTTTGGAGCATTTACACTTCACTTAATGGCAATAGGGAACATCCATACATTTTTCTGTCAGTGGAAAGATCCTTCTGTAATGCTCATCTGCTACTGCTGGGTGTGGAAGCCTGAACAGTAATTGTTTAGACATCTTGGAGCCACTTTCCCAAAGAAAGTGGCTGCTTTTGCTGAACTGGGGGGGTGAAGGGTCTGATGAACTAAGGGGACACTGCTGAAAATAAAAATTGCCTTAGCCGGGAGTGATGATGAAGCACGGCGTGGTGCATCTTCCTTTACACCTGAGCCTGCTTGACCTGATGAACAGTTTCAGGTTGGAAGCACCTTAACTGCATGGAAGAGAATGGAAAGATGGAGATGACCCTTCTGCTTCAAGCAACACTTTAAAAGAGGCTAGCAAGGGAGGAAAAAATGTCCATTGCTTAAAAATGAGGTGGAGACTGTGTTGTCCCCAGCCATACTGACTGTCGCACTCTTCTGTGAAGAACCCACAGTTGGCAATAGGAAAGCTCATCTATCAGAACCTGCAGAAGGAGTACCAGAATTTGATTTAGAAACTGTGTTGAAAATTAAAGGAAATACTTTGTTCCAGTGACCTCAAAGAGCATAAGATCTACGTGCTTTCTGTGCCAAGGTAGAGTATCCAACAATTGTGAACGGAAGTCATGTTCCCCTCACACCTTTCCTGCCTGTTGTCTGAAAGCAGATCTTCTGATACAGCCTGCCAGCTTTTATTTTTGTTGGTTTCTCCTCCTAAGCCATGTTGCAGTTGTTTTCGTGCCCTCTGCATGCTGTTACTCCTTTCACAGGACTTCCTGTGACTTGCTCCTGAAATGTTGTGGAAACACTTTCAAGAAGCTTGATTGCACGTCTCACAGGCAATCTGATCGGAGTTATTTTCCTTGTATTTGTGCTTCCCAGAAATGCATGTCAGCCACTGAGAGAGGAAAGCATGTGGTCCCTGCTGGTGCAAGGGCTCTGGCTGGCACTCTGAAGCCAAGGAATTTGCTGCCGAGCACTGCTCTGGAGGCAGGGTGCTGCGACCTTGCTGTGGGTGTATGGCCTTCCTGCAAGCTGAGCAAATCTGTGCCACTTTTGTCACTCACTTCCTTTTCTGAACAAATTAATGTGCTTACCAGATGGCTACAACAGAGCTCACCAAACAACACACAAACACCATGCTGTCAAAGTGCTTAGCTGCCATCTTAGACACATATTTTACTTATTTCACCAAGATTGTACTTAGGCATACTGAACTTAAAGTTCCCATTTTGAGGCAAATTCCATTTGTTTCCCTGATTTTGCATCAGACAGTTAGCTCCATAAAAATGGATCTTTGTCTTTCTGACAGACCAGTGGCAGTGAAGAGCAGCAGTCAGATGGGAAGCTAGGATCCTTCCCTTCCAACATTCCCACATTATTCCATCAAATTCTTACATAGATTATTACATGGATTTGTCAAAGGAGAAAGCAGACATTTTACTGCTCACCTGAAGAAATTCATTTTACAAGGAATTATAGCAGCTATTTATGCAAAAATGCATGCTTTAGCTTTCCCCTCACCTGTGACACCATTAACTTTCCGTGATAATGTGAAAGTAAGTGATTTAGTTTAAAAAAATACCAGAAATCCTATCTCACTTATGATTATGTTATGAGATTACAGTAACAGAAACTGTCTAAAGCAGCTTACCTCTTGTAAGCATTTTCCGTATTATCTGCATACTACTATTCCAGAAGAAAAGTAAAAACACGGACTAATGGTACTGCAACATTGCTATGTGCTCTGGCTGTCTTACAAATCACACTATCCAGAGTTTAATGTCTCTGGATCTTAGACAAGAGGAACCCAGCAGAGCATGTTACCTTTGCAAATTGTTTTCATATCAATCAATTACCCAGTGGACATAAATATTTAAATGTAGACTTTCATGAAGCAGAGGGTCAGCAAAACCTATCTAAGCACTCTAAGGAACTTGATCAGGATGTAGGTGTCTGTTTAAGCATTCAGGTGTGACTGAAGTCCCAACAGTCTGATTCACAGCCTCGCTTTCTTTCTGCTGCAGTGCTGTAGTCCTGGCACAAGATTTGCTTCTAAGCTTCTCCTCTGTGGTCTACACTGGGCAATTAACATTAAGTCCATGATGAAGGACGTGGCTGACTTGCATGAAATATCTTTGCAAAGCAGTTTGTGCAACATGTCTGTTGGGAAATCAGGATGTGCTGAAAAGTTAAATTGTAATTACTTGTGTTTGGTGAATGGACTGCTCATTATTGATTCTTGCTGTAAAAAGAAGTCAAAGAGTGAACAATGCTTATCGAACAGGTAGCATCATCTCCAGATTAATCCCTTCCATAATACAGATGCAGGAGTAAACAGAACTTTTTTTCTCAGATTTTAGCTATGCTGCAATTCAACTACACTTTTTCTGCAGTGTCACACTTGAAGATTAAGAAAAGATAAATGGACAGTTTAAGCTCATCATCTTCTTATGGTTAAGAAATATCTTTAGGTGTAACCATGTTTCTTTTGTTGCAGTTTTTACAGTCCAAACTAATACTGCAATATATGTTGAAACACAGAACAGGTTTGTTACAACAAGTGCTGAACCCAAATTAATCCAAGGATTAACCGTGGTCTTTGCCTAACCTGTTTGAGTCTATAGTGCAATTTATAAATAAACAGTGTGAGAGAAGTTCCTGTCATACTGTTTGTCCTTTGTATGAATGAGGCTTCATCTGTAATATTTTGGAGAATTGTGAAGAAGACTTTCAGTAAATTAGAGCTGCAGATGAGTGAAGAAGTTTTCCTTGTGATATCTCTTCGTTCCATTGAGTCAAGAGAGGAAACTTTAATTTTGTTTTCTCAAGTATCTGCTTCTATAGGGCACAGTTGGCACTTCCTGCTGTAGACATCTTACATAGGCAAGAAAATCAGAATGGATTTCTCTCGAAGATCAAGAGATACTTTAAGAATTAAGAAAATTTGTTGCTTTCTTCTGTTGGTTTAGAGTTTTAACTAATGAGTCGTTTAAACAGCACCTCCAGCAACTTTGTGACTCCAGATCTTCCTCTAATCACTAGATTGTTCCTTTCATTTCAGATCCAAGTGGGCTGGGACTGATTAGACTTTCCTGCACCCCAAAACACTAAGCAGTCTTCTTGCTCACCAGTATAGTTCTTCCAGATTTTCATTTCAGCAGTAAGAAATGCCTTTACCCCCAAACTCACACAATCTCTGGAAGATATTCACAGATCCATATTAATCCTTATTTCTTTTCTGCTTCAAATGTTATGTCAGAAGACAAAGACCTTAAGGAAGGGATATTATCTATTCTTTGAATAGCATCTGAAACCAAACTCCACAAAATCTATGTTTTTCTTTCATTTGCTAGAATGGCAAGTCAGAAAAACTGGACAGTCAGAAAAACTGTCATGTTTAGACGAATCTGTGTTAAAGCTTTTTCTTCTTCTTTGACTTTGATACCGACAAAATGATAGAGCTTGTTTGTTTTTACCACTACAGTGGTACAAGGTGAATATTTATTTGATGTATGCACTGAAAAAATATTCTGGTATTAGTCCATAAGGCTAATTTTCCTGGGAAAATTTTTCTAACTAAGGTATTCCTCAGTATTCTTCACACAGACTCAGTATCTTGAGAACAGATTGGTAGGGCGCTGCATACCCATAAAACCTCTGACCTGAATAGTTTGGAGTCTTTATATACTATGCTGTTTTCTTCTCTCTCTCTTTTTTTTTTTTCCTTAAAAAGAATTATAAATGCTTAATTTAAAATTCAGAATTAACTTGCAATATCTGGAAGTTGAACAACCCCAGAATGCCGCAGATTTGGGACATAAATGCAAAGTCTTTGAGTTGGGCATCTCTGGGAATTGCAATATACTGTTTCTGATCTTGCCTTTTGAAAGTGTATTTATGAAAGCTTTCTGTTTCTCCTTCAGTTATGCCAGGAGGGCATGTTATCTGCTTCCTGCCATAAGTCATCAGAAACTTTCTTTTCCTCTGCTGCATCACTGTGAAAGTGAGAACAACTTAAAGGAGTGAAAGTAATTTGTTCTGCAGGAGATATTAGATAAAGGGTGCCTAGAGGATTCTTCATACCATGTAAAGATGGCGATAATACTGAATGACATTATACATCATTGTGCAAAGCAAAGTAAGCTCAGCAGCACAAAATTCCTCTCTTGTCTCAGACCTGTGATACACTTTCTTTCATTGTATAATCAATATGCTGTCCACAGTAGCTCTGTTGGGTTAGCTGAAGTGGCATGGAACCTCACAATGCCTAGTTCAGATGCTCTGTGAGCCATAGAGAGCAGGTCTGAGGCAGCTGTACTTGCCTACACTTTTTGAAAGCACAATGCAGACAAAACCGCTTTATAGACTCCTAGCTTGGGCTTCAGTAGGGATCTGGAGACCCCTGCCATTGCCAATTTCTGAAGCTGTGGGTATTAAGAGTCAAAGCGAGAGATTAAATGAGATTGCAGCAATGTAGCTTAATGTACTGCTCATATGGCAACAGCAGAGTTCATTAACTGTGGTGGTGCTTGAAATATTGCTGAACACACCGTTAAGCATTTCATTTCCAAAGGAATTCTTAGAAGCATGAGACTTCTACTCTGAAAACTTTCTCAAAATCTGGAATACAAAATCGTGAGTTACCATTTGCACTGACCAGTGGGGTTCTTATTTTCATCCTGTCTCATAACATGTTAATAATATTTTCCAAATTGCTACTAAATATCTAGCAAAAAATACAGGATCTTACAAAATCAGTTCAAGCAATGCATCTTGTGCCAGAAGCCTGTTAAATTACCTTCTTCCTTCATTGCCTCATATTGCACGTTCTGTTTCCTGGCAGAATCTTTTCTGTTCTGATTCTGGATCCTGACTCAGGTGTGTGCTGATGTATTTGTGTTCAGTCAGAGCTGGGCCATGTAAGGAGGACCACTAATGCAGAGAGCCTGAGCCACACTTGCCCTGGGGAGGTTTCAGCTGGATCCCAAAGGCTCACAACTTGTACAAAGTCAATGCAGCACTGAACCATTTTTCTAGTAGGAACCAAACTTTTTTTGTAACTTAGACTCCTTTGTACGCTGAAGGTGTGAATTTTTCCCTGTTCTCTTACTGTCTGCTGAAAACAGGGCTTTTCTCATGCAGATAATCCTTTTTTTTTGTGGTGTGAAGAGGTCTGAATCAGCAATGTCACCTCCATCAGCAGAATAAATTAGAACATGTCCTGAGGTGAGCAATGTTATGTACAAAGAAATCAGATGAATAATAAATACACTGAATTTTCAGCGTGTGACTAAAAATAGATGAAGTCTTGAAAGTTTTACCTAAATAATGGTTGTGTTGGATGTGGGTTAACCAAACCTGACTTTCTCACAACTGTTTTGAGCATATACTCCGCTCCTTTTAAACACTTGTTTTAATTTCCTCTCAGTTTTTTGGGAAGGAAATTAAGTTTTGCTGGTACCCTCCAAGGAATAAATGTCAAAAGTTATTCTAGTTTCCTTATATTGACCAAGAACTGAAACAGCAATGCCTTCTCTTTCCTCTTGGCCGAGGCAGCATTATCATGTGAAAAGCTGGAAGAGATAAACCCTACAAAAGAAAACACCTCTAAGCCCCAGCACAGCAATTCTTTCACAGTTCACAGCATAAAGATGACATTTCAGAAGAAAAGCACTATACCTTAGACACTGACTATCAAGGAAGCACACAAAAAACCTCAGTGTTAACATCTGTGTAGCCAAGGCCAGATAACAGCAGTGGTCCCTCTGGAGAGGCTTGCTTGCACCTTGTGTCCTTTTCCTCCCTGCAGAATGTTCTCGTGGCTGCCACTTGGCTCTGAACTGCTGCAGGTTGATTTAAGAGGTCCAGAATAATCCCAGATCAGGCTGTGTGTGCACTTCAAACTTAGATGATACGTCTCAGAGGGTTGGTTATTTTTTCCTGGAAAACAGATGACAGCTTGAACAAAAAGGTTATTACAACCTTAGAATCCTTTGTACTAATTTCCCATTGCTAATTACCTATTCTCAGTGGTGGTCTCTTCCTTGCAACTCATCTCACAAACAGCCTTTAGAAATTTCTGTTTCCTCTTTATCTACTCTTCTGCTGGAAACTATCTCACAGTATTGGCACAATGCCTTCTAGGTCTACTGTACCATCACTTCAAAAATGGATGAGTGATTCTATTTTTTAAAGAAAGAGGCATTTTAACTTTCTAAAGCAAGATTTCACAGCACACTGTATCCCGTTACATTCTGCTGGGGTAGTGGGGTGATTCATTTAATGATGTGTGATTACAGATTTTCCCTTCTCCTGAGTACTGAAGTAGAATACTTCATCTCAGAAAGCCAGCCTTTTCCAAACTGCTAGCAAAATAAACCCCTTATGAGAAACATATAATGTGTGCAGTCTCCAAGGTTAGAAGAGAAAATAATGAAAAATAACCAGATACTGCAGTTTTATCACATTTGTCCCCAAGGCTCTTGACACTGCACCAAGTTGGAGAACAGAGCTCAGCAATGATAAAATCTCAGGCAGGTAGAGTGAAGCCTTGGAGGGCATTTAGCAGAAAGAAGCCACCATAGCAGCATCCCTCAGATTCTTGAAGGCAATTGATTCTGTGTGAGCTTTGCCATACTCATTTCAGAAGTTTGCTCATTTGTATGAGCTGCAATTAATCAGAGGTAAAAGTGTTCATTCGCAAATTAGTATCTTCAGGAGAAGTTGCATGTCCCGACCAGGATGAAGCCTGCTTCTCTAAATCCCATGTACCCTGGAAATGTCCTGTTCTATCTCCATATTTGGTTCTGCCCAGCTCTGAGCTGCCTCACTGCCAGACTTTGCCATTCTGTGCAATTAGGTGAGCGTGGAGCAATCTAGAGCTGCTTCAAACTCTGTGTGTGTTGGAGCAGGAAGGATTGCAATCAGTTAAGTTCGTGAGCAAAATTATATAGAATATAAATGTATGAATGAATATCTATTTTGATTACTACCTGCAGTGTTATGTTTTGTTTTGCTTTGTTTTCTTCTGTGAGGATTTAGGCTTCCTAGCTAGCTTGGCCTGCAGGGGGCATCAAAAGAATTCAGTGGACACAGCACAATTTTCTTACCGTTACTATTGATAGCAGCTCTTAAAAGAAGTACTTCACCATTATATTAAAAAAGCTGAATAATGCACTTTATTAAAAGGCAGAAACAAAAATGACATTTCTCTGCATCTCTTCTGATTCTTCTGGCTGCTTAAAATAGAAATAGGGGGTTTTAAAGCACATTCATCCTCCAAAGTCTTATTATCAGAAGAGAGTTTGAGAGAAGTCCCTTGGGAAAGGGAACTTCTAAATACTTCCCTCACCCATAAAAATAAGATTTAAGGAGTTTTAAAGGTTTACAGAAATAAGGCAAGTTATTTCAGGAATTCCTGTATTTTCTTTAAATTGGAATAGACTGCCTTATAGTATTATTTACTGCATGAAACCTTATTTGAAGAGTCTTGTTGGATGTGTAACAGACTGCACTAACAGTAGCACTTACATTTGTTTACTGTATTATGAGTACAAATACAGTGAATTAGAGCAGGAACAACTAAACAAAATTCACCCTATAATTTCTTCTTTCTTCACTGTTAGTATTGTATCATGCTTCCTACCATTTCTTGCCTTGCTGTTCTATATTGGGTTTTCTTGCTTTGGAATTCTTCTGAATGAGTCGTGGGTCTACATCCTGATGGTTGCAGTAGATAGGATATTGATGCAAATCTTAAATATAATGATTTTAAATATTTTCTTTACTTTTCTACAGCCTAACTTCATGAGCTATGCAATATTCTCTTTGCTCCTCAAGCATAAATCACAATTACATTTTGCCCCCAAATAGGTGTCCCTGCTGTCTGCTACTGCCTGCCTTTCTGTGTGCTGCTTGCTTATTTGGTTGAAAAAGTATATAACTTTCAGGAAAGGATGATGTTATGGATGAGACACACACATCTAGAGCATACTGTACCAAATATTTATGAACTATTTGTTTGCAACAAATACAAACCTAATTAAGGTGTCTTGAACAACAACATACTCTTTCTAACTGTAGAAACAATATAAAAGCTTTCTGTGTTTCTTAAACAGTTGCAGCCAGACAATGCATCTGTTCCCCTCTGTGTCTGGAGTGGATTGGAAATACTGTCTTCATTTGCGCTGTTTGTTGAACATGGCCCATTTGCTGCTAACAAGGATCTCAGCTGCAGCATTTTCTTTGTAATTAACTCTGTAATGCTTGTTTTCTCTAAGTTCGATAACAAGTGCTTTCACCAGCATTATCTCTTTTTTGTGTTGTCTCTGTTTTACATGTGTGATGTGTCATAATGTTTCATCTCCTTTGCTGATGTCAAGAGAAAATTAAAATTTATCTTCTGACTCAGCTAGTACAGAAGATATTTTGGAACATGTACTATTTCAAAGTAAACTAACTAAGCTAATAGAAATGTAGACATCTGTATGGGAACTGCTGAATCACGGCCTGAACCACTGATTGGTCACCTGAGGTGAGCACCAAGTCAGCCATGGGGGCACAGGTGAAGGTGATATACCTGTGTGGGTGGAAGGGGTGGAGCCTAGTTCCTCCTCTCTCAAACCCCATTTAAGGGCTGACCACCACCAGGGAAGGATCTCTTCTTGGAGATCCCTTCCATGTGGAGTCCTCTGCGAGCCTTGTCATCTTAAAGGTGAGCCATCTTCTCTTTTGTATTACCTGTATAACTGTTTGTATAGAACTACTTGAAATATACCATCTTCTATACTATTCCCTGGTGGAGTATCGTCATTAGGAGTTATTTACTCTACATTTGGCGAGCCAGGCAGCTCTAACTAAATCCATAATGTCATTTATTTGGAGTATATTTAAATGGGCCAAGGGGGAGAACGTTACCCCCCTAGAACAGATAATCCCTGGTCTAATTCCAGGATTCATGGGGTCACCCTACTATGGATTGGCATCCGTTATTGAGAAATGGGGACCCATGCGGGTTCCAGGGACTGCCGCTCCTTCTCCATCTTATTTGACTGACTACTTTGTAGGATTAGATAAAGACATACTTATTACCAAGGAGCGGCGGTTAGCTGCCTCTGCAGTAGCCTGGCCATTAGTAATGGCCATACTCAAGTTAGATGTCGCAAATGTTAATATGGAAACTGAAAATCAGCTATTACGAGACCGTATTGAGAAACTGGAACAACAGCTGGGTACGTTAACAACCAAAAAGCCTGGCCTAAATGTCCCCACAAGACAAATAAGGAATATATTGGTAGAAGACACCCCAAAATCAGAGGAAGAAGACTCTGATATGACAGGGGAAAAGATCTCTAAGGCAGATCTCGAAACTCCATCTATGATGGACCCATTCGAGATTCGGCCTATTATAACTCAAAAAACAAAGAAGGTACAGGATAGACCAGCAGGGGTGCCTCCTGACCAATGGCCCCCTGCAGAAACCTGCCTCCATGTGACCGCTCGTCCATACACAGCTAATGAGTTGATGGACCTAGTACAACGGTTCCATCAGAAACCAAGAGAAAGCATACCATCATGGCTCCTAAGGTTATGGGATGCAGGAGCTGAAAGTGTTTTAGTAAATGGAACAGAAATGTCAAAATTAGCATCTATAACGATAAACCCGGCATTAAGACAAAGATTATATGCAGCTGTCCATTATAATGAGGAAAACCATTCTATTATAGATTGGTTGATGGCTGCGTGCCGCTTAACATGGCCCAATAAAACTGATATCCCTCTTAATACTGGTTTGTGGTCCTCTATGGAGGACCTCCAGACCTATATCAGAGAACTGGGTATGAGGGAGGCTCTGTATGCGGACACTTTTGAAAGCCCCGATACGGAAAAATTTACAGCGGGCATGAGAGATCTAATACTACAGCAGGCCCCCTCCCACCTATATGGGATGTTGGTTTCCATATTAAATCCGTTGGTGGCATCAGAAGCCATCGTACAGCAGGCAGCCCAGTTAGTAGCAGACTTAGGGGAGACGGAGCGCGTAAGAACCAGGCGTAATGTTCGTATAGTGGAAGATGCTGAGGCCTTCCCTATTAGAACTAAAAAGCCTGCTCCACGGATGCCCCGATCAGGCCCCGTACGGGTATCCCGGAGGACTATGTTTAATGATCTCATACGGGCTGGGGTTGCATTTACCAAAATTGATGGGCAACCCAACCATGTTTTGTTACAGCTGTGGAAACAGCTTAGAAATGATCAGAAATTTCAGAGTGCTCCCAGAAAATCGGGAGTACGAATTATAGAAAAAACACCAACAACAACCTGGAATTTGGCTGACTTTATAATACCGAACAGAAGGAAAAAATATCCGCAGGTGTCACAGGCTACAGTGCCTGAGCCACCTGTGGCAAAAGATTTAGATCTGGCAAAATTCATGGATTAACGGAAAATTCTGGTCCCCATAGGGCCTCTAGCTGTGACCGGAGGCCCTATGTAGAACTAACAATATTCTGGTCCAGGACAAATGTGCAGAAGGTGATGGCTCTAGTGGATACTGGCGCAGAAACATCGATTATATATGGAGACCCAACGAAATTTAAGGGTAATAGAGTGATGATTGGTGGGTTTGGGGGACAGACTATTCCAGTCACCCAGACGTGGTTGAAACTGGGGGTTGGGCGTCTCCCGCCCCGGGAGTATAAGGTGTCGATTGCCCCAATTCCAGAATATATCTTGGGCATAGACATTCTATGGGGTCTGGCTCTCCAGACAACTGTGGGAGAGTTCAGACTACGGCAGAGGTACATTAGTATCCGGGCAATACGGACAATATTGAGGGGCCATGCGAAACATGAGCCCATTTGTTTGCCAAAACCACGCCGGATTACTAATGTAAGACAGTACAGACTCCCGGGTGGACAAGAAGAAATATCAAAAACAGTGCAGGAATTAGAGAAAGTAGGTATTATAAGGCCTGCACACAGCCCATATAATTCCCCCATATGGCCAGTACGGAAGTCGGATGGAACATGGAGAATGACGGTGGATTATAGGGAACTGAATAAGGTCACGCCGCCCATCCATGCGGCCGTACCCAATATTGCCTCCTTAATGGACACTCTTAGTAGGGAAATTAAAACCTACCATTGTGTCCTGGATTTAGCGAATGCGTTTTTTAGCATACCTATTGCTAAAGAATCACAAGATCAATTTGCATTTACGTGGGGAGGCAGGCAGTGGACCTTTCAGGTCTTGCCACAGGGGTACGTGCACTCACCAACATACTGTCATAATTTGGTGGCACGTGACCTGGCTGATTGGAGGAAACCAAACAGTGTGAACCTATACCACTATATTGATGACCTCCTGTTAACATCCGACTCACTGGAAGCAGTAGGGGAGGCAGCAGATTCATTAACTGCCTACCTAAGTGAAAGAGGATGGGCTATCAATCCTCAAAAAGTGCAAGGTCCAGGACTGTCCGTAAAATTTCTAGGGGTAGTCTGGTCAGGAAAGACCAAAGTATTACCTGATGCCGTCATAGATAAGGTTCAGGCATTTCCAGTCCCTACAACACCAAAGCAGCTGCAGGAATTCCTGGGTATATTGGGATATTGGCGTTCCTTTATACCTCATTTGGCGCAGCTGCTGAGACCTTTATATAGACTTACCAAAAAGGGCCAATTATGGGACTGGGGGAGAACAGAACAGGATGCTTTTCAACAGGCGAAACAGGCAGTTAAACAAGCCCAGGCACTGGGTATATTTGATCCTACCCTTCCAGCTGAGCTAGATGTTCACGTAACTCAAGATGGCTTTGGCTGGGGCCTGTGGCAACGTCAGAGTTCTGTTCGGACCCCCATTGGATTTTGGTCTCAGGTGTGGCATGGAGCAGAGGAAAGATATAGTATGATTGAAAAACAGTTATTGGCTGCCTATTCTGCATTACAAGCGGTAGAGCCAATAACCCAAACGGCCGAAGTTATAGTCAAGACTACATTGCCAATCCAGGGGTGGGTAAGAGATCTGACCCACCTTCCTAAGACGGGGGTGGCCCAGGCGCAGACGGTGGCACGATGGGTTGCCTATCTCAGTCAGAGGAGTAGTCTATCTTCCTCACCGTTGAAAGAAGAGCTTCAGAAGATTCTTGGCCCAGTAACGTATCATAGTGATGCACCAAAACAAACTTCGGTTGCTCCACCACAGAAGAGTCCCGTCCAGGAAGGAAAATATCCTATTCCTGAAGATGCCTGGTACACGGATGGGTCCAGCAAGGGCAACCCAAGTAAGTGGAGAGCAGTAGCGTACCATCCTGCCACAGACACAGTCTGGTTCGAAGAGGGGGATGGTCAAAGCAGCCAGTGGGCAGAGCTGCGGGCGGTGTGGATGGTTATAACCAAAGAACCTGGTGATGGTATCCTGAATATTTGCACAGATAGTTGGGCTGTGTATCGGGGGCTCACTCTTTGGATCGCACAGTGGGCCACCCAGGATTGGACTATCCACTCCCGACCGATCTGGGGCAAAGATATGTGGTTAGACATATGGAATACAGTCAAACACAGAACTGTGTGTGTCTACCATGTTTCTGGTCATCAACCCCTACAGTCACCAGGAAATGATGAAGCCGACACACTGGCCCGAGTTAGATGGGTTGAGAACTCTCCATCTGAGAATATCGCTTACTGGCTACATCAAAAGCTGCGGCATGCTGGGCAGAAGACCATGTGGGCAGCCGCTAAAGCGTGGGGACTGCCCGTACAACTATCGGACATCGCTCAAGCATGCCGAGACTGTGACGCCTGCTCTAAGATAAGACCGAGGTCGTTGCCTGAAACTACAGCCCATCTTGCTAGAGGACACAATCCTCTACAGAGGTGGCAGGTTGATTATATTGGGCCTCTCCCTCGGTCTGAAGGGGCGAGATATGCCCTAACCTGTGTCGACACCGCGAGTGGGCTAATGCAGGCCTATCCAGTACCAAAAGCCAACCAGGCATACACTATAAAGGCACTCACAAGGTTGATGGCTGCCTACGGGACACCGCAAGTCATCGAGAGTGACCAAGGAAGTCATTTCACGGGTGCAGTGATACAACGCTGGGCAGAAGAAAATAATATTGAGTGGCGATTCCACCTGCCATATAATCCAACGGGGGCAGGCCTTATCGAACGTTACAATGGTATTCTCAAGGCTGCCCTGAAGACAGACTCTCAGTCCCTGCAGGGGTGGACAAAGAGACTCCATGAGACCCTGCGGGACCTGAATGAAAGACCTAGAGATGGCAGACCCAGTGCCTTGAAAATGTTACAAACAATATGGGCCTCCCCACTTAGGATCCAAATTACGGGCACCGATAATGAAGTGAAACCTCAGATTGGCAATGAGAACAACCTTCTGCTCCCTGCCCCTGAGGACCTAGAACCAGGTACCAATAGAATAAAATGGCCCTGGAAGGTGCAGGTAGGACCACGATGGTGCGGCCTACTTGCACCGTGGGGGAGATTATTGGAGGTGGGGGGTTCGGTAGCTCCTCCGGTTATAGGTACATGGCCTACTGAAATAATGGTTAACACTCCAGTCTTCATTGCTAAGGGGACCCCTATCATGTCTCTGTGGCAGATCAGGACACCCCCTTTGGTGCCTGATATAGTCGTACAGCCACAGACATCGGGTCAAAGGGTCTGGTACAGGCGACCAGGGCGTGCCCCTGTACAAGCTGAAGTGTTAACCCAAGACAGGAATACGGCCTGTATCTTGCCCTGGAAAGCGGATCTTCCCCTCTTGGTACCTCTAAAACACTTGTATTACTCCCCATAAGTCTATGAATCACCAGAAGGAATCAAAACAATACTGCAGTGTTCCAGAGTTGTTATAAGACCATGTGAAGCATCTGGTGATGGTCTAACCGGGACTGATGACACGTAAGATGGACCTGCACTGTATGATTACATGCTTCCAGTAGATACCACCGAGCACTGGCCCAAAGAAGAGTTCGACGGATGCGCCGATCATCACTCATATCAGATTACATCAGCATGCGTTGCGACGGGCAATTATGTAAGCGTCGCGATGTATTGGGTCTCTTTATCAAGGGGAACTCACCTTATGGTTACTTGATCAGTGGTTCATGTCGTGAAGGGGTGGAGTGTATGGGAACTGCTGAATCACGGCCTGAACCACTGATTGGTCACCTGAGGTGAGCACCAAGTCAGCCATGGGGGCACAGGTGAAGGTGATATACCTGTGTGGGTGGAAGGGGTGGAGCCTAGTTCCTCCTCTCTCAAACCCCATTTAAGGGCTGACCACCACCAGGGAAGGATCTCTTCTTGGAGATCCCTTCCATGTGGAGTCCTCTGCGAGCCTTGTCATCTTAAAGGTGAGCCATCTTCTCTTTTGTATTACCTGTATAACTGTTTGTATAGAACTACTTGAAATATACCATCTTCTATACTATTCCCTGGTGGAGTATCGTCATTAGGAGTTATTTACTCTACAACATCGTACTTTCTCATTTTACTTTTAGCAAAATAACAGATTATGGTTTGTTCAGCCCCTTTGCAATTACAGGTGTTTGAACAAAACTGAAGAGGTACCACGGGAGCTAACGTGCTACTCTGAGTTGGAATTGTAAAGAAAACACCCCAGAGAAGATTGAGATAGGGTTACACGAACAGTCTTGACATGGACATTTTGTAGCTTTTGAGTCCTTCACTTGACAGTAGCATTCTTTAAAAGGTGACTATTTCTTCCTCATTGTTTATGCAACATAGGTTCTTCTGACACTTCTTTCCAGGCCGAAGTCTTACATTCTGCTAAGCTCCTTCCCCTCCCATCTCTTTCTGTCCAGTCCTGTCTCTTCCCTGACTTTTTATTTTCTTCCCCATTTTCCAGCTGTCAGCCGTGCCATAAGAAAATGTTCCTTTCCTGTTTCAGATCAGCATAATCTGGGCTCCTCAGTCACTCTCATGTACTTTGCTCTGCCATTTCCACCTTACCCTCCACCACAATTCCTTGTCTGGTCCTTTCTTCTTTCCAATTGCTACCTTCTTCCCAAGCTCTCCCTCCTGCAATTTCTCCTTCAGTTATAGCATTCTCCATTCCAAGGCAGTTCCATATTTTGTCTTTGTGGGCAGGAGGACTTCATCCATTACCCCATCTTCTCCCATCCTCATCCCTTTCCACATAGGCATTGTCTCCTCTGGCACACTGTGGGCAGACTAACCATCCAGCTTCAAAGTCAAGAAACCTGTTAAAAGGGAATATCCTCAGAATGCTTTAAGATGAATCTTGGAAATAATAATAAATCAAGCTGAAATTTTTCTCCAATTGTCCTGAGTCAGAATCCTGGCATGGAAAATTTCAATTTAACATGGGCAGAATTGTGCAAATGAAAACAGGTCTTGCAATGGAAAGAGTCCAACACTTATAATCCAGAACATACTGGGAAAATACAGTAGCTGTGGTGTCTCTTGTGCACATTTTCCATGGCCAAATTCATATTATAACACTGACATTCTAGCTATTTCTAACATGAGCCACTGAAATTAGTGGCACATGTAGCAGAATTTGGGGAAATGTCTGAAAGACTCTGTGTAATAGTACTTAGCTAAGATCATTTATTGCAGAAGAGTCAAGGTTGACACAAAGTCTTTTAGCAGTGAATAACCAAGTGTCCTTGTATATCCAGGATTTTCATACTTTCCAAGGATAATCTGACAAGCACAAACACTGAGCACCTACTTTCTCCTTCATGCCTGAAAGCAAATGGTCTATACTTGCCAACTACCTTTTAACAATAGGCTTTTAAGGCACAAAAAAACTTTTGGAGACTGAGAGTTTTCTGAATAATAGACATACACAGGGAAAACAGCAGCTGCATGTGCTTTTGCTTCTGTGAAAGTGTGTATGTATTTGTAACCACCTAACTCTATTTTGAGCACCTCTTGGTTAAAGAGCAACTTCACTTCAACATGCATTTTCTTCCTGACTAGAGGAAGTGTTAGAAGTAATTTCCATCCTCTACTGTGCAAGTCTGCAGCTCTGGAAGGCTCCACTATGTAGCGAACACTATGGCTGAAGGGCAGACTGAAACACACGAGTGATGAACAACGGGAGCTGAAAAGCAGTTTGGGTTTTTCTTTCTAAATCATTTTTTTTTTAAGCACAATAAAATGGAATATGATGCCCCTTCTTGGACTTGCTTGGAATACCACACGAGAAAGCATGCCTTGGTCCTTAAAATCTAGTTGTTCTGAGGAGAACTTTTTTATCAAGAAACCACATGCTGGGAAACAAGGCAAAAAACACAGGTAGTGTTAGTGATGAAGAGATAGGGGCAGGCTTTTCTTCTCCATGTATCCTAGATTTTGTTTTGTTGTTAGGCTGGAATTAGCTTTCATTTTTGAGCACTTGTCCCCAGGATTCCCAAAAATCGGTACCACTGATATTTCCTGGACAACTTCTGAAGTCATTTGAGCTCAACATATTTTTGTCCGTTTTAAAGAAGTTTATGTGGAAAGGAGTTATGAAGAAGTTACTGCTTTTAGTGATAAACACTGGTGTTCAGAAATCTCTCTGTTAGACTAAATTGCCTGTAATACACAAAGAAAAGAAAATCAGAAATAGGGAAAGGGAAAAAAATGGTGGATAGACAAACAGTGACTTAAAATGGAAAAAAAATCTCTTGCCTTGTAATTCTTGTGATCCATGGTTCCTACACACAAGAATGAAACCAGGATGTCTCTAACAAAAAATAGTCGAATCTTTTCTTAGGATTTGCCTGTTTTGTCTTACGGTTCTTGTCCAATCAGCTTGGCACAGATGCTTGCTTTTGCCTTTAAAAAGATTTGTCTCCAGTAGCTTGCTTGCAAGGAACAGCCTTGATGTCTTTATTAACAGAGAAAAGTGTGTGTAAAATCCACTTGTGGACCTGAAGCCTTCATCCTTACAGGCCTGTTTGAATGGCTTTTATAAGAGGACTATGATTTAAGAGTGCTAATGTTTTCTTCAGAATGGTTAGCCTATTAACTAGCAAGACTTTTTAGGTACCAAATTGAGGTAGCCAATCAGCTGGTGCGTTAAAGTTTTAGTGATGTTTAAGGAACAAATTCTTCTGAAGGATGGATAGAATTTCCTGTATTAGATGTATTTACTCTATTCCAGATTGATTGTCCATTGTGTCCCTAAGCAGCATGATATGATCCTACAGAGCACTGAAGGAAAAGGTCAGAAGCATTAGGCTGCATGGGGTTGGAGGTTGAAGACCCACCCCACCCCAATCATATGTGTGGGGAGTTTCGCACTGTGGCTGCTTTCCTCCATTAGCAAATGTTTTGCTTGCTTAATTACCAGATGCCTTGATTGTAAGGCTTCTTTTTTTGAGAGTCCAGAAGATGCCCTTAGCTTTATGTTCCCCACTTGGATTTAGCTACAGATTCTGGCTGACCTTCTCTGTGGCCACTGGCTGCATGCACGTGACCCCCTCCTCTTGCATGACATATGAAGAGAAGCTAATTCAAAGCGTTCATTGTTTATGGCTGGTTTTTAGTTCTTTTAGCTTCAGGGTTTAAAAGCTGGGGAACAGCTAATCAAAGGCTAGTGCAGAAAACTGATTTCAGCTGTCTCTTTATAGGTTTCACATTTTTCATTTGTCTTCCCCCACCCAATATAGTCTCCTTTCCTAGAACTGAGGAAAGCAAAAGCAAATTTAAAACCTCCAGAAACGTCTGTCTGTCTACAGGAAATTAAGGGTGAATGGGCCCTTTTTACCTTTATGCCCTTTACTCCTTCACTTAAATATATAGGCTTTGCTGTTGCCCTTGACAGCTGCTTACAGGACAGGCACATTTCTCTCAGTCATCACCCTGGGACTACTCTTTCCAACCTGAAGCGTGTTCCTGCCTGCTTGTAACCATGGAGGTGTATACAGCATTTCAGAGAGAAAACAGCCCCCCTCATGGCCAAGGCTTCAGCCAAAGCCAGCTATGCTCTGCTCTCAGCCTTTTCGAAAGGACAGCTCTTGTTTCCTTCAACAGTGCTGTTTATAGCTTCACCAGATGAAAACTGTCACATCCCATTTCCACTGAGACTGAATGATATCTGTTGGCTGAATGCAGGATTGAAAAAACAGAACTTAGTTCAGCTTTAATGCTTGCATAGACACCATGCAAATTTCCCTCAAATGAGCCAGGAAATTCTAAATATCATCTTGTTGCAAAAAAATTGCTGTCTCCAAAGGTCAATTTGGAAATGTTGTGACCTGTGATGTCCTTTACCATTGGCTGCATTTCCCAGAAAATATGTGAATTCTGGATGAGATGTCTGCTCAGACTGGAGCTAAGTATTCAACAGCAAGAACAGAGACAGTAGTATTTTTTAAAGTGTCATAAACTTAGCAAAATGAGTTTGCTAATGTGAAAGATACCAATCCAAACAATCACATCCTGCATAGTCTGTATAGAATCCTGCTGTGTGTTTCAAGTAGAAGTACTTTAAAACATGCTGCTTGAACTGGATGAACATTTCCTATATGATTCATATTTTTATTTACAGTTCAGTACACTTTCCAGATTTTCCAGTGATTTCTGTGATAACATAGCAATCATTTTTCTGCTAGTGAAATTAGTTTGTATAGCGTAGCCCCTGGCCCCTGTTAGATGTCTTACTTCATAGTTTCTTGGGAGCTTGAGAAGTAAACTCTCATTGCCTTGCACCCAGTGACAGTGACCAGAATGATGAAAGGGAATATTTAGGATCTTACATCAAAGTGGAGTAGGATCAATTTGCCAGTGTAAACCCTGTACTCGTTCTCCTAGCTGAATAGGAAGTGTTTGAAAACTTTGAAATACTACAGTGTAGTTTTCTGTATTGGAGCCCATTTGTTAAGGTTTCTATTGACATATTTCTGTTTTGTTACCAGATTAGCAGAAGATCACCTGACAAAAAGGGGGGATGTAAATCCTCTATATACCTCCCAGGGTGAGTGGCCACATCTTTGTTTACATGCATTCCATCCCAGTTCCTTCAGAAAATTTCTTCAGAGAAGCAGTCTATCAGTGGATTATACCATTACTGTTAAAGCATATGAGATAAATTACTAACCAACTTTCCAAAGCTTATTACACAAACATTTTAGAGAAAGCTTCATGTTGTTTTGTTACTCACTGGATTTATACTTCAAGATTAGAGACTGGCCTAGAAAGTTTTTTTTTTTCCTCATTTCAGCTCCGTTATAGGAGTCACTAATACAATAAGCCCATGAAACTTTCCTTGCAACTTCTACATTATCAGATTTACAGCATGTTCCCATTTTGATAGCACAAGTAGCAGCTCCTGCTGTTTAGACCAGCTTGGACACCCAGTCTTGGATTTTTAAAGCTAGGCTCCCAGCTGTATTTGGAAATTAAAGAAATGGTCCTGGAGTTTATTGAGAAGTTTGCTTACCAGCTGCTGTTTGATATTATCTAGGAAACAGTGTCCTCTAAGCGGATTTTTCTACCAGTGGAGAGGTTTTATTTTTCATCATTCACTCCATAGGGAAGGTGCAACCTTTGAGACTTCTGCTCTTCCTCTCTGATTAGAAAAACTCGAGATTGACCTTATCCTTGATTGAAGTTATTGCAGGAAATGTTCAAACTCTGAAAAGAAATCTGAGTGTTTTCTGAATTCTTTATTCACAAATTTGGAATTAAGCAGAATCAGAAGTCTATCTCCATAGGATGCTGTGGCAGATTGCTGTATACCTCTGAGTTCAGCTGTGCCTGTGATGTTTTCTTAATTTGATTCCTAACTCCTGTAACTCATTTTTTATAAGAAGAATATTTGTGTTCTTACCGTGAGATATTACCTGCACCTCAGGTGTGAAACAAAATAAAAAGGTGATTAGCTTTTCCAGGATAGCGTTATATAAGCAAGCAACAATTCCAGAAGCACTTCTCAAGTGACAGTTTTGATGGGTAAATGGAACATCTAGACTCCTATGACCGTCCTTCCAATTTCCTGTCTTGTATAGGCAAATGTCTGCTCTCTACTGAAAACACACCAAACAAATCAACACAGCTCTCTGTGAAAGATACCTGTAATATAAGCAGCTATTTATAAAAACAAAACAAAAAAAGCAAACAAAACCAACCAACCACAAATAATAATAACTAAAAAAAATGCTTTGAAGAAATTTAATTCCTGAGAGCCCTGACTTTAGTTCCTCTTTTCCTTTCTGGCATCTAAGAAGCTGTCCACTTACAATGAAGTACATAATACTGTAATCTACCCAAAGGTTCTACATTAAAAATAATGATTAAATTAGCTTTGATGACACACTATTAGATATTTTCACCAAACATACTGAAGTTGCATTCTGCTTTTACGGTAACTTAGAGAAAGTAAGGCTACTACAGTTCACTTAGATCTGCCTGACAAGGAAGGTGAGGAAAAGAGAGCAATCCATCAGTAAAAGCTGTTGGCAAATGATTTTCCTTGATAAGAAGGGGTCCAGAGACAAATTGAAGAGTTCTGGTTTCCCAGTGAAACCACAGCTGGGCTCACTGCTTGCCTGTTTAAGCCTACAATGGATTTTAAAGTGAATGCATTCTACAGGCTGTATATTGGAGAACATGTGGTTCTTTCAAAGCAATGCTAAAAAATAAGAATGTGTTGAAAATCACAGTAAAAAAAAAAAGGGGGGGAGGGTTTTAGGAAATCCCATATCAGAAAATACAGTATTTTCCTGAATGAATTACAATTTCTGATTAATTTCACGTACAACAGCACTGAATCTCTTGGCTCAGGTTATTAATTTAAAGGAAAACATCTAATTAAGTGTGTGGAGATGAGAAGGAAGAGTCGGTGTTTGATTTTGTTTGGGATCTTTAGGTAAGACTTTCACACAACTCAAAACATGCAGAAGCCTACGAGCTGATCCCTTTGCTGCTCCATGGCACACTTATCAATATTGCAGATTCTCTTTGTGGTTAGCTCTGTTTATGTAAGATTTTTCCATTGTACGCTCATTGAGTTCACTCTCAATCTTTTTAAGATCTGTATGCCACGATTGCTGCAGCTGCTGTCAGTTCCTAATTTACAGCTCAGTATTATAGCATTATTTGACAAAATCAGTATGGTAGAATTTTTTAAATTGTGAATGATCTGCACCTGCACCTTCACCTTCACTCCGTGGTAGAGAAGTAAAGTTACTGAAGCATAGTTGTAGCTTTGGGTTTTTTTTTTGTTGTTTGGGTTTTATTTTGGGGAGAAAAAAAAAAACAATCTTAACAGTAATATCCTGTCACTGTGTACAGTTACAGAATTCAGAGGAATAAAAGAAGTTTAACTGCACAATTTTTAAAGCTCACTAGTCTTTTAATTTGTGGTGTGCACTGTATGACAAAATATTTGTAATTTTTATAGGGATTTATTTTGAGAAGAGCATTTAAAAACAGAATAAAACAGTGCTTTGGAGGTTGTGTTACACTTAAGAATCTAGAGTTTAACTCTCACAGAGAACCATTAAATTGATGTTAGAAGCATTGCTTCTACTTCCTTTTGAGGGACAAAATACAGATTTAATTTGAGACATCAAAATTGGATGAACAGACATGACAACTGAGAAGTTTTATTATTCAAACCTTTTAATTCCAAAATGGCTAAATAAATAATTAAAGAAAAAACAGGACAGGAGACACTTTATTGCTCAAACATCTTTCCAGAACTATTTATCTATGACAACTCAACTTATTAGCCTGTACCTGATGCTGTTGTTCCTGCTGCTGTAGGGTGCCAACCCATCCCCTTAACAGGCCCTGTGAGAGCTGCAGGTGCAGTTGGGGCAGTACATGGCTCCCCAAGGCTGCTCATCAGGAGCAGCTTTGCTCTCCTTGGAAAAATATGAGGGAAACATTTGGCTTCCTGTCATCAGAAAATGTTAATTAATTCTTTTGTTTCTTTATACCTGTGTAGGGTGAATAACCCAAAAGAACAGAATCTACAGAAAACAAGAGAGGCGGATGATATATTTTGTATGGCTTACCTGGATGGTATAAAGACAACCAGTAAATTAGGAAAAGCTCACCTGTTGCTGATGGTCAAGACTCACCTAAGACTCCACAAGGGAAGGATCTCCAACAAGAGATCCATCCCTAGTGGTGCTCAGCCCTTAAATGGGGTCTGGGAGAGGTGGAGCCAGCCTCCACCCCTTCTGGTCACACAGGTGCATTGTCTTCACTTGTGCTCCTGTGGCTGACTCAGTGCTCACCTCAGGTGATCAATCAGTTGTTCAGGCCATGATTCAACAGTTCCCACACAACGTGTTAGAGAAATATCCCACACTTTTCCTTCATCAACCTTTCCTGGAGAATCAAGAGGAGGGAAGCCTGAAGACTCAGTCAGATTCTCCTGATAAGAAACAGAAGATGTTTCTAATTCAGATGGCTCAATTTTAATTTTTCTTGTTTCAGTTTGACGGAAATTTTCAGATAGAGACATTTCTGGGACAAGCTAGCCTTCACCCTGCCAATTGGCAAGAGAAATCCAGCAAAACTGTCTGGGGCTTCTTTGGGGAGATGCTCAGGCATCACCATGAGGCTCGTGTATCACCACAATGACATTGCTGTGTGGTGCCCAGGGTCTGTCTGGCTGAAGCAGCCGGAGTGGTTGTCACTGACCAACACTCCTGGTCCTGCGCAGAGCCATGAGTGTTTTGATTTGAGTCAGGGAGCAAATAAAACTGTATTTAAAGGGGATCACTCCTCACCTAGACCTTGCTTCCCCTTCCCTGTGTGGTCCCCTGAATAACTCCCTTCTGAACTCTTTGATGTCCCTCTGGTTCTCCAGATGTGGAGGAGGAAATCAGTTTCCCAAGCAATGTTAACAAAAGAAAATAGTAATCTCTTCCTAATTTGTCTCCATTTCTTGCACATGCTCTGTGGTTTCAATAGCACGGCTTCTACAAGGGAATAGCTGTGCACACAGGTGATGCTCTGCAATGTCAACAGTATCCCAGAGGCTGCTCTGTAGTCCTACTACAAAAAGACACTGTGCATTTTGCTGATGGCATAAACAGGAAATATGCAACTCCACTTTTGTTTCTATGCTTTTGTTTCATATTTTAGAAATTCAGAAAGCAAGCTTACAAAATTAGTGATGATTTTTAAGCCTTTTAAATAGCACTTCTCTCTACATGATCAGGTGATTGTACTTGGGATGATGCCTGGATGCAGGACTCAAACATCCTCTAAGTTTGAGGATGCCTCCAAAATGGAGGATCTGTTGACTCCCTTAAGGGTAGAGAGGCCTTGAGGAGAGATGTTGACTAAAGTGAGGGCTGGACAATCACCAAGTGCATGGAGTTGTACAAGAGCAAGTGCCAAATTCTGTACCTGGGGTGGGGCAACCTAGGACATACATACAGACAAGAAGCAGGAGAGTGGCTTCACATAAAGGGATCTGGGGGTTCTGGTCAATGGAAAGTTGAATCTGAGCCAGTGGAGGATCTTTGTTGGCCCTTTCCATATTGAGATATTCTGTTATTCTGTGATTCTAAAGCTGCACAAAATACAGCCAGCACTCATAGCGGAGCTCCAGGAAATGTTCATGAATTAACCAGCTGAGGGAGCACAAGACATCGGCTTTCTGTTAACGGCACAGTGGATTTTAGGGTGCTTCTAAAAGAAACAGTATGGTAGTTATTATGTCTGATTCACTTAGCTTTTCAGTGAAACATCTGAGGGACTTTTTTCATGTGTGGTAATTTGGGTCACAATTGATTTGACAGCACAGATTTTTAAAGGGTAGAGAAGATCTGTTCCTTTTTTAAACATTCTTGTCTAGAATATGTAATTTTTGAATTGAAACTTATTCCCACTCTATACTGTTAGGCTTTATGGGTCTGAGGTGAAATCCTGGGCCACTTGAGGTTAATGGCTAAGTCCCATGGACGAGATCAGAGCCAAGCTGTCATCTGTGTTCTATATACAAAGTTGTACGCACAAGTGCACATACAGACAGCTGTACCGTGTCAGACTCACAGCCTGCCCAGCCCACCACCCTGAAGCAAGGCAACAGCAATTCCTGCAGATACACCAGCAGTGGGACACACACTCTGTGACTCAGAGAACTCTTGTTCTCTGATACACTGTTTTTGTGGTTTGAGAAAACAAATTGCTACGCTTGATTTGTTTTCCTGCATGAGCAAAACCAGGTTTTGCTTTCCCCAGGTATTCTCTTCAGCTTTGTATGACTGTGAGTCCACATGAGGACATGCTGTGCTGTACCTGGTGCAGCACAAGCGAGCTTACATACACAAAAGCCCTTTGAACCCACTTTGCAGCCCATGCTTATGCAGATAGGCAATACTGAGGGAGGCAGCAATAGTAACTGCTAACACATGTGAAATCCTGATTCAGAAGACGTTGTTTTTATTACAGTTTTCTGCAGCTACTCCAAAGTGTCAAATTCCAATTTGATTTCTTCATTAGGAAAGCTGCTACTTTAGTAGTAACAAACAACAGGAAAAAAAAAAGTCTGACAAGATTTGGGTTAAAAAAAAAAGGGTTGCCATGGGTTAGACCGTGTAAGTGTTCCTTTCACTATTCTTTGCATTCTGGAAATAGGTCAGCCTCTTTTCATAGAAATTGGATAATTGATACAGCACAGGCCAGAAAAGACATAAACAAGCAATCTTTCTTCAAAAGACATGAAATACAGACTTTACTCTTTGCAAAGAAGGGAAGAAGTGCTATCATTCTTATCTACCACCGCAGCCTATCATTTAACACCAACTTAATATAAAAGTGCTCTCGCATTTCCTGAATTAGAAATCGTATCTTATTTTCCCAGAAGGCACTGCTCACTTTCAGAGCAAGTATCATGCCCTAATATTTTTTGTTCATAGGAAATATTATAGGGTACCTGGATTTTTATGGTATTGAACTTCTATGTCTTTCTTCAGATTGATGTGAGTAAATAAGCTCCAGTTCCCTGTTCTTTGCCTTTCCCTTAATGGAATCATGCTTGAACTTGTTCTTTTGTTTGTGCTTCAGGAAATTTCTTCTCCCTCTGCCCTGGGCAAAAGTAGAGTTATGGTAATGAAAATATGCACATAATACAAAGGGGAAAATCTTTGTCCAAAAGGAAATGATAAGTAAAGCTTTAAGGGTAGATTAATTCCATTTTAACTACGAGAACTTTATGCCACAGACTCTGCTTGTGAAAACTAAACCCCTTTGATAAGAAAAAAATACTTTCTTTAGGTCTTGTATAATTAGCCTGGAAAATGAGATAGGTGGATTTTGAGGTGATGGTGGAATGTGAAGATAAAATTCTGAAATTTGACCAGCAGCATTTGGAAGACAAAGAGATGACTTTACATCTGCAGCTGCCAGAAGAGGTAGTCTGTACTTCTCTTCCAGAACTAGACTCCACATTACTCCCACATTTATAGTATCAAGAACAATGCTCAAAGATATCAGATCTTTGCTCGCAAAGAAAGTCAAAGGCATTTTTTGCTGATGCTCTAACAATTCGGTAAACTTGATGATGGGATTAACGTGACTTAGGGTCTGTATGCTGACATGAAGGGAGACAGAAGCAAGGGAAGGTAACAGACTTTTTGAAGCATTTCTCTTTTTACTCTCAACCAGAATCCCTGCATTCCTGCTTGATTCAGCTTGTGTCAGCTGCTTTTCATTCAACATTTGATTTCCTGAGGATGCTGTTTAGAAAGTAGATGAAATAGGAAGTTTTATAACAAAGTAAGACTTACTATTATATGGTGGGCTGTTGATTATAACTACAACTGAGCTTAACAGCAAAACTTTTCATTCAGATAGCCCCAAGGGTATATCAGGTGTCAAAGAGTGGATCACCACATTGTCTGAATGTACCTGGCTCTGAAATTAGATACATAAGAAGATGTGTATACTCTCTGCTCCCAGGGCTCTGGTCCAGGGGCTCTGTTGGCCCTTTGGCCTTGGCCAAAACAGACTGGGACAGTAAATCTCACAACTGACAGCAAAGTAGAACTCACCTTGGAAAGTTCATCAGTAAATGGTCTGTCCAGACTAGAAGGAATTGCTGGTTTAGTTATACCATGAACACACATTGGAGGATTCTCCTAGTTGTGCCAATATAAGGGTGCTCAGAGAAGAATTCAACCTAAACCTGCCCTGTCATTTCCTCCTACTCCTGCATCTACTTACTGGATGATACCAGTATTTCCACAAGGAAGGGTGAATACAGGAACATCCATAAATATTTAGCCAGAAGAAGAATAGGCACATTTTTCTGGGGGATGGGTGGAAGAGGTCATAGATGTAAGCCTCTCAGGGAACTGCAGTATACAGTGCGCACCCCAAAAACATCTTTCATTACAGCAACATCTGAAGAAGCTCAGAAGAACTCAAGGCATTACGTAAGGATACAGATGTGGCTGACATACTTCTGAGAGGCGATTCAGTGCTGTGCAAGCATGTTAATACTATCATAACTAACTCAGGATCTTTAACAAGGTAACATATTTAAGACTTGCAGGCTTTTAATTGTACACCGAATCTTACTTAGAGATGAATAATTTGCCAGACTCTTACATTTTAAAGCTTTTCTCCTCATCCTTTAAGGGCATGGAACAAAGTTTTCTTCTTTCTTCCTTCCCTCTTCCTGTGGACAGAGGGGTGCTGCAAGGCAAGTTTTCTGCAGTGCAATTTATCTGACCTGTCTTACTCCCCACCCAAGCATGCCAAGCATACACCAGAGCTAGCGCAGAGGAAGCAGTGGGAGAAGAGCAATGTCACCCTGCAAAAAGTTTGCACCCGTTGAGGCTCAGTTCTGTTGTAAAACCACACCTTTGGACTAGCAGGGATGAATGGGGCAGTTCACTGGTCCAGGTGCTACTGTTCCAAGTGCTATGCACCTGTTCTTCTACTCAGACAGAGCTTTTTCTCTGCAGTCATAACCAGTATAGTATTGTGTGCAGTGAGCTAAGAGATTACAAACAAAGTCTGTATGTCATGCCTCCATGTTCCTAGATAATCAGCAGAAAATACTTTAATGGATCAGATTTCTATGTGGTCATACTGCTCAATTTCCATTGTAAGTAATGAGGTTTTGTTATTCAGGTCCTCCAGATGATTCAACAGTTTTTGCCCTCTGAATATTGAATGCCTTTGGTTGTGATATGAAGTATAATTTTTATTCATAAGAAATTGATGATGTGAATACTACAAAGAAGTAGAAAATGAAAAGATCAGAAATCTATCGTCTCTGTGCAAAAGCTGAATTAAAATATTGCAAGGCAGTTTAACAGAGACACCCTCCAGCCCTAAGACACAACAGAGCACTGTAATCTTGTATTAAATCTCATTGAATCAATCACCCTTGTACTCCCTCCAGCCCTAGGACAGGAAATCTGCACCAGCTGTTGGGTGCTGTCTTCACTCCCACAAATGTTGTACCCAGATTATGAGCAACGTCAGAGTAGTTGCTTATGAAAGTGGGTTTTTTGACCTCAGCGCGGCATGATCTTTACCTTTTCTTTGTTTCTCTGTTCTCTTCTTTGTAATTAAGCAGACTTGATTGCCTTACATGATGAGAACCCTTTTTAGAAATGGGATCAAAAGCATCTGGGGGCTGGGAATGGCCCTGCGGAAGTTGGGGCCGCCTGGCTGAGGCACAGGCTGTGGGGAAGGAAGGGCATTCTGTAGTGTCTGCCTTGGACATAATTTCAAACAGAGCGCCTTCAGACTGTGTTTATACAATCCCGTCTTTCATGAGCTGTTTTAATTCCTTTAACTGAATGTCAGAGAGCCCTGAAGGTTTAACTTATCCCATGGAAATCAGAAGAACTGAAGCCTAAAGGGCTGATGTGTACCCTGCTGCATGCTTTATAGGTTTCATACTCCACAGTAGCAGCTCTCTGTTAAGGCACACTTGGCCAGGAACTGTGAGGAAATGCTGTTCATTCTGATGGTACCATCCCATAGAATGGACATTTAAGCACAAATATACCCCAAATAAGTTACAGCAAGTTGTATGTTAATAGTTCTATGTCTTATGTGCTATTTTGCTTTTCATAAATATTTTCACATCCTTTGTGTGTATAAGTACTGCCCATCCCTTGTAGCTGGGAGAGTAGCATAAGGACTAGAGGCAGCTGCCAGCTCTTACTGCTGCCCTTGGCTTGGCTTTGGAGTGGCCATTTGCATAAGGCTTGTGATATGGCTGGATCCATGCAAATACTCCAATGCTGTAACATCTCATGTTACAAAACCTGTAAAATCTCTCCTTTTGGTAAGGCGTGAATTCACCTGACCTAAATTCCCACTTAGTCCCAGTGCTGGCAATTTCCAATTACCTCTATGCCCTTAAAGGCTTACAATGAGCCTATTGGGCCCGTTGTAAAGTGGGGAAAGCTATGTGTTCATCACAAGGATGAAGACAAGTTCATTAAACAGTGCAGTATTAGGCATCACACAAACAAGGTCAGATAACTACCTGAATATGTACATCCCCAGTTAGATAGTGTGTGGCTTCTGCAATACTGTCCGCCACTCACTCTGTTCCAGTGAAGAGATATAAAGCATAGTACTTCCTTGTATAAGGAAAATTTCTTCATGTGATGGGACTAAATACAGACAGAACTTTAGGATATTCATTTTCATGTGTGAAATGCCACAACACACATGAAAAATAAAGGTTTTGAACAACAGAGTGTCAAGTTTGGAGGTAGCTTTCATAACCTCGCAGTAATAGAACTATTGGACTGCAAAACTAATTGACACTATCTGTTCCATTTATCTTTGTCTAAGTAAAAATGAAGTAATTTCGGAACTCGTAAATCTAAGTGAGAATATTGTGTCTCTGATTTAGTATATTTGAGAGATTCTTTCACATATTACATCGGTGTGAGTAATAAAAGCTATCACAGTATGTTAGACAAGGGGTATTTGCTCAGGCCAGAAGTTCAGTGACTATGAAGATATCATTAGTCTGTTCCTCTGAGCATACTGGATACTATTTTGAAGGAACTGATTTGTGGCAGAGATGTCATGAAGTCATACAAGATGCTTCAGATCAACTCTCAGTCCGACTCCGTGCTTTCTTCTGTGACGTCAAGCTTCTGTTTTTAGAAATGAAAGGTGTGCTGTGGGTGCCAAAGAGAAAAACTGAACAATTTGATAAGAACTTTTACTGGCCTGATAAGATCTGCAGTAAAACAGTGGGTTAAATAGAACTATCACTAACCTTAAATTTCAGGTAAACAAAGACTAAGTTTAAACAAGGTGAGAGACATCACAGAAACACATGCCAGGGCATTTTATAACACAAGTTCAGTTTGGTTAGAGAGTTTAACCTCAGGGGTAATGATAATTAGCATTTACTGGTTGTTGTTAAAGAAAATAAATTGCATTACTGTTACTTCAGCTGAGAAGTTTTGTGATAATTGAGCAATAGTTGACCTTTCTGCATAATATGATGCATGGATAACATAGTAACTTATAAAATAAAAGCTGAAGACTTGTAAAGTAGTTGAAGAAGCTACATTTTTGTTAACTGTATGCCACTGTGCCTGGCCACAATAACACAGGTAAGGGCAGTCCACTTTCAGTCCTAAAGGGACTTGTTATTCTTATACATCCGAGCCTTTTTAGGAATGAAATACAGCAGAGATCTCTTTTAAAAAAACATTACTTCTCAGTTCTTTTGTGCTAAAATCCAGACTGGAGAGCTTTTCAGAAAATACCTTGCACTGGGCATAAATATCACAGATTATTGAATGGAAGTTAAAATTGGTCATGAAGTCCTAAAGGCTTTAACATTTCAAATTGAACTGTACCCAGAAACCAAACCAAATGTAGAGTAAGGGACGGAAAAAAAAGGGGGGGAATAAAAAACCATTATTTATGGAAGAGCAGAATATTTCTGTTCAGACTGAGTTTTCTGTGTGGTCAAGTGCAGACCTCAGCCCTCTGTGGATAATGAAAGACAAGATGAATGTCTAACAAACTGTAAGTAAAAGCAAGTAGTTAAAAATACCAAGACTCATTCTACACTTTACAAATAGACTAAATTAACTTCCACAGGGAACTGTTGACCTTTCAGTTTTCTTTATCCTAGAGCTATAATGTAAATTTCAAAGCTGCATAAACTGAAAGGTAATACAACTCTTTCCAGGTGTGAAGGAGTACTTTGTATAATAATATGAAAGCACTTTTCTCTCACTGTGTGTCTGGTATAAGAAATGTAAACAGTTGTTTAACATTAATATCTTGAATGATATTCAAATTTAAGCTTCATCAGGAAATGACCTAGTAAAGATTTAAGTAGGAGACAATTTTGTTTCTAGGGTTTGTGTTTTTAATGTAGACATTTGTGTTGATTTACAGTAATTGTTTCTCCAGATATTATCAGGTTTGCTATATAATAATGAAATCCATCTTCCTTTCCTCTGTAAGAATGCTGCCAAATAGATTAACTTCTATAAATTCATTTTATTGCCATGCAAGCTTTGAGTATAACTTAAACAAATGACTTCGCTACACCACTTGGTGTACAAGCAAAAAAACATGGTTTAATGTAAATAAATGTCTTTTTCTTCAACCAGTGTTAGGAAATAACTGGAATGCAGCTAGTGTAAAATTTACTTTATCCTTGCCTTCTACTCATGCATTTCATTGTATGTTGATCCAAGCGTAGGAGCAGCTCCACTCATTTCAAAGAAACTACTCATAAACTTAACATTGAGCTTATGAATTCATTTAGGTTAAAGCTTAGAGCATAAAACACCTTCAATAAAGACATTTTGAAGCTTTATTGAGTTTCTTGATATCTCTTAAATTCAAGCCCAATCATGTTTTATACAAGAGCTTTGTCTGAAGCTGAGGCGTTCCTTTCCACATAGATCAGAGACAGAGCAATGTAATTGCATGGTCTCACCTCTCCTTTGCTTCATCTTTTGTCAAGGCACTTCCCCTTACAGTAAGGGTCATTTGAGGATCACTGTGGACTCACTCGCAAATGTTATGATTAAACTTCAGTGACATGGGCTATGGGCTTCTCTTGACACTTGAAGTCCGTTGTTGAAAATTGCTGCTCAAGTGATTTTTGCATTTTGGAGATGAAATCAGAACCTGAAATGATGTGTTCAATTACAGTCCCTGTAAGTTGTGTTTATACTCTGTATGGAATTTTCTAAAAAATGGAAAATAAAACATTTACTCAGTCTTACTGCTACATCTGAGAGAAGAAGAGATATCAGATATGACTGAGAGAAGACTTGATGTCTGACCGTCTGAAGAAGCAAAAACAGCTCAAACTCTATATTTTGCTATGAGAGATATTTAAAAGACTAAAATTTAAATTTAAACCTCCTTCACCTCTATTTTTATAAACTACATTTTTTTTTCCATTACAGAGTCCAGAAACAAAATCATAAATCCAAACTCATGAATTTAGAGTTCAAATAAGCACAGGTATGTTGAAATACTGCTGGAAATGGGTTTAATCATTAGCTTCAATTCATTGCATGGCATACATGAAACAGAAAATTAAGTACCTACTCCTTCCCTTTCTCACAGGGTGGGAGATAGAACAAAATACGCATGACATCTTTGTTTCCCTCTGGTGTTTTCTCTTGGGAGAAACTGTGACTGTAGTATCTGAAGCATTACTATTTTGAAAATAAAAATCTTCCTTTTCTTATTTTCTGTAAATGCACTGTTCTCCTGCACACAGAAAGGAATTTGCTGTTGTCTTTTCCCTCACTTCTAGCACAAATACAATACAACTTATCAAGCTGTTCGGGAGTTCAAAGTGTTAAAGAGAGATTTCAAAAATCATAAGAGGTTTTTCTTATTTATGTTCTGATTTTCATAATATGCTTTTGAGTTTCTTCATAGTGATGTGGAAAAGAGACTGAGTTATTTGAAGTACTTTTATTTACAGCAACTTTCCCACCAAATTTCCCTTACAACAGTGGCCTGAAGACTGGAGAGATCTTGCACAATTTTCATTACTCCCAGAACTGAATAAATTCACCCATTTGAGAAACCGCACTTTCCATAACTGGGCTACAGTTGCATAACTTAAACTGAAAATGCGATGAAGACAATAAAGCCTTGTTGGCTTATTAATGGATAAAGAGCTTTTAACCACATAACCTCTAGTCTTGCTTTTGTGCAGAAATAAGCTGCCCTGCTGCCTGAATCTCACCTCCTGGCCATCCACACAACAATGATCCGGAGACTGAGAATTTCTGCCAAAGATCACTGATGTATTGTGAGCAATGGATCAAAGTTGAGGTGTTGGTTTTGCTTGATCTGGTAATGTACTCACTTGGCAATCAGGAAATACACTGAGCTGCTTGGCAGTGTATTAATCCTCCTGGAAAATTCCCTGAAAGGAATGAGCCCTCCAAATCAGGAGATGAAAGTTAAAGCCCTGAAGTTTTGGGTGAAATATCTGGAAAATGAGTTTACCGTTGTTAGGAGAAAGGAGGAATAAAAAAATCTTTACTGAACGTCTGATCTCTGACCAGCCTCAGTTGTAGTCAGGCGACTGCTAATGCACCTAAAAATACAGCTGGATTTATAATGCAGTGAGCTGCTGCTCACTGTGTGGGATATGGGAAGGAATGTCCTGTAATAACTGCCGGGATGTGTCCTGGGGCCTACTGCTCTCTTATCAGGGCATGAACAGGCTTGAGTGAAGGCCATAGTAAGCACTTTTTTTATCTGATACTTGAAATAACATCAGCAAATGCCCACTATATTCTCTACTAGCAGTGCTCCTGGTTGCACCACTCACCTTGCAAGCTATGGGATTTTCCTTTTGAGGAACTAATGTGAGTAGAGCTGTTTCCATTTCAGATGAAAGCTTAAATGCCATAGTATGTCCTTGGCACAGAAAATAGAAAGGGGTCCAGGTCATTTGGGGGGGGGGGAGCAGTGATATAAAGTGTGAAGAGGGCTCCACTAATTCAGTCCTGAGCCTGATTATTGACAGTGTGGAGTCATGGCAGGGATGGCAGGGACCTGCTTTGAATGAGGGAACATCAACACACAACCAAGCTCTACTCCAGGAATGCAGGGCTGTATCCATCCCCTCAGCATATGCATTCTAGGGACCTGTCTTAAGGAAAAGGTTGTTCTCTACTCCTTGGGCATCAGTGAGAAGGACGCAGCAGCCCTGAAGTGTTGCTGGTATGTAGGGTGAATGTCCCTGACAATGCTTCACTAGTCATCACTGTGTTTATGGCCAGAGAGGTCATTCATCATCTTGAAAGACATATACTGGTCATGGGTTTGTTTCTAAAAGTTTCAGAATTCAGTATTTTACAGGCAAAAACAGGCTAAGCAATCACTCCCTAAGGCCAAACTAGCTCATGTGGATTTAAAGGAGTTTTTGTTTTGCAAAGAGCGTTCTTCCACTGGCTGCTGCATCAGATCATCTTGTAGCAAAGCTATTATAATTTGCCATTGGCAGTGTGGGTACCCCAAAGAGTTTCTGGCTTGCCTTAATTGAACAGAAGAAACTAATTTAAATTTTTAAAAATATAATTAGTTTGACTTCCTCTACCAGGAATTCTGTAATTGATACTATGAATAAATTATGGAATGCAATTGCAAGGGTTCTTAATTACAAAGCTTCTTAGCTGCACAGCTTATGTGCTGTTGAGTGATGGATGCTTTGTCCTCCAAAATGGAGCATAATCCTTGTCAAAGAACATATCTGCATGCCGCAAGCTGGAAGGAAAGCACTGAACTTAGCACACAGACTCTGACTGAGTGCTTGCTGAGGCAGGTATCTGTGCAGAATGTAAATGCAAAGTGGAGCAACTGGTCCAGGCAAGTCCAAAAGCCAGAAGGGGCTTTAACTTAGTGATTACAATTAGCTTAAGCACTGTGCAATATGCTTTATTTTTTCATGTGCCTGAATTAATTTTCAGCCGTTGTCATGCTTCTTGGCTGACATGAATTTTTTTATCTCAGAGCAAACTAGTCACTAAGAAATAATTCAGTCACTTCTTTTCCCTCTTCCTCATTTATAAACTAAATTTTGCTTTCAAGCATTTCATTAACTGAAAATGACATAGTATACTTGTCATCAACATTCAGAGAAAACTACAATATGAATGAATTTAATAGTTACTTGGGGTAAAAAATAAATAAGAATTCTTTAATGAAATGTAACCTTTTTGAATAAAAACCTCTTTGATCTAAATAACAATATAGACCTTCAAACATCTCATTAAATTAAAAATCAGTGAAATCTCATGCATTGGCTGCCTCCAGGGAGCGTATAATAGTTGTATTTTCCCATTTCTCACAGAGACGAAGTTATGCTTTCACAGACTTTGCTTCCCATTCAGCTGACTTTATTTCTTAATCCCATATAAAATTACCCCTTTATGTACTTTCTAGACTCAATAGCTACATTGACACTATTGAATAAAAGATGCCTGAGGCTATTCAATAGCGTTACAGCAAAACGTCCTGGTCCATCTTGTATCCTCACATCTCAACTCCCTTCCACTCCAGCCTGTAGTGACTGTTCCCAGTCTGCACTCCCATACAGGGAGCTCCTCATGCAGGGCTGACCTCAGTGCTGGTGGCTGCCAGAATGGAGCAGGTACTGGAAATCATGCCCATCCCTTGGCTCATTTACTCAATGGTGATGTGGCCACCTAGTGTGGATAGGGATGAGAGGAAGTGTGGAAGGATGGAAAGAAAGAAGGTTAGAAGGAAAATAGCTGTTTCTCAGGCTCTCCATTTCTGTTGTAATTAATGTTATTCATTCTTCTGAATGACCTGGAGCTGGTGATTCTGGCCCTTCATACAGAAGTTTTCATTTCTTTACAAGTATTAGAAATTTCCTGACCATCTACCTGCCCAAATGCAATGCTGAGCTTCCTGCAGCTACAGCAATTTGTTTTCTTCACCACTTCCAAGGTGTGTGAGCCTCAGTGCTGGCCCTTTCTTGGCCAGGAACTGCAAGAAATCACTGATAGCCACAGGTGCTGGGTGCTCACCGCTTCGTATTATTCTGAAGCACCAAAGAGCAGTCTGAGGTAGAAAACCCATCCCAGCAATGTGCAGAAACATGGCTCATGGTATGTATTTTCAAAGAACCATCGAACTGCAAAATTTTTCTTTGATATTTTTATTTAGACCATATATCTATATATACATTCTTTCATTGTAAAAAACTCTATGAAGTACTTTAATATGTAGTAGTATTATTAAGTTTCAGGTGAGATTGTGTATATATCAGTCATTAAAGAGCAAAAGTATTCCATTCCCATAAAATTATTGCGAGAATAATCATCATACTCTCAGGAAATCCAGACTAAGATTAAACTTCAAGGAAATTCAGACATAGAAGTAGAGAACTGTGTTAAGCAGCCTCTAAAACATACAGAATTCAGTACCTTTCCCTCTCACAACTGCTTAAGAAATTTGTTGTATTGTTTACAGATTTGTGTCAGGGTTTTTTCAGATGTTTTACGCTGCCACTTTCAAGGAAATATTGCATCAACAGGTTTAGGCAGTTATTAAAATATGGCACATGAGCAAATTGGCCATCTTTCAAGACTCGCAGAACTTTGGCTGCATTGTTCATACTGAAATTAGAAAAAGAGCTCAGGAATTAATTCTCATACATTTAATCTTCTGGCACAAAAGTTTGGCTGCTGTTATTTGAATTGGAAAAAAAGGGTGAAAGGAGCACTGTATTCTTCAGACTCCTGTGACCGGCTGAAGAAGGTTTCATGGACAACGTTAACAAAGAAAACTCTGGTTATCCAAGCACCCATAACTGTGCTGTATCACTCGTGCATGAGCATGGAACAAAATCCGGGAACGAGCAGTAATTTGGTCTTCTGCAGTCTTCCAGTGTGGACTGTGGGGCTCTTGCTTATCTCCTAAAGAATTGTGGTGCACCACTGTTCACTCCAGTTACTTGGCAAGGGGTAGCTGTGAATGTAATGGCAGGGAAAGATTGCATGTAATTGTTACTGGCACTTCATTCTGTGGTCTTTGTGATCCAAACTGAGTTATTTAGCTGGGACATGAGATGGCTGTTGAAAGCTTTTGTCATAGTTGGATGTTATCCACCTTGAAAAGCATTTGTGCAGAGTATGGGAAGTGTGCAAGTGAGTGTCCAGTAAAGATAAGTGAGGAAATAAAGAAAAACAAGGCCTATCAGCAATCCATTAACTCTGATTTTTGTGGAGATGCAGCTTCCCCATGAGAACATATTAGGAGCAGAGAGATAGACATGCCAAGGCCAAAGGCAGTAAAAATAACCTGATGTTTTGGGCCCCTGTTTGTTTCCTTTTCCCACTCTTTCACACCCCCGGAACAGTGCTGGAAAAGAGCTTCCTCTTCACAGCACCTGCCCTTTCTCTAGAAAAATATGAGTTGAATTTTCCTAAAGGCAGATGAGCCATGGCTTTACCCTTCCATCAATGATAATGTCTGGTACATCACATATACGTACAGCATGGCCACAAGGATCATCACAACAATGTCCTTCATTCCCTCGACTATTTCCAGACAAGCAGAGACAGAGATATTCTCTCAGGAATAAGCTTGGCAACTGGGAACTGTGTTCTGGAGTCCTGCCTGAAGCCCATCCTGTTGAACTGACAAAGCAGAATTCCACAGCGAAGAACTGCTTGCCTTGAAATGTTAAGATACGCCTTGCACATATTCCTTCTTCAATAATTATTTAAATAATGGAGATACACTGTTGGGCAGGATATAGTTGTGGGTGTTGGCAATACTGAAACAAAGCATTGGTAGTACTTGTTCAGGTACATTTCAGAACAAAAAGTATTCAGTGATTACTTCTTTATGACTTCAACTGTGTTGTAATTGCACGTGACTCCTTTGACAGATAAGGCCGTGGTTCTCACAAAGCTTCATGACATGCTACTCTTCTCAAAGCACAGTCAGCTGAACGTGCTTCTGCTCCCTTTTCACAAGACCTGTGCCTTCTCCCCAGTGCAAACTCATGTAAGCCAAGCTAGGCATGGAGTCAGGTAATGGTGTAAGGAAAAGGCAGAGTAAGAATGCCTATTTTGCTGTAAGTATCAGAAAAACAGAACAAAGAAAAATACAGAAGGATGCTGCAGGATGATAATATTGCTGGAGATTTCCACATCATCACATGTATCACAGCCTCCAAACTTCCAAACTATGTATCTGAATAATCCTTCTTTCCTGGATTGCTTTTTCTGGGTCCCCTTTTATGAGGTACTTTATTATAGGCTTTCTTCGTGCATATTCTCCATTACCCAAATTGTATCTGATGTGACTGCAGATATTGGATGCCCTTGATATCCTATCTGGATTTGGCTACTTCAGAGGATCCTCTTGTCATCAGACATACCCTTCTAGCCGCACACACTAGATCATAAAAAGCAGAAAAAAATATTTATACTAGCAAGGAAAGTCATGCTCACTCTGATCAGAGTGAGAAATTGCCCTGAAACTATAGGAATTTCCTGTTGCTAAAAAACTGTGCTGGCCCTAAACACTTTGCAGGCAGCCTCTTCTACTTTGCACAGCCAGAAAGGTCAATGTGCCTTGGGGTAGGATGTAGGATTGCAGTGTTTAAGAGTTCATCTAGTCAGGAAATTATGGCTGTAAAGTTACATAGCCCTGTCACTTATCATTACACAGCTCATTAAATCTCTGCTAATTGCACCTTCACCCTACTATGCAGGTCCTAATGTTTCTGTACCTAATTAGCACACTAAAATCTGAAAATCCAAATGATTTTCCTTCTTTCAGTCACAGCTTGTACAGAAGACAATAGAATGTAGACATTAAACTTACTGTAAAGAGAAAAATTACACCTTGGTTGTTCAGTCCTTCTGTTCATTTGTTCAAGAGGCATATGCTTCTCCCCAGAAGGAAATGGAAGTGCACAAAAAAATCCCCCTTTTTTTTAATTAAAGTGAAAGAAAATCCATTTTGTGTATGTTTTTTTCCATTTACTGTTTATTGTATTTCTTTCTCCTTCTGTCTCTTCCATGAATAGCTCCCTGAGATAATGTTTATTCCAATTTTGTCATCACATGATTTGCTGCTGTCATGCTTCTTTCAGAAATATTTCTTAAGCAAACTCAAAAGAAAAAAAAATATTGACATGATTATTTGCTATAAGCAATACATCCTTACATTGCATTAGAACTCACAAAACGTATTTTCATGTCCAAAAAGATCTGTTGCCAACATCCAGCTTAAAAGGCACGTTGGAACACATCACTTGTTTTCCTTGTAATATAAAACACATCTAATTCTCAGATGCTTTTAAATAAAACAGTGTATTTTTCTATTATGGCAAAGTAAAATCTGTAACTTAGAACCATTCATAATTTCATGCGAGTTTACCACAGTAGCAATCCATGAGCAGGAGTTGCAAGAGTGGGTTTTTTCTCCAGAAAATGCCATTGAAGATGTAGATAATGTGCATTGTACTTAATTTTATCCTCATCTGAACTACTGACTTAGATTTTGCAGTTAAAAAAAATGGATCTCTTTCAGTCTCACATAAATAAGGCAGCAAATACAGTTTAGTTTTATTTTCCCCAAACTGCACGTATCAACTGAGGAAAAGTTTGTTGTTTTAATAAATAAAAATTTAAGAATAGTACACCTATTTCCTATGCAAAGGATCTTAAGAATTTATGTAGAGTGGGAATAATCCACTACAGTCTAGATATTAACCACTGAAATCAAGAATTCTTGCCTTTTTTCCCCATCAAATTTCTGCTTCTTTAACAACTTCATCAGCATTATCTCATTTGATCCGCAAGATTTAAAGTGTATTTTCAAATGAACCACCTTATTTAAATCTTATATTCGAGTTACATTATCACTGTAGGATTTTCTAAAGAGGGCTGAAATTGTGAGTAATAATGCTAACACATTAGCTGTTATTGCTGTTTTCTGTTTTCCCTTACTTGTTAACCTTGATTAACTCTGCTAATTATATTGCACTCACCTGTGGGCTGTCTTTTCAGACTATACTTTTTGAAGTAATAAGCATCAAACCTGATAGGGGAAAACCTCATGAAATATACATATTATATCTACATATATATAATGCTGCAGTTAATCTAAAATTCTACTAAACATAAGATGATATCTCTAGGCTGAAATGTCTTGATTTTTAACAAAGCTATCCTTTTATAGTAGAAAGTAGCAATGCAGTTCTACAAGATTGTCCACAAATCTCCTCATGCTTAATAAAGATGCCTGGATAATGATTTTTTTTTCCAAGAGCATCTCAGCCCAGTGGTTATTAAGAAACTGGAATTTAGACAGTGTCACTTGAGGTCTGTCACTGTATGCTTTCAATGTCAAGCAAGTCTGTAAGTACTAACAAATCAAGTCTTGCAGAAGTTGAATGATGTATGGAATATCTTCATTAAACATAATAATAATAAAAGAAATCTGTATTTGGCAAGTTACAGAGAAAAATTTTGAGGAACTGTTGCTTTTTTTCTTGAGCTAGAACTCACGTAGCCACCAAGAAGAGTCATCTCTTGCCATTCTTGGTGTCGTTCTCTGTCTTTACAGACCCAGAACAAAAGATGTTCTTGTAAAGCATGATCCCACATCTTTTGCTCACTGATGTGAGTGGTGCTTGCGTGACTGCTATTTTTAACCACCAGTCACTTACCATTTGAGACACGTACATGAAATATGCTATTCTAGCCATCAACAGAACAAATGAGTCTTGTAGGTTACATCTGGAATAAATAAGGCAGTGTTCCAGCCTCCCCAGGAAAGCCTACAAGGGCTTGGTTTAGCTGTTTGGGTGATAGCTGCCTTGGCATCTTCCCTTTCCTCTGTTGATTGATGCTGAGGCACTCTACCCCTACATACCTCCACACAACAATACAAATGTACAGCCCTGATCCCACACCTCACCACAGATCAGTTATTAACTTGCATTAATCTATCAAGTGTTGGAGGCCAAGAAATCCTCCTTCAGACTTGCATTTTTTTAGCTGCTGTCTTGTTTGAAGGAGATAGGGCAGTAGAACACTCGAAGTGGGATATACTTCATACTACCTGACATATAAACAAAGCATTCCCACCATACAACATGCTATTGAAACAAAACATGCCCATGTTATTACTCTTCTCAAAGCTGATACTGCTTGGCTATTGCTGTTTATATATCACTAAAACTACAGCTACTCATCTCTTAGGCAGTGTAGAGAACTTGAAGGTGGTGGCTCTGCCATGGACAGATGTGTTTAATCCCTGAAGTCCTGTGAAACAAGGTGGCAGAAGGAGAGCAAACTAGTATTTCCCCATTGTTTCAGGCTTGAGTCACTGCGCTTACTATCATTATTGCTGAATGGACTTTGAAATGCTAAACCTGTTTCACAGTAACTTTGACCATGAATTTCTAAAGGGCAAAAGCCATGGTATACAGCTGTCTGCCACTCTGCTCTTTCTCCTGAATTCATCACACTGCTCAGGAGCAGTACTGTGTTGACTTCAACACACTGAAAAAAAAAATAGATCAGTCACTATGGTGTCTGGTTTCAAATTTTGGATCTAGTTTTGCATTTACTTTAGTAATTAGGAACACACTAGCAAAAAAAGCCCTTACCTTGAAAGGAAAAAAAAAAAGGACATTTTTGTGAGCTGATGGGTTTATTTTTGTTGTAGAAAACAATGGGCATGCAAAATTCAAAATCATGTAAAGTACTAATACCTATTTCCTATGTAGGATTTCCCTCCAGAAATGACTGAAGCAGGTAACTAAAAAGAAAAAAACTTTGAAAGCAGTCACTAAAGAGAAAAGGTTTAGAATGAAAGCTTCCAGACACTTGATGTTATTAAGAAAAAAAAGCTTTTTTCTTCCTAATCCAGGAAGGAAACAAAAGAAAACAAAATTCAACTCCTATAATGTTGTCTCCTATGACCCTTTACTACAGTAACTTCAATTCCCATCCCCTTCCACATTACTGAAATATCATTATTAGCCCCTAGATCCTTTTACAACATTAAGGTCTCTCTCCCTTGACTCCAGAACGACCCCAGACTGGATCCCTGCTTTTGTTTTAGCATTCATTCTAGTATCTTACTCTCCAGGGAAGACTGTCTTCCACAATTGTTTTGTTGAAATACACGAGGAGCAGCTGAGGTGCCTCAGTTTGTTCAATGGAGAGCAGAGGAGCTGGGGGGGGGGCTTCATGGCAGCTGCAGCTCCTCACAGGGAGAGGAAGGGCAGTGCTGAGCTCTGCTCTCTGGTGACAGTGCCCAAAGGAGCAGTATGTAGCTGTGTTGGGAGATGGGAGGACTGGGAATTAGGAAAAGGTTCTTCATCAGAGGCCAGTGAGCATGAAACAGGCTGCACAGGGCAGCAATCATGGCCCCAAGCTGCCAGAGTTCAAGAAGCACCTGGACAAATCCCTCAGACATATGGTCTTATTTTTGGGTAGCCCTGTGCAGAGCCAGGAGTTAGAGAGAATGATCCTTATGAGTCCCTTCCAACTCAGGATAGGATATTCTATAGGTACAAAAGTGACTGGATCAAGAAAGAAAAGACAGACACCACCAGTGCTGAGCTCCCACCCTTGGGCTATCAGCCTAAAAGTCACACTGCTGCACTCATCTCTGTCTTGCACAACCTGGATGTTATTTGGTATTACTTGTCAAACTGAAACACAATCTGTAGATAAATGCCTTCCTCCAAACATAAGCAGAAAATCGGCTCCTTTGATTTCCCTGCTTTTTTTCCTGAAAGGAGGGAGAAAAAAAAAAACTGTCTGCTTATTTTACCTCTTCCTGTTTTTGTGAACTGGCCTATCTCTGATAGTTTAGATAAAGTACAGCACAGATCTGTGTCAAGGACAAGAATTAAAAGAAAAAAGTAGATCAGAATGTTGGTCTGCCCCTTTCTGCAGGTTTATTGTGTGATCTTGATGCCATTGTTTAGTTTCTTGACTTCTGTTTCCCCTTTCTTTTCAGACTGATTCAAGCCTGGGCAGCAGAAAGAGAGGAGGAGGGAAGAAGAAAGGACAGCAGAGTGAGGTGTTACCTTCTGGCAGCAGCAGAATCTCAAACTGGCTCAGCTGCTCACCACACCACACCGTTCAGAGTCTACACAAGTTTCTAACTGTTGATTTTAACTTTGGGGTAAAGGACTCACAACAGAGCAGGCAGTGCTGAAGAAAGGCTTTTCTGCACGTTTGCTGCTAAACTCCTTAGTTGACGTGAAAATTTTCAGATACTGGATTCTCTGAGGGGGAAAATAGAAATTTGTTTTAGTTATGAGAATTGACTTCATGTCACCTAAGGTACTATGACAGGTTTCAGGTTCTCCACATAAAGCGCTCTCCAGACATCTCCCACAAACTTCACCAGAGAAACCTTTTCCAGATGAAGCATATTTTAACACTGCTTTCAGAATGATATGGAGATACAGCACAGAAGAATGAGCATTTTTTAGCAGTGACTGTTAGGAAAAACCAGAGCAGCAAGATTAAAAAAAATAAATACATCGAGGCTTCCAGAGCTGAGTCTACTCCCAGCATCCTCTTTCTATCTATACTTTCCGAGAGAGTCAGAGAAAGCGACGGGAACTGATAAGTATGGCAACTATGGATATTTAGAATTAGAAAATGCCAAAGGTTACTATTACTCTCTTCGTTACTAAGAGACATGGTTATCAGGCTTTAATAAACCTTTGGGGGCTTCAAAGATTGCAGTTAAGTTTTATTTCTCTGGCTGCTGAAACTTCAGTTTCTTGACACAATATCTGAAATAACTTCTAATTTTAGATAGATGAGTATTTTAGTATTAGTATTCAACAGTCATGAAAGAATGCAATCTATCTTTTTTTGATTTGTTTGGCATGGCTCAGTAGCTTTGATGAGCTCTCAGTCTGCAGTTTCTCTGATGGTTTTAACTAGAAAGAACCAAATTTTTAAGTTGAAACTATTCTTGAACTGCAAATCTTTGCAATGTTTCCTGTACAACAGAAAAAAAAATGCAGACTTCTTATCCTGCTGAACTTAAATGAGGAACTTCAAAATGCTTGTAACTCCTGTGTTTGAAACCTAGACTTCAGCTCTAAGAACCTTAAGCAGAAAAAGCACACTGAATATATTTATGTAAAGTAAACTTGACCTTAGATTAGTGAATTTAAACTTGAGGTTGAAATGATTCCTGAGATTGTCTCTTAAAGAAGATAATCTTGCTTGAATTGAAGAGTGTAATGCAATGCCCTTCATCAATTAGGGTAACATAGGCACAGATACACATTTGTAATGCTATAATGGGATGGAAAGTACCATGATAACAGTAGGGCAGCAAAGTCTTTGGCTACAGCAAACAAGAACAAGCCAAATGCACCTACCCCCAAAACAAAGGAAAGGCATTGCTCACCTATAGAAGGCCTCAGATAGGCAGGGATCCAGCAAACAACACCCTTTTCTCCACTACTAACCCCTAAATGGGGTTTGGGAAGGGTGGATCCTGGCTCCACCCCTTCTGGTTACTCAGGTGCATCACTTCCACCTGAGCTCCTCTGGATTGGCCCAGCCATCCCACCAGGAGCTCAATCACTGTTTCAGGCCATGACTGAGCATTTTTGCTACTGTATTATAGATTACTTCAACTTTCAGGATCTTGTGTCCAATATAGCTAATGACAGTCTCAAAATTTTTACTTTAGTGAACCCCTGAAAATACTGTCATAAGTACTTTAGAAAACAGTCCTACCAATAAACTTGTGCACTATCATTGTTGACTGAAAATTTTAATAAAAGGCATCTTGTGATCTTACCAAACATCAAAAGCAAGATGCCTCAACAAACCCAGCTTTGCAGTATGGAGTCTGGAAACAGAGACAAGAAGACACCTTATTTCTAGTAGAGAACCTATGTAAATCTTCTCATGTCTGTGAATGTTAGAGAGAGTCTGGATAAGCAGTACAGTTTAGATATCAAACTTCTTGATTGACTTTATGACTTGGCATATAAATTGAATTTATTTAAGTGAGTAGAGTTACAGATTCAAATAAATGTGTGTAGATGGTTTCCTGCTGTAACTGTGGACCCATTTCTGGGGCAGTGCTTTGAAGCATCAGATAATGTCATCCCTGCTTTCAAAGACCTAGGGTTCACAATAACAGTGACCTTGGTCTCTGAAAGTGCTGAGTATGCTACCTGGGTTATTTGTACCCAGAATCCCTGTCCTTAAAAATTCTCAAAGTTCTGAGTATTCCATAATATCTACACATTTCTCTTTCCAATATGTGCAGACTTTTGCAAATGAAACCACTCCTGAAGCTAAAAAACACCCTGATCTTCAAACTTTGTCTACCCAGTAGTTGCTAATTCTATAGGAACTTTGTTTTCTTTGACTACGAGGAAAAAAAATCCAGCTATTCTCTTTTCTCTTAGTCTTATCACCTAATATAGCATGAGGAGGAATATCTTTACAGTTCAAATAAAGATACAAAAGAAGAGTTGCAGGTAAATTGCCACATTTGGTTTTAACTTCTTTGTTACATGTTTGGCTATGGGTTTAGTAAATGTTTGGGTTTTTTTTTTAATAAATATTTTAATAAATATGTATGCTCAAAAGTGTGAGAGAAAAGTACAGTGAAAACAACTGCCTTTGCCTTAGTATCTTAGCGTTTCTTCATAGTTCACTAAAACTCTGGCTGTAAATCTCTGGGAGCAGTTTGCTGTCAGTGCTACTTTAAATTAGCCTTAATGAGGTAAAGCAAGCCATTAGTGTCTAAATGGGCTTTAATGAACTGAATTCCTCAAGAAGAGATTTATGGAAACTGTATCTGACTCAAGCAATCACATCAGGGAAACTCCCTCTCCTCTCCCTCGCCTCCCTGCAGCATGGAACAATACAAGCTGCATGGAGCAGCACAAAGCCAGGTCTGTAGTGCTGCCCTAGCAGAGAATGTGCTCAAATCAGTCAGACATGTAGCAGCTGAAGGGAGAAACATGCACCCTTCCTTGCAGATGTTTTGCTGCCATCCTGACTCTTTTGGTCAGGGAACACATGAACATTCAAAATGCAGATCTATCGCAGTCAGCTGGGATTAGCCAGCTGCTGCACCTTTGGTGCTGAAGACAGGAAACCGTGAAGTGCTGGAAACTGAGGTCACCAGGGCACTGGGAGAGGCACACAAGTTTGTCTGCAAAGGATTAACCTCTCCTAGAAATAGAATAAGAGACTGAGATGGAAGAAGTCTAAACCCCCAGCTGCTGCTGCAAAGATGTAACTTCGAGTGCCCAGAAGGATGCTACTTGTGTGCAGGCTTCAGCCAGAGAGCTGCTTTCCCAGGTCATTGTTCCCCGGGTCCCAGGCCATAAATTAGGGTGGAAGGATGCAACATAACTTATTCTTGCTGCCTGAACTGAGTTCCAAAAACAGGTTTGGCCTGTAGACACATCTCAAAATCCTTTCTGAATTTGAAATTTACTGTTTATGCTCCAGGTAGGGCTTTATCTCCTTAAGTATACAGATTACTTTATTGACAATTCTTATCCTGCAAATGGCTATGCCTGTGTTGTAGGTAAAAACATCCATGCAAATTCGAGTCCAGATGAATATAGCACGTACTTGCATGTGTGCTGTTAGCTAGTGATATGAATTGTTGAGCTAATAAATTCTTTAATCAGAGCTTCAAATAGAGGCACTGTATTTCCCATCATCTAAAAGTAAATTAAGAATGTGTACCAGCAAGGCTGTCCCTCTATCTTTCTTCTAGGTAGAGAGTTGTGTATTAATCTAATACAGGTTTTATGTGATAGCCACAGCATGAGGTGGATCCCCAAGGATATCTGATATGCCACCGAATGTTCAAATATCATGAGTCAGGCTCTGAATATAATTGGTTTGGCTTAGGCTCTCTAAATAACAAAAAAGCCAATATGTAGCTTGCAGCTATTTTAATTTCCTTCTCTGTTTTTGAGCCTCCTGTTTGTAGCAAACTTACACTTCCAAATACGAAAGATTGGAAGTATGTATATGCGTATGAGACAGAGTGAGAATGAGAGCTTATCATCACCAGAGTCCTGAGCTCCATGCATTCAGAAAAATAAAATAAAATCATTATATTGGCCCCTGAAGCAGTTTCGTGGCTAAACGGGGATTTCCTGGCGTTGCAGCAAAGGGTAAGTCCTCCTACAGTGGAACAATTTTTAAAAGCATATAAAGAACTATGAATGTCTTTGCTGAAAGGAAGATGATCAGACCTCCAGTAGCCTTTTTCTTCTTCCTCTGGCTCCGTGGCTCCAGGCCATAGAGCATGTTTCTACTGTGAAAATCTGGAATAAATCTAAATCCCTTTTGCTTCAGATAGCAAAACTCCCCAAACTGCTTAATATTAAATACCTGGCATCAGACAGAGTGCAATTTGAACCTGTCTTCAATCAAACTTTATTACTATTAAGAGTGGAAGGCAGGATATCTTTAATACAAGCATTACTACTGAGGAGCTGATTTGCTGCCAAGCTGCTTCAGACCTGCCTTTCACGTGTTTGGTTTTCCTGATTTCTCAGCTTTCTCATACTGCCTCAAGCTGACATCCCCACCAGCAACTTCATGCCCCTGATGGCTGGTAATATGGGAGGGATCATAAGGCTGGCACAGAGCCCAGCCACAAGGCTGAATCTGTTGTAACTCAGCAGCCATGAATATGATCCCCCAAATTCCTCATTTGAAAATTGATGATATTTCCATGGCTCAGTACCTGCATATCTAATATGTATTTCTATACTAGGGGCCAAAACACCAGTATCATATTAATAATTACCGCTGAGCTATCCTAGAGCCTTAGGAAGAGAAAAGAGAGGAAAAAAAATGTTATCAACCAAAAATAAAAGAAATTTGGACAAGCATTTAATAAATCTCTGACTGATTCTGAATAAAATGCTGTTAATGAGAAAAGTTTTCTATGCACTGGAATGGTCTAACTTGTTTTTTCTATATTCTTTTAACAGTCTACTTAACCCATGCAGTTTTCTTGCATGTTAGTTCTTGTTCTTTTCAGTGAAAATCATTAAAGTAGCAATTCATTCTTCTGTCTCAATAAGCTCCTGTTACAATTACTGATGGAGAAAATGATGGAGGAAGGCTGTGTTTCCTAGCTGAACTGTGCTGTAGTCCCACATTTGCATGGCATTGTGATATACCTTATTTCATTTTCTACGTAGATAAAACTACACACACTCTAATAAAATATTTCATAGTAACAAAAAATAGAAGAAATTAATGCTAATTATGAATGTCAACAAAATGATTCTTAACGTTTCAGAATGTATAGTTTAAAGAAGAATATTACAATTAAAATGCATAAACGTGGATGCATAATAAGTTCTCATACATAATGTGGTGATGTAATGATGTTTACGCTGGTAAATACAACTGCAGAAAATTATCTTGTTATGAGGAATCCAGGTCTCTCAACATCACATAACATATAAATATTGGATCTGGTTGGGATTTGCCTCCTAAATTAACCTTTGGGAATTTTATTAGCCCATATAGGAAGCGTGTTCATATTCTACACACAAAAAGGTTTCTATCTTGGCTTAAACTCTACCAAATTGCTGCTGGCTCCTTATTGATACAAAAAATAAATACCACTACAGCCTGGAATTTAGAAAGAAGTATTACTGATTGTGATTTTTTTTTTCCTACTACTGACAAAATCTAGTTACAATTCTTTCTCCTCACCCCTGGTCATTGGAGACCATAATGCATTAGCCTCCTTCTCTTACTTTGGAGTCCATGTGTGAAGGAGCCCAAGAACATTTGATTCCCACATTTACCTCAGTGTCTTCCATGGATTTATGGTTCCTTGTGATGTCACCATGAACCCATACCAGGAAATGCTCAGACACATGGCCCAAGGGTTAAGTGCTTTTTTTGCTACATCAAATATTTTTGTAAATGGTGTTTTGAGGGAAACATTAAATCTTATACCATGTATAAATATTTTAATGCCGTTTTCACCCTGCTTTATTTATACACTGCTAAAGTTATATATAGTGTTTGGAATTATAGTTCTTCAAACCACTTATTTTTGTACCGTAAGTGCATTTATGAAAAGAGCAGGTAGTGTTTTGGCTCTCATAAATGTGCTAAGGGCATCAAGGGGTAATTTTTCAGATGCTGTTAGTAGTTTGTTGCCTCTTAATTGCAAAAATCCTTCCAAATATTGAAATTCTAGTTCAATCACAGTTCTGAAAATGTATAGTAAAACTGGCGTAATGTTTTGTTTTAATTAATGGCCGTGTTAAACTATCTGATTTCTTAACTGCTGTCATATGCAATCTTTTGCATTGACGTTTAGTGGAGTGTTGATGGAAGCTAATCTCTTTGCACTTCCTCTATGGGCAATGGAAAGAAAGGGGCTCCTTCAGAGGTATGATTTAGAGTTTCTAAAGTTAATCTTCTGCCCTAAATCACCTCCCACAACTCCTTATCATTGGCATGCCTACCCATTGAAGTGAGTCTTTTTGAATTCTTCCTTTGTCATTGCATGCATGTAATACAGGAAAATGAATAGGCAGAAAAAATAATGTAAAATAATGTATGATGCCAGACAAAGTTGCAGGGTACTTTCTACTTCTTGTGCTATGGGGAATAGATGATCAGTACTAAAGTGCTAACAGGCACAGCTAGGAGATGCACTACATGGACAAGACTGTGACTGCATGTATGTGCAAGTTCAGAGGTTCCATCAGGTGAGAAACAGCTGTCAAGACAGTCATCTGCTGCAGAGTAGTGCAAGAGCTAAAGATATAATTCTACATGTTTAGCTTTTCAGTTCTGAAACAGATTTTTTTTGTAACATGTATACACATATGCATAGAACCTAGAAATGCTAAGAAAAAATACAAATCAAACTAGTATCTGGATTATCATTTCTTGGTTTTGCCATCAATGTTAGTTTAGTATCTTTCTGCACTATCACTACCTTTGTTGTTTGTTCAAGACTTTTTGTTTTATTAGCATGATAAATAAAGGAGAGACCATTAGAAAGTCCAGGTGAAACTTGGACAATCAGTGAACTAGACAACTAGCTTTTATTCCCAAAACAGAAGCAGGAACTTAGAGAGCTAAGAGCAATGGGTTCACTAATAGCTTTTCAGCAACACGAATGGTGAGGCCTAGACATATGCTAAGCCAAGATGGCAAGAAAAGGTTCCAAAACTTAGAAATAATTGGTTTTTATGACATGTACTATTATTAAATGAAATTTAAGTCATGGAAACCTACATAAAATGGGGCATATGTGTCTGTGGTACTTACAAAGTCAAGGGCAAGAGGCAGCACAAAAAGACCATATGGAGGACCCTTGGCAGCTATTGGCAAGAAATCTCTTAGTAACCATGTTGCTGTAGGTGTTATTAAATGCAAGTTTTAACAGGTAGCTGTTATCCAGTATAATCCAATATTGCATCTTGCTTTTATACTCTTGAAGGAGTAGGAATGGGCCTGTGTCTTCCAAGAGCAGCATTTTCTGAGCCACCTCAAGGTGGTTATTTTCTTCTGAATATCCTCCCAGAACCTCATCTTTCTATAATGTTGTGAATTGTCTGTAGTTGCTACTTGGTTAAAATGAGAATAGCAACATATATTATAATAGAAAATTGATTTGACTCCACTCCACCTAAACATGAAATTTTTAAAAAGAGATAGAAAGCACACTGATTTTGCAAATAAAGCCAAGAAAAATTTGGATTGCGACCTTTAGAATTCAATTCAGAGAGACATAAAAACATTGCCCCTGGAGAACAGAGACATCCTATGGATTTGTAAATGCTTTAGGTTTAATTTAGTCTTTACCTACATTTTTTGTATTCTGCAAATTGAAGTAATCTCTTAGGAGACTTGGTCCATGCCCTTCTGCTCTGCCTGGCTCTCACCAGTCTATTGTGTCTCTTCTCTTTCTTTCCCCCTTAGTCCTACACCCACACATTCCTCTTCTATTCAGTGTACGACCTAGTGAAAGCACAGCTCTTGACTGGGGGCAGTTCAGTTCCTTGCCTATGAGAAATCACAGAAATGCCTTGGGAATATTTTGATGGTAGGCTCCATCCAACAGGGAACATTCATTAAACAGCCCCATGGATTTTATGGAGCAGCTGCCCTGCCTCACTGCACATGGCCAACCCTTGGCAGGGGATGCTCCTGTCCCTGCACCTGCCCAAGGAGTGAACGCTCCACTGCAGTGCAAGGGCAAGACCTCAGTCCTGGTTGCCTGCAGGGTTGTTTCAGCTCTAACACAGCTGTCATAGAGGGTCTCCACATTCATATCAGTGACTTTGAAGGGCCACAGATTTCCTGTGGTTCAGCAGCTCAAGGTTTAGATGAACTATTTAGCCTGCCCAAATGTTCTGTAGAGTGAAACATAGCTAAGTTTTCCTGGGGCTTGAACAGTGCCAACTATATATTCTACAGCTATTCCATAAAATCATAGAATCATAGAATGGTCTGGGTTGAAAAGGGCCTCAAATTTCATCTAATCTCAACTCTCCTGCCATGGACAGTGTTGCCAACCACTAGACCAGGCTGCCCAGAGCCACATCCAGCCTTGCCTTGAATACCTCCAGGGATTGGGCATCCACAACCTCTCTGGGCAACCTGTTCCAGTGTGTCACCACCCTCTGAGTAAAAATTTTCCTCCTAACAAACTAACATTTCAATCTTTACAATTCTTTTTTTTTACTCTTTTTTAAAATTTTATTTTATATATTGTGATACACAGTAGGTAGAACAAAAAAACTAGGCACAATAAGCTTACCCATTCATAAAGCAAGGTATTATGAATGCTCCAAGTTTCCTCCTGCATTTTCTGTGTGTACCCTTCCCTGCATTTTGCATTTCTGCCTGGTTTTGTGTCAAATTTTGCTTTTGGAGCAATCTGGAAGGTGGATGCAATTTAAACCAGCACACTAGCTGTGGGTACATGAAAAAAAAGAGAAAATCAGTTTGTTGAAAGTCTTATCAAAAACTACCAGCAAATTATAGCCTACAACTAATTCTTGCCATAAAATAAGACGCATAATCCAAAATAATTATAAAATCAAAATCGTCTAGGTTGGAAGAGACCTTCAAGTTCACCAAGTTCAATCAATTATAATATAATTATAATGGAGTATAATACCACCCAGCTACTTCTATTACCATTACATGTTTCTGGTGAAAAGCCTGGCCAGAAGATGACAGCGTTTTCCCTGGTGCCTGTCATAAAGTCATATACAGGCTACCCAGGTGTTAGAAATCGAAGACCAATAACATACCCGATAGATAACACTACTTCTATGTGCACATTGAAAAGATATTCTAACCTTTCAGAATAGGCATAAAGGAAATAATAAAAAAATAAACTTACATATGTTTGCGATAAGCAAGAAGCATTTAATTCTGTATTCCAAGCCTTTGCATTTTTATATAGGTGATATAAAAATTTTGGCTGAGATCCTGTCTTCTCACTGCTCAAATATCAGATATGATTGTTAAGCAGTAACAAAAAAGCATTCTTCTCAAACTTGGGTCTGTGGAGATTTTACAAATGGTAAGTGTGTGGTAATGGAAAAATGAGCTGTAATTGCTGTGGATTTTCATTTTAGCATTGCTTACATAAAACAGAAGCATATGCTTGTGTTGACCAAAAAGAAAACTTTTTCTGCCAAACCCTTTAGCTCTTAACTTTAAAACAAACTACAGGATGATAGATGCTTACTGTCTACACCCAGTGTACCAAACAGAAGGGAGAAAATACTACCTTTAAAAAAGAGCCCCAAAATTAATAAAAAAGATTCACAAGTTCAAGCAACTGACTACGGTCAAAGTTTCAGTGTAAGCTCATTATGAACAAAAGTATTGCATTACCAGCTTGAGCTGGAGTTAAAAAGTCAAGCTCAACTTGCTCAAGTATAGATATGCTTTTGGAGTTTGCACAATTGGCTCTTCCTCTTTATAACGTACTTTACCCTGTAGACTTTTCTGGTATAGATGTGAACAAGGAAAGGAAAGCATGAAGATGTAGGGATATGCTGGAAGTACATAACCTCAAGTTCACTAGGTAGTACTGACAATGATACTGGTCTTAGTGCATGTAATGAGTTTGTACATCAACTGGCATTGCAGGAACAGACCCATTAGGTAGAACTAATGGTCTGCCTCTGGCTAGAAATTCTGGGTAACACTGTAAGAGCAGTCCTACTTCAGCACTTTTCCGTGGAGGAGACAACAGAAGGGAGAACAACAGTCTCATTCAATATCTGACCTTTTGTGACAGAGTAGGAAGATATTGTGAGGCTATCTATGTCAGTATCTTGATAAAATAAAGAAAAAAATGTGCAGAAAACTTATACATTGCAAAGATGGGCATACTGGAACTTGAAAGCGTTTGAAGTAAAACCATTATTACAGGCTGATAAATCTGTACACTGAAAAAGAGATTTTGGATATTCTTCCAAGTGCTTTTTTATTAAACCAAAAGGAGCAGATCTAGATATAATGGTCTGGCAGCAAAACAAAACCTAAAATCCCCCCAAACAAACCTAAATCCCTTTTCCTAGGGAGTCATTTGACTGGTAGTTTAATTTCAGCGAAGCAATTGAGATATTCATAACATTTTAAGATTTGCATGATAATTTTTAAAGCCTAAATGCTACTATAGGTAGTGACCTCAAAGAAAGCAGTGCAGGATTTTAGCCAAAGGAATTGAATAAGTGAAGGCAAAAGCTTTGTGCCTTTCTAAGCAGATCTGATAAAGACAAAATATGCAGGTAGCAAACAGATAAATGCTAAACAGCTACTTCTGGTTTTCCTTTGTCCTGGCAGAAGTTATTTAATCATCATAATTAAAAACTAGACACACACACACACACAAAAAGTTGAACTGGAGCATAATATTGCCATGCAAGGCTAAGCCTCAGAGCCTGGTGAGGGCAGAATTCTGCAGAGTTCAGTCTCCTCTGGATAAATGCAGCTCTTTGGCATTGTGTCATATTAGTCGGTCTGCCAACTGCTAAATAGATTTGAGATAATTATTTCTGGAGAGGCTCTTTCTCAGGAAGAAAACTTTGATTTTATTGTGGTCGTTGTTAAATTAAAATGCAGATACCTGCTCTGCAAAACAGGGAATCAGATTCATATTTGTTCTTTAGGCATGGCTCTTAGAAAACATCTTAATAGCTTAGGTATAACACACGGGCAACACAGGCTGTCTGAGCATTTGCTACTAGTTCTTCCTAGACACGTATGTACAAACCCTATAGATGGATAGGTACACATTTTGTCATCACCAGATTCTCCTTTTTCCTCCAAATATAATCCCCAGCCAGTTTTCATTTTGCAATTCCATGACCAAAAATCTTGGTCATGTGTGATGCAGAGTTAAGAAACGGTGTTTTGTTTGGATAGTTAAATACAATAAAAATTAATTTGTCTTCTGCATTCTCAAGAAACTGATGATTTTAAATAGGAAGCAATTACTAGAACTAGGAGGAGGCAGAATAATAGCTTATTATTTCCCACCATACTGTCTTCTAAATTTACATTTCATATTACCTTCGGTGGTCGTCCACTCCGTTAAAATCTTTTATATTTTTTATTGTGACCCTGCTTATTTTGATTACCATACTAACCCTATTGTGTTAAACAAACACTTCTTGGCCAGTGACTGAAAAACACAAACATGCCAATTGTTTTGTAGTTTTCCACCTGAACATTTGTTCATAAAATTGTAGTTATATGCCTGCAGGCTCTCAAATAGTAACTGAATCTTATCTTGGATTGCTTTGTGTATGCTTTGACAACAGGTGAAGCTTCCAGCATGGCCTGAGTAACATAAATGCTGCTTTTTTAACATTTTGAAGTGCAACTTGATCTTAGTTGTTCAATTTTACCTTTAAAGCATGAATATATAAAACTTACGAAGTTCTTCCTGTCTGTTTCATGCTCCTCCTTCCACCCATGAAGTGAACATGAAGATCTCACATCAGCTACATATACAGATGCAACTCAACAAATTATGTTACTTGCAAGTACCAGGAAAAATATCACTCTCTGTTTTGCAGTTTATGGCTGAGGTTAAAATGTGAGTAAATGTATACGAAACACTGAAAATATCCTGAAAAGAAACAGGACTATTTATCTTCCCACCATATTGTTGTGCTCAAAGGAAAAGATCTGCTGTAAGTCATTTAGACTGGACAGCAAAGTCCAAGGACCTGCCTTGGACTCCAAGTAAATACCTACACCTGCAGGATTGTAACGCAAGAAGTCTTCTGTCTTAACTATGAATTTCATAGGCATAACTGTAAAGTAATATTTTGTGGTTGATGATCCAATTCTGAATGATACTTCCATAAAGAATATAGGATTGACCCCTCCTCCCACCTCTCCTCATTCCCTCCCTCCCCAGATTTGTACTGCACATATTTAAAATTGGTGGTTTTGTCCAACTTCGAACAAGTTCTTGGTGACCTCAGTTTTATTTCAAAGTTCCAATTTCCCACAGTTAGTTGCTGGATTGGCAGGAGGTCCTGTTTCTTGGAAAGGGAATGCAAGTGCCACAGCTAAAACACAAGTGTTTAGGAATGCTACAGCCTACAACACAAGTGTGGACACAATGACTAGCTTATGTAGTGGCATGCATTTCAGCTACTGAGCGTCAGAGTGAACAGGAAAAAAGCCACTTGTATGGAAAATAGCTGAGAACACTTTTTGCTGGCAGAAAAAAAAAGGGGGAGGGTCTTTTAATAGCACCATTTTTTTCCACCCATAGTTATTAATAGGAGCAAATAAAAAAAAGTATATCAGCTAGTGTTCCAGGTGATGTAAAATTGATACTGCCTTAGCAAGCATGGAATATGAGTCACTAAGGACTTCTCTGGGACATGTGGAGAGAAGAACCAACTGTCCTCTTCATTCCACCTTGCAGAGCAGGCTCTCTTGCATTGCCTCAACCCCTGCAAACATGACAGGAGGGAAGGACAATAAGTGATCCTTCACCAGCACTGATATGGGGAGCCAGCAAAGGAAACACACTTGTTTGGTTTATAAACACTTGGATCTGTTTTTTTAAACTGTACAAAATTGGTTTGGATTTTATGATGATTTGACTGCTCCATATGGTGTTTCATCTTTTCCTGTTGGGTATGTAAGTCAGTTCACATTAAATTCTCACTATCTTTATTACTGGGAAATAATTGCAGAATATCCAGGGTATATTCTTAAGAGAAAAGCATCTAATTGCTGTGGGAATTTTTAATTTGAAGTTTACATTGAAGAAAATTTGAGCTTGTCTCCAGAATGTTAAATACAGCATTTCCTAAAAATATAAGGTTTTCTTTGTTTCAGTATGCAGATATAGTATAAGACCTGTACAGAATCTAGTTGTAAAAACCTTTATGTATTGATTACGTTATGTCAGTATTTGTTAGTTCAGTACTGCAGATTTGTTTTCTATAGCTGCTGAAATGTATGCTAAGACACCCATCCTACTCTTTCCAAGCTATTCCAAATCAATCCAAGGGCCCTGGATCTCCCCCACCCCACACTTGTTGGCCTTCTTTCCCTTCGCATTGACTCTGTTTCCTGCGGTTACCATCCATCTGTGAGCAGAGAGAAGCTGCCTCCTACACAGCTCTCCTACACAAGGCAGGTTGCTCTGCAAGGCACGTCCCAGTCAGGGAACAGTAATTCCACATCAGGAATCCAGCTGGCGTCCCAAGTGATATTGCACAGTACAACCGCAAAGCCGCAGGGCTGTTCAAAACACCCACTATCAGCCAACTGCCTTCCTCTGCCAGAACTCAGAGAACAAGAGCACGCTTGGCCTTCCCCAAGTGGCTCTCCCAGCAGCTCACTCACCCGGTTATGCCTGGTTGTGTCCACATCTGTTTCGCAGTACTCCTCTCACTGGCTTAATTGTACATGCTTACTGATACAGCAGACAAACCGCAAGGAACCACTTGCATAAAGTGAGCTAACAAAAGGAGGAGAAAAGGGGGGAAAAAATAAGCAGCATTTTAACAAAAATCAGTGTACAATCATTTCTGGTTTTGCATCACAGAGATAAACACAATGTAAACCCTCTCCTTGCAGATGCTGCTAACTACACACACTAGTATAATTCTTTTTATTTTTCACTTAAAAAGTCTGCAGTATCATTCTACATCTCCGACTTGCCCTTAGCAGTGACATCTTTAGAGAAAAGCAAGGATGTCAGCATGAGTTGGTTTTTGCTAAGACTTAGAACAAACTCACTGCCCCTTTAATAATGCACTATTTTCCCAATAATATCTGTTCAAGAGACTGGAAACTTCCACTCATTGTTTTAGCACTTACTCTAAACAAAAAAAAAACTTGTGTATTAAAAAAATTAGATTGAGCTTTAGAATTTACTTGCAGGACTTAGGTTCTGTTGCTCATCTAAGCTGTGGGACTGCTCTGCTGAAGAACAGCAGAGAAACTCTTTCCCCAGTCCCTCACAAGCAGCACTGCAAAATGCTCCAAGGACGTCCCAAGCCTTACTGGCAGCCTCCTGAGACAGTTGTTAGGACTCAGCCCAGGGCTGAGCATAGTAAATAACAGCAGCATTCACATCCACGACCTCAGCTTCTCCGCAGGAGGTGCACTGAGGAGCCCTGATTGTGCTTTGCTAGAACAGCGTTTGTTACAGAGATTGAAAAGGTTCAGCCAGGAGGTAACAGTTGTCACAAGCACTGGGAGGAAGGAAGGAATAGAGACACAGATGTAATAAAGCTGGCTGGAGACATTTAATTGAGCTACTGGAAAGGGCAGGTGATAGCAGAAAGAGCTTCAGTTTCCTTCTAAATTGTGTCATTTCTGAAAGAGCAAAAGGTAGCTTAACAGGAGGTAAATAAATACAAGCCATTAAGAAGTTCTGCTCAGCATGCTGCTGGCCCATGGAATTCCCATGGCACCAATCAAGCAATGCTGTAGTTGTTTGGTAGACAGGTAATGGCATCAAGCCTGATGTCTGCCCTTGCCCCAGGTAAACGGGACATGTTTGAAAAGCATCTGGACAAAGCTGTCAGACATATGTTCTGATTTTTGGGTGGTCCTATGCGGAGCCAGGAGCTGGACTCAGTGATCATTATGGCCCTCCTCCAACTCAGGATATTCTATAATTCTAGGACTCTAAGTTAACAATTTGTGTTTTCCTCTGCTTAAGGTGTGCAGGGATTGATACAGGAGCAGACAATCTCTCAGGCTAGTTGTAAGAAAACTAAACACAGAGACCAAAGACTATTTAATCAGCATTATTTTAATCAGGGTTGTACATAAATAGGAACACAACAGCTTAAGACACACAACAATGGTGCCAGCTCAGTGATGGTTGGTCTTATTTAAGTTCTCAGCTGCCCCTTGCTAGACAGATGAGCTCAATCCTGCAGCCAGTGCTCTTCTTATCTATTCATCCCTCTGTACTCAGCCCTGTTGAGGTTGCACCTTGAGTACTGTGTTCAGTTTTGGGCTTCTCACTGCAAGAATGACAGTGAGGCCATGGAGAACGTTCAGAGAAGAGTGGTGAAGCTGGTGAGGGGTCTGGAACACAAATCTTATGAGGAGCAGTTAAGGGAACCAGGATTGTTTAGTCTGGAGAAGTGGAGGCTCAATGGAGACATCATCACTTTGGCAACTGCTTGAAAGGAGGTTGTGGCCTCTTCTCCCAGGTAACAGTGATAGGTCAAACGAAAATGGTCTCAAGTTGTGCCAGGTTGGATATTTAGGAAAACATTCTTCTCTGAATGAGTGGTGGTATGTTGGAACAGGCTGCCCAGGGAGGTGGTGGAGTCACCATCCCTGGAGGTGTTCAAAAACAGTGTGAATGTGGCTGCGAGGAACACAATTAGTGGGTGCAGTGTTGAGGGGTTAATGGTTGCACTAGGTGATCTCAGAGGTCTTTTCCAATCTTAACAGCTCTATGATTCTATGATAACACAGAGGTCAAAAAGGACGTTTGAGTCACAATAAATGTGAGCTGATGCTGCATCCCAGTGTCATTCCTGTTTCTTACAAGAGCACCAGTTGAGCTGCAGTACTGGCATAACCTCATCCAGCAGTGTCTATTTATCTGCAGCAGAGTTGAGAGCAGGGGGCTGCAGCTATTTTCTCATTTGTCAGAGTCCGTTATTGTTATCTTGTTCCTGGTGTTCCTACAGTTCGACAGTCAAGATAAAAATATGGAAATTCACAGTGAGGCTAGCAGCTTCTGGTGATGGCAATGATTGGATTAGCAGGGAGAGGGCTGTCTGCAAGGATGCAGCACCGTCTGCTGTAGGGATTTAAACTGATCCTCCAGCCAAAGGAAAATGAGTGTGGTGGCTGTGGTTTGCCTTCTGTTAACATTATCTTACAGTTTGTGTCTTAAAAATTGGCATAGCTGGCAAATCCTGAGGACAAGGCCCAAAACTGATTTAGCATGAAGGCTGAACTTTCCCTCACCCTTTGAAGTCTGGGTGTTCCTAGTCAGTATCAAGGCAAAGTACAGTGTAACACAGTGATGTTCCTCTTCCTGCATTTTCTTCTTACTTGTCAGAATCCTTGGATCCTGGAGATTTTAAAATACATCTAATATCCCCACAGAAATAGATATGCCTTTTAAACATCATCCCAGAAAATAAAATCTTACACCTTAAAAAGTCGGATACAGAAATTTTCTGAATTTAGAGAATTCAGAAAATGGCACCATTTTGGTATTCATATAACATTTTAGCTTTAAAAATGAATTTCAAAGAGTGTAAGGCCATAATTTCAGTTGATAACGACTGGTGAGCTGTAGTCACTACAGGTCTGGTAAAGGCTACTGAGTTTAGGTTGTAAGGACAGTTGTTGCAGATTCCCTTAACATAGCCCTGGGCGGGTAAAGGCAGGGGGCACTGCATGGCAAATATGTAATAAGGTCCATTCTGCACTGTTTCTAGATTCTCCGTGTTTCTTAAATAGAAAGTAGTCCTCTATATTCAACTAAAGGGCAGCTACAGCTCTCAGCTGACAGATGACCAGATTTTCTTTAAGGATATTTGGCAATTTTGACAAAATGATTTGGAACTGTAGTTTTATAAAATGACATTTTCATAGACTAGTGATATATATGTATAAAGAGCTAAATCTCATCAATGTTAACCTTTCTCTTCCCCAAAGTATTCAAACTGCTGACAAGTCAGTTTGATACACTAGAGTTATGAAGAGAACAGAAATCACACGAAGATGAAAAGATACTGGAAATCTCACTGTGTTCTTTTATGTTCTTAATATAGAAACATGGCACTCAGGTCTTAGTGAACAGCCGATGAGTGCCAAGAAAGAACACATGTTTTTTTTCCCTGTCAATTTAACACAATTAGATTAATGAAAGGATAAGATGAAAGAACATCACATGAGAAAAAAAAAAAGAACCAAGAAACACTCTAAGTAAGGTCATGGGATCCCTTACACAGAAGCAGCTATAAAAGAGATAAAAAAGGTTTTGCATAAGCTCAACAGTGATTAGTTTAGAAAGTCAAATTAAGAAAGCTTATTTGATTATTTCATTATGGTTTATTATGCAATTAATAATTAATATTAAACTCTTTGATTTGTAAAACTAGATTTGAAACACTCTGCAAATGTTAAGTATCTTTAAGAATGAATTAAATTATAGTAAAATAAATAACTACTATTATGTTACTATTATCATAACTTACTATTATCATAATCCAAATTCCAATCAGGAAACACTGTAGATACAAATGTCTGCTGGTGAAACACTGGCCATAAACATATTACTTACTTTGTTGGAGAATTTACCATAAAAAATACATGCCACAAGTATCTCAAGGTGCTCCATAATTTATCTTTTTTCTCTTCACCAAAATAAGCTTGTAAAGAAGATAACTTAAACCAAGAATTCAATCCTTGAGACATAAGATTCATAAAAATTTTGTAACAATACCTCCTTGGATATCAACTATGAGTCCATGGAAAGTATCTGCGCAGAACATGAAATTGTCCTGTTGTTTTAAGCAAAAGGAAAATATATAGTAACATAAGCAAGAATCAAGCAGCTAGGGACTTCACTAAATACACAACTAATTTTTAAGTTATTTCAATAATAGATTTCAACTAAATCTCAACTAGATTTCCACTAAATAGCTGTAAGTGCAGAATCTGCACCATCTTTATTTATAGGCAACCAAATCTTGTTCTGAATGAACATGATGAAGCAACATGTGTGGCCGAGGCCGGAGCTGAGACCAAGCACTGTGGCTTCTTTGGATATAATGCGCATTAACAGAACATCATTTGCAGATGTTCTTTATCCAGTTGGATTCCCTGGCTTTTCGCTATCTCTGCTCACACAAGTCATGTCCAAAACAAACAAGATGTCCTTTCCTCGGCAAAGTGCATTTGATGGAGCCATGCAGATGAGAGGCCTTCAGAGAAAGCAATGATTCTCAGCATTCCAGCTGATTAACTCCTCTAATTGGCCATTTCTCCTCCTGTTCCAGGATCTTCTCACAATAAATCTAGTTAGGAAAAGCTGCATAAAATGCAACATCAAGGAAGTACCAATGATGTGAAAGTTGTGCTACTTTTCAGGCAACATTCCTATCATAGAAGAACAAGGGTTTATTTCCTCTTGACAGATGTAGAATGTAAACAACTTTGGTTGCTGTGAGGCTCGATCATGTTTTTGTATATTTTATATCCTCTCTGACTCATCATCAAGGATGGAAAGCATATGAAGAAATTAAGAAGTTGGGTAGTGCTGGTGCTCCTGAAAGTATTAAAATCTCTCAAGAACATCCCATTTCACCTTGTTCACACATCCACTTAAGAAGTTACTAGAATTAGGATCAGAAAAATAAATCCTTTGGGGGGATTTTTGCCTTCCACTGTAGTGTGCAGTCTATACTTCTTAAGATCCTGAAGAAACCAAACATTCTGCTAGCATGGCATCCCAAGATATTTTCAGTGCTTTCTTTTTCTTCTTATGTCAGTTTATAACTTGGCCTGTTTTGCAGACTTCTGTAGTCTGTGCTGGTTAGAGATGGTCTCTAGATTCTGTTAGATTAAACATCTGTTGTGTGGTTATCTATAATCACTAATGCTTGGAGTTGTTGACCAATGTAATTCTCTACTCCTCTCCTCTTATGCAGGGCCATTGTTAAGTTATAGATGGTAGATGGTTAGTGGGTTGTTGTTGTTTTTGGGGTTTTTTTGCTGTTTTTTTTGTTTTTTTTTTTAGGTAAGAAAATGTCTGTGCTTTATTAAACAACACAGTCTCCAGTATTTGGACTGAAATTATCTGAGATTATTGCAAGATGGCCCAAGCGTAGTATAATGTGTAATCTAGCTCTAGAACGCTGATCCACAACAGCTACCTGCTAGATTAAAACTTCTTTAGGTATTTAAGGTTTCTTGCCTTTTTCAGTGAGATTTAAAAGTCTTCCACTTCAGACCAGGCTTAGTTAAAACAAACAGACTTGCCTGATACAGTAGAAGAAAAGGAAATTACTGTTATCCAAATGTGACAAAACTGAGCCAGTTTATTTTAGTCTCTGAAATCCTTCATGAAAAATAAATGCATGTTCTCAAAAAAGTTTGCAGCCAGGAAAGCTCAGTTTTCATATATGAACTGTAATGAGTTACCGTAAGTATTTATAAGTTAAATATATTCAAAGATAAATTGCAATTTTTGAACTTGAGAAACACAGGACACACATTAGTTGTAATATTACAAGAGTCATACAGGTGGTTTCTGTGAAACCTAGAACAAACTTACCTACAGGAATCTCCAAAGAACAATATTGTCAGAGATGAAATTTCCATGTTTCTTCCTCTTCAAACCAATTCCCTTAAAGTGTGTCATGTTTTCCAATATGAAATTCACATGTGAATGTAGCTGTCAATTACAGCAAAGCTATTAAAGGTACTGTTTATTCTGTAGAGCAGTTATTTCACAGAGCTACATCTTTGTTACAGGCATTAATAACAAGGCATAGTGACTACATATGACCTCTGTATAAGGAGTTAAGTGTTTGCATTTTTAATTTCCTGTACCTCTTGTATTTTTCACTGGGTTATTTGGAGAGCTGATACATATAAATCTGGAATGACTCAGCATGAAAAGCAAATCAAATTCTGTAATACTTAGCTTTCAGAAAGACTGAGAAGACCTGTGAATTTTTCAAAAATTTTTTATATGCAGGGCATTTGAAATATGTAGTTCTGTTTAAATAAGAAAAATGCAATGACTGGACTATAAAATCCTTTCCCTACTTGATTGATCTCTTTCTAATTTTCCTGATTCTCAGCATGTGGGCAAGCAGTAAGGATTAAGGAAAGGATAAAATCATCCTCTTGAAGAAGAAATGAATATTTAGAAATTTAAGTGTCAGACCAAAGTCACAGAGCTGTTTGCCAGTACTTATGCATTCAGTTCATGCAGCCTGGTAACTCTGAAGGGAGTACTTGACACACAAAAAAATAGAAAAAAAAAAAAGATAAATCCTCTTTCTACTCGAGTTTCCAGGCTTGGCAGTTGGCATGACAACTGCAAACAAGTAGTCAAGTCAGGCACCAGCTGAGAGCACGAAGTGGAAAGAAACCAACAGAAACACATGAAAAAAAACAGAAATACAAAGAAGTGCTAGCAAAATAAATGAAACGATAATGTGTGGACATCTCCAAGCTTTAGAGGTGCGGGCACAAGCACAAACAGTGAGCAACTATGTCCCTGCATAGCAGTAGGCAGAGTATCATATAGCTGAGGTGGTGACTAGCTGTTTCTCCAGCAAATAAAAAGATTGAGCTACTCTAGGCAAAAATCCAACTCTGTTGTGTGCCAACAGAAATAGCTGATTAGGCTGCACTAGAGCAGTTTTGTAGTGAATGGAAAGTGGCGGCACATAAAGAGCACATTAATCTTCCTTTACCATAGAATTAAGCTAATTTACTGGAAAATAAGAATTTATATCTAAATACAAGGAAAGAATTAAGAGGAGTGTCAAAAATAAGTGTATCTGACATTTTAATGGATAACTCTAAATCATGTTCTGAGAAAGAAAGATGAAAAAGGATAGGAAAAGGAATAAGGGGAAAAAAGAAAAAAAAAAGGAAAAAATGAAGAAAAGGGAGGAAAAGGGGAAGGGAAAGGAAGAGAAAGAGAGAAGAAAAAAAGAAAAGGGGAAAGAAAAAAAGGAAAGAGGGAAGAAAAAAAGGAAAGAGGGAAATACTTAAACATAGCCTTGGTTTTGCCTCAGAATCCTTTTTCTCCTTATATGTTGGCATCACTCATGAGGGCAATTAAGGCCAGGCAGAACACAACAGAAATCTCCACTCTTGTACATCCTTACTCATGTACAGCTTATAAAGTTTCATCATTATTTATTTATTTATTTCTGATCTATTGATACAATTTTTCTTTTGAGAAGTGATATCTGAATTTGCTTATTTTAGGTTGCAGACTTCTAAATCTATTGCAATCATATTAATTATACCATAAAATAAAATGTCACTGTTTGTTACTAGCAGGAAAAGGACCACCTCCCAACAATATAGTGGTTCTATAACACACAGATTATACTTAATGTGATACTTCCAAGTAGGAAAATAATAATTCCATGGATCTCATAATTTCATTGTAATTCCAGGTAAAGCATTTGGTTGGTTATTTCATTGAGGCTCTGTTGAAGACAAGAAAAAGCTGTAGAGGACAACCCTGAAACACAGAGCTTTTCTTACTGCAGATATTACAACTGAATAGTTGCAACTATTCTTTTTCCTCCATTCCTATTGTATTTCAAATTTTGAATATGTTATTGTTACCAGTGAGAAAGAAGCAAGACTTATTTTCTTGGATATATTTAATTTTCATGGTAATTCAGCCACATACATAGCTCTTCAGGGAAGGGAAGATTTTAAAATGCTTACAGGAGGGACTGAGTAAAAATGTATCTTGTTGATGTGCCAGCATTTTAACCCGTGTAAGGAAGAGGCAGTAATGCTATGATAAACTACACCACTAGAAGATCAGGCCCCAAACGTAACTTTAGTCTCACCCGGTGACTCACTGAGGCAAAGAAATCCATATAAGTCCACCATTCTGCACTTACTGCAAATTAATTAGTAACTTTCCCTTAAGAAAAGCATGTGTGTTGTACCTTAGACACAACTATATTGTAGAGATTCCACCTAAATGAGTATTTTTCTGAAGACCAGTCTCCAGATTTTGAGGCTGGATAATACTGGATTGTATTAAGCAAGTATTCTGGTGGCATTACTCATACATGTTTTCTCTCTTTTATAACAATAAATTCAAGAAAACAGAGTTTATATTTTATGAATATAGTAACTAAAGCTGAGTAGTTACCTCCAACATATTACAGCAATTACAGCCAATTACAGTAATAAACTATGGCATAAAAAAATCAGCCAAGTAACAATCATGAAAATACCAGAAAATACATACACCTAAAATATTATTTTCTTATGTCTGCAGCTCTCCCTTCTGCCCTTATTCCCTTCCTCTGCCTCTGAAGTCTATATTGATTAAGAACAAGATATCTGTAACATGATATGTTTGCATGGATCCTACAGATTGCTGTTAACAAGCAGTACATCACAGATGTGGCTTCTATTAAGTTTTATTTCTTTAAGTATGTTAATTTTGGTACAGGCTTATTTTACTGCATTTGAGCACAAATACTATCCATCATGGTAAAAAGTAGAGGTGGGAAGGAGGAAAAAAACATAAAACTGAGTTAAAGTAACCCTGACAGAACGGTACTGGTGCAGATATCTATGTATCGAGCATTAATCTTGCTAAGTATTTTCTTGACAATTAATTTTACAAGGTCAAATTGAAGCAGATTGAAGCCCTCTCAAGACACTACTCCATGTTATTCTACTCAAATTATACAAGTATGCAGAAATAGAAATTATATCATATGTGACTACAGAAATTTATATTCTAAATACAATGTGCTACGTGAGAAATAAGTAAAATTTCTTAATCAGAAAGAACACCCAGTTTAGAACATTACTCAGCATCCATGGCCCAAGTAACTCCAGAATTACTTGAAGATTGTGACTCTCAAGCAGAAGTATCAGGTGATACGTGGGAGGATATAGAAAATAAAAAATACTTTAGATCTGGATATTTTCTTTATATAACACATTAAGAAAAATACAGTGCCACCAGCCTATAGCAGGGCTAGAGCTTTTTATACATTAAGAAGTGAAATTAAAAACACGTAAGTATAAAATTTAAATCATGTGAAAAGTTATGCATTTAACTATTTGTAAATTCCAGAATTTTGGTTGCCCTGAAATATTTACATATGTTTACTATACACTCTATAATTAAATATTGCATAATTATTTACAAATAAGCAGGGATTTTGGTTTAGTGGCAGGGAATGTAGTGGCAAGAGATTGTTATCAGCAGGACAGTACAAGAGACAAGAACTAGAAGGTTTAAAGAGAAAAAGCATTTCTTCAGTACAAACACATAAATGCTACCACAGAGAACCAGACTCTATCTTTGTTTCTATCACAGACCAAATCACAGACTCCTACAATTTTGGAGCCCTTTATTTCACTGCTGTCTAATTTGAAACATCTGGGAAGCCTGATTTTCAAAAAAAGTGACCTCTAATTTTGCAGCTTCAGTCAGCAGAAGCTATCTGATAAATATTTAAATGCTACATAAATTGTAATGACTGCAAGGCAGGTGATGAGCCTCTCAAGTTTAACTTACTGAGCTTTGATTCTTGGTTAAACATCCTAAAAATAAAAGTCAACCCTTGCTGTCCCACCACCATGTTTTTAAGAAAAGGCTTCTTGCATACAATGGTAAAGAAAACAGGCATGTACATTACAAAATACTATCTTACTTACCACTGAGAACTTAAAACTAAGGTTTACACATTAAGATATGTGTCATAGCAAGCACCTCCTTCTGTCCCTAATACTGTACAGCATTACTTACTCCTCTTTTGAACTAACTGAACATATTTAGCTGAAGTAACTTGTAACCCAATACTGTGATGCCTAATTGAATATTACCAATAAATTTTCCCCTTTAAACAAGTCTCAGCTATAGCATTGGCAGCAGCTTTGATTCAAAACCACATTTAATCATGTGGTATTAAGTACACTGTAATCAAAATACAAATATTTATACAAATACAAAGAATACAAGAACTGCAGTGCTTTTGCTTCTACTTTGTTTTTATAGATCCTCTCATTTTAATTAGTAAATGTTTTGAAAAAGTCTGCAAACACTTTACCAAGGCACTTAGACAAGTTGAAGTGTTTGCACAGAGCTATTTGCAATACGAGATTAAAAATATGTTCATATCTGCTCCAAAAGTTTATTGCCCCCAGTGTTAAGTGAAAGAAAGAATGCTTATGTCTGCCACTCTACGCATATATTCCACAGGTCAATTTATATAGAAATATTTTGGTGTTTAATATTGAATGATGTAATGCAGCCTTACTGCCTTAATTTTCACTAAAAATTACTATCACACTCAGCCATATATAGCAAAAATGTGGAAATAAGAAGCACTGGCAATGTTGTCAATTTTTCAATTAAATCTAGCAGTGTCTGTATTCAAATATCACCACAAATGGACATGTTAGTGAAGAGGGAAGAATGAAATGACCTTAAGTGATATCAAACCAATCACAATTCTAAGTATCCAACTTTTTTTCTGTCACGACAGAGCCGTTATCAGGGGTTGCATGTGGATTTACATCATTTATATCTAAGACAGAGTAACTCAAATGGGGGCAAGACACACTGGCAGCCACAGGGGAATAAAGTCTATCTGTTCACAGCAGCTTAAGCCAGCTTGTATCGTTTATCACGGCAAAAGAGCCAGAAGGGAGAGAACTAGGTCCTCTATAAATATCAAAATACTAAAACACCAGGAGAAAAACAGAGCTTTTTACTTTAAAGTATAATTTAGATTCTCAAGAGGATGCACACTAAATAGGAAGAAGTTACATCTGAAATTGGAAGGTTGCCTGCCACTGTCAAAAAGTTCTGTGATGATTCCAGTAGCAGCAAAAGGAGCAAAAAAACACCCAACTCCCAACTAACAAAGCAATTTCTTGAAAAAGATGTAAAAGGACTCATGTGACACTTTACTCTGATAACAGATGACTAAATGATCAAGACAATGTTTCTAATCATAACTTTGTCATATGTTTAAATGCTGTCTTAAAAACCACTTGAGGACATATCTTTGGTGAAAGCACATGAACTCCTGGCTCTATTAATGTCAAAGGCATGCTGAGTAACCCCAGTTCAGGGTCTAACATGGGTGTCCAACCTTTTGGCTTGCCTGGGATGCAATGAGTAAAGAAGGAATATCTTGGACTACCTATAGAGTGTATAATATATTTAATGTATGTAAGTAACAAAACACACACATACATGTATATTTATTAAAACATAAAAAGGAAAGAGGGCAACAAAAACAAAAGTAGTAAGTCAGACACATATGGTCTAAAATGTAGTTTTCAACTACTTAAGATTAATTTACACTAAAAACAGGTGCTGTGGGCACATGTGGATGAAGTGTGTTGATGCTAAACTCTTGATACAGGTTACTGACAAACTGAGTTTGTTGAACATGCTTCTCTGAACAGACAAGAACCATTTGGGGATGCAGACATTGAAGGGAACCTGAGCTGCAACAACCATAACACTGAAGAGTTTAAAATCCTGAGTTGAGTGAGCAAGACTGGTTATGAGACTTACAGTTCTGGTCTCGAAAGCAGACCTTGCCTTGTTCAGAGAGCTGCTTGGCAGGACCCACAGGATATTGCCATGAAGGACAAAGAAATCCAGAAAAGCTGGCAGATTTTCAAGGACAGCCTCCTCAAAACACAAGAATGTTTGGTTCAGACATTTAGAAAGCCAAGCAAGTATGCCAGGGAATAACAGAAGATGGATAAAGAATAAGACTACCTAGAGAAAGGAACTCTTTCATTGCTTAATACATTGCGTAAGTATGCAGGGATGCAGACATAAAAAGTCAAAACTCAGCTGGAGCTGAAACTAGCTACAGATGTGAAAAGCAAAAATAAGGAAGGCTTCAATGCTGTCAGCAAATAATAACTACATAAAGAAAAGGTGAAACCATTGCTTAATGGGGCAGGGACCTACTGGTAGAGTAGATGGAAAATCAGAAAATATTTAATGCCTTTGTGCCTCTGTTTTTCTTTTAACATTTTACCATTTACTGATAAGGTTTTCCCTTAGATCTCCCAGCTTCTTTATATTAGTAGCAGAACAGATGGGAGTGAAGTACTGCCCACAACAAGGGATGATCAAGTCAGGGACCACTGAAGATAATTGAACGTTTGCAAATTCAAGGCTCAAAGTGCATCTTGGTAGATTTCCTCACAAGGCTGCTCTCTACTAAATTCAAATTATCATAGGAATTGAGAGAGGTTCCTGATGACTGGGAAAAGCCCATCTTCAAGGAGAGCAATGAGCGTCCAAACCAACACATGGAACTCAGCCTTGCCTCTGATACTACTGAATGTCATTTCCGAGCACATAAAGTTCTCTCGTAAACATACAGAAGTACTGTGCTCTGGTTTTGAATGACAGAATAGTTGAGGTTGGAAGGGACCTCTGGTCATTGGTCTTGGTCCGCATCACCCTACAGGGTCACAAAGAGCAGGATGCCCAGAACCACACCCAGGTGACTTTTGAAGGTCTCCAAGAAGGAGACTCCACAGCCTCTCTGGGCAGCCTGTGCAAGTGCTCATTCACCCATACAGTAAAGATGTGCTTCCTGATGCTCAAACAGAACATCTTTTGTTCCAGTTTGTGCCCATTGCCTGTTGTCCTGGCACTGGACACAGCAAAAAAGAGTTGAGCTCCACCTTCTTTATGGCCTCCCTGTAGATATTTATGCACACTGATGAGATCTTCCCAAGACTTCTCCATGCTCAATAGTCCCAGTTCTCTCAGCCTTTCTTCATGAGAAATGCTCCAGTCCCATGACGACCTTACTGACCCCAGGGTTTTTGGCTACCCCAATCCAAAAAATGTATTGGCATATTGAAGCAAGCCACAATGATGATAGGGGGGATGAAACATGTCAGTGTATGAGGATGGGCTCAAAGAAAATAATTTGCTTAGCCATAAGACAGTTTTGCTGTCTTTGATTATCTAATGGAAGATATAAAGGAGACTAAATCAGACCGTTTTTAGAGGCCACGGGGGCAGGACAAGAGGCTATCAACAGAGGTTGTAACATGGAAAATTCAGATCACATAGGACAAAAAATATTTTCAACATAAGTTGGTTGACCAGAGGCACTATGATACCTCCATCCCTGGAGACTTGACAGAGCTCAGAGCAACTAGATTTAGCAGGAGTCTGGTCTAAATGACGCTGAAAGATCCCTTCTAACCTGACACACTGTAAAGGACAATTAACAGTAAACAGTGAATATTTTCTGTTTCTGTGCATGTCTATCAGAATGTTTTTGACCAATTGGTCAGTGGAGTCCTGGTCCAAGTGCTATTTTTTGTTAAGGTTTTTGTCTACAAACTCTCTGAATTATGGGATGATTGGAATAGAAAAGAGTATCTATCACATTAATAACATGCCAAGAGAGCATTACCCATTATAAATGAGATTGCTGTTAAGTACACATAGCCTTTTATGGAGAAAGAGAAGAAGAAAATGTTTGCAAGAACACTTGCCTGATTTGTTACCCAGTTATGGAAAAACTGGTCTAACAATACTGCAAAGATTCAGTATATAAACAGATAATAATGTGAAAGAATTGCAGACACTGCAACAGCTAATTAGCCCTACAAAAGATACATAAGCATTTGTTTTACATAAATTACACCACTCTTATCCTGACACAAACAGGGTTCTCTCCTTCCTTCCTGTCACAGATGTAGAACTACACAAAAAGAATGTACTTCTGTTAAAGTGTTTCTCTCTCAGGAATTAAGTGTTGCCTAATGCAAAATATATTAGCAACATAATTGGTTGGACTTTTGCAAGTATGATTCACACAATCTAACAGATGAAAACCAATGATAAATGATCCATACTGGAAGAGATTGCTGCACATCCAAATGCAGATATCTAACTCTCTTTATTGTTATGAAGTACTAATATTAGCAACAGCATCTTTTCCTTGATTTTCATTTAATTGTATAGGCTGAGCTAGCTTATTTTCATTTGCACGCAGAAGATGTGAACAAAGAATTTGTTTTACATTGCCTACACAGCTAAATCCCAAAGCCAGATTTGAAACTGCTTGTGCAGTATACTAATATACATAAAGTAAACAATTGTTATAAGTAGTACAAAATCCTGGGACTACCTGCCCAGAGGAAGTCCAAGAGGAACAGCCTACACTGTGAAATTCTCACTTGGTTTTAGTTGTTTGACTAAATATGCCCTCGATGCTAAAAGCACGTCTAGACTAGAGCCTTGTCATAAAACACAAATACTTTACTCAGATGTTTAGTTCGGAAAAGATTTAATGGTATTTGCAATCAGCAGAGCCTTATAGCCCACAGGCCTCTATGGATAATGGGAGCAGATATCTAATAAACATCTGGTGGCTTTCCTTCCGTGGAGCAGAACAAGCACATAATATTAACTGTTGCTCTGGGAGTCATGCTTTATTTCTGAAGAACTGGATGTCACAAGTTCTGAATGAACACAAACCACCATATCAGGAAAAAGTTTTATATAACGTGAATTACAACTGTAAGTGCAACCAGCAGAAATTGCACAGCACAGATGAACTGTTTGTGCAATTTTAAAGGAAAAAATATTACCACATTTGTCACTAGAATTCTCATGCTTTCTTATACTATGGTATTTGCATTACTGGCACTGATGTACAGAACAGCACCAAAATGGTGACCACTTAAAAGATGCTTTAATCCACAGATGTCCAAAGTTTTGGCTTGCCTGAGCAGCACTGAGTGAAAATGAATTCTCTAGGGCCACATATACGAAGACTGCTCTGAAAGTAAGACCTTCTAATTATTTCAATGGAAACTACAATAGATACAAAGAGCAAAATTACACTATTTAATAGAGCACATTCTTAGCTGCAAAACACTGTTTTTTCAACATAGCCACTGCTATTAGCTGTACATTTCCACCAGGGGTGAACAAGAGCCTGCATGCCATGCTTAAAACAATCTGCACCAGCAGAGGCGACCTGCTGCCGTCATCACATCCACTGAAACACACCACCACCACCCTACTGTGCTCACATCCACTATTTGGTCTCCAGAAACATTCAGCAAGCATCAGTGAATGTCAGTGGATGCAATTTTTATTTATTTTATTTTTTCATGAAGGAATTCAACTCCATACCTTTGCTTCATCTGCATTTCCATATCACACACTGTTTTGTCAGACTGCCGCTCTGCTGCTACCTGTCACACAGCAACAACCTGTAACAGAATATTGTTGGGACAGTTCAACCTGTGCTGCCTTACGCCAAAATCCTCTGATAACACTGGACAACCTCATAGCGTAGGAGGCACTACTTTCAGAGCAGCCCTTGTAAAACGTATAATCTATGTATATAATCAACAACACTTATTTTCTTATTGTTTTACTTATTTATTTTTAAATTAAAACATATTAAAAAAGAGCAACAAAACCATAAGACTTAGTGGGACCTTGTTTTTGTGGAACCAATGCATCAGGCTGGTTCAATGGCAGTGGCTGCCGTTCTTTGAGAGCTCCCAAGGTGTTCATTAGAGATTTCTGATGAAATTCTATTCTTCCTGTGATTCATCCTCGAAAACTGCTGTTCACAAATGTGTGCACTGCTAAAAAGCCATGACATGAATAAAGCATGATTGTGAAGTGAAGGTTTTTCTCTCTTTTAAGATGGGGTTTATGGTAAAGATGCATTATCAAATTTTTGATTGAAACTCTATAGGTTCCATTTGAAAATTCACAAGTTATGTATTTATTTCGACTGAGTTAGGGTTAGTATACCAAAATCTCCAGTGACACTGGAAGTCAAATAGCTGCAAATTTTTTTTATTGTACCAAACAAAATGTGCACCCCATATATCAGTATACAGAAACTTTCTGTCTTGTCCTATGTGAGAATTCTGACACTAAAGGCAAATGGTTTTATCATGATGTTAAGCCACTTGGCTCAGAAAGAAACAAAGGTTAAAGCTAACACTTCTAGAAACACTTTGTACTAATTTAGATGAGAACACCCTTGATGTTTAGAAGGCAGTGAAATTGTACAGACCAATGGAAAACTGTTCTTCTGAGAGATAAAGCCCAGTTAACTACACAAAGTTCTGAGCTATCAGCCTTAAACATAACAGTTTGGCACCAAGTATTCTCCTGTTCCAGAATCAAGAAAGAGTAATTCTTCCTTCTTTAATGGCTATTGCCACATTCCCAGTATATGATGGGATAGGCCACACTGAACATGCTGTCCTTTTCACACCAGTTTGCATTTTGCCCACAAATATATATTCACCATGTTTAACCACCAACCCTCTAATCAGTGCCTAGATAATAGCTCTCTCAAAAATAAATAAATAAATAAATAAAATAACAAAAAAGTCCAAAGTCTTCAGTATAACAATCATATGGATACTATTTAGTCATAAATCAAAACCTGATTTAAAGTCAGTTTTCTCATAATAATCATATCTATCAGAGAAAAGATAGCATTTTGCTATTTATTTGTGGCTCCTAAAAGTGAGCGCAAAAAACAAAGGTGTACTTTAAGATATCTTCAAACCATTTTTCATAGATTTATTTTTTCAGTTTGTGGTAAATGATTACTATTTCTCAATTTTGCATTAAAAATGTCACTGTGGGCTTGCATACAGAAACAAGAACTACTGCAGTTAGAAAGTTCCATTCCAAAGTAGGAAAACAAATGTGGCTTTTTTTTTTCCTGAACAGCTGTGCTCCTAATATATTTTGAATAATTTCCTACCTCAATTAAAAAAAATAAAAAATAAAAACAAAAGCAGTGGATTTGTGTATTTTGCTTTTGGTTTAAGGTATTTCTGGAGAAAGAAGAAGCGCATGAGTTTTCTTCCTAACCATCACTAGTGATTTTTCAGCAAAAATTCTGACACTTTCAATTCCCCAAAACCCAGTGAAAACAACAATGTTGGCTAAGTGTCAGAATACATAAATTGAAAGCAATGCCACAGCAAAAAAGAAAAAAAAACATTAAAAAAACCACCCATAATTTGACTTAAATCTGAAGTATTTGCAATGACACATGAATAGAAAAAGATCTATGGTGCTACTACAGGAAGGACAGTTCATAAATTGCCCTTAAAATTTCAAGTATGTTTCTAAAAAGAAACCCAAAGGAACTGAAAATAAGCACACCATTATACAGAACGGTTACTTCTTAAAGCGCACCACAGTTAACCAACTTTGTTGGCAGAAAAAAATTGTTATTTGATTATGCTTTTGTTGCAATTTCCTCTCCAGTAATGCAGTAACTTTGAGAATGAGAAAAGAAAGTCTCTGTAGCAAGAACACTCTAATTTGTCCTTACTATTAGACATGATGTGATACATATTGAAAAGAAAAAAAACTGGCAAGTGAACACATAGTAAGTGAGAGGATGAGCTAAAAGCTCTGAATTCTTGTCCACGGGCATTAGAATCATGAACAAATGCTGGAAGGCATCCTTTTGTAACACAGAAAAAGAAAGAAAAAAGACAGCAAAAAATTCACCATGTGAAACTCTTAGGATTACTGTGGGAAATAAATGCCTTACTAACCATACTGCTCAAAATAAAGCATGTATAAACAGTCAAGACAAAACTCAACAAATAAACTTCTGCTTATCTCCAGAAAACAATGCAGCTGCAATTTCCTACATAATTCTAACTAAAAGTTCATCTAAGAACACACTTGTTTGATGACAAGATAGCAGAAAAATCTTCAGAAGTCAACAGGATTTGGAATCTGACAACTCTGATCACCACCACTTTTCATTTTTGATGGCAATATACTATGACATCTTTCCCTCTGAGTAGACTTTGGTGTATAGTTAGGTTATTTTTCACTTACTCTTTTAGACTGTCAAGACTGCCTATCATAATTGTCATTTCTAAAAAAAAAAAAAAAAAAAAAAAAAACAAAACAAAAAACAACTCCCAAGATTTAAATTCAAACTCCCTTTAGCCAACCCACTTTGCCATATCATTATTCTAAGACACTGTTATTCACACTGGGTTTTCCCAAGGAGCAAGTAATAACTCTTAGCTGCTCACTTGATTTTTAGAAAGTATTTTTAAAATCTGTCCAGGTTATCTAAAATATCATTCTCCTGTCCTAAACACAACTTCCCACAGCAGCACAACACAGTGACCACAACAAAATTATTCCTCTTAAAGGCTCGCATAACTACAGGAGCTAAGAATGAAGATGCTCATAGAGATATTCCTTTGCCTGATACATGACTTTTCTTCAAGATTTCTTCTGCCAGATATCGTGCTTTTGAAGCAAATTTGCTGATTGCCTCCATGTAGAATACTTAGCTTCATCCTCAGAACAGACTTGGAGCAATCAAATCTCCAACCACAAGATAGAAGGACCAAGGCAGAGCTAGCTCGGAGTAGTGCCTCTCCATAACAGTGGGCAACAAGTCCTCGGCACAAAGTCCTGTACCATGCTAACTGCTCCCATTGGCACTGCCACTAAAAAGACAGCTGCCGTGAAAGCCATATGAAGTCTTCTTTCTGGTGAGAGAACAGGAATAATCCAGAAGTGTATTCAAATGTATGCAGCTGGGCACAAGTCCACATATTGACAGTTTACAAAGTATTTATTGGATTTCCAAGATGGTATTTTGGGCACTATCTTCCTACTCTTGTTATATTTGACAGCTTTCATTTCTACACATTTCCTCCTACCCTTAGACACTCATTTACCCTGCCAGCAGCATCTTAGGAAACAAAACCAGTGCCAAGAGGAAAGAAAAGCAAGGCAGTGAATGGATGGGTACTCAGCCTACTTGGTTTTCAGTATGCTTTCCGACACCTTTCTTTCACTTGGAATTTGGATGCCGTTGAGAGAGAAGATCTTTTAAAATGGGATTTATTTCTACTGGGCATCTGAAGAGCCTCAAGGAACTGAAGATGCTCAGCTACATCTTCATTGGCCACTGTGCCAGGAACCTCCGGAGCAGGCTGGTGCAGAGGTCGAAGGAAAACTCATTCTTTGAGGTAGTATCGGTGCCTAAGTCCTCTGCCATCTGCTGAAAACAAAACGAAGCCCTTAATCTGGGGCAAACCGTAACTACTGCTTTTGGCAGGTTCCTAAATACGACCTAAAAAAAAGGGAGACGGCGGTGGGGGTGGCTCGTTTACTTCTCCTCCCTTCCCCCTCCCGATGCGCAGCTCTGTCTGCAGCCCATGTGGCGGGAGGCGGCCGCAGCCGGTTCCAATTCCCACTTTCCCACTTTGGCCCCCGCTCGCTGCCGGAGCCGGGCCGAGCCAGGACGGGCCGCGGGCTCCCGCTCCCTCCCCTTCCCTTCCCTCCCCGCCGCGCTCCTTCTCCCCCGCTCCATCCGATCCTCCGCTCCCCCAGGGCACAGTGTGGGAAGTACGAATTTCCGCTGAGTTTTCTCGGTCACTTTCGGAGCTCGTCTTTCTCCGGCTCCCCCCGCCCCGCCCGCCCCATCCCCGCGCTCCGCCCGCCCCCTCCGCCTCCGGGAAAGCCGGCGGAGCGGCGGACAGCGGCTCGGCTCCGCTCCGCTCCGCACCACCGGCAGTGGGCAGAGCCCGGCAGCCCGCAGCCCTTCAGCCGCTCCTCGCCCCGGCCGGCTCTGCCGACGGGAGCCCATGGTGCCGGGCACCGCGATCCGCAGCCGCCGCGGCGCCCGCCTGCCCGGCGCGGAGCTCGGCCCGGAGTGGAGCAGACGAGGGGCCGAATAGCAGCCGCCGAGGAGCGGTGGGATGCCGGAGGGACACAAAGCCTCCGGGGGAAGCAGCCCTCGGCGTGTCCCGGGATGGGGGCGCGGCGCCGGCTCCGCCTGATGGTGCCGTGGAGCTCCGTCGCTCTCCTCCTCCTCCTGCTGCCCGCGGCCGAACCCATCTGCCCCGAGCCGTGCGACTGCCAGCAGCACCAGCACCTCCTCTGCACCAACCGGGGCCTGCGCTCCGTGCCCAAGGCCGCTGAGCCCCAGGATGTTCTCACCTACAGCCTGGGAGGCAACTTCATCACCAATATCTCCGCCTTCGACTTCCACCGCCTGGCCGGGCTCCAGCGCCTGGACCTGCAGTACAACCGGATCCGCTCGCTGCATCCTAAGGCCTTTGAGCGCCTGGGTCGGCTGGAGGAGCTCTACCTGGGCAACAACTTGCTGCCGGTGCTGGCCCCCGGCACGCTCAGCGCGCTGGCCAAGCTGCGCATCCTTTACATGAATGCCAACGAGATTGGCCGCCTCAGCGCTGCCTCCTTCTCTGGCCTCAGCAGCCTGGTCAAGCTGCGTCTGGATGGCAACGAGCTGGGCTCGTTGGGCGACTCCACCTTCTCGGGGCTGCCCAATTTACTCTACCTGCACCTGGAGTCCAACCGCATCCGCTGGCTGAGCCGTGGGGCGTTCACCGGCCTGGCCAGGTTGCGCTTCCTTGACCTCTCCGCAAACCAGCAGAGCTCCCTTCGCCACCCTGAACTCTTTGAGCCGCTGCGTTCCCTGCATACCCTGCTGCTGGCCAGCAACAGCCTGCAGCACCTGGCTGGGGGTCTTTTTCAGCACCTGCCCACCTTGGCCAAGCTCTCGCTCAGTGGCAACCGACTGGCTCACTTGGCACCTGATGCCTTTGTGGGGCTGGGCTCGCTGAAAGAGCTTCGTCTAGAGGGCAACCAGCTGAGCCACCTCCCTGCCACGCTTCTGGAGCCACTCAGCAGCCTGGAAGCACTGGATCTGAGCCGCAATGCGCTGACTGCCTTGCACCCCACCACTTTTGGCCGTCTTGGCCACCTGCGGGAGCTCAGCCTGCGAGACAATGCACTGACCACACTCCCTGGTGAGCTCTTTGCCTCCAACCTGGCTCTCTACCGCCTGGAGCTGGAGGGGAATGCCTGGAGCTGTGATTGCCGCCTCCGTGGTCTCAAGCACTGGCTGGGGGCCTGGCACTCACAGGGCCGCCTACTCACTGTCTTCATGCAGTGCCACCTGCCACCCACCTTGGCTGGCAAGTACCTTGACTACCTTCAGGACAACCAGCTGCCACTGCCACCTGATGGCAGCCCTTGCCTCCATGGTGCCTCTCCCTCTGCATCCCCACCACCACCTGCCGAGGGACTCAGCACCAATAGCAGTGGGGCCATGGGGCTGCCCCATGGGCCCCCAGGCATGCCACATCCATCTGCCTCCACCGCCCGCCTGCTAGCAGCACCCGAAGGCAAGATGGTGGCACCGCAGGGCATGGAGGAAGCTCCCAGCCCCACAACATCACCTGCCCGCCCCAAGGCGTCGAGGCTGGTGCCACCTAGTGCAGCATGGCCCCGGCGTGGCGGCAAGCCTCGCTCTGTGCCATCCTCCAGTGTGCCACCACTGGTGTCTGACCCATGCGACTTCAACAAGCTGTTCCTCTGCAACCTGTCGGTGGAGGCGGTGGGCTCCAGCTCGGTGACAGTGCGCTGGGCTGTGCGGCCGCACCGCAGCCCCCGCCTGCTGGGCCCCGCTCGCTTCCGCCTGCTCTTTGACCGCTTTGGTGCCGCTGTGAAGTTCCAGCGCTTCGTCTACTTGCCAGAGCGTGGTGAGCCAGTCGCCACGCTGCAGGAGCTGCGCCCGGACACCCCCTACCTTGTGTGCGTCGAGGGTGTGCTTGGTGGGCGCGTGTGCCCAGTAGCTCCGCGGGACCACTGTGCGGGGCTGGTCACCCTACCTGAGGGCAGCGGGGCGGCAGCGGGCGGGACCCGCGGCCCTGACCAGCAGCTTCTCACGCTGGTGCTGCTGGCAGTCAATGCGCTGCTGCTCTTCACTGCGCTGGCGGCCTGGGCCTCCTGCCTGCTGCGGAAGAAGGTGCTGGGGCGGCGGCGGAGGAAGGCGGCTCCTGTTCATGTGCGGCAGCTCTATTCCACCCGCCGGCCGCTCCGCTCCATGGGCACTGGTGTGTCAGCCGACTTCTCCGGTTTCCAGTCCCACCGTCCACCCCGTGGTGCTGCTTGTGCGCTCAGTGAGGCCGACCTCATTGAGTTCCCCTGTGAGCGCTTCATGGACAGTGGCGGTGCCCGGCACGGTGATGAGCACCTGCTGCAGCGCTTTGCCGATTGAGCTGTGGTGGGTGAGGCAGCCGTTGGTCTGTGAGGGGATGGAGCAGGTCCCTTGGATCACAGCCTGCAAGAGTTAGAGCTGCAGTGTTGTTGTTGCCTTCAGCTGCCGCCAGGCCTATAGCATAAGCGAGGGAGTGTCTGAGATGGCTGTTTGGTCACTTCTGAGGCCTCTGTTTCCCAGCAAACCATCACTAACCCATGGAAAAAACTCAACTGTGACCATAACTGTGCCTTGACTTGAGGAGAGCAGGTTGCAGGGAGCTATCACCGACAGCAACTGTGCCTTCCTATGCCAACTCTTCTGCCAAATCTATGCCAGCATACATTTAAGTGTCACATTTTTCAGGATTTATTTCTGGACTGTGGTTGACACATCCCAGCCCTGCGCAAAGATGGTCTTAACTGACATGTCAAGGCATAAGCCTTTCCCAGGCCTGCTTTGGCATGAGGGTTAGACTCCATGGTCTCTAGAGGTCCCTTCCAACCCCCACAGTTCTGTGATTCTAATAACCAGCTTGTTCTAAATGTCTTCCTTCAACATTGTTACTCAAGAACAGAATCAATGAGAGGGCTGAGAGTGCCTTTTTCATGCTGGACAGTTTGGATATTGTGCCTTTGTAACTCGAATGTGAGGCCATTTAATGTGTGCAAGAGTGTTTTCTTATTTTTTTTTTTTGTAAATGGGAAACAGTAATGCAGCTGGTTAGTTTTACAGGAACATATTGCTGACACCACTAGGAAAAAACTAACAGAATTCTGTAATATGTTTACAAATTAGCTATTTTTTAAATTGTGTTTGTTTGTTTTTAATAAATACTGTTGGGTACTTGTACACATGAATGTGCATTTTAGTTCTCTGGGTCCATAATGGTCAGTAGGTCACTGACCCTCAGTTAATCCATCTTCTTTCCTAAAGGAGTGGATGCAGAAGCAAACTGTCGATGGATAAATAATATTGGTGCCTTTCTTCACAAACAATAATAGCTATGGATATGTCAGAAATGTGAAATTCTTTCTCACAACAGGCAATCTTCTCTTAGCCTTAGCCTACTAAAGTTAGAAGCTTTACGTACCTCACTGTGAAATAAAACTTTTTTGTATGTTAATCTAGATTCTGTGTTTTGTGTAGCTGAGTGAGCAGTGCTAAAGTTAAACTCTCGTGCAGTAGTATATAAATGTTTGAGCTGTATGTGTGTTTTATTTTGCTTTTCCTTTTGATTGGAATTTTGTTTCTCTTACTAGAGCAATGCTAATCATTTTATGATCAATTGCTCTCTATTTTCTTGGAGTTTTACTTTCCTAAATATTTACAGAATGTTGTTATGTTACTATTAGTTATGGTGGCTTAGTTTACATAAATAATTCTCTCTGTGTGGTCTAGAAATGGACTAATTAAAAATGTCCAAACTGTGGTTACACTTTAAATGCAAATGTTTTAGATAGACTTTGGTAAATTGTTGAGACCATTGATACTACTTGTTCTCCTTTGAATTTAATGTGGAACCTCAGATGAACTCTTGTTGATCTGAATGGCTTGAAGGTGGTAATTGGTGGTCTTTGAAAATGTTCATCTCGAACGTTCATCACTGACATGAGATGTTTGTGTCTACAAGTTCTTTCTTACCATAATCGGAAGTAAACAATTTGGAGTTCTTTCTTTTGAGATGATCAACTGTTTACAAAAGGTATCCTTGTAACTGGTACCTTCAATTGGAATTCAGTGCTTGAATGGAGAGAGCAAGACTTTAAATTTCAGAGGGATTTTTATTCTATCAGGAGTGGAGAGGAAGTAGATAATTAGTCTTGATCTTTTCCTTTTAAATATAGAGAAGAATTCAGAGTTAACTTGAGTTTATTCCTGAGTCAACAGCAAAAAAAGCCCTTCAGGTTTTCATTTTGACAGGCAGCAGATTTGATAAATTTCAAGGGCCAAGATCAGTTGTTGGTATGGAGATTAAAATTCATAACACTTACAGAACACGGCGTTGAATGAAATTTTAAGCAAAGGAATCTAGAATCAGGCTTTATTTTTTTGATAAGATTCTTACATTTCTATTCTTCTTTTGAACATCTGGGTGCTTTGGCCATTTATGACAATCCATGGAGTACATCACTGTTGTTAGAAATGTAAAGAGAATTGTTGAGTAAAGCTGTGTGAAACACTAATATTAGCTCTATCGCTGGATATTCTTCCAATGGGAGATGCGTAGATGCTGTACATGGTTATAATAAGTTCCATCAATAAATCATTTGCTGAAGCAAAACTGGTGTCTTACATTGATTAGAAAGTGGTCTATTATTAGATACGTGGACTAGCTGTAACTTCCTGTTATTACTAGGCCTGCTGTTTCTTAAGACTGCAGCTCTTCAGAGTTTCTCTTAGTTCATTCACCATATATCACATTGTCTGTTTGGGTTATACTATGTTAGAATTGTGTAAACACTAAAATAATTAAAATGATTATTTCTATGACAGATAGACCACTGGCACAAGGCAGAGTAATCAGATGCTGTTAAATCAGTGAACTAATGATCCTCTCTAAACTGAATAGGAAATTATGACTGAGATAATATCATTTTTTATACTTATTAGAACATATTTTTAAGAGCTTTTGAATATTATCTATCCAATAATACAAACATGACATAGCATATATCTTGTTTTAGCTAAGAATTTAGTGATTCTTTTTTAATTTATACAAACCTCTCAAGAATGAAATGGCTGCTTCTTCCAGCCTGGGAGAAGAAAATATGTAGATCTTCCTAACGAAAAATATTTGGTTGGCATGTGGTGACTTTGTAGAAGTCACATGTACTGTAACTCTAGAAATACTTAGACTGTGTGCACAGATGTTACAGCTCTTACTTTTTTTCTCTCTTTTTTTTAATTTATTTTTTATTTTTTTGCAGGAAGGCCTGAACTAGCAGGTGGTTAAGGAAATAGAGATGTTGGAGACATTTGCTGGCTGAACGTTTATTAATGTTACATGGCTATATTTTTACCAGTAGTATTTCTATGTACTTGTGTTGTTTTTAAAGTAAGATCCTTTTAATAGAATGACTGTAAAAATATCCCTTTCTGAATGGATGAGTATGCCATCAGTTTGTGCTCAGAAAGTTCCTTTGGTCAGAAACAGTTTTACTGCCATGCCCCACCCCCAGGAATCTAGGAAGCCTGAGGAGGAATGAATGAAAGGAGTGCCCTTCTCCCACTAAGTAATCATTGGGCAAGTTATCTATCACAAGCTGGAAATCACAAATGTATGGTCCTGTCCAATTCAGCAGACTATTGCAGAAGATTCCCCAGCAGTAGGAGGCCTTTTCTCTCTATTTCAGTGATCTCTGCCCACCTCCTGCTCACACACCCGCAGTCCCTGGCCCTTTTTTTACCATCAGCTGGTGCTGTTTGTGCAGCTGGAAGGTGAACTTCAGAATTAATCCTCCAGGAAAATAACCTTTCCCAGTACCCCTCCTCTCCTTGATTTTTTTGACCAGCTCAGTTTCTTTGATCCTGCTCAACTTGCACAAGTGGTAGTGGCAAAATGCAGGGGTGCAGTGCAGTGGCAGGAAAATGTAGCCAAAGACTGGAAGCTGCTTAAACAGCCTCAGGTACTCTTGACATCCCGTGTGTCCTCAATCCAAGAAAAGCTATTCTCCTTAGAATAAAATCCTATATGGAGGAGTTCATACCTTCACTGGAACATCTAGCATAATGCTAGAGGGAAAAACCCTGAAGTAAACAGGGCTATAATGCTGCCAGTGAAGGTCTACATATGCATGAAAAACATTTGGTATTGAAAAGAACTGTCAACTATCAGAGCTTGTGGTAACAATGTTGGTTTTATAGAAATATTGATTTCTTCATGCAGCGCTATCTTCAGTTTTCACAATGCACTGTGAACGCTTTTTTTTTAATTACCATTGTTGAAACCATGTTATTACTCTTACAAGATGGAACCTGATAAATGTCATATATCAGGTTTCTACCTTTTCTTTCTTGCTATTTCCTGGGAGAGACTGAGAAGGTGAGGAACAGATAGGAAGAAGAATCTACTGGAGTTCTGTCAATATATTTATTTTATTAATAAACATACATTTAGATTACAGTTTCTTTTTGCAATACCATGTACTTGCAGAAAAGTACTTCAGTAAGTAAAAATACTCTCTCACTTCCAAAAAGCCATATTTCTTTGACCAACAAGGATGTACATATTGTGTGTGAGGTCCACAAGTGCAGCTTTGCTTTAAAAAACTGACCTATTCTAAAAAATTACCTGCTTAAAAAAAAAAAAAAAGCCAACTATGTATATACTTGATTTTTCAATTGTGCTACTCTTTTGAGAGGAGCTCCTATAGATGTTATCTGTAATCTGATAATTGTTACATAGAAATTTGGTCTAAATGTAAGGAAACTGTGTGTTGGATGCTGGGTTTGTTCTTTTTGCTCTATTCTAAATATATCATAGTTTTGGCAGCCTGTCCAAATACTGTTGTTGTTTTTTCTCCATAAAAAATTGTCTTTTCTCAAGAACATGCTTTAATTCCCAAAGAAATTAAATTCTCATAGAAAAAATAGTCAATTGTCTTTGAACACAAATATTTGTCTTAATATCACTACAGACAAATTTATTTACATAAATGCTCTTCGGTATGTTTTTATAAATAAATCTATGTCTCATTTGTTTTTGCAAACAAGGCCATAGGAATTTAAATGGATAATAAAGTATGAATAAATAGCTGAAGAAAACCTGCCCCAAAACAGAGTAAGGATATTTATTAACAAGGAACAGTCTAAGAATGTGAAGAGAATGTATGATAATTTATAATCTGGTATATATCTCGGTGTTGGATCTTCAAGGTATATTTATTTTTAATTTGATAATCTATGTGTAATAAGAAATAAGAGAAATAAGAAACAGAAATAAGATTGATAAGAAACAAATATGGCATCTTAAGGATGGAAATGACCCTGAGTATAGAAATTTTAAAAGCTATTGTCTGCTAAAAATAATTCGGGGAAAAGCACTCTTACTTAACTTATATAACACTTTTTTTCCATTGCAGTGTGCATTTGAAGTTGCTGCCAGGTACAGCAGTCCTTAGCTAATGCAGTAAATGGTGTCTTTTGACTTCAGATAGATAGATGTCATCCTATTCCTTGCTTTACCAAAGTATTTCTAATGTTTAGACAAACATATTTTCAAATCACGTTAATAGTTTTTTCAAAATATTTCAATTTTTTGTTATATCCAATATATAAAAATATTTTACTGCTCTTCAAAGATCCATTGGTGTGGATTTCATACAAAGAAAGAAAACATTAGAGCAATTTCAGTCAACAGATATAGACTGCTTTGTAATATATCAAGTGTCCAGAAGCTGGGAAGTTATGGTTCTATTTTTTTATAATTTTGTGAGAATGAGTGACCAGTGAAGCATACAGATGAAGACATAGATGTGGCTTCTAGCTATGGCAAATGTATGAGATAATGTAGCTCCTTAGAAATCACTCTAGTCTTGTACATTTGATTTTGTTGTACAAGTCTGAAAAGACATGATTATGAGAAATGAATTTAAAGGAAACACAATAGATACGCTTTTTGTTGAGTCCTTTGCAAAAATCTTGTCAGACAGACCTTTTCCTCATTCATCTAATTAACTTGTCACGTATGCAGTTTTTGTCAGTATCATTGGTCTAGTATATGTCTTTTTTGCTGTAGGGAATGTTTAGAAGTCATTTGAATATTTGAAGGAGGCAAACATATGCATAATAGATAAAAATAATGCACAGAAATGTAGTGAAACAAATTTTCATAGTGAGAGATGAATTTTTATCTTAAGAGACAAATGTTTCAAAGATGCTGTGTCTCAGGTAAACTCAAATGCCAAATGTACGTCAGGAATTGTATTCCCTTTCAAAAGAACATGAAGAAAGTAGGAGGGTTATCAAAAATTACGTGACTCTTTTATTTAATATATTACCAATAAGAGAAAAGACTGGCATTGTGCTAACACATTACATAGAGACTCGTGCATGTCCTATCCCCATCCAGAAAAGTTCTATGAAATGGTGTCTGCGCTATCACTTTAATATTGAACTAAGAGATGCTCTGATATGCTTTTGTACTTCATCCTAGTAGTAAGAAAGACCTTTTTACATGTTCAAACTAACATTTTAGAACAAGCAATCACTCAGTCTGCCATTGTACTACTGACATATCTACCATCCTACCGCTGACACTCATTTTCCTTCCATCTTGCTTTGTATTTAAATACTGAAATTAAAATTCACTTTAAATACTGAAGTTACTTAGCATGGTAGGAGCCCTTACTTGACTACTGTAAAATGATTTGAAATAAGGGAAAACACTCAGTGATGATACCCATCACATCAAATATCAGAAATAATTTTAGTCCAGAGGAATATGCTCAGGAAAAGCATACTTTTGGGAAACAAATATTCAGCTCATAAGTGAAGGATAAGATGGTCTATTTGCCATTGCTACACTGCGATATAAATTTTGAATGAGAATACTGAAGGACAAGTCTCATATGTTAGACTTAAGGGACGATTTGGAATGTTGCTCAGCACTTGTAGCAGATGTGTTACTATGTCAGTTTTTGTAGCAAGATTGATCCTTCTGCTTTCACTCTATAAGAGAGACAAAGTTTTAAGGCTCTTAACGTGGATATCCATCAAGAGGTCTGTGTCAATGGAATAAATTGCATGGTAAACTGTTCTCTAAGTTCAATGTCCGTCTTAAAAAAAAAAAAAGGAAGTAATGAAGGAAGAAACAAAAGAATGAAAAGGGAAAAACAAAGGGAGAAAGAACAAAAGAAAGAAAGAAAGAAAGAAAGACCAATAGGGAAAAAGAAGAAAGAATACAGCTTGAAGAGATGAGCTTGAGTGTTAACTGGCATGGAGACAACTTTCTCAGATGATAATTATCTAAAAAGGGGAAACTTTCATGATCATTATTAACTCTGAACCCTAACTGAGCATTTTACTACGTGGTGCAGTATTTTCTCCTTCAGCAAAACAGATTAGGGACTTTCCAATTAGCCTGGTATCCATTCAGTTACATGTTTTTTCTTAGCTCATTTTAAAAACTCAATACAATGGAGGTGGGATTTTTTTTTTGTTTCTGTTTGTTTGTTTGTTGTTTTTTCCCTGGTTAGCCCACATAATTCTATTGTAAGTTCTGGTTGTGAGCATGGGAAGGGGGATGTAGAGCAGTTTCTGCATTAGGAAGTAGAGGAATGGATTCTTTTAGATATTTTTGTTTGTTTTATCTGATTTGAAATGGAGATAATGCCCATTTGAAATGGAGTCTGCTCTCAGAAAGAGGAAGAAGGAATACATGAATTTTAAATAATTTCAGCTTAAATTGAAGTTATTCAGAAGCAATTTGTGATTGGAATGATTCACCGTGACCTCGCTGATAGGATTCTGCTGGCACAAAGGCAAGTGCAGAGGCTTCTGGTTTTCCGGCCCGGATATATCCCTAAGAACTGAGACTGCAGAGGCCCAGCAGGAGCTGAAGACATCCCTTCCTTTCACTTCCGTGGCTCACATGGAAAAGACATTCGGGGGTCAGAATCCTTTTCCCCAGGATGGCTAGAAGTTGTATTTATTCTGTAACACAGATATATTGACCTAAGCTGGCTTTATAACTGTAAAGCTATAAATAGGTTTTACACTAAAGACAGGATCAAAAGATTTTACTTAGAGGTATTTAGAGCATGTCCCATCCAGAAAGTGGTAATGAATTCCAAGATGTTAGCTTGTAACAACACAGACACACTTGTATTTTGGAGGCATTTGTTGGTTAAATTTACACTTGCAAGTGTACCTGAGGCATACTGGGTTTCAGTCTGATGGTGTATTTTCATGCAGTCTGCTGAAAATAGAAACCATTCCAATTAGCACAACAGTACCTGGAAAACTGTTGATGTTCTCACTTACAGCTTTTTACTTCTAGGCTTTTCGCTTCTATCATGATAGAAAATCCTCTTAATCCACACAGATTTGTGATATGAAGTCACCTATGGAACAGGAGAAATAAAAGGTTTCCCAGCCCTCAAACAGTGCCAGCCTCTAACACCCAAAACAAGTGTTTGGGATTTTGTTTTTTGGTTGGTTGATTGGTTGTTGTTTTTCATTTATTTTTATTGTTGTTATTGCAATAAATAATTGCAGGACTCTGCAAACAGAGAGCAGAAGTGGCAGGACCTAACCATGTGTATGCAGTGGTATAATCATTTGGTTGTTGAGATGGGGGACTCTGCAAAGTTTTTATCGTGCAAAATATTACCAGTATTGATTTTATACATGTAGGGCATACCAGTTTGTTTGCTTGTTTTTGTTTTCTTTCCAAAGTATTCTTTGTTTTCTCCCTGCCTGGCTGGAAGTTTCTGTAACAATGCTGCAAAAGCAGCTGAAATATGTGTTTAAGGTATGCTGAGCAGCCTCACAGTCTGAGAAGCTGCAGGTGCATAGAAAACATGATGCCTTCAAATATGCACAAAAGGTGGGCTCGTGGAATCATTCAACTTCAGTGTTTTGTTCATTACCTAAATAGCTTTCCAAATTCATGTGTGACCATCCCCATTTCACCCCTAATAATTATTTGATACCTTTTGTTCTCCTTTGCGATCTGCAGAGATCTGTCAAGGACTGTACCTCCCACTCTGTTTTGACCCAATCCTGTCTACTGTAACCACTCAGTTTGCATTTCTGTCCAGAACAGCCACTACTTGTAATGCATGCTGTTATTATGTCATATGAACAAAGTACAAGAGGAAAGGATTATGAATTTAGAAAATGTGTTCCTTGCCTACAGCTTTATCATTCAGCTGACAATAATCCTGGCAGACAGCCTCCAATGATCTCTAATTTGGCCTGATTCTTCTGAAAACCTGCTTCTTCTCTCTTGAGAGGGGAATAGCTGTCAGAGCTCCACTGTTCCGTGCTTTTGATCTTTCTGTTTTGGACAAAGCTAGTTTCCTAAGTTTCTTTACAGAAGGCCATAAAATGCTGACATCTGGGACAGCATTAGGGCTTTTATCACCTGCGTGCGTTTGCACATCAAAGGCATTGCATAGCTTCCTGTTTTTCAGACAATCTTTTTTTTTTTTTTTTTTTTTTGACCTAAAACTGTCAGAATCAGACAGGAACAGTCAGAAACTGAGTTTTTATTCATAAATCTGAATAATCAAGCCAGGAGTAATTCATACATCACACAGAGGACCTACAAAACCAACATAATTCTCAGAGACTGCTCTCATTTTGTACAGCTTCTCCTCTGTGTGCTGCTGGCATTTCTCAGGTTCCCCTGGGGGGTGGGTTTTGTTTTTATTTATTTCTTTGTTTGTTTCTTGCTTTATTTGTTTCCTATTGTGTAATAGTCCCAATCCACGCCCCTTTTTCCTTTGTCATAACTTCAGCCACTGAGTCATTACAGCAAAGATCCAAAGAGTGATGAAATGACTTCTGTGTGTTTTAAGGTCAGTAGCTGGAGTCAATGCTCTATGTGCTTAGCTGTAAAGCCGAAGCATTTTTAAATACTTTTGTTTGATATTTCCACAGTCCTTGTATCTTCAAATTCTGGGTACTAATGACTCATCCTTTCCGTGGAAGTCATTATGACTGACCCATAAATACAAACTTCTTAAGAGCAAGTGCTTTGCATCTGAAAAGGTCAGAATAGAACGGAATAGTTTTCCTGAGAGGACAGAAACCCTCTCCATATATCCAGAAAGGCTTTATTGATCATCCATTTAAAATTACATAAAGTTAAATACCACATTGGAAAATTATTTTGGAGAAATGTGACGACGTAGTTAAAACTGTTTATTATATGTTACTAAGAAATTTAGCCTACAGATTTACAGCACAAAACTTTAGTTGCTTACTAGTTCTCCAGAATAATTTGTTTTTCCTGTAATATTTAGTTTATCAACATAAATACAGTATGCCAAATTGGAGTAGCATGGTGAATCCCAAGGCAGCCCAATTTTTGCTAATTTCAGTTTGCATTAAACCTGAACATGAGCCAGTCTTTCTGTCTTCCTGCTTTCACTGCAAAAATTCATTCTGGATATTAAGAAGAATTGGTGGTCTATTTAAACTGGGGTCTGATTAAACAAATCAATTACTGATTTCTTTCATCCATCTGTGACGTTATATTCTCATTACTGGTGACGCACTGTGTGAAGCTAATTAATTTCTGGAAAATGTTCATCTGTGATTTAGCTACGCCTGTTATACTTGTTGGAATATTACACGGAAAATGAAGCTACCAAAAGGAAACATCTGTTTGTATCTAAAAACCCAAACATTTCTGAAGTTTAGCAACAAGCATTCTTCTTGGGACTGCCACCTATTATACTCAGCTCTAGAGCAAATACTAAAAGGACACTTGAGGTGACCTTTTGTATCAGATTAAACAACATGAGAAAATACTTGGCAGTCAGACTTCCTCTGCTAGGCCATGGGAAACAGTAGAGAAGAGGAACTGATACAGTAAAAACATATTAACTCAATCCCATTTACTTTATAAGGATTCAGCAGAAAGTGCAACTAACTGTGACAAACCTGAACTCTGAGATGTAGCATCTCTGGCAGTCTGTCTAGATTCTCCCAATAAGGGATATCTCAAGCAACAGAAAAACTGGTGAGGATAAAGAAAAACAAATTACTAGGAGGCATTACAGAGACATTTCTCTTTCAGACTGAGTTTAGGTTAGCACAAGAGCTACTGTGTTTGCTGGTGCACACTCATTCCTTGCTGCTCCATTGCAACATCACCCATGAGTGACAAGGCATAAATAATAGAAACAAACACCTCTACTGAGCAAATCACGGGCCTATATCAACTGGCATCCCACTCTAAAAGGTGAGCAAATACATCAACCATCATGGAAGGGAAGATACATGTTGAGCTGCCACGATGACTGGGATGATGGTGCTGTATGTCCTTGCACTGAAGCCTTCTCTTCAGACCTTCAGTGTGCTAAGGCAGTTGGGCTTAGCTTGCTCAGACTGGCCTTTCCGTATCACGCCGGCAGCGTGCCTGCTCATTGCTGCTACTACTTCCCATTGCTCCTGTTTGGATCTTGGAGTTCTTCCCTGTGTGCGAGCACTCAGTCCCTGCAGACTGTTCCCAGCTGGGTGGGATACTGAGGACAGCTTGCCTCTTCCTGACAGGGAGGTGCAGCTGCAGGGAGAGGGGTAGGCAGCAGCACCCCCAGATTTCCACACAGCTGTGTGGGCGAGGAGCCCAGAGGACAAACTGTATTGTCGGACCAGTTGTGAAGCCAGAAAGAAAGAATGGGAACATAACAGTAGGAAGAGTCTTTTCCTGTAGATAGAACTGCAGTGAGGACAAGAAGGACAGCCAGCAGGGGCTTGGGGAAGGAACAGGATTGCAGCATGCAACTGTGACCACATTATAAAACTCAAGGCCAGAAGATCTCATAGGATTGCTTTGTTCTGCAGAATCATACCACTCCAGTACCCCTGTCAGACAGTCAGGAGATACAGATCTCTTTCTCCCCTCCCCTCTCTCTGTCTTATTTTTTGTATCACAGTTTCAACACTCTCCCTACCACTCCTCTCCCAGCTAAGTAGCCAGAGATCTCTGGTGACAGATATGTCTTGGAAAAAATGGCCCATCTGCACAGTAGGTTTCTGCCTCCAGCAGCAGAGCTACATTGTTTAGCAGTAAGCAATGGTGGGATCTCAGGCCCTTTCTGGCCCTGGGGCAGATGGGAGGAGAAACAACACAGCCAAGTTTTTCTCCATGCACTACTGAATGTCCAGAATAGTAGCTGAACTTTTGGCAGTTTTGGACTTTTGGAACTAGGGATAGAGAGAAGGGAGCCCAACTCATTTTCAGGAAAGAAAAACTACATGCACAAACTTATATACTTTTCTTAAAATGAACCTGTAATGCTTTTTTTTTTTCTTTCTTTTTTTTTTGTTCTTGAATCATTTTTGTTTTCTTATTCTACTGCACTCTCAATTTGAAATTTCCTTCTCTTTCTTTCACTCTTATTTTCACTTATCTTTCTCTATTTTCATATTATATTGAAAAAAAAATCAACAACAAACAGATTATATTTTGAGAATTGCCAGCATCTATACTGTTTTTCTCATAGGAAATTTGAACAGCTTCCTAAACACAATATCTCTCTTGTTCCTTCATAAAATAGGAAAGTTACTAACCAACTCCTTTGACCCCCTTGAAAAGTCTTGATTCAAGAATGTCTCCTCAGAAGTTCATCCCTAAGGACAAGCAATTTACCTCTCCAGAATTTTGATGTTATCACCCATAGACACTAAGTTGATGTATTAGGGTTATAAACAATAATGGAATCAGAAAAGTTGGATTTGGAAGGGATGTTTAAAGGTCACCTAGTCTAACTCTCCCGCAATGAACAGGGACACCTACAGTTAGATCAGGTTGCTCAGAGCCCCATCCAGCCTGAACTTGGATGTCTCCAGGGATGGGGATTCCGCCACCTCTCTGGGCAATCTGTTCCAGTGCCTCATCACCCTTATTGTAAAAAACTTATTCCTTATGTTCAGTATAAGTCTCTCCTCTTTTAGTTTGAAGCCATTTCCCCTTGTCCTATCACAACAGACCCTGCTGAAGAGTCTGTCTCCTTCCTTCTTTTAGACGTCCTTTAGATACTGAAAGGCAGCTCTCAGATCTCCAAGAACCTTCTCTTCTCCAGTCTGAACAGCCCCAACTCTCTCAGCCTGTCTTTGTAGGAGAAGTGTTCCTTTCCTTGGATCATTTTTGTGGCCCTCCTCTTGATACTCCAATAGGTCCATGTTTCCTATACTGAAGACTCCACATTTGGACATTGCCATTACCCAGGATCTGTTCCGTGACCTTCCCTAGCACAGAGGTGAAGCTGACAGGTCAGTAGTTCCCTCAGTTATCCTTTCCACTCTTCTTAAAAATGAGTGCTATATTGCCTTTTTTACAGTCGCCAGGGACTTCACCTCACTGTCATGATTCTTCAAATATCGTTAGGAGTGGCTTGGCAACTACACTGGCCAGTTCCTTCAGGACTTTGGGATGCATCTAATTGAGACCCATAGCCTTATGCATGTTCATGTTCCTCAGGCAGTCACAAACCTGATCTTAGCTTACAATCTAGTCATTGATTCAGTAATGTTTATACAAATCTCTGCACATATATCCTCTGTCTGAGTTTCCTTAGCAGTCTGCAACATCCATTACTCCAGGCCTTTTCCCACTATCTATCGTTCCTGAATGAGATTGTAAAGCATTTCTAGGGCAGATAATTTTCTTTGACCCTTTTCTCCCTGTTTTACTTGGATCCCCTTTCCCAAGGCAAAGGCATGCTTATCTCTTTCTTTCCTTTTGTCCAAACATCCTTGTTTGAATTGGTGAATAAGGTTATACATCTCCTTCATAAAATTTGAAAGTATATTTATTCTGAAATTAGTAATTTGCAGTCTCCAGCAACTTTCATAGACATAAAAAACAGTTGCTTTATTAGGTTTCAACCTCCTATTGCTCAAGCCATATTCAGTTCAGTAGATGATGTTAGATTTAAAGAATGGCTGTGGATACCATGTTGTGAGATAACCCTGCTCAGATACTGAATCCTATTCTATGATTTTGTAATAACTTGAGTTGGAATAGATTTCCTCTAATTATTTCAACAAGAAAAGGTCCTTAGGATCTACCTTTTTGCATGAGTTGCAGCAGAAGCTGCTCCAAGTTGCAGTAAAAAGGATCCCCCGAAACCTGGGACACACTTCAGAACAGCTTTCAATGTATTGTAACACATCTGAGCTGAAAACAACAAGTTTAAGGTTTTTGATTCTTTCTTTTAATATTAATATTTTAATTAATTAATATTAAATATTTAATATTAAGCAGGTGAATTTGGGGGCGGGGGGGGGAATTGAAGGCAAACAAATAATGTTGTTTTTTAAAATTGGCTTTGATGGTTGAACAGAAGTTTGGGAATGCACTTTCTATGTGGCAGGCTGTGTAATTGCAAATAGTACCAGCTGTGTGCCTGTTTGATTACCCACAGCCTGGGTCACCACATCTGGTCCCAGAATACTCCTTCATTTCTCAGTGCCCTATGGCTTTTCTGATGGGAAGGGGCACTGCCTCCAAGTCTGACCTCTCCACTGAGTGTTTTCCTTGCAATTGTGCTGTTTCTGTGGCAGTAATTTTCATGTTACATCCTGATTCAGTTACCCTCAAGAACCCACATACCAGTGACAGTTCTTCCAAAGTACTTAAAGAAACCAAACAGCTTTCACTACATTTTCTATCAGCACATTTCCCAATAAGTAACATGAATTGAAATAACTCTGTCAAACTAAAGAAGTTAAAGAATAGAATTAGCAAGAAGTAGACAGCTTTCAACCATAGCCATAGGTATTACTTAAGTAGTAACTGAAGCTGTTTCACCTTGGACTTATCTGGTGACTTATCTAAGTGATAGTCAAGGAAAAGTCATGCTGATCCATCTACTGTCCACAAGCCATCAGTGTTTTTCCCATGCTGTACCTGAAGTAATTCAGTAATTTTTGCTATGATTAAACTTTCCTCTTATTTCTCAGTGACTTTGAAAGTTAGTTTGTGTTTTAGTACTTAAATATTGTAGTTAAAACCAGTCAATGTGAGAAATAGCATTGTTCAATAACATTGAAACTTCTGATCAGGTGGCCCCACCTTTATAATCGCTGTTTCCTCCATGGAGTAATCTTGTTTTAGCATCACAACAATTACAATCACCTCCTGTGAGAACACAGCAAAGACAGCAACTGACACTGGGTCATGTCCAATTTAGAATTCATCAGAGTAATTGCCAGCAATTTGCCCAGCTGCAGTCATCTGTGTTTTTAGTTTTATTTTTTCTTCAATTCTCCTTGTAGTTTCACTTTGATCAGTGTCCGGAAAGAAGAAGTAAACAATAATGGTATTGGTCTCACTTATACTTGCAGCTACCCTGTTTTGGTTTGGAGGAGGGCTGTGCAGAAATGGTTTTCATTTATGCTTTCCCATTTACTTCCCTCTCACAGTGAATAAAATATTCACTTTTTTTCCCTCCTCCTCAGAACATAATGAAGCCACAGAAACACTGTCAGTCGTGATCCCACCAAAATTATGAGCATTAGCAAAACAGTGGATTTGGTCTTTGTTTTAATTTGCTTTCAGTAGATCAAATAAAAAGAAAATATATCTCTGACTGAGAGGGCTGGAAACATTAAAAAAAATGAAAAAAAAAAGTGAAACCTCTCTTACAAAAAGAAAGCTCAATAGTTTAATGAAAAAAACAAAATTTGTTCAAAGCTGTAAGTCTGAAATGACGTAATGCAAATCAGACCTCAAGATTCATCCCGATAAAATACTGTTGGAAATTGTTTTTTTAGATGAAGGAAGTCTTAGATAAGAATTTTAATGTTTAGCTTCCTGACCAAACTGTAGATGTAATCTTGCTACACATGATTTTCTGGCCCAACTTATTGGGTTCTGAACCACGGTGACAATCCCTCAGTATGTTGTACATTTCGGAATTAAGGCCCTGTCTACTAGGTAGAGCTTTCTGTGATGAATACCTCACCTGATGAGGTATATTTGGCTACGTAAGAACCTTTGTGACTAGCAGTTTCTGGAAACAGAAATTACAAACAGCAACCAAGCCATGCACATGAAAAAAGAGGAAAATTGGGGGGTCTTCAAGGGATTTAATCTCCTAAAGTAATTTTACAAACACATTTGTGCTACAGTTAAAAAATCTAGCTGTCTTGAAAAATCATGTTCTAACATAACACATTTGAGGTAATTTAATAGTTGGCACTTGAAGTAACTGCAATTTGATGCTCAATTCAAACCAGATGTTTATTTTTTGCAAAAGTATATTCTGTTGTTAGGGGAGAGAAAAAGCACTCAAGGTTACGGAGCAGACATTTCTTATGGTAGTTGATTAGAACAAATTACCAAGAGCTGCACTTCATATTTGAAACACTGAAGCGTTTATGATCTCAGGCCCCAACAATTAAAGAAAACAAAAATAAAGGGATTGAAAATATACATCCTGTGAGTAGTTAAACTGCAAGAATGCTGTGGATTCTACACAGCTGGATTCCATTTGAGCTCAAAAAGTTTAATAGCATAAGCCTGCACATCTTCTTTTCCACTTCTGAGGATCATCTGCCAGATGGAGACATCCCCCCTCTCATTTCTTTGTATTGTACAACTGTGTTACAGAACAGAATGGCTTGATGTGCTGGAGCAGAACCAGTGCTTTTTACCAGGGAGTGATATACGGCTCTTAGAGAAGATCAGTTTGACATAAAGGAAACAAAGGTATTAAAACATTCAGCTCCAGGAGTTAAATGTTTGCAGGTAAGTTACTTTACTTAGGCACCAAGTAAATGGGTGACAACAGTACGGTACTGAAACCTCAGTTCCTGGAAAGTGGAAGATGTTTGTGAGATTATGTTTTAATATCACTTAAGTCTTAAAACATGAACCAGAGTTACTTCTTCCTTGTTGCTTTGAATTGTAGGCCTCCTGCTGACACACAAATTGGACTCTTGACAATGACAGCTCTGTACATTGTCCAGACTAACATTATGATTCAGAAATGAACGTTACGAGGAAAAAAAATAAGACAACAAAAAATCCTTGTGCAATACGGTAGTAATCCAGCAATGAGGCTGAAAGAAATTAACAGCACACCAGACCTAGCTCAGAGAGAGGAGCAAAAGCTTAATGCCATTCAGGCTTTTGCTTCTGCCTGCCATCACACACAGGCTCTGCAGAGACCATCTGTGGTGCTCTGAGGAATGCATGATTCCTGCCTCATGTCATAAAAGTTTGCTTCCCAGGAAGATGCTGGTTCTGCTGTCTGTGGGACCCTTTGTGCACATTAAAGGAGAGGAGGGATTGCTTTTTGTCATCTATTTTAACAATGCTAATTAAACAAAGATATCTACAGAGCACGGAGCATCGTTCATTACAGCCCTTTTCACAGAAAGCCTGTATAGAGGGGAGGATGTTGATGTGTTGGACCCCCCCAGCTCCAATTCTACTACCAGCTCACAGGGAGGGAGCTGCTGACCCCAGGCCCTGCAGGGAGGGCAAAAAAACCTCTTTGGGCCAATTTGCAACATAAAAAACATGCCCCTTGCTTGAGTAACAGCATGGTCAAGCTGCCAGAATGTGCTCAGCACTCCAGCAATTTGAGAGAGCTGAAGGTGACCTCGAGAAATCACCGGATTTTAAGACTTTAATGGGGCAAACCTTAAAGCTGACAGCACTCGGCATTCCTTTGCAGGGAGCACTAAGACTCACTGTCCTATTTGAGAGGGCTCAAAAGGATGTGCATTACTCCCGTGTTTGGTTATCTACAATCACTCTCTAACATATTTCTCCAGTTTAGAAGCAAAAAGATGCTGTTGCTAACCCAGTCAGAACACAACCACTGTTCCTGCTCGCGAACATAACCTTCTTGCAGGAGCTGGGGAGCAGTCTATCCAGACTCAGCGCGGATAGAGTCACTGAAGGCACTGCTCTTTGGCTTAGCAGGGGACACACTTCCTGGAAAAGAGATTAAAGACACTCAACCCTCTAAATGAGCTGTGGCTGCGGCGTAGAGTGGATCCCACAAAACCTGCGGTTCATCCGAGGTTTGGAGCGCCGAGGGGGGCCCCTGGCGGCGGCCCCGGCTCCAAGTTCCCCCGCTCCACTCTGCTCTCCACCTGAAGAAAGCGACGACTACCACCCAGTGGTGCTGAAGGTTATTACATCTGTGAGAAGCTCCTCGCCGACGAAATGGCTCACATTTCGTGCGGTGAGATGTTTTCCTTGGTAGTGAAAGAAATAGTGAGAAACGGGGCCAATAATAGCTATAACGAAGTGATCTCTGCTGCTCCTCAAAAGTGCTAGAAGGAAGAAAGCAGCAGTAGTCAGTAATGTGGCATTGCCTCCTTCGGACACAAACAAACTGCTTGGATTTGGGACAATCCAAGCTGCTTCGCTTGTGTTCTACCAGCATTTCTGCAAAACAACATGTGTATGCTAACTTCAGAGCTTCAGCTGTTTGTGTGCTCAACTGGCACTCAGCTGTTGAACTGTCTTCCATCCATTCTTTCAGACCACAATTTGAGATGGATTTGTGGTCGTTGATCTGTCTTTAAAAGTGTTGCCAGTATTACCAGTATTGTTGCTCACTGTCTTCCATTGCAAGGCCTTGTGTGCAGGGTCAGGCTGGAGGAGGAACTTGGGTGAAGGAAAGAAGGGCTATGGGGAGCACAACATCACACAGGTTGTTCCTGTGGTGGAGGTAGGAGGCTTGGAGGTGTCCAGGCATTTCAGGACATAGTTTAGTAGGCAAGGGTTGATGGGTTGATGACTGGTATAGATGATCTTAGAGGTTGTTTCCAACCTTCCAACCTTCTCACCATTAGTGAGAACAATAGTGAGTGGTCAGGCACTGGAATGGCCTGCCTACAGAAGCGGTTGAGGCACTATCCCTAGCGCTGTTCAAGAAGCGTTTAGATGAGGTGCTAAGGGATTTGATTTAGTAGTTGGGTAGGGATAGTGATAGGAGGAAGGTTGAACTAGATGATCTTGTAGGCCCTTTCCAACCTTATGAACCTATGAACCTATAATTGGCAATAGATGGACAGTTGGACTGGATAATCCTGTAGGTCTTCTCCAACTTTAGTGATTCTATGATTAATGGTTCTATGAATCTATTAATTTTTTCTCATTAGAAAAAAAAAGTTCTAATTCTGTCCATGATCACAGTTTCTCCCTAAATGAGAAATGAAACTATCTAATATATGAAACTATCTTTCAAAGAGTGTTCAAAAGCTGTAAAAATATCAAAATCTTCCCCCCACTCCTCCCCCCTCCGCACCCCCATGGAGTTATTTAAAAATTGAATTGTTAAATATTGCATGAATGTAAGAAAGATGTAAATGATCATACACTGTAGTTGCCACATTATCGATAATGCCATTATTTGATTAAATTCACAGAGCTAAACTCTGCAGCATGTTTATGTGAAGCCTTCAAGTATGAATCTATTCCTCCCTTTTTTTCAGTGCCATGGACAAAGGAGCTTGTACACAAAGTATAATTATTCAATTCATATATAGATTGAGAAAATAAAATCTTGAGGCTGATAGAGGATTTTCAGGAAACTAACAAAAAGCAAACAACAAAAAAAAAGGCAGCAAAAATTACCAAAAAAACCCACTTCAACCTGATGTATTCATTGTATGATTAACTTGTATGTTAATAAAATAAATTGTTCACATACAATAAATTGTGTGTAGACAGTGAAAATGAAACCAGAAACAAAGTTGAGCTAAGAATGAAGTGCACCGATGAATGTGAAAAAGACACAATTTTTTATCCTTCCACTTTTGTATCTTCATTTTGCAGAGTATAAAATACTCCTAGTCACACAGAAAGAGTCAATACAACTGCTTGATTTCAGCAAAACATTCTCTGCAGTCTAAAATATCTGAGACTGCTGAAGGTGTGCTGTCTGGAGGGTGGCAGAGAAAGATCCTGAGGTCTCTGTGCAGCAGCAAGGTGGCAGTTATGTGATTTGACAGAGTTTCCCCACCTATACATTTCAACAGCTTCATGATTATTATATTTCCTTTCTTTTTCCCCAATAGTTATCTAAAATTTATGCATGCTGTAGATTATATTCAACTATGCTGTTTACAGTGCCCTGTTCCTTTCAGACCTTCCAAAGTCTATTTATTCCTCTAAGAATATCAGTAACCTTCTTTGCTTTTTTCATATGTTCACAGTTCTGTGCTATAGATACAGTCATTTTAAAACTTCAACACCAGCAGACAACCTCAGGGGAGCTCAGTGCTTCAAAGGGGACTACCACCAGAGCTCAACAGAGTGCTTCACAAACACTTCACAGAGAACATTCCCATTAGAAGTAGGCTAAAATGAGAGATAGCAAGAGTCTTGCTTAAAAACTACCTTGTGAAAGATGCTCTTCCAGTATTTTTAGCAGTCTAAATCCAGGCAGCATCTAATCAGGTGGAATCTAGGAATGTGGGAACATGACTCTGTATGTATTGTACTTTTGGAACAGACTGCCCTCAGAGGTGGTGAAGTCATCATCCCTGGAGGTGTTCAAGAACCGTGTAGATGTGGCCTGTAAGGACATGGTTAGTAATCATGGTGGGAATGGGTTGGTAGATGGACTAGATGATCTTAGTGGTCTTTTCCAGCCCTAATGATTGTATGATTATTTGCTATGCTTTTTGGAATAATATTTTCATTTGAAAATTGCTATCAAGTTAGAAAACTTGTGAAATTTTACAGTTTTAGTGTTTGAGGATATATTTCTCCTTTAAAATTCCTAGTTTATAATAATCCACAGCTAGTCTTCACCTGTTCCTGTGGTATCAGTCCTTCCCACTGTCTGTCCCTTAACTGTTTGGTAGTGGTTTACCTACCTACTTTGTCTGTATCACAGAGGGCATAAATATTCTTACAGGAGACCAGACCTGAGAGCTGAGCTGCTTCGTAGGTAAACCAAGAAAATACCTAGAGCAGCTTCTTCCAGCTGGATCAGTTTCACAGGGGCACCTTGGTACAAGAGAGGTGTTAAGCACAAGAAACATGAAGAGTGAGAGGTTGAATACTGTTTTTTCCATATTAGGACAAAAAAAAAAAAAAGAATATTGAATCATCACCAGACCTTCAGATGTATGCAAACAAAACAGTAGAGCACACCATTTATTCTCTCCCACGGGCACGTCTGACAGGTTTTCCTTTCTCCATTCTTTGTAAAAATGGCTCACAGCTAGTAACAAAGAAGCAAAGGAATCTTTTGGTTCTTTATTTCATGTTAATTTCCATGCCAGAAAACCTCCTTAAAACGCTGTCCTTACAACTCTGTAACTTTCATGTCTCCCCCACCCATTTGTCCATCCGCTTTAACCACACACTGGGTTCATAAAGTCCAGTACCCTCAAGTCCTCTTTGTGCTGCTTTTAAATAAGTCCATTGTATATTCATTTATAAATGCTTATTTTGGTAACTATGTGCACAGAAGGTTACCCAGTTCCTTACTTCAGTGATGGAAATAAGATTGATTGCACTAAATGTCAACAAGGACGGCTAGGCAAGGGAGGCTGCTGTGAGAGATTCCTGTATTATTTCTTTTAACTTCTATGATAAAAGAGCTTGAGACGATGGCCAATAAATGGCTGATAAAAGTGGTAAGGAGCACTATCACTAAGAAGGGTATAACCCCATGGGGGTAACCAAGTGAGGGCAGATTTGTGCAATAGCTGTCATAAAATGCATTAAATGTGAGCTTTCCTTTCTTACATGGATACATGTTTTTCCTTAAGAAAATTTTTTCCTTCTCACCCAGATTTTATTATTCCCACTGGTCCCAGCTGAACCAATTTGGGCAAGCCTGAGCTACAGGATTTGACTCCTTTTGGCATGTACAACATACATATAATAATATGACATAATTTTAAGGCATTTCACAGATGTCAGTGAAGACTTTGGCCACCTTTATGAACTTCACGGGTGTGATAACTTGGGAAGAGACTGAGGACAAGAATAGGACTGAAGTTTTTTACTCCAGGATCATTGCTGAAGTCTCCTTCCACAGCCCTTCTTGGGAAGACACCTTCTTTTTCTTGCCATGCCTGTCTAGCCATGTCCTTCTCCTTCCACCTCCCTATTCCACCTGCTTGTGAGCCCTGGCCTTAGGGCTGTCTGGTGGCAGTGCGAGTGATGCAGGTGTCTTCTGCCACAGATTTAACCTTCTCTCAGTTTGGAGATAATGAAATCTGACAGCTTTGGGTCAGAAGGTCACACAGCTGACTAAATTAGTGCTCGTGTTCAACTTACATGGAAGAAAAATGATGTGAATTATGCCTGTTGTTGCAATTAACAGGGATTTTTGAAACTCCTTAAAATATAAAATCATTTTAATTGCTTAGATTTACTGGTTTTTGTTTTTCCATTTTACTCATTTGAATACATTAATTGGATTTACTTGATCTCTTTGTTCAGTTCATCTCACAGAATGATTTATTGTTGCTGAGTTACAAAATACTTTTCACATGCTGCTTTCTGGAGAGATCAATTTTGTTTTAATTTTTAACTTGGAAGCAGTTCTATGGGATATGAGTGTAAACTTTTTTGTAAGTAATTTTTGTAAGTAAATTTAACTTGTTTGCCTTGCTTTAAAATAATTTTCACTATTCATAGCCTGGAGAATCTTTAAGAGAGGGATTATTGATTGTGGAGGTATTGCAGTCCAGGCCTGGGCATATAAATGACATATTCAACAAACAGATTTTTTTGGCTTTTTTTAATTCTTCTTTTTTTTTTTTTTCCCTGAGTCTTTATTCTACTGTGATTTTTGTTAATTGGATGTATTCATTTGGTGCTGTCATTTGCTAGCATCACAGTCCTGGCTATGAGTACCATAAATGTATTTACTTTACAGACTGTGTAATAGCTCTGTGCTTTATTGCTTTGACCCTTTCTGTTTTCCCTTTTGGTATGGCAGGATATTTCTGTCTCTTTCTTACAGATTGGTTGGCAATGATTATTACCAAAGATGCCATGACATGGTGAATAAATCAACTTCCAGGCCAATACAAATGGTCACAGATCATTTTGGATCCTCTTTGCCTTTCCTACTCTTAGTTTCCTCAAAGTACGTAAAGGACATAAAGATATCATACAACATTATTAATAACTCTTATAAAAAGAGGACAAATATACTAAAAAACAGTTTTGAAATGACAACTGGTAAAGAAAAAGGGCAAGACACAGAACTGTTCCTAGTGTGGGGTCTGCTGTTTTATAAAGAGGCCTAAGTATGTTTATGTCAGCCTAAGAGGGGATGTGTAAGAATCCTGCCTATGCAGATGTTAGATGACTTACTTCCCTCATTAGGGTTTTAGTTTAGGCTCTAAGGGTAAGCTTAACCTCAGAAGTGTGAATTTTAATGTCTCGTCCAAAGTTATCATCATTAGCAATGACTTACCCACGTGAATGTTTTTTTTGTTATTTTTTAGTTCAAATATAGGTGTAAAATTTACCTGTCTCTGACACTGGTCAGAACTAGAGATCTAGGAGAGAGTTTTGGCAGTGAAAACATGTAGTAATGCTTCCATGACAGATTCTCCCAACGTACGGCTATACACGGTTGGGAACTGCCTGGACCCATGATGTTGTCCATAGAGCTGTCTCCAAGAACTGGAACTTCACAATGACCTATGCCACAGTTCTTTGGCTTAAGAATACATTGAATGAAAAATATTTCCTCTTGTTTATCTGAACCTGGTGCTTGCTTATATCTTTAAAGTGGCTTTTAGTTCTTGGGCTGTAAGACAATTAGCAATCTTTCTTTTCTATTTACCTTATTCACAGCACTAATGATCTCATTAGGCTTTATCATACCACTCTGTGATCAGGTCCAGAGGATCCATTTCCCTAATCATCCCTGATATGACAGCTGTACCTTATCATCAATCGTATGAGTTGCCTTCTCTGTACTTTTTCTAGGTCATCTATGTCTTCTCGGGTGAAGCAGAATCAGAACTGCACTACAGTATCAAATTTGTAGGTGTAGCTCTGAAACATTCTCCATTTTACTCTTTCTCCCTTTGCTACTTTGTGTAATAAGACCTGCCTTTCTTAAGTGGAACATTTTCATAGAGCTGTTTTAACTTCAAAAACTCTTTCCTAAGTGGTCATGAATTGTTCAGAAACCTTCACCATGTACATAATATACAAGCAATGGCTGGTTTTCCTGACCACATTCCCTATGAATTTTGTGTGAGAACCCTCTGATGTTTCTGCAACTATTCCCAGTTGCATCTTACTCTTATTATCCTCAGAGTTTTGTTACCTCACTGCCCAACAGCCTGCCGATATTATAAGGGTTTGATGGACAGCATGGCTCTCAGCAATGTTTTATGAGAGTTCTGGATGGCCTCCTTCTCTTGAGAAACCTGAGTATTCATTGCTGCTTTCTGGACAGACCTTCCCTCTTGTTCAGTGCCAGCTTAACTTCTTCTCTAGTCTTTGATGAAACAACATGTCTAATGTATTTCACAAATACAAACAATCAACTGTACCTTGCTTGACTATGGTCTGACTAGTTAATTTAATGAATAATAATACATTCATGAGGGACTTTTCTTCCCTTGGGAATTGTTCAGCTTATACAGCTGAACAACTCCCAAGGGAATTCCTTGTATTCAGGTCTTCCTTATACATAACTTCATTGAGTCTACCTCTGAAGACTTCTCTGTCTTTTCAAGCCACAAGACTGGACACTTCCTGAAATATCTGTGGACCCACTCAGTTCTTCTGTTCTGTTTTCTTTATCCTTAGAAGAAGTTATGAGTTCCTTTCCTTTCTTGATCAGTCTGTTCTTCAGTCTTGCTCAGGTCATCTTCAGTGTTTCTACAGGAAAAAAATGCCTTTGCATTCAACCTTTAAGTGTCCTATTAATATAATACTCTACTACTGTAGCACTTGGAATGTTGCTATGGGAAATAGATACGCCCAAATAGCCATATTTGTTCATATTAGCAGATCAGTATTTAGCTGAGTTTAAACCAAAGAGAGCTTTTTGTGTTAATTAGACTTTCCAAATGAAAAGAGAAAGGCCCATTGGTGAACTAATAGTTGGCTTACTTGAACTAATGAGGCAGGATGAAAAAGGAGTAAAATCTGGTTGTGGTCAACAAGGAAAGGAGAGCAGTTATTTTTATTCTGTATAAGGCTTGTACAGTAAATGAGACAGTGACATTCTTTAAGTTGTTTATATTGAAAAATAGTCCTGATTTGGTTTCATAATATGTATGCTCTTTTTCCCTGTGTTCTTTCTTGCTGTTTGTGCAGTCCCAGCACTTGAGCCCAGTAAAATAGCCTGCTCTCACTTGCCTGTGGGAGGGAGTATGAGAGCTAAGGGACATCTAAAAGAATTACAGCAGGTTAGTGTAAAACTGAGGAATTCCTCAGACAACATTTTGGCACTGGAGAGGCTTATGTAATTTACCCAGGGGTCAGGTTTAGCTTTAGCACTTCTCATTGTTTCCATTTGCTGCAACCTTCAGAAGAGAGACAATGATTATATATCACCAGGCTAATTCTCACACTTTTCAGAGAAAATGGATCTAAATGGGCAGAATCAAGCTAGGCACTTCACGTTTTTTCCCTCTTCAGCCTGCAGCTAGCTCAGTGAGCGTATGTTTGCGCATATAATGTCCAACAAGAATCTGTGAGCTGTTTCCCGGCTTTCTGGGCCATTTAGGATGAATAACTGTAGCTATTCTTGGAAAAACCTTGTGGCACAGCCAGTGCAGTGTAGGCCTCTACATGTCCATCAGTAGAGGAGATTGTTTGACTGCCGTCAATGGGATTTTGTGCTGGAAAGGGGGGCTGCCACACAGAGCCCATTGTGGGACCCAGGCCTTCCCTCTCTTTCAGGATCAGATCTATTTGAGGACCAGGCACTCGATGCAGTTCAGTTTGCAGGAGGTAATGAATAACCTCTCATCTTGCTTTTTAAGGCCCCATTTAGAATATGCTTTTTCTGAAGTTTCAGTGTCTGGAGGGGAAAAAAAAAAAAAAAGAATATCCATAATCAGTTCCCTGAGTTTTATTTTTATCAAGTGTTGGGAGGAGCAGGGGCAGGAATGCTATGAATCCAGATCTGGTCCCCTCATCAGCCTGATCCATGAGAGTGTGAGGGGGTAGGTACAAATATGTGCTGTCTCCTCATTGTTCACAAGAACCCTATGTGCTGAATATGCCTTGAAGTGGAAAGAAAAGGCTTCCTATTTTAACTTCCATCCTGCCATGCTCACTGGTGGCTGTATTTCAGCCTCTCACGCAAGAATAGCAAGACTTGTCCGAAGATATGCAGATAAACCGTGTTCACTTGTAACAACCATAATTTATTTTAAAAATCAAATCTCTCTCTTTGTGACTGATGTAGAGACACTGAATGTTTAATTTCCTCTCTGAAAGGCTATAAATCCCTTGAATGGGGGCTTCTTTACACAAAGAAACACAGCACAAAGAAATTACAAGGAAAAAAGACGGGAGTAAAATGCAGGCCAATTATGCTCTAGCTCTGGAGTGTTGCTGCCAAAGCTATTTATTTTCACAGACAGTGTTAATTTTGTATGCACACACACAGCTTTGCTTGCTGATACCACAGTGAATTTTAATTTTGGAGGAGGTTCTGGTTCTTGTCACCATTAAGTTCACCTTCCAATTCACTGAATATGAAAATTGTTTTTTACTGGACATCTCCAGGTTATTTTCTTATAGCTGTTTCTTGGCTTTATGTGTCACCAGCTAAAATGTGTCGCAAGTGATCCTAAAAAGCTCCTTCTTGAATGACAGAACAGGCCAAATGAACATGAACCCTTTCCACTGGGTAGAACATAGGCCAAACCCTTTCTCTGACTGAAGGTGGCAGATGCAGATGAAGACACAAAGCCAAGTCAATGTGGTGATGAGTGATGGCCTGGTGTTTTCCACCAACTGATTTTTCATCCTTGCTTTTCAGATTGTAGAAGCCTTACTTTTCAGAATTACATAAGCAACATAGATAAATAATGCTAAATGCAACTTTTAAGTGAATCATTCTTTAGAGTGTGTCCTGAACCTTTCCCTCTCTCACTGGAAAATTCTTGTTTGCACTTGTGGTGCAAGATTTTAAAAGGACCTTGGTGGTTTGCATCTGGCATCAGGTGCTCCAGCTACAGCAGATGTTAATAATGAGTTGGCAAGGACTAATGCTGACAACCCAAAAGTGAAGGTACAATACGTTAAGCCCCTTCCTTTAAGGACTGCAAGAGTTCCTTCAGCATTCTGTCTCTCCTGGAAGGCACTCTTATACATGCACAATCATTTATAATGCTTTCTTCCTTTGTTATAGAACTTTTTTTTTGTTATGATGACAGCCAGTTTTCTGTGATTTAATGATACTTGTGAAGTGAAAGCAGTGAAAGTACAGTCGTGTATTTATTTCACTTCGTTTCTGTTTGAGTTTAATTGCTTAACTGAAAAATTTAAACATTGTTGAATTTGGAGGGAGGACAACAAAACACCTGTTAAAGCTCAACTCTGTAAATAAGGTTAATCTGCATAAATCCCCGCATTGGATTTTATGTTAATTAAATCTTTTGTGCCCTCAGTACACTAATTGAGGTGTGGAATGTCTCATTCTCCAGTCTCTTTTGCAAGGGGAACTGCAGGTGCTGAGCATTTCTGAAAAGTAGGCCAGCATGGTGCACCCAGATTCAGAAGCCTCTTTGAATTTCTATTTACTAAACAAAGCTCTTATTTTAACCACAGTCTTTTGATTGTTTTACCCCTGTGCTTGCCTTAAAAACTCTGTGAGGCCAGTAGAAGATTCTTATGAGTTGGACCCCTACTGAAGAACAGTATGGTGAGGAATAGTAGAGATATCCAAAAAGCATCATAAAAATGTGATTTTGCACTTTCCAATAAATAAACTGACTTCCTTTAGGAGATTTTACAAAGAGACAGATGAACAGTCCACATGATTTTTGGGAAGATATTGCTGCTTATCACAGGAACAGCATCAAAGCTAGGTTCTGTTTTTCAACTTTCTCCAAGTGCAAACATGTTTCAATTTAGAAAACTGATTACTGATTTCACAATATGAATATTTTTACATACCAAAAGCATCAGGATTTAGATTACTCTAAAACTGAGGTGTTACATGAGACATATATTGGAAAAGAAGAAAATATGATGAATTCTTGAATAGCAGTCCAAGTCAGGAACTCATCTTGAGATTTGTTATGCATTTTTTTTATACTGAAGTTGCAGACAGTTTTTTAATCTTGTACCACAAATGAGTTCTGGTGAGCACCTTGTCAATATTTGGGCATTACTAGAGAACATCCAATGGTTTCTTCAATTGTGCTAAATTTTACTGATCATTTTTTCCCCTCTGCTGTCCTGGAAGCTTTGTGATTAAATAAATTTTCAAACATCAAGACTCAGCACTGAAGAAGATTTGTTTATAAGTGACCGTTGTTGTCAAGGTAATGCAAATAAAAGCACAAAATTCAGGTCATGTTTAGTAATATTTATCTAAGTTTCACTTAACAGAAAGCAATGATGTCCTATGTGTTACATACATGAATGAGGTTAAGTGTATTATAGTCCAATAAAACTACAGGTGTTTATAGCAGGGTGTCTGTGATCCCATACAGAGTATTAGCTTATCTGGACACCCTAACTTCTCTAAGCACTGGGTTAATAGTAAATAGAACTGTGAAAACCCACCAGAACTTACATTTCCTACTCTCCTAGTAGACTGTTTTTTTTTTTTCCCTTGTTTCAATTTTATCACCTAATAACAATGAAGATTTTTTTATCTTGCAAATCCTACTGCATTTGGTTGCCAAATTCATAAAAATACAGTTCCTTCTCAAGACTTAGAAACACTCATAGCAAATTGTTCATAGGGAGCAGAGGTATCATGCGACATACTTATCTCACGTGAAAGGTATGAGGTTACCTCACTGCTTCTCTGAAACCAATGACACTGATGCAGTGGACACCATGAGAGGCAAGGTGTTTCTCTTCTGTGGCCTTAGATACTGATTTCTGTGCAGGCAGATTAAGCATATACCAGCAGCTGACTGCTGCCTCTTGAACTGCATGTGAATGGGAAAAATACTGCCTATTGAATCCGCCTCATCCACCTGCAAGGTGATAACCTCTGTAAGATAGCCATATCAAGCTAATGCTCCAGAAAACCCAGGCACCAGTAACCATGGGCCCATTTTGAGGAGTACACCACTACTGTGGTGGGTATAGCAGGGAAGATAGTGTGGCACGTACGTGGAAAAAAGCCATTAGTGATGTGATGGTAAATATGCACAAAAATGAGCAGGTAGGTTGACTAAAAATTTTTTTTAAAGCAGGCTCTCTACTTAATGAGAAATAATCTCTTCAACTAAATTTGATACGAGGAGACTATACATTTGTCTCTCTCTACACATGACATAAGAACTTGAGTAGGAGGAAAGTCTCTGAGGTCACTATTCCATGGTTTCTTGACATTACACATTTAATTTTCTTGGCTATTTTTTCAGTGAAAAATCAACAAGAACATCAAAAAAAACAGAAGCTGGATGAGGAAAGTTTGTTTTTTCTTCTCATAAATAACATTTATGACTAAATATCAAATGGATTGAAGTATCACATCTTCCAAGACTTAGAAAAGCAACAGATATCTTCCCAAATACCAGGAGAGAATCCTTGTGCAGCGCACAAGACCACCAAACAACTCTTTTTGCATCTTGGACTTATGGAGTAAACGTAAATTTCTCACTATCCCACCCCACTACCTACCCTGATATGAAAAGAATAAAGATGTGTTATAGTCATGTCTTTGTTTGCTGCAGGTTATAATACAAATTCTCAACTGGTACTGCTTGGAATGGTTCCCCGCAGTGGCAGACAGAGCCACCAGCAGCTGTCCCCCTTTCCCCTCCCCCCTCCTTTAAAGAAATGATACAGCACTCACAGCATTTTCCATACAGTGATAGCACAGATGCGTGCAGTCTTCATGCATTTAGAAGAGGAAGAACTTCAAACTCAGGGACTCCAATCCTGGAAACTCAGACTAAATTCTCTCTTGTGAGCAATCTCTGTGGCATTCAGTAGTATTCAGATCTTGTGGAGGAAAACTTTGGTTTTGAAAAAACCATTTCCTATTTATTCCCACTTACCAAGGTGCATGTACTATATACCTCTACTGCAGCAGATTTCATCCACTGCTTTGATGTTTTTAACTCATAATACATATATATTTTGCTGCATTTTAACTCTCCATCAATCCTATAACTTAAAGTCCAAAGATGTTAGTACTTTCTAAAAGACTATAGAAGAATATAACTTAAAATGAAAAGTCCAGTTGTCATTGCATAAAGAAGAGAAAGTGCTCCGACAAAGTTATGGAAAGTGAGTTATTTTACTCTCAGATGAAGAGCTGGAGCTTCTCCCCCCCCCCCCCCCCCTTCTCATTTTTCAAATTGCTTCCCAGTCTTCATCAATATTAGAACTTTTCCAGTTGAGAGAAAGGGCTGGCTATTCAAGAAAACATAATACATACTCTCAACATAAGATGATAGGGCAAATTAATTTTGAGTGTCCTAGTTGCAGCATTGCCCTGAAAAATTTCAGAAGCACTCAGTCCTCCAAAACCTAGCTTTTCAGTATATTGTCTTGCCTAGGCTACTTTGTGCAAAAAGGAATTGTCTTGAGCCACTGTAAAGGTTGCAAAAGCAAAGAGACCAGCACAAATGAGGTTTTACAAAAGAAGGAAAAATGAGTGCTCATCCATCTCTGAAGATTTAGGTTCACAGGAAAGGAACTCCACAAAAGAAGCCTCTCCAACAAGAGATCCTTCTTCAGTGGCAGTCAGCCCTTAAAGTCTAAGAGGAGTGGAGTGAGGCCCCACCCCTTTCAGTCACACAGGTGAATCATCTTCACCTGTGCTCCCAGGGCTGACCAGATCTTCCTTTCAGGTGCTCATTCAGGAGTTCAGGCTGTGACTCAACAGTTCCCATACAGCCACATATTAAAAAAAATACATTTGATATATGTAAGTAGCAAAAGTTTTTATATTCCATTTTTTTAATGTAACAAAAGAAATGAGCAGTTTGGACACACATAAAGCTACATTTTTTCCTATCACTTACACAGTAGAATCTGAAATGCAAAGTGAATCTAGGTTTTGTTTGCATGTGATGCTCCTCTTCTCTCCCTGCTATAAAGTCTGTGGCAATGAGGATCTGGGCCATGGGTCCTTCTGCCTTTGATCTTCAAGGCAGCACTCCCATGATTAAGCAGCCTCTGGCCCTCTTTGGCTTTTGTGTAGATGGCACAACAGCTGGCTCAGGAATACATGTGCTTTGGGGCCTCCCACATTCCATCTCCTTTTAAAATCCAAACCCTCATCTAATACCCATAATACTTCATGGAAACTGTTTCACATTAAAAAGAGATATATTTTGGTTTACTAAAAATGTCCTTAGGGTAGACCTGCTAATGATTAGCTGATGCAACAATGCCCAATAAAAGTAACAAAGTAAATATTACCACACTCAACCAGTGGAGTAATTTCATTGTTTGCTCATTTGTAGAGTTCAACTGGGAAAAGTTTTTAAGAGAACTAAGGGTGTAACTCTTGCATTCACCTCATGCTTACTTCAAAGCATTGACTGCATTTCTGTTGATGATAATCAAACATCTGCCATCTTTCATTTGAATAACTGAAACTACAAACAAATCACCAGAATACCACAATAGCAGTTCTGTCTTTTTAGTACACTGTTTATTACCTCTCAGATCACTCAAGTGAATAGACAACATTAATAGTTTAATACATGAGGAGTTAAGCATAGACATTGCATTCAAAGAAATGTTAGGAGCAAGCAGGCCATGAGAAGAGTAATCCTGAAAGAGCCACGTGACTCAGAAATTACAGCTGAACCTAAACAAGAAAACCTCATCACTGGTACTTGAGGTAGGTGAGGCATTCCATCCTGATCTATGAACATAATCCACAGAACACAGTTTGGTTCCAGTTTTGAACCCATAGCTTTTTCTTTATCATTTTAATGATGTTTGCAAATGAGAATGTTTGTTTACAAAGATCTACCTGGAAAACAAGAGTGCCTTTGACACTTCTCTGATTTTGCATTTGGCAACAACTGATTGTTGCCCAAATGATAAAACAGTGAGTTTTGCCTAACTTCTGTTGGCCTTCAGGGCTCTAGTTCTGTAGACAATTCTATTGGAAATTGGAGAACTGTTCAATATTCCCCCCCAGCCTTTACCTTAAAAAAGGTCTCTTGGAACAGCTATTGCAAGCAGTCTTGTTATAGTTAAAAATAACTACCACAAATTCATTTTGTTCTTAAGTTTGGACAGAATGTAACTTACCTCATCTTTAAAGAATAAGATTAGCCCTTTTGCTCCCACTATCACTGTCTCTTTGGAGACGAATATTCAAACGTAAAGAGTCAGCTCTTACTGACATACAACTTTTTAATGAAAGATCTAAGTTCCCAGGGTGAAACATATACCAAATTTTATTGAACCTAGAAAGAAAGGTTCTCATTGAGAATGCCCAGAATCAGCTCCTCTTGGGCAAAATAATTACCTGAAGTTGTCACAGGTGAGAAGTGTTAGCCAAGGAAGTCCATATGACAGTCTATTAATTTGCTGAGAGACTAGGTAGAATACTTTGAACTAGATTTTGCTGCCTATTGGAGAAAAACACTGAGCATATCCCTTGACTGATTCTGAAAATGTATAATTAATGACTCCAGAGAGAGTAAGAAAGTTAGAAAACTCTTTGAAAGGGTATTCAGTTCTGAAATGACATATTTTAACATCAAGTAATCAGCTGATAAGATTCCCCAACCCATTTAAATATTCAATGCTTTATGCATGATGGTATCAATCATTCTCACAAAGCTCAAGCTCCTGTGAAATCTCCTGTTTCTCACTATCACCAGTTTTTACTTTAAGTATGGAACACAATTTACTACTTGTGCTGGAATATGGAATTTCTTGTGACACTGGTGAGAACTGCATGCTCTTAGGTATGGGTCCAATTTAGTCTTAAAACAGTTCTTCTCCAAAGGAGACCACGGGAGCAGTACCATGGTGGCCCGCCAAAGCTCTAATTCCCTTGATTTTGGAAATTGGAGTCCTTTTCTTTGTGGTGTCCCAAGGTTAGTAAAGCCCCATTTAAAATGTAATTCCTTAACCAAAAGGTTAAATGAGAAAAAAAATCTAGCAGTACCCAATGCATTTTGCCTGTAGATCCTTTTATTTCCTTTGTGTGGCCATAAGTTCAATTAATCTTTGGTTTCTCTGGAGTAGCTATTCCACAGCTGTTACTTTGCTGTAAGCTCATGCATATACACTATTATTCTATACAATTCTGATTTCAACCAGTTCACTTCAAACAACCACCAATGAGATCACATTCTGGATTGATTAATTCACTGAATTCAACTGCTAGAAAAGTGCAGAAACTTTTTCCTCCCAGATCACAGTGAAGGTCAATGACTCTTCTGAATTGAAACATCCCAGTCACACAAGCTAAATTACATGAAGCCAATGCTCTTGAATTATCTTTATACCTTTGAGCATCCCTTCCTTCCCTGGCTTTTCTCTGAGTTTCCTAACTGATGGATGGTTGCCTCATCAGTGAAACAGAAGAAAATACCCCTTGCTCATAGTAACACTATGACACGATAGAAAGCATAGTGATAATAAAAGAGTAACAAAGTTATCAGCTGCAGTAAATGAGGACAAGCCCAAATGCAGCAGCTATCAATACAGAAACAAAGGAAAGAAGCTGCTCACCTTCAGAAGCCCCCAGATAGGCAGGAATCTCCAGAGAGATACTCTTACCTCCCCCCTGCCAGCCCTTAAATGAGGTCTTGGGAGGGATGGATCCTGGCTTCAGTCCTTCCAGTCACTCAGGTGCATTGCTTTCACCTGAGCTCCCCTGGGTTGGCCCTACTTTCTCACCAGGTGTTCAATCACTGCTTCAAGTCATGACTGAGCATTTCTGCTAGACTCACATACGTTTAGTCCAGTGTCAATACAATTAAAAACAAAATACTCCCCCATCTACTTGCTATCTGCTTCTTCATAGAGATGCCATCTCCACTCCCATTCTATATCAGCTGGTGTTCTCAACCACTATCGCTCTAACTCCTGGCCTGCCAGCAGAGTGTGTTACCTGTTTCTTTCTATATTTTATCATAATTTTTTAGGGATGTTTATCTTTTTGAGTGTATGTTCATGTCACCAAACACATACCATTTCAATTTAGGCTTCTCTTTGGTCAATCTGCTCTTAATCTCTACTTTCAAAGGGTTACACCCTCATAGCCTTTAAATAAACACCCATCGATCTCATAGTCATCAGTGTCATATACTATGCTGTACTAGGGAAAAAAACAGTAGTAGGTGAAGAGTATCTAAGGCTTTATAAGATTACCTGCCTGTATTAAAGGATGTAATCTATGATTTTATGAAGAATCAGTGAGCTAAAAATTGCTTATAAAACTTACTATTTTGTACTGTAGTACTACTGCAGAAGAGACAACAGACTACAGCAGAACTTAGTTTATGGTAAGAGTCAGACTAGGATAAAATAGGCAAGACAGGCATGCATATTTTCTTGAGTTTCTCATTTAATCTAGAACCAGAAGAATTTCGGTCCTATGCAGGCATCAATGGAAATAATGTGCAGCAATTCTAGTGCCAAGACATAGTAAGCAGTGCCATTTTAGACACCCTGTCTACACTTCACATATATTTCCAGTAGATGCAAATGTGCTGTAGGATCCTATGTCACATTTTTCAGCCTCAGCGTTGTGTGTTCAAGCATCAGAACATCAGAAACTACTTTTCATCTGTTGCATTAAGTGCCTGTGCTTAGGCACTTGAGTCCTTCCTTACATGTCCTGAGTCCCAGTGAAATGTTTTGGCCATGAACACAATTTTTCTTGAAGATGAAAGTGCTTCTAGCATTAGAAACCAGCATGGAATCTAATTCTTCATTTCAGAAGGTATTGCAATGGAAGAAAATTTGGCTAAATTCTGCTAAATTACATAATTAAGGACATGACATGAACATGAAAATTACACGTCTCCAAGACAAACTGAAAAGTTTCCTCCTGTCCATTTGAAAGAAAACATGAACTTGAAAATTCTCAACAATCCCCATTTTGTAAGATTGCAAGCATCTTAAGTGATTTATTATCACACTAGGTATTTTCTTTACCACATTTGGCTTTGGAACACTCTTTTGAACACAAACATACCCTCTACTACTTGCATGGCGTAATACCGTGAGCACCAGGGTGCAGTGATGGTGGGTGGGCTCTTTTCTTCTACTTGTTAAACACGCAAATTCTCTAATACTGTAAATATCAGTATACATGGACAACCTGTATGAGATGGACCCATTCTCCCAATCCTCTGCCGCCTCTCTTTCCTTTGGGTTGATTCAGTAAAGCCTCACATGTTTTGGAAGGTGGAAGATGAAGTCATGCAAATCAACACACCTTAAATCACTGGGCAACAAAGGAGCCTTGTTGATTTCCCCAGATTTTTCCATCCAGGAATGAAATCCCACACGAGGCATACCAAATGCTTCTGCTTTACAACAGAAGTGCCGATTTCTCTTCTGAGGCCAAATACCACTCTTAGATGCATGCATGAGGCCCAAAGGAGGGAAATGGAAGCCAAATGGAAGCATCCACTAACTGAATTTGACCAAGAGATACCAGTGAATTTTCTATTTCTGCTAATTGAATGCAATGGTGGCACTGAGGTTGTTATTGACATCCAATTGTAATCTTCCTCACCTCGGTAATTTTGCAGTGAAGATTTCCCCTATGGCACAGAGCAGAGGTCTCACCCACATTTCCTTATCTCAAGCAACCTCAGTTGCCATGCCCAATGTGCGATGTTATGTTCCCTCAAAAACCTTACTGAATGTCTCTGGGAATATGCACTCAAGAAAATGGAACAAGCAATGCATTTTCTTGCTGAAACCTATTAGAAGCTGTGAGAGATGTGAAGAGCCAGATTCTCTGCTGCACTGACTCATTTTGTACTGTTAGAACAATGGGACCAGAGTGAGATGGATCTTCTCACCAAGAAATTTATTCCATTGTTGGGAAATCTTTAGCCCCAGTGGCTGCTGCAGCTGGTGGTAGGCAGAATACTGAAGACAGGAGATGACAGGGTTAGTATTACTGTCCTCTGCCCTTGTGTGCACTTGATAAACAGCTGGTTTAGCTTAGAGAAACCTCAAGGCCTTTTTTTTGAACTGCTCATGATCTGGTTCAGATAAAGCCGGAGCCGGAAAGCACCAGCCAGCTCCACTGCCATCTTCTGACCCTACCGCTGCTACTGGTGGAGTTAGGGTACTGCTGAGAATACCCACAGAGCTGCTGTTGATCCCTGCAGGAGGCCGCTCTCTTTGTGCTGCCGTCTCTCCATGCAGCTTCCCATAAAGAGGCTCTCCCTTTTCTAATGTAAAAATGAACTCCTGCCCTTAAAAAGCACTGTTTACAAATGTGTATGACTCTTAGGGGCACCCTAAGATTCTGCAGTCTCGTCTGCAGTGATCTGCATAGGGAAGCAAGGAACTGGTGTCCCCAGTGCCACTTAACTGCACGCTTCATCCGTGCTCTCCTGGGATTGGGGAACTGTGGGTTTGAAACACAGGCTGGAATGAGGGGGACTCTGCTCACATCTTCATCTTCCACCTGACCCACGAGCAAGCATTCATCCTCTTGTTTAACCAGCTGCTTCCTGCTGAGAAACTTGTGGGAGGTTTGTGACAGCTGCCCATCCATCTTTCTGAAATTGTCCAAAGGATTGTTATCAGGTGGAATGTGTATTGATGCTCCCCTGCATGTAATACATAACAATAGTTTCTTTTTGAAGCTAGATATAAAAATAAAAACAAGACTGCTATTTCTGGTCATGTTTTTAACACTGGATCTACATCTTTTTGACACCAGTAGTATCACTTGTTCACGGAGATATGGCAGCCTCCAAGGCTGACTGCTGCTGGCAGCCCTGTAACCAATTACAGCAGGGGAAAAGGAGCTTAAACTGCTATCAGTTGAAAATAGAGGTATTTTAAAATCACTTTGTGGGGAATATATCACTACAGAAGGTTCTGAGTAACCATGAATCAAGCCTTGAACCTCTTACCACACGCTAGGAAACCATCTAAATCTTCCTGTGACGAACAATGGCTTTCACTCGAAGTGACACTGTTAATGGCAAAATGGATTTTTTTTTAAAGAGGGATAAAGAATAACAATAAAAAACCCTTCAGTCACTTGACTTCCAGATGCAACTAATTGATTTGAGGGTTGGCAGGGGAGTGCCATGGCAGCTAGTCTGATGTAGTAATTAATGCAATCATCCTTCTTTGTTATTACTTTAATAAGGTAAACACCCTGATAAAATAAACTGAACCAGTTGGCTCTAGCCAAGAGCTCACAGTTGCGGTGAGCAGCGTAACAACCTCGCAATGTAAAACTTGGACAGGAAAGAATGAATTACATTAATCCCCAAAGGTTCTTAGTGATGACTTTTGAAGTTTTAACTTTAAAGTTAGAGTGGAAAAGGAGATCTGAAGCTCGGAGGCTGCTCACCCTCTGGTTCCTGAGAGAAAGCAACTCATGTCTGCTGAGTGCCCTGAATCCTGCTAATGCAGCTTTGAGATAAGCCTGGTTTCTGCAAACACTTATGCCTTATGTGCTTATCTCCACTACCATAAACAGTCCCACAGCAATAAATGTTAAGCGAAGGCATAAAAATCAGCATTGTGCACAGGTAGCTTTTGTGTCATATCGGAGTACTGGTACAAAGAAGGAGAATTGCAGCATTGCTTTTGACCAAATAACTATTCTTTTTTTTTTTAAGTAGTTTGCAGCAGAACTCACTTCTAGCAGCAAAGCTATTCGGCTGCTCTAACTGTTTGGGCTCTTTGCTTTGGACATTCACTATAAGGAAGGATATTAGGAAAGATGTCTGCACTTTTTGGTTAAGAAGGATCCCTTCAATAAAAGTGAATTTCTGGAACACAGCAAAATGGAGAAAAAACAATTAACTGGTGAATAATTACAATATTTGTCTCTTCTATTTACTTAGATGATTTGACTGTAAGACAAGCGCAATCTCAGATTTGCTTTCAGATATTTAAGATTTCTCTTGCATTCTAAACCCCTTGTCTTAGTGGTTTTACCTGCAATGAACACTGATTCAGACATGGCCTGAGAACCTACAAATATTTTTATTCAAAACTCACCTGGTTGCTTTCAGAAGTCCCACGTGAGGAAAAAATGATTTGGATTTCTACTGCCTGCTCTTCCCATTGATGCCTCAAGCATCGATAACCCGAACAATTACTCGCCAGATCCCTGTCAGAGATTGGCCAAAGATGAATTATATCCTTGCAAATGCATGAGTAACTTTTGTGGTGAATAATGGAGTTTTCAGGACGGTGAGTGCAGAGCATATGGCACTGGGGTAGATTTATGGTGGGCATGGGTGCTGGGGGGTACGGCCTCCTTCTTCACGTCAGCCAACATAATGTGCTTGGGGTGACACGGGTGAAACAGTCTCAATTTGTGGAATTTTTACTTTATTATTTATTGCCAATTAACACAAATTTCTCACCACTGATTAGGGCAGTGAGAAAAACAAAGCACAAAGAATTAAACACTGAAGCACACAGCTTTCCTCCTCCTTCCCAGCTCTCAGCCTAGGTCTGACACCTCTCCCAGCTCTCATCAACACCTCTCTGACTTCCCACGTAGGTTACACATGGCCCACCCCAGCGCCTTTGGGGAGGTGCAGGTTTCCTCCTGCTGTGATGGGTGCTCAGGAGCATCACTCCACGGCCCTGGGACGTGGCTCAGCAAACCCTAAGCTCCCTAGGCAGCACGGTGCCGGGCACAGCGGGCTGAGCTTCCCGGGAGCGCCACAGGGGGGCACGGCCGGACAGGGAACGGGCAGTGCTGTGCCGAGCCGTATTCGGTCTGACCAAGACCAGACAAGCGGACCCATGCCATGCCGAACCAAGCCGTGCCTTGCCAAGCCATGCCAAACCATGCTAAGCCAATCCAACATCAGCCAAGCTAAGCCATGCCATGCCATGCTGAGCCAAGCAGTCTTGTGCTAAGCCGTGTTAAGCCAAGTTGCGCTCTGCCAAGCTGATCCACGCCAACTGAGCTGAGTTGAGCATTGCCATGTTGGCAGCATGTCCTGCTGCATAAAGCTGTGCCCTCAGGTTAGTCTAGGCTTGACCCTGCTGCATACTATGGGTGCAATGTGAGCTTGACCCAGGTGAAATGGCATCTGTGGCACCACTGAGTTTGTCCCTTGCCACCCATGTATTTGGTAAGGGCAAGAAAGATGGCCTCACTCAGCTCACTGCCAACCTTACTTTAAAGCCACAGGTTTGAGAGTAGGGGGCAAAGCCTTTTGCAGCATTCACCAGTGAAGGTGGAATGCAAAGCCTTCCCTTCCCTTCCCTTCCCTTCCCTTCCCTTCCCTTCCCTTCCCTTCCCTTCCCTTCCCTTCCCTTCCCTTCCCTTCCCTTCCCTTCCCTTCCCTTCCCTTCCCTTCCCTTCCCTTCCCTTCCCTTCCCTTCCCTTCCCTTCCCTTCCCTTCCCTTCCCTTCCCTTCCCTTCCCTTCCCTTCCCTTCCCTTCCCTTCCCTTCCCTTCCCTTCCCTTCCCCAGCCTCTGCCTTGCCTTAATAAGAGATTGGTTTGTTTCAAATTGCTGGAGTTGATCAGGGGTGTTGAAAAGCTGTGGTAACCATTAATGTAAACCTGATTTTGTGTATGGACCCTGATATCCTTCATCCAAACCAAGTGCATGTGGCCAGTTACAGGGAGGGCATTTATTTTCTCGAACACTAGAAAGCACCATTGAAAGCCAAAATGCAGAAATCCCATTGCTGCGGTGTGTGTCCTGGCATCCCACATGCTTTTAAATGCCTTGGTTGGCTTTAGGCATTGCAAACAAAGGAGATAGTTCTGCCCTGCTCTGCTGTGCCAAAGGTGTGCAAGCATAGGGGAATCTTTCTGTCTGTAAAGCAGAGGCTTCTCAGGTGACCAAAGCTAGGAGAGAGGCGTTTATTCCCTGGAAGTCTCTTGCACCATTCCAATAGAAGGCCTCAGTCTTGTGCAAATGACTGTCCACGTGGAGGTAAACCTCAGGGCTGCATTGAGTTGGTCCCTTGTACATGTGTGCATGGAGTTGCAGGGTGAGGGACTTGCAAGTTCCCCTCCCGTTATTACAGGTGAGGCTGAGGCAGGAGGGGACCTTTCCAAAACCAGGCTGGGGTCCTGAGGGATTTCACAGTTGAGTGAATGGGAATCGGAGAGCAAACAGAAACTTTTCAATCCTTCTGAGGAATGAACGTGGGGAGGACCCTGTGCCAACTATAACAGCCAGTGTGACTAACACAGAACACTGAGAACTGTTCCATTATATCATGAGACATTACATCGTGCTTGAAAAACGGTCTTTGATGACATGTGAAGGACTGACAAGTGCATTTCAGGGAATCCTCTTTTACTTCTTAAAGGATTTCAACCCATGTTCATCATGTTACGCGTAATTTAACTTTCTCAGTGATTAGATTGGTATGGGTTTTACATATTTGTCATTTAAATTGGGGGGAACAGGAGGTGTAGGAACTTATGTTACAAGTTTCTCATTTATAGTTCCTCAGAGGAATTAGACACTGGGACTTTATAATTTGACCGTGTATTTCTAGACCTTGCCCAGTGTGCTATGGCAATTGCAGATATTGACCAAACTCTGTTTCCATTTGTCATTGTAGAAAATATATAATAAAACATCCACAGAAAATAATGTGATACTGGCCCTCACAGTTTTGGCAATTTTAATATTACAAGTGTCAATAAGGAATGAAATCCTTGCCTTTATTACAACTAATATAGTAGAGCAAAACAAAGAACTTTTAGAAAATGAATATGCTCTGGGGAAATTCAATAAATCTTTGTTAGGAGGAAAAAAGTCTTACATATAAATACATAAAAACTCGCTGTGTATTGTGCAAACGTTGCTTACTGCTAAAGGAGTAATGCATTGTAAATCAACGGTGGGTCCCATAGCACATTATGGTATGTTTTATTGGGTTTTTACCTTAAGGTAATGTCTTTTATTAAGAGTATATGAGAACACACTCTGCTGAATACCTTGTTTTTCACAGTGCTCTATACATAATGGTTTTGGCTTTTTTTAATATATATATATTTTTTATTTGCTTCATTAAACATTCCTGTAATTAATGGGAATAAATGGGAATCCAGCAGTAACTAATATAAAATTTATTGTGGTTTAAAAAAACCCCACTTTGTTTACTAGATTTTCCATTAACAAATGGTGATGATCAAATTCCTCAAAATATTTCTGTGTTCACCCCAGAATTCTGCTGCTGAAACAGGTGATGTTCTCAGCTGGGTAACAGGAAAGAAATTCCACATAAACAATCCTTGTGAAGGAGTCAGTATAAATGCAGAGAGAGGGAACACTGAAGAGTGTCTTTAAAATAATCCAAAAAAAGCTGTTTCAAGCTTGATAAGGAGATGTGTGTATTTGCGCTGGAGCTTGCAGTGTGAGTTATTAGGTGTTGAAAGACACCGTCTAGGAAGCCTGACCCATCAGAATTTGAATGTAAAAGGCAAGTGACAACTGAATGCATGAAAAGCCTTAGAGCCAGCTCCCAAAGCCCTCTTTCCCTGCCTGAAAAGCTCGTTTATCTTTGGATGAATAAGAGTTACAGAATTGGAACCTAAGGAGAAAATCAGTGGTATCCACGGCCAAGGGAATGCTTCCCTCCCACCAGCTGGATTATAAACATGTGTGAGTTAGGGTAATGAGGCTGTAATGCTCTCTCTGCACCTTTGTGCATGGCTATGGCATTTATTTGAAGGCTGATGCAGCTTTGCATCACTGTACCATATCTCACAAGCTCTCAGCTGGACAAAGAACAAAGATGTGTCAGAACTGGAGAATCTTTTTACAGCGAGTAGAAATATCTCCGTCTAATCCACGAGGAAATCGTAATAGGAAGAACATTGTTGTTAAAATGGCCTCATAATGAGGATGAGCGTGGCTTGAGCTTTGAAGAAGACAAGTGGAAAGCAGACCAGCCAGTTTCTCCTTGGGACGGGGATGTCTAGCCGGGACTGTGTGGTCATGCCTCCAGCAGTGAGGCTCGGATGGCCTGAAGTCCTCTGGCTGGGCTCTGATGGATTGTCTGCTACTGAGGGCAGGAAAAGGGGCCGGGAAGCGGGGCCCTGCTCACATTTTCTGGTTTCTGTCCCTTGCTCTGTCAGTCTATTCCTCTCTCTGTGCTGCCGGGGGGGGAAATGAAGACAGTTATGTTTACCTATGTCCCTGGGTAATTATAGCACTCTCCCCGAGGTGACGGGGACATGCGGCACTGCACGGCCGCAGGTGGGTGACACATCTCATTTAAATGCCCTCATTACTCCCCTCTGACAAGCTTGGATGTTTGCCCACCTCATTCCAAGACCAGCCTGGATCCATTTAAGATTAATATTTTTTGTTCCTCTCTATGCTGTTTGCATTTAGAAGCCGTCCTTGGCTATCTCTGCCAGCTGCTGTCCTTCATCAGCCAAGGGCCTGTCCTGGAAGTGTCCCTTGGCCAGACCCAGCTGGGGAACAGAGACACTGCTGGAGAGGTGAGGCAGGGCTGCGAGTGGATGCGGAACTGATGTCAGCGTGCGGTGCTCTCCTCCTTGAAGAACAGCCACAGCAAAACAACAAGAAAATCCATCCGGATCAGCAGCCCGTGCTGTGGTACAAGACTTGGCCTGGTGTGACCTGTGTCATGGCCTTGTCTTGCTGCAGGCAGTTCCTTCCCTTCATGCACAGCTCGTGAAGCTAACAAAAACTACTGCCTTACGGCACAGAATGAAAATGATTAGTGAAACCAAAGGGAAGGCAAAAGGAGGATGTAGAGCCCTTACGCACAAAGCCGCCTGCCTCCTTGGGAGATCCATCATAATCCAGAGGGCCCCAGATTTAAACTAATCTGTTTCTGTCTGTATTTGTTTTTTTCTTGACTCAATTTCCTACAAGAACTGACAAGTGTTATGTCAAGTATTTGTGTTTCTTTTAACTTGCTCTGCTGTCAGCTGAGTGCAACACCCTATGAAAACACCTGCTGACCTGCTGTATACACACACACAAGCCGGTACCATCTGTGTATCTACATCATATGACTGCATCTCCTACATCTACTCGTATCATCCCCTTGTATGCCTACATCTTTATCATTTGCTTTTACAGCAGGCCAGGCAGGTTGTGAATTCCTCAGTTGTCTGCAGAAGAGCCCCTCATGGCCCTGCTTTGGGAAAGGCAGCTCATGGCTGAGGCGCTGCTGTGGTGCTGTGGCACGTCTCTGGGAAACGGGCTGATTAGGTTCACTAATGGTGGGGCTCTCAGGGTATTTGCTTACCTAACACGATCAGCACACACTTCTTAAATATTTTATCAGCTTTGAGGGGTCAGCCTCGTAACGTGGTTTTATGTTGCACTGGAGGACAGAGCAGGCTGCGGGAAAAATGGTGCAAAGAGTGCTGCAGGAAGGGGGGTTAAGCAAATGACAAGCATTAATGCCCTGCTTACCATTGCTAAAGCCCATGCCCCTGTTTCAGCAGGTCAGGCACAAGCAGTTAGGCCACTTGCAATAACAAAGCAGACCAAAGAATTCAGCACGAGGCCCCAAGCCCTCCCTGGCTAGCACTGATCACGAGGGTGCTGATGGTTCTGTTTTAACTTATATCCGTTTTTCCTCTCTCTCCCTTGCTTAATTTTTTTACTTTTATAGCTGCCTGCAAGCCTCCATGCTATTGGAGGGCTTAATGTCCACAAACACGTTCTTTTCTATCTCAACCTCTTTTTTAAATCAACCCAAAACCAACTTTAAAAGAACTAATGTCTGCTTGCTGCTCCATCCTCATGCTGGAAGACTACATCTGGCTGATGCAAGTCAGAGTATCCATCTCGCTGACCCCACATGTCCCCCATCCAGCTGCCTCCCCACAAAGGAAGGACGGGGGCTGCAGTATTCACTGTCACCAATTCATTTTCCTCTAATAATAACTTTGTTTTGATGACTGCTGTCCAGAGCAACCTGGGGAGAGCAGTAGTAACAGCAGACTCCCTGGAGGAGCAACAAATGTTGTGTCCAGGTTTGGGAAACCATGAATCAGCTGCAAAGGGCAGTGTTACCTCAGCTTGAATACATCTTGCTTAGCTCATACAGTCAGGTGTAAATATAACTGTGAGGACAATAACAAAGTCCTGTGATATGCCTTCATGGGAGGCATCTATATTTATAGTTATGATTATTCTCGTCCAGTATTTGGACACAGAGCAAGAACCCTGCTGTAGAAATAGAGGTTAGACAGCAGTGTGACAGCTTTGTTTAAAAGACAATTTAGATGTATATGGCCTCAGAAATTACTCTAGATAATGCTGTGCCTTGATGTGTGGGGAAATGGCTGCAGGAACCCCTCGGAGAGGGAGCCATGTACATCTACAGCCTCCTCTTCTGGCTCTTACAAAGGGAGAATGGGAACAGTGTCATGGCTCTGCCTTTTTCCTACCCATTTTAGGAGCACAAATGCTCTTGGACAAATTCAGCCTTTTGAAAACCCAAGGGGAGAGCAGCTGGAGCTGAACCCATGCCAGGCCTCCAAGGTGCATCCCTGCAGGCTGCCCCAGGACATTTCCTGCAGGGTGACACCACAACCAGGTTCTCTCGGCAGGCCTGTCACTGCAGCAAGACCGCACACTATGGGTAGTGGGCACAGCCATCAGGTCATCGCCCCAGCATGGCAGCGTGGTCATAGCAGTCGTGTGAACCTAAGGATGGGTTCAGCCTGACAAATTTCAGGTTATGATTTGCTCATTGTGCCAAGGTCTGTATTGGACCAATTTATAGTGAGAAATGAGGTTGGCAAGATAACAGGGGCACCACAATTAGAGCTAATTAGCCCAGCAGGAAATCCATTTCCAGGCAGCTTTTGGCAAGAGGCAAGGTTGGCAGGATAACAAGCATAGAGTGTATTTTGATATAAGCACACTCCAGCTGCAAGGAAAAGTAAAATAACAGCTTGTCTCATCCTTATGCGGAGGCCTTATGTTAGGCTCTACCACATCAGTCTTCTTGTTTGAGGCTTTGCAGCCTCTGCACTTGGAAAACCTTCAGAGACTTCGCTTCTCCAAGGCACCAGGTCTTCTGGTAGAAGGTGGCCCTGCGTAGTCAGCAGGGCAGCTTTGCTTCTGCAGCCACATGGGTGCTGCCCTGCACCCCGATCCTCCCCCAGCTTTGAGGGAGATCAGAGATTTTTCATGGCCAGGCAAGTACAAAGAAGGCATGAGCTGCCAGGTCTAAGAGATGGATGTCTAATGATGGACAAGCAGCTTGGTTAAACTTGCAGGAGTTATCAGTATCATAAAATGTCTGGGCTATAGACACAGCCAAACTACTGGAAATATTTGTATTTGAGTGCTTTATTATATTGGAATTGCAGTGATATTATTAACATTTGTACAAATGCACAAAAATCCTGTCTCTTCTAGCTAGAAAGAGATGTAAAAATCTGACCTAGTTGAACAGTCTCAATGAACTCATTGTCCATTTGCAACAATAATGGGTTCACAATGCAACAAAAAGCTTAACATAAAATTAAACATATGAAATGCTGCAGCGAGTATTTACACTTATGTACCAAAACAAACAAACAAAAAATTATCTCCCTCCGGTAAGGAAGGTGGTTGCTTTACAGAATAAAACAGACAAACGAACATAAAACCTTTGCATACAATACAAACAACCTCAAGCCCAAAACTTACTGTGACAGCACCTTTTTTAATATAATATATATATATTTATATATAAACTTCGATAGTTTAGGCTTACTCCAAGCAGTGCTAAAAGTTCCTTAAAACCAGGACAGTGACAATGTTCCAAAGAAGCGACTTTCACGGATGATCGCTACCCAGTGTTTAAACTGAGCCGTTACGGACTGAAGTACATAGCTCACCAACATGGGCTGGGAAACACTCGGGTTCAGGTTATAGAGTTCTTGGCAAAAGCTCTCAGTGGCAGTAATGTTCGCTCTGAAGAGCGAGCACACCTTGCATGCAAAATGTTTTGTCTTTTGGAAGCGTGGTAGAGGCTGTCTCTGGTATCTCTGCAACCCCAGCGGAGGGATGGATTTCTCTGGAATTTCCTAGAAACCAGCAAGGAAAACATTTCCCTTCAGACCTACTATCAGCCCTGCCCCATCCCCGTCCTTTCTTTTCTGACACTGCTGTGGTTGCTGGAAAGGCAGAATGAGCTTACAGTCTTCATTCAGAAAACTGCTGCACAGATTTTAGCCAAAAAGAGATTCGGGTCTCGTAGTCTCACAACATGAGCTGACACGCTGTTCTGGGGGGGTCGGGAGAAGTTCCACCCAGGGAAACTTAGCATAAGTAACATTTAATTTGCATTAATACAGAACTGGAGATCCTGAATACCAGGTATTACACATCAGCCTAAATATAGCAAGTTGCAATTATTGATTCCAGTCCAAAGAGAGCCTGGGAAAGGATCAGATTTCCACTTAGCGAATCAATCTTTTTTGTGAGTGTATGCGAACACTGACATTTTTGGCCTCACAGAGTTTTAAGATTTGCTATAAAGTAGTTCTGAAAGCTACGTAAAACCAACGGTGAGCAATTTAGCTCTAAGTGTAAAGCCACTGATAAAACTGAGATAACTGTAAGCTCTGAAAAAATGCTACTGATATAAACAGTCTCTTTTGTCTTTGCAGTAAGGTGATGACTTCAGGTGATGAAACAACTAATGATTTTTTTTGGTGTTTAGACCACTCAAGATTTTATTGCTTTTGTTTGTCCTTAGAAGTTTTTAGTCTCTTTTCTTATTTTTTTTAAAGGTGCTGTCCCTAGTCAAGTTATAAGGCAACATATTTTATTGATTTAGACTTTTAATACACAGTATGGCCACTGTTATCACTGCAGCGTCACAGCTACCGTGGGTTGGACAACAGTCAAAGTGCATTATCATGCACAACAGAGCCAGTCTCCTGACCTTATGCTATACAGGACACTTTGGTTCTCAGGATGAGAGATTATAAACGTAGCTTAGATGCTGCCTCACACACTTTGCATAATTAAACATTTATATGCTATCATGAAGAGGGTGTAAAGTGTAAGTCACACTGCAGACATGGTTGTTTTCAGCTTCTCCGTTTGGGCAGGTGTGAGAGACAAGTTGTAGACATGCCACCAGTGAAAGCATATAAATGTATCTGGTGCAAACGTCTTACAAGATAATTATAAATGACTTAACAAGGGAGAGCAAGAAGGAGAGCGAGAGCTAAAGTGCAATTTTAAAAGAATATAAATAATTGAAATGTAGAAATAAGGAACTAATTAGTTGGAACTGGTTTTGTTTTATAGGCACAGTTTAGTTTTCATGTCTACAGATCAATCTTTTTTTCCTCTTCCCCCTTCAGTATCTTTATCTGATGCATAATGGAGTTTCAATGGTCTACATCTAAGGAACACTGCTTAGTAAGAGGACAGAAGAAGCAATGATAAGGCAATATAGTGCAACTCACTATGTGATATTAGAAGAGAAACAAGAATAGGGTTAGATCTTCCACGGTGATGTATGTAATCAGTATCTAAAAAAAAAATGGAGAAAAAAAAAGGCTTTCCAGTTATATGTTGACCCATGCTTTCTAAAACGAGAGAGCATCTTTTCCAATACAAAGGAAACAACTGAAGGTTCGTAATTTGTTTTGCTGTTACTAAAAAAAAAAACAAAAACAAAACAACAACAATAAAAAATAGCAGATGCTGCTTTAAGGAAAACATTTAATTCTAGGAATTTCTGTACAACTGACCTCAGCAAACTTTTCCATCTTAGATGGATGTCTTCTGCCTTGAGGCCCCAAAAGATTAAGATGCACACACACCTAGAGCACTTTATTGCAAAACTAATATTGTAACTTTAAAGGAAAAAAATAAAAAATAAAAACAAAACCAAACAGATTCTGTACAAGAATACTGTTCAAATGGAATGTGTTAAAATAACATTTATTAATAAATACTTTATAAAATTCTATGTGAATACTAAATTAATAGATTCCTGTTTTAAAATTGCTTTGGTCCTCATGAGTTTTCATAAATTCACTCTATATGCTTTTAAAAAAAAAGTATTAGCTGCTAAAAAGCACATTTTGCCTAAACTAAAAGGCTAGTTTTAAACACTAAATATTGTCGCTTAAAAAAATATGAATTCTCAAAAGTTGGGCATTTAACAACAGTTATAGCTGGCTTGTTAGTTAATAGGACGGAGTCAGTTAACACATGAAATCCACACGCACTGAGGCACTGAACCATTGACTTTCCACTATTCAGAACATGGGCAGCATACACTTAGCTTCGTAGCAGGAATTAGCTCCAAACAGCACAGAATTCTCCACAAATCATCCTCATCGTCCTTATAAAACACACCATGATAGCACACAAACTACTTGTCTCCCACAGGCAGTGTCATGAATATGGCTTGCATAAGTTGACCCAGGGAAGGGGCTGGGGGAGAAGGAGCTGGATCACAGCATAGTTTCTTTCTGATAGAAGTATTGCAATTGTCCGTGGCTGAGATTTCCAACGTACTTCCGCTGTCACGCAACGAGAAACGTCATCCCCAGAAATATCTTTGAGGTGAGCAGGCTCCTTCCCGGTGAAGGAAGCCTGTGCCGAGCAAAGCTGAGCAGGGGAGCTCCCCACCAAGTCCCTGGCGGTGGGACGGAGCCCAGAGTCTGCCAACGGGCTGGGCTTGAGAGGCAGGAGAAAAGCACATCAGAGTCCAGCAGCAGCTGGTGGAAAAGCAGGGTTTCTCCTTGAACGAAAGAGCGTGGGAAGCGCGGTGCTGAGAGGAAGGCCGCAGCGGGGCAGAGGGGCAGGGGCCCGTCCTGCAGCCTCTCCTCAGGCTGCCCCAGCACACAGCCAGCTGAAGGCCTGGGGAGAGGCTGCAGGGTCCCTGCCCTGCAAAACAAGAGCATTTTAAGGTGAAGGTGAATCTGATGAGCGATATAAGGTGCCTGGCAGGGTTGGTCCTTTTACTGACAGAGCTGATATAAATATGCTGCGTGGTGGCTTGGCCTGTGAACCTGTGACAGAGTTACAAGAAGCAATAGCAAATAGCTTTTCATCCTTTACTTATTTCCACATCGCTAGCAATGATTATACCTAAAGGCCAATAGTATAGAGAGGAGACATTTCATTGTAGTTACACATTTAGGCCAACATGTGTGGTTGGCTTGCCTAGTTAGCATTAAAAAAAGAAATAATTGAGCTATATATAATACACATCAGTCAAACTGTCAAGTTGCTGAATTTAACAAAACTTAGGCAAGGTTTTTGTATTTTTTTTTTGCTTTTTTTTTTTTCCTTTTTAATGTAGAGGCTTTCAGTTTAACAGCTAAATATTTTAATTGAGGAGACTGAATAAAATGAAGCTAAACCGTAATTCTAGTGCAGTGCAGCTCAACTGGGTATTCTAACATCATCAACTACTTAGATTTTTATTTTTTAACTTATTTAAGTGCTACCCATATGAAGGGAAAGTTTGCAAATTAACCCTGTGGTGGCATTTTGTTTTTCACAGTAAATGATGACAGTCAGACACAGGGGAAAGGATTGTTTTGTCTTTTACATCGCAGATATTCAGCTGGAACATTTTGCTCAACTGCATAGTCGAAAGAAGATCCTTTGGGAGCCATGATCAAGCAAAAACACTTAGCTATTACAACTGGAGATTAGAAAAAAAAATTATAGATTCAGTATTTAAAACACTTTAAAAGTATATGTTTGTCTAAAATATAATAAAAATCCTTTACATTTGTATTTTTTCTTAATTTTCTTTTGGTTCTTAGACTATATAATCAAGTCAAGATTTACACTGTACATTAAAAATCTTTGTTTGAAGGTATTTGCATAAATGGAAAGAGAGTTGCTCAAGAATACTGATAAAAAAAGTTAGTCACCAAGATAAGAACTAATTCAGGAACGATCCTCACAATTTTGCTTTTCCTTCCAAAAGGGCCCTGCTCCTGACAGTGCCTCTCACTTCACTTGTTTAGCTCTCTTTCCTGCTCTGAGAAGAGCCACCCTACTAAAACCCATGACTCCTCTCACAACCAAGAAACAGCAGCTGAGGACAAGAACCTCGCTTCAGAATGAAGCGCGTTCTGGGCTGAAGTGTTTGCTATGAATAGCATGAATTATCGTTTACTATTAAAGATGCAGTTTGAAATGTTTGAACGTTCATCAACAATTCAGAGCCTGGTCCTGCTCCCTCAAGCAGATGAAGGAGGTGTCGCCACTGCCAGCCTTGAGAGCAAAACCAGGTCCCAGGATATTGAAAGGCAGCGTAATTAACTGGCATCATCTCCCTCTGATTCCCCCATCAATCACTACTACCACTCTGGGATGCAAATCCGTTGTGCTGAGGGGCAGGCACATAGTCCAAACAAAAACCTTAATTGTAGCATAAAGCCCCTTTACAGACACTCTTTGCAGGACTGAATTTTATCCAGTGACTGCAGTGGAATTTGCCATTCTTGCAGCATTTCTCAGTGGCTGTGCACTTTATAAAAAAATGTTTAGTGTCATTATGAGACAATTCCTTACTGCTGTAAACTGGAGTAAGTGCCATAACAGCCAGTGAAGCTCCACTGATGTCTGCCAGCTCAGAGCCAGTCCGTGTACATCCAGGGGGATGCCCTGGTAATTAAAAGTGGCATTTTTCCAACTGGTCAGAATGGTTACGCTGATTTATTTTTCATTTATAGCCTGTGAAATCTGAGGCTGTTAGCTTTTGGTGCTAGAACAATGTAAGCAGGTTAGGGAACAGAACTTTTCTGAATTATATACTACATGGATTTGCAATGTTAACGACTGGCAGTGCTAAAGAATTGCTGTAATTCTCAGGTGTTACTTGCTATGCCTGCACTGTGCCACAGCCATTTACCTCAGCAGCTTATACGGCTCCTAGAATCAACACAGCTGGCTTTCAATCTTGCTTCACCTGCACTGCTTTCGCCTTTCCCTGTTTATTAAAAGCACTAAATCAGGAGCATTTCTATTTTTCAAAACAGAAAAAGCTAGGTGCGGCCCAGCTGTGGGTGAAGAGCTAATGAAAGCAGCAGCTGTGCTGGCAGTTTTCAGGTAGGCTTGAAGTTTTTACTTGTTCATCACTGTTCTCTGAGGAGGGGGGGAGAATAGGGAGGAAAGAAGAAGAGAAGGGGAGAGGGCTCAGGAAGGGAGAAGAGAGTTGTGAGAATAACTCAAGGACAAAATAGGCAGGGTGGGAGAGAGCTGGAGAAGGTCAGCTGGGCAAAAGGACATGTTACTGGGGTTTGGGTTTGTTCTGATAGCCACATACTGTGTAACAGCGTTGAAAGAGGCTCTGGTTACAAGATGAGGTTCTGGTGATAGCACAATTCTAACTCATTTTTTATGATGCTGTCAGCAGATGCCCTCTCTCTGTATTTATAGCCTAATTACTCCTAGTTACCTACATATGACTCTGTTTAATACTTTTCATGCCTCACATTGGCTAACAAGCTGCAGTTTGACACAACTCCGTACTTCTGAGGCTTCAGGCTATATTGGTGAGAAGAAAACGTGACTATGTACAGAGACAGTTAGGTTTATAAACAAGTAACTGGTACCAAAAAAACTGGAGAAAGCACCAAAGCATTTCTCAAGCTGATAGCATATTAATTGCATAACTCCCTTTTATGTAACTAAGTATAAAAGATATTTTAATAACTATAAAAATGAAAGCCGGAGTCTTTCAAGAACTGAGGAATCTTCCAGGCTTGAGTTACGGTCAAAAATGTCCTTAGCACAGAGGACGTTTTGATACGCTACCACATTCCCCTAGCAGTTTCTGCTCCACTAGTTTTAAAGGATTGGGTTGATGTCTGTTCTGTGGCTGGCGAGCTGGGTGAGAGTGGAGCTGCCCACAACGTCGCTGACGGAGGAGGAGGTGGTGATAGTGTTGTGCTGGATGACTTGCTGCTGGGAGCACACCGGGACCGGGCTTGCAGGAGGACTGCTCTCAGGACCTGGGAAAGGATGAAGGACAGAGTGCACATTCAATCACCTGATGGTAACCCAGCGTTAGGAGCTAGCACCTTGAAAAAACACCAATGCCTTAGCAGCTATGAAACCAACACCTAGTACAAAGTCCAGTATCCTTACAAAGCCTAAATTCTCTATTTGCTCCAGCAGAAATCAAAATTACAGTGTGGTGCACTGCATCACAGAAAATCTAATTCGAGCAACAGTTGATAGGCATGTAATGCAATTATGTTTTTTTTCTTTGAGTACTGTTAAAGAGACAGATGCACAGTAATGCAGACGAGACAGAAGTGGGCTCTATTTTAAGGGAATGCTGCAATCTAGCAAATATTAACCCAAAGGCTCTTCCGAGCCTCTAGAGACAAGCAAAGAATGTGTCCATAAATTACCATACTTGTAAAATGCACCAGCTAGACAGAATTGATTCAATGTCTGCATCAGATGTGATTTAAAAAAGAAAAGAAAAAGCAAGATAAGAGTTAAAAAGAACAAACCTTGAGAACCTGCTCCGCGCTTGGTCTGCGCCACAGTCAGAGCACAGTACCGTTTTCGCTGGAGGGGGCTGTAATGCTTTCCTTTATAACTTCCCTTTGGAGAGTTATGTTATTGTGCTGGCAGCGCTGTGCCCAGGAGGACTCTTGCAGGTCTGGAGCTCTCAGTTCCATGGGGATCCTCCACATGGGAGCCAGCATCCATCCGTGTGCATCGCCTTGCGGGGTGGAGGGACAGGGAGGGACCAGCAGCGCTGGGCTGGGTGCGAACTGTGGCTTTTTGGGTTTTAAGCATGGCTGGTTAAATAGGGGCAGGAGATGGGACGGCTTGGATGATGTTTGAGAAGAGAGGTTCATGTTGTAATATGGCCAAGAAGGGATTCTGAAGGGAAGAACTAGAAACTGTGTTTTCCTGTGGGTGGTGTGGAGACAGAGTAAGCATACTAGCTACTTACTTAGATATCCTTGTGATTCTTTCTGCATGGCTGTTATCGGACAGTCTTTATGCGTTAACAACAACTGTTTCAGCTGTGCTACCTCATTTTTCAGCATGGAGACCTCATTCTAGAAGAGAAAGAGGGAGTTTGGTTTGCCACAAATCTTAAAATGCATTGCTACACAAAGTTGAAATCGAAGAACACAGAAAATGCTCCAGAACTTTGCAATAATGTCCTTGACATTGTTTTATAAAATAGTATTTTGAGGGCAACTTGGCTCCCAGATTTCATGCCATAAGCTGACATGCAAACTAACTTCTGGGCACACTGTAAGAAGGGCTCCACTCCTCTGCTTTTAATGTCAAATTTGTATTCATTCTCTTCCCTTCAATTTATGGTTCCATCTCACTGGCTTTGAGTTAGGGCTTAGCTACGTGCCCTGCTCTGAAGAAGTCTTTTATAGCCAAGGTAATGGCACTTAAAAAGAAAACAAAACAGCGACAAGAAAAGAAAATAAATACAGCTCTGTTTAGTGAAGGCTTCTAATCCCAAGACAGCTTTTTCCTGGCTTATCCTACTAAAATGAAATTATTCCTCTAATTGGAGCACAGACGCCTCGATTAACCGCCTTTGATAGTGCCGTGCTCCCACGCAGTGGAGGTTGTGCTGGGGCAGCAGCGAGCACAAAGAGGGCCTCTGTGTCCTCGGGGGCACAGACAGTGGCTCGCACCTGAAGCTGCATGTTTGTCTGGGTGAGTTCTTCTGCTTTCTTTTCCAGTGACATCACCCAGACCTTCCTCTTCTGTCTGCAGCGTGTGGCAGCGGCTCGGTTCCTCTCCAGAAATTTCCTCCTCCTCTCATCGGGGTCTTCATCCACCACCCTTCTCCGGCGGCCTCCAGTGGGCTGCGGCGGCTGTATCGTCTGCGTGGGCTGCATTTGCTGTGCGGCCGGTGAAACCTATAAACAGAGGATTGACATGGCAATGGGTGGGGGAAAGGAAGAGGGAGGGAGGCTGAGGCCTGGGCAGCATCTCCTGCAGTTGCTTGGTTGGATGGCGGGCTGGGAGAGGCACGCGTTGAAAGACACCGCCAGATGCCACTAATGTTAACTGCTGGCACAGGGCTGTGTTGGTTGAAGGGGAGATTTTTTCTAAACGATTCTCTGAATATTAGTAGGAAAAATATTTTTCCCTTACAGCTAGTTATTAAAAACTTTTCACTTAGGTACTTTCCCTGCCACCATCTATTTCAAAGATGAAATGTCATGTTTCTCTCAGCAACCCTTTTAATCAAAGTGGACCATAGGATCCACTCCTTTCTTCTTCGTTTGGTTTTTTCTTTTTTGGTAATTGCTTCCAAAATTTGAGGACATTTCTTTTACACATGCTCTTCTACCTCTCCTCAGTGTCTGATAGCCTCTAGTGAAGGGAGATACAAGTGCTCTGCCATCTGAGTGCATCCAGGAGGCTATGGGCAAGGGTGGTAGAGCCAGGAGACTTTGATGCCCATGAGATGGAGCCAGAATAAAGGATTTAGGTGTTGACACACACATGGGTTTTGAAGGGAGGCTGGTATCCCATGGAGGCATCCTCCTTCCCAGGCATTTCTATTTGCCCTCTTTTTTGATCATAGAATCAGCATGGTTGGAAAAGACTCTAAGATCATCCAGTTCAATCCACCCATCACCAGTATTTCCCACTATACCATATCCCTCAATACAACTTCTAAATGTTTCTTGAGCACATGCTATATTGCTTTGTATTATTATTTATTTGACAGCAATCATGAAAACCACTCCCAACCCCTCTGCTGTGAAAAAATGGAAGAGCACATATGTATACCTTTTCAAGTGAAGGAGAGTATCAGTCTTGCTCCCAAAATTAACTTGCCTATGTCCTTACAGAGGAAGTTTGTGATGGAGCTAGCTCCCACCAGACTGTGTTCTGACTTTTCTGGATGAAATACTCACCTATGTGCTGGTAAGGAATGAGTATCAGACTTCATGTACAGTGCTTCTAAAAGCAATAGGTGCTGCCTGGGAATAGCCAGACTGCTTTCCTGCCTCACCATGGTGCCCAGGCCCTTGTGCTTTGGCTTTTGCTGGGGGTTTGGACCTGATTGCTGGAGCACAGCTGGAGACACTTGTGCTACTCCTGCTATTCCTACACCAGTTGGGTCTGGAACAGTCCAGAAACCTGAATTGTTGACTCAAAATTAACCTTGCTTTTCTGGCAAAGGCCCAAACCTCCAAGGTGCTTCCTTTTGACTTCAGGGAGAGGACGTACTCAGTGCTTTGTCAGATGGAGTCCTGAATTTCAACTGCAGCAATTAACATTTGTTTGCTTAACACATCGTCTGTCTCAATTAAAATGATACTATCATCTTGCAAGGTTGCTTTTCTGTCTAGAATCTCACTATAAACTTTGAAGAAGAGCTTGCTCCTTTTCCCAGCTATCTTGTGTCAGTTAGAGTGGCAATTTTATGTATAATTATACTGTGCATCTGATAATGCTTTTCGCATAAAGCCAAATTTATTCTCAGCTTTCTGTTGCACAGTCAGGTAATTTCTCTTCTGTAGGAGCAGAAAAAGACAAAATCAACAAACCTCTAAAACTAGGTAAGCCACCCTGCACCTTCTACCTGATTCTTAAAATTTTAGCTTGTATGAAGTCCTCTCATTTGCAATTAGAACTTCCAATCCTCTGCTGACATGGAGGTGTAGCTGTGTTACGGCCCCCATCCATTCCACAGGAGATGGCCACCAAGGGATACAAGCTGCCCTCTGTTCTCTGGGGCTGAGCATAATAGCTCAGTCCTGAAATCTGTTAGAATATATCTAAGTAACTGTCTAAGCATAATTCTCTAATAAACTTCCCCACCCTGCCTATGGACATACACACTCAAGTAAGAAAGAAAAGGAACACATATTAAAATTAAAGTTAATTACCTTTTATATAATGCCTATTGTATGTCCATAATCAAGACAAATGTAGGACAGGTAAGAAAATGAAAGATCTCAAAGCCTTCTTTACTGAAACTATCTCACTGCTAAGTTAGATATGAAGAAGTGTTAATGTGACCAAAATGGCAATAATAGTGTCAAATTTTGCACTAGCTGAAGCAACACAGTTACAGCTCGGTTAAATATCTCTTTTTCAGAAACACATGTATTAGAAGGTTATTTCTACTCTTAGCCTTGATCTAATGCTCATCTCTACTCTTTGCACCATACCACAGAATTAATACCCAGCCATTCATCCTGCCAGAACATAGCTCATTGGGGATCAAAGTGATCGGTGAAAAGCATGAAATGAATGCTGACATTACAGAATGGTGTGGGGTGAAATAATAAAATTTATGTCATTGGAACACATGGCCCACAGCAACGTGGACCATGCTGCTGCTTGGTGGATGGCTTAGAACCAAAGAATCTGTCTCGGAAGAATAAGGAGGTTAACAGCTAGTAAAATTCACCATAAAATCAACATCTGCTGGAGCAATCTGATCCCCGAAGAGGCCAATACCACGGAGATTACAGATAAGCTTAAAAACAATAATTATGTTTATTACTCAGCAAACTCTTATTTTCTTCCCATGTGTCTATTCAGAAATCACTTCTGTCTTTGCACACGAGAAGAGGCAGGCAGCAAAAGCTCTGGTATCTGGGGAAGCAGATGAACCCAGGGGTCCTACTCAGATCCATCAGCCACTGCCTCCATCCGCGGCCTCTTGGTGACACTTACACCTCTGGTCAAGGCGAAGACCTACTTCATCCCTACTGGGACCCGTTGCCCCAGTAAAGCAAAGCTCATGTGACCGTGAAGGCTCTGCTCCAGAGACTCAGAGGTGCTGGGACATGTCTGACACAGCTTTGTTGCTGCCAGTTGGCCTGCCTGCCCCAGTGCTTGCCTGCAAGACTTTTGGGTACCTGGCTAACAGGGAATGCAAAGCACAAGGAACCTAGGCTGTTCCAACCAGAATGACTCAAAAATGGCTCCAGGAGCACAGAAGTTAAGAAGGAAAGGCAGATAGCACATTAGCTCATTGACTGGTGCCTTATCCTTAAAACTGTGAGATTTCACCTGTTGCCTTTATCTCATGTATGTGCTTACTCTCTCATTGATCTCCTAGAGAGCCATCAGCTTACTTTTGGGTTCTGTGTTATGAGATAATGTCTTTTTATTGGAGTTTTTAAACAACTCCAAGGAAAATAACTCATTAACAGATGGGAAAATAATTGAATTCACAAAGTAAAAACTGAACTAAACTAACGAAAGCTCTGGACATCTTCTCACAGGGGAGTCTGCTGATCTCTTATTTAGACTGTTTCTCTAAAGCTGACAATTCATTTTACATTAGCAAATGCTTTGGGGAAATGCCATGTGCTTGCAGTCTCTGCAATAATAAAGCTAGATGTTAGTAAATAGTTAATGTTGTGGGACACTGGGATGTCAGCCAAATCCTCTCATTTTCTTTAATGTTTCTAAGAGCTTGTCTGAAAGGTATTTGCAAGCAATGCAATACTTCACAGACTGAAATTCTTATGGCTGGCTCATTGTTCTCATTGTATGTACTATCCACTACGTAAGGTGTGCACCTTACATTTGCTCCCCAGACCTGACATGCTACATTCACTGTCCCAAGTTTTACTGTTCTTGTGCAATCTCCCTGATGAAGAAGCTTATCATCTAAAGCATTAGTAGAATTCCTCCTAAACTAACCTAATGAAGTCCTTGCTCAGTTTATCAGTTCAAGAAACATTTCAGATATTGAATTATCCAAACTGTGGAAACAATGTACCTGGTCCAAAAGTGGAGACCTTCATCTTAGTCAGTGAAGATCTGCATTGATTTAATACCATCTGAATCCAGTTCAGAACTCCCTTCCTAGTTTAAATCTCTCTCCTTGAAATGACTTCATTGTCTCTTTCTCCTGACGTAACATCTGTCCACTACTGCCTACACTCTTACCTAATTATACACCACAGCTAAGAGCTGCAATCCCCTTCACAAGATCTGGAATCCTATTTCTCCTCCTTTAAGCGAGTGTACCTTAAAACTATCTATCTCTACTATCTGCAGTCTAGACAGGAAATAAATATGCCACTGAGTTCAGTGAGGTTGTTTACATATCACACACACGCGCACATATATGCATTCTTTTGAGTATGCATACATGTGGCCATTTTACTTCACTAAAGATTGTGCCATCTATTTCCGTAGATAGAACATATACAACTCTAAATCTTGGCCTGTGAAGATTGGGTTCAAGCACATTGTTCTACGTATATAATACCACAGAATCATAATATACTTTTTCCATAAAAGAATAATGTGGCAATTTGCAGAGATCAGAGTACTGGAAAACCTTAGAGCTCCTGCTTAAGTAAGATATTATAAGTGCCTAGAATATTAAGTAGCAAAATAAGTTGTTGATTCACACTCCTTTCTTAATGAAATCTATGCTTCTTTGCCACCAGTAGCCAGCATTTATAAGTAGCTGGAGGAGCTTGGATCTAATCTGATGTTTGCAAGAAGAAGCAACACAGGCATGAGACTTTTACTCCACATTAACAGCAAAACTCAGAGATGCAGCATGGCATAAAGGTCTACCTGTGCTTGTCCACCCGAGTGCAGCGGTGGGTGCGGCGAGGTCTGGTGATGTGCCGGGTGTGCGTGAAGGTGCGAGTGGGAGTGGTGGTGGGGGTGATTCTGCTGGTGATGAGGCTGAGGATGAGGATGGTGCGCTGGGTGCTGGTGCTGGTGGGGGTAGGAGTGGTGAGGTGGCAGTGCCTGGTGTTGATGAGGATGTGAGTGCATATGATGGTGTGGCGTCTGGTCCTGCCGCGAGCTCATCATTTCCATCATGTGGCCCATGGTGTTCATATTCCCGTTGGACATGGCGGCAGGGTGATGAGTCAGTGCTGCCTTCAATCTCTGGAACACAGCAAGAAAGAAAATTTATTTCTGGAGTTCAGAGCATTCAGAATAATATTTCTGCTGTTGTAGAAATGGTACCTTATGTTTAGAGATTTTTTTTTTCTTTTTGTTCCCTTGATAAAACACATCTTATTTCAGTTTGAGAAAGAACATATTCTTGGGCTTTAATCTAATTTTCCACTGTAAGTATGTAGAGATGTAAACATCTGTACTGAAACTTAACAGTTGCAAATTTCCTACTGTGCTGCTGAAGAGAAATAACTTGATTTCCTCCTTTTCTGTTTCACTAGCTCAGTATCCTTAGTTTCATCAAGCTGTTATTCTTTTCATTTTAAAAAGAAAGGTCTGATTAAATTAATGGCGAAACAAAGTCCAATATTTAGTTCCCCTCTCCTTTTTACTACAGATTTTATTTAAAACACCAGTGATAAATATATTGCATTGACATGTGTTTTTAAAGTTTATGTTTGAAGTACTCTACGGTTGTATTAGCACACAATCTGTGCTGTTTCTTTTTTCACCGGAAATACAAGATGTTATCACATATAAACTTTTTTCTCCTCATGCTTTGTTGGGTCCTGGAGCTGTGACCAGGACAATACTCTCCTTAATGTCAATAGGATTCTGTCACAAAACACCACCAAAGAGCAATGGGAAGGGCTGCTAGATTTTGAGCTATTAGGTAGGGTCCTTGTGTACCAAGATGATAAAGAACTGAAATACAGAGGAAAAAACCCTTCAGCACAGTTGCAGGGTCACCTCAAGGCTGTGAATTATACCAGAATATAGCCACCTTACTGATGTAATCATACCCTTCTGACTACTGAAATTGCCAGAGTTTTAGATGAGTGTGCTAAAGGTAGAGCCTGACAGGTGTCAGCAAGGAGAAGGACTCCTTTCTAACACAGAAAAACTTCCTTCACACCCACGACTCCATGTCTTGCTCAATGTACATCATTCTTTTCAGACAGACACCCAAGATCTCTGTTCACTTTGAATAAGCCAATGCACACTTGCTTAACTCTCACTAATGCAAGTAATTAGTCAGCAGAAAATAGCAGGAACAAATGGAAAGAAAGAGTTCCATGGTATTACCTGATGCCAGACTAGTGTGTTCTGAATAAGCCATGAACAAGCTCATAACTCATTTTCCAGCTAGACAATGTAATGAAAAGGAGACATCTCATCATTAAGAGATGTCAAAGCCAGCAAGAAATGGTAGTGGTATAAGGAACAGGGGTGTGCATTTCCTTGTGGCAACCATTATGGGTCAGAGATAACAGTCAGAAGATCCTACAGCCAGTGTGGATAACTCTTGACAGATGACAGAGTAATCACTATATTGAACTGCATTTTGGTTTTGTCTTTAAAGCAAAACCCACTTGGCAGGAAACACAGAATCTGTACACAAGAATTTCAATTGAAATAACATCTGTCTGTGCAAATCTACTGCAAGTTTGCAGGTAAAGGACCCTATGTTCAAAGTTGCTACCCTTTTCTTTTTGTATATTTGTATACCCTTTCTTATTTGCACATGGAAGTCAAATACAAACACATTCTTAAATAATAATTATATATATATATTTTTTTTTTTGAGGAAAAAAAGAGAGAAGTTTAGAAGGAAAAAAAAAAAGAACAGTATCAATTAAAAATATTATCCCAGAATCTCTGTATCCCAAGTGTTTTTTGCAGATTTTATCAAGGTCAGTCCACTGTGGCATTCTAATAGATTCACTGATCCAAATTTGGTAGCTTGTTTCACTAACTATCAACTGGCTGAATAAGACTTAAAAAAAAAAAAAGAAAACGTGTACTTTGTAAGACATATCCATGTCTCAGTTTGTATTAATGAAAACTAGACTGCTGACTTAACAGAAGTTTCTTCTCAGAAAGCCTATCAAATTATTGCTACACTATGGCACCTTACAATCTTCTTAAACTGATGCAATTACAGCAGCAAAGTTAAGTATCTCTTACCGTACTGCTGAGCACTTATTCCTTAAGTCCAAACTGAGCCCAGCCTAACATCCACAGCAGTAATCTGCCCTGGATATAAAATGAAAGACTTGAGTAGTTGTCATCCTTCATATTTCCGAATTCAACTGCAACCCTGGTTATTGCCAAACAGCTCTTCACAATGCTCCAGGTATCAGGTGTTACCCAGTGATGTGTTCAGAAAAATGCATAAAACAACACATGAATCAGCTAAGTCACTCTGCACATCATTCCCCTTAAAATTGATCACGACCTTTATTGTGAGGCTGAAGCAGCACTCAGCTCTAAGCCAAAGCATCATTGAAAACCGCTGTAACTTCGTTTTCTCAATCACAATGCAAAACCAGTCTCCTGACAGCCAGCATTTTCCAAAGGATGAACAGCTAACAAAATCTACCAATGCTGACTTGTCAAAAGGCTCTGAAACCAAACTGCAGCACTGCAGCACGCTGCATTCTAAACTGCAGGCTTTCAAAGAAAAAAAAGAAAAAAAAAAGAAAAAAGAAAAAAAACCTCTTTTTTTTTTTTTTCAGCTGTAACAACTGTGGCTTACTAGTGTGGCGCGACTTCAAGGAGGATAAATTATTTTGTTTTCTTTCCACAGTCCCTTCTACCACATCCATTTATTTGAGACAGCAAATCAAGAGAGACAGTGAGAGGTCTGACGTGCAGCTGGTTTCAGTCAATAGGGGTCATTTCCATTTGGTCTGTGTATTTTACAAGCTCCTTGTTCACTGTTCCCAACGGGAGGGTGGGCCAGCTGCCCTGGATCAGAGTCCTGGTCAGAAACCAGCTATCTACCTCACCCTGTCCCAGCACAGCAGCAGCCATCACCCGACCTTCATGTCCCTGTAGCTTAGTGCTTAGATCAGCTCTGCAGCAGTGAGCCTGGCATGCACATGCACCCAGGGCAGCATTTATCTTTCATTACTGAGTTGCTGCTGCCAATCAGAAACATTTGGGGAACTGTAAACATTTTTTTTAATTCAGTCTTCAGTGAGATCAATTGGTTTTGATGTTTTAGTTAGAGCACAGGGGGAAAAAAATCACCAGAACTTAGCGAGCGCTTTGCACTGGGTATATGTAGAGCTGGAAGGGAAGGCTGCATTTTTGTTATTGTTCTTTTTTATGTGTGCTAATTGCAAACAGCTGTTTTACTGTAGTGTCAAATAAATCTAGGATGAAATTATAACCCAGGAGCAAATCCTGTGGATGTTCAGGTTTTTGGGAAGTGTGCCACTGACCGCACTGGGGCCTGGGGACACTCAGCAGCACATGTCATGGAGCCAAACGGAGAACTCATCACTCAGATCTACTGTCACCAAAAAGCAAAACTTCTGCTAACCTCAGTGACAATATTTCTTAGGACCCAGTCCTCTTCACGCCTTTCTAAAGTATGGTCTTAAAAAATCCCATCAGCATGGAGTTCCCAAGGCAACAAGGAATACAGGTACTCATCAATCTTTGGGCCCCAGCTGATTTTTTTTTTTTAATTATTATTTGATCAAACTGGCACATCAAACCAACATCAGTTACAGCAGATTTCCACCTGATCATGGCGTTTCCATTCATGATGGTCACAGGCAGAGACAAGATGAGAAACCTTCTCACAGAGCACAGTCTGCTTTGCCTCTGGTCAAGCAAACAAAGCAAATTCCCTTTTGATCCTACAGGAAGCCAGAAGCACATGAACTCTCACATTCTGTGTTTAGGAGGAAATGGAAACAATGGATAATATTGCCCCACAGGTATGAATATAGTGTTCCCTGTGCTATTGCTCGTGGTAATGTACTTAACTGACACATTTAGTTTGAAGCCATCCCACTGTATATCATATAAAGTTAACACCTCAAATAAGCTATCATTGAACTGGAAATATTGTTTTCTGGAAACAGCTTGTTCTGATCCTAAAACCTGACATTATGGTGCAGTGAACTGCTTGGTGTCTCTCTCCGTATAAACATTAACCACAATATATTTGTGGCCTGCCAAAAACAGGCTTCGGGAATTTCAGATCGTGAATGAAAAAGAATATCAGCTCTCCAAACACTCCTGCAATTCAACATCTTGCTGTTTTTGTAATACTGCTTGAACATGACATGTATTTCAGGGTTGTCTTAGTTTTAGCCTCACTTCTTTCTCCAAAATTGCTAGAGAAAATTACCAGGATTATTTCAATTTGTTAGAAGAAAAAAGAAGATAATTAGAACTGTTATTTTGGAGGTTGCTTTTCCCACAACTCAAATCACTTGGGGAGTTTCACATTTATATAAATACTTATAACATTTTTAACAAGTTCTATTTAGAGTACAACAGACTATAAATATTACAGTATATGCCATAAGATATATATATGAAAATAAACTAAAACTTCCTCCCATTTATTTCTTTGTGGGGAACCAAAAATTTCTCCCCCAGTTTTATAGATGTTCTTACTTGAGTGTTCTGCATTGGACAATAAACTATTATATCATCCAGATGAATTTTATGTTGGGACAGACGTGAGACCTGGTTTTGAATAGGATTGAATTGTTCTGAACAAGTATGCAACCCTGCACTCAGGAAAGCCTCTCTTCCCCTTCTAGCCTCCATGCCCAAATCCTGCTGAAATGGAGACAAGACCAGCTGTAGTATCAGCTTAATGTCTGGTATATTTGTATCAGGAGATTTTATCAGGTCCCTGAAGTCAGATGGAATATAATCTCAAAGATATTTTCTTGCGCTAGTTAGTGGCTGCGATCCTGGTCCCTATTATACAGGGATGCAGTAAGTTCCTTGCAGGGAAGAGACTAGAGAAGGATGGGAAATCAGAACAATACAGACATAAACATCCCTACACTCCTGCAATTAGGTAGTAACCCCAAGGTGAAAATCTTGATTAGCCCAGCTTTATGGCAAGAGTCCCATAGACTTCAGCGACACCAATATTGTTTTCTCATTTGTGACAGTTCAAGTTTTCTTTTTACACCAGTTCTCAAACCCAAGATGAATACGCGGAGTTGAGCTGGTAGCAGCTAAAGCCAAGAACAGAACATCACTCAGCATATGCCATGGCATCACACTGCATTTGATCCTTTCTTCAATGACGGTGATGAGAGAACTTACGTGTAAATGTCACTCTAGTCTTTTATAGCTGGCTGCTTACAAACACTTCACAGTGTCAATAAGAGAAACCACTGTTCCCAAATGTTCCACTTGCGTTCGTAAAAGCAAATTGGAGGCGATTTATCTCCACCCAGTAAGTGAACTGCAGATACTCAGGACCGCATTTCAGAGACCGGTGATTAGAAAGTCTCCGATGCCACATTAACTGCTTGCTCCTTCATTTCTCCTGCAATAAAATCAAGTCCTGCATTCTGACTGAGAGAGGAGTGAGAGGTGTGTGAAGGACATGAAATCCAGAACTGAAGTGACACGTTGCACTAATGAAAAGAGAAAAGGGGGATGCATTTAATTCACAACTTGCTGGTAAATAGTGCCAAACTGCTAATCTTCTAATTATTTTCACGTTGCTTGGCAAATCTGAATTGTACTTTTCCTTTCTTTTGTGCTTTCTTGCCCACTTAGTCAGATTTTGTAACAGCACTAACAATGGATCGTCATCAAGACTTCAGCACAACTTAGCTTCTAACAAAAACAACAAATTTTCTCCCTTGTCCTTCCAAATACAAACAGAATTAAACCTCAGCAGAAAGCAGTGAGAAGCAACTGCAAACAATCAAAGTGACAATAAAACTAATAGACATCATGCTGCTCGAGGACAGGTCAGATGTAAGAGCTGCTGTGCTCAGAGGAGTCTGGCTTTCCAGTGACATCAAAACAAGTGACACCATTTCAGACCAGTGCTAGTTTTAAATTATAGAATACAGGTTGCAACTAGAGTGGCCCAGATGTTCTTGGCCAGAACTGACATCTTCTCGTGATGGCATTTCTTTGAGAATGGAAGTGGCTCAGGAACAGCAGGAAACACAAGCAAATTCACATCCTATCTCTACCTAGAAGTCTTCTTCTCTGAATCTCAAAGCAACTTAACAAGGAGATAAACATCACTATCCCAGTGCAACGCACCACCTTCATATGGATGAACAGTAGAAAATGCTAAATTCTCCATGCCTATTCTACATGTATGTTACTGATCAAATAAACTGTAAGCAAGACAGAAAATACACTGAAAATACCATTTGCGCTTCTCACTATATACGACTTTTTGCATGAATCATTTCTCAGTGTAGTGTTAAACAACTGGGTTTGATTTGCACAGGAGTCAGGAAATGTACAGTTCAAAAAATCAAACCCCTTATTCCCACAAAGTCTAAGTCAACCCCTGCATTTGTATCCATGACAAGGGATATTTAATTATGTAATCACACAACAGACGGCAAAATGATTTATTACTGGCAAATGGTGTCATATAATTTCAACACACAATACCAATGAAAGGATCCAAAAAATACAACCAGTTTCTGTCTCATTTCCCGTCTATGTGCCAGAGTCCAGAAGTGAAGTTGCTACTTAGCTGCTACCTACCCCTGGAGAGGCAGGTTTCTGAATGCAGAACGCCTGACACTGGGGATTATTTCTTTTGTATTCTTTTGTATTCCCATATCATGCCTGCCAAGTTATCACCTGTAGAAAACACAGAAAAGGAGGTGGCAATAAAATTGTTCAGTGTTACACTCTGCAAAGAAGTGGCAAAACTGGGGGTCAAGGGAACCTGAATTTGTAGTGTCCAGATGTGTCCTGTAATGCCCATATTACAGTGTATTCTAGAGCTGAAAACAGCAAACCTTTCTCCACACTGGATGTGAAATACTCAGGCAAAGTCTCAGACCAGGGGCTAGAGCTCATGTCTTCCTCGCTCCTCCAAGCAAAGTCTATATCCAGGTTTCTAAAACCATGTTCACATCTTCTAGTTCAATGAAAGCAGGAAGTGCTCGCTCAGTGCTCATACTGCTATATATATCTTGCTTGAACACATAATGAACGCTTATGAATGTATTAAATGAGAAAAGTGGGAACTGAATTCAGAGGAAGTTTGGGATTTGACTACACAAGCCAGATACAGAGCAAAGCTTCAAATCAGAGCACTCTTTAACATTGAGAACAACGCTGTAGGTTTGGGCATTTTAATCCGTACTCAAAGATCAGAGTGGATTAGCACTGTAAAAATTCCTCTCAGCAGAATACTTCTCAGAAGCCTCAAGACCCCTAACAAGAGTTATTTTGGTTTCTTGCAGAGGATGCAAGCTGCTTGCTTGCTTTTTCCCTCTTACAGGCATAATATACACACCAACGACATGAGAAAGGCAGGTTCAAAGTCTTTCTCTGTCTGAAGATTTCTGAACTTTCATCACCCACCTCTCACCAAGACTGATTATGATTAAGTCATTCATATTCAAAGAAAAATGCCATCCAAGTATATAAAACTTGGGTTGTTTTTTTTTTTCTTTTCCTTCACTAGTGTGATTTTGAATCGTTTTTCCTGGATTAAACCCAGTACATTTAAAGGGCTACTAGCAAGCCAGAAATGGGATACATGTGCAGTTAAAAGTGCTTTGATTTCATCCCAGATGTTCAGTGCTCAAGGGCATACACACACACACACACACACACACACACAGAGTAATCCAGAGACTGAGTATAGGCTATGATCTGATCTGCAGATTTTGCTTCAAGATTATACCAACCATACTCTGAAATGTAAAACCAAAGGCCTGACCACTTACAGTCATTAGGGATCCCAGGGCACTTTGTGAAAGAGTATTGATGTTCATTAGCCTATTGGCCTGACTGGAGAATTCAGTGCAGGTAATTAGGCTTGGTTTCATTGCCACTTACTTTCAGATGAAGTTATTTTTCCCTATGATTTCTAAAATTAAGTAATGCCTGAAACATTTTTTCAAGCATTCCTGGATTTTTTCTGAAGAAAAGACTAGAATTTAAGGTACAGAATAGTGACATATAAAATGAGAATATGTTTAAAGGTTATTTCACACTTTTCTAAAGCTGAGTTCCAGCATTTGTTGAAAAAGGGGGAGAATGAGAGGAGAGGGGAGGAGAGGGGGAGAAGAAGAGAGGAGAAGAGAGGATTAGAAAGTATAATCTATGACAAGAGTTATCTGCAAGAATATAATGAATATTCAGCACTGAATGTATCAGTGTTGATATGTACTGTTCTTTCACAACCTCATGCAAGGTCTCTCATGTTTTCCTACCTTTCCCAGTGCTCTTCCCCTGACCTCAGCCACTAGACTGCTGCTCTCCACCATGCCCCACTTATTCTCCATCCATAATGCCATCTCTCTCTCTTTGTGTGCAGCTCAAGTTGCTGCCTTATTTTTCACTACCAGGCATAGATCAGCTGCTTTTAAGCAGTTGCATCTGAGTCAGAGACACTGAGTTTCAAGGCTACCTGAGGCTCCAGAACGAGGAGATTCTCAACTCAACTACTCAAGGAACATCTCAGCTCTGCACCAGCTAGATATTCTGTATGTTTTTGTTGTTGCTTTTTTTTTTTAGTGTTTTTAACATTTTAGCACAGCTACTGCGTAAAATGTTCTTTTTATTGGAAAAAAAAGCATGGCAGCGGTTTATGCTAATAGGTTCTACTTTATGTTTGATGAGGGTAGCAATATATCCCAGAAATCTTTCATTGCTCAGCTGAAGAGCAATGACTTATTAAAACACAGTATTTCAGCCTCTCACTCTCTTCTGTTCCGTAGTATTACTCTTTGGCACTACTACTTTTCAGAGCAATGTGTCAGAGCAAACTGAAAAACAGCCTTTTCAGGGGAAGGGAAGGATGCCATCTGCTTGGTAAGCCATTGACTCATCCAGCTGTTTCTGGACAGTTGGTTGCTGGTCTGGGCTGTCCTACAGCACTCACCACAAGACGCAGAACAAATTTCCATGGGTCAGGGGCCTGGCTAGACTCACAGCTGTGGTGGCGGAACAGGGAGCAGGATCTCCTTTCCAGCACTAAGTGACAGGTACAGAGAGCATCCTGCCTAGCAAAGACACTCAACAAGTGTCTCCTGCAGATCCAGACACCTTCCCATGCACAAGTTACCTGCCAGAAGCAATGGCCAGGAGCAGAGGGACAGGTAATGTGGGTTCACAGAGCTGAACTCCCATCCTTTCTCACTGTCCTCCTCAGCGCAGCCAAGTATTTAAAAAGCACATCAAACTGCTCCTGCTATTGCTCTACCTTCCTTTTAAAATATTTCTTGTGTATGTGTAATGGGCACAGGAGAAAGGCATAAATACCGTCCTGTTTTGGTGCTTAACACATCTTCCTGTCTCCTCTGCCAGCCTTGCCAGCAGCATTATCCATCTTCCTGACACCACCATTGTCTGATTCATTTGACTTATGCACCAGAAAAAAAAAAGTCATGTTCCGAACAAGATCACAGCGCTGTGATCTCATTCGCATCTCAGTCTCCTCAGTGACTGCACTTCACAGTGCCTCTCAGCTCTCAGTTTCTCAGGGGCTCATGAGTTTTCCAGCTTTCTTATTGCAAACTTTATGGAAGAGAAATCACTGAGCCCACGTGTCCCATTATTTCCCTCTCGTTTGAAATGAAATAAGCCTCATGCCCTCCCCACTTTGTGAAATTCGGGTATGACTAAGTTCCCCCTTTTGGCTGGCACGCCAACAAGTCCGTTTAGGACTTACAGCTGTCTGGTCTCCTCATGGGTAACCACACCTTTCATTACTCTCTGGGTGCTATGTCAGTCTCGGCTGCAGGAATTTACATCTCAGGGTTGGCTGGAGATGGCTGTGTTCTGGCAGATGGGGCACGGACACCCACCCCAGACATGTGTGCTGCCAGCAGGAGGATGGAGCTGGGGCACCCTGCTCCCTCCAGTGCATACCTGTGTGTGCAAACCACTTCCCCCCTGCTCCTTTAACATATCCCACAGTGTCCATCTCTCCTGCCCACTAAGCAGTGGGATTTTCAGCATGCCACCACTGCATGCAGCCCTAATAACCCACTAGTGGTGTGGCCACATGAGCTCCTGTCTCACAGCTACTTCTCCCTAGAGATCTGCCAAAGAGTGAAAGACCAAGCAAGAAGAGGATGGAGACTGACCAATCCAGGGACTTGGAGGGACTGGAGGAAAGGAAATAGGGAGAAGATTTGGAAAGTGGAGGTAAAAATAGCTCATTTTTTCTCTGCGGTTAAAGCAGTATCAGATAATTCATCACATTTTGGTGGCACTCCAGCTGGCAGGGAAAAGAGCTATCTTTTTATTAATCCAATTAGCCTGCTTATTTATCAACAGAGTCCTGGAAGGTGCCATCAGAGGCTGCACTGTGCTGATCTCAGGCTGTGGGCTGGTGAGCTGGGAGGAGGCCTGTGTGGGAGCATGTCACCCTGATGGCCCCGGGCAGAGCTCACCACCACTCTGTTCAGGCCACAGAATTTAACAGCATACATCTTGTTCACCAGTGAATGCACAGGGAAGGCAAAGAGGGAAACAGAAGGGACAAACAGAGCCATCCTTGAACTGGCACAGAAACGCTGCTAAGGATCCAGATACAGACGTTGAAAAAAATGCTGCTTAGAGATACCTGACCTGAAGTGTTTCCAGCAACACCAAATAATGAAAAACCCAGGACAGTAGAGTGCAGATTCCCAACAAGCTAACCCCCCTCTCAGTCCTAGAAACTGCAGAGCTTAATTTCTGCATGATTTCAATGCTATCATAAATAGCGTTTATTTTTCTCTTGCTGCCTCTATAAAACGTCAGACTTCCTTCCCTGTCACACATAAACACACAATTACAACATAGATGTGCTGGCTTCCAGCTTAGCCTTTAAAAGACAGTGTGCAGTTTTCCATTCAGACAAATGACTGCTCACAAGGCTAGAGGGTCTCCTTGGAATAAGGACAGGATGTAGACACACTCAAATACTGCTGCCATCACAGCATTTAAAGAAAATTTGGGTTTTGTTTTCTTTCTTTTTGCTTTATTTAAGTTTCTTCAGAGACATTCTTTCCCTTTCTAAAATGAGACAGGATGTTCCAAGCCAGGGCACCCTATCAAACCGAGATGGCAGTGAACATTTTAACAGAGATGAGCTCATGGGAGCCTTTAACAAAGGGTTCCCTCGAAATGCATACCCTCCACCCCCCAGCCCCATGGCCAAGTTTGCCTTTCAGCCTCTCCTGCCAATGATTAGCTTGACATTCTGAATTGAGATCCTGCCTGACAGATGACTCCACTCCCACTGATAGTTTAGGCCACATATCAACATTTTATAAATTCTTAATTTTCTCACTGCAGCCATATTGAACAGTTTTGTGCAAATGAGGCTTATAATTACCCAGATAAATCAGTCCTATGCGGTATTTCTTAGGATCTTTCTCAATTTTGTCCCTGGAGGATTGGATCCCATCTGCTTCACTACATTCAGGCTAATTGAAGGGCACTGACTTTTCCAAATGGATTCATTAATTACCCCAGCCAGATTCTCTGTGGGGTTCTTCATTCAATGGGTGACACTTCAGCTGTACCATACCATCCACCCATGTTTAGCAATGCTGCTCTGAGTCTCAGTTACAAGCTAAAACATTTGCAGATGCATTGGCAGGAACCGTCCTGGCCTTAACTGTACAATGTTACAAAACGAATGTGATTCTGTTTCCCCTTTGCTTCTAATTTAATATTCATTCAGCATCTATAAATAATGTAACCACGACTGTTTCAATATGTTTTACTCCTTGCCATCATAAATATAAGCAACCGTCACAAAAAAAATTAGAAACCATAAGTGTACAGGTCTTGCTTTGCCAAGAGCAGAAAAAGAATAGAAACAAACGCTTACTGCCATGTCGCAGAAAATCTGCTGTGTGGCAGCATAAGATGAAATTAAACTATTAAACTTCAATAAAAAGCTGTCCTGAGTAATTCTGGGCCTGAGCTGATTTTATTCAGTACAGCAGCAGCCTGGGTTTTCAATAAACTCACGTGCAATCCTACAGCTCCATCAAACATCATGCAACCAACCAAGAAAAATAAAGAGCCATGTAGCAAAGAACTAACATATGTGAGGAAGGTGGCGGCCACCATCTTCAGATACAAGCATTCTGTTTTGTAACAAGCAAAAATGAACCTCCCTGCAGTCACAGAGCCTGATTCCCTGCTGGAAGGTTTCTCAGCCTTCCTTAATAGTAGGCACAATTTCCTGCCACTTAAAATATTTTATATTCTGAGAACTTGGTTTGTTAATTCAGGTCTGTGAGGCAATAGGCCTGGAAATCGGTGACACAATCTGCAGTGATTAAACAATAATACTTCATGCTTTCCAGGAATCCCAAAGCATTTTGTAAACATTGGACCCAGCCACAGAGGCTGACTGGTCTCTGCATGGGTCCATGCCCCAGCACTCTGAGCTGGTGTAAAGATGAAATTCCTGGGCAGCTCCCCGCTTGTCACTAAATGTGGCGTGAGACCCAGTTTATAGATTAGCAAACTAAAACTCTGAGATTGCCTCAATATTATATAAACCCATAGCAGCAGAGCCAGAAACCCAGTCCAAGAGCTGACTCGCTTACAAACAGGGAATAGCCCTGCTCACTTTAACTCTCCCTTGCCTATGGTATTGTGAGCACCCAGGATGCAGTAACAATCTGCTTCCCTGTGTGTAAACAGAGACGATATCTCTTCTTACTTCTATGACAATAGAATCTATATGTATAAGCTTTAACTGCGTGGTTGATTTTTGGAAGCTAACACCAAACAAACAAAAGTTTAATCAAGCAACTCATCTAACAAATCAGTGAACATCTAATTCTTATGTCATGTGCCACAATTTGTAACAAATTTCTCAGGTAAGTAGATCACATTCATAGGAATGTTTGATTAAAGGTGTGTAGGTATACATAGGAATGCACCTCGTCCTACAGGTCAATAAGAGATTTCTCTTGCCTGCTACACTTTTAGCTTTACTTTTAGTTGCTTCTCCAGAGTTCTAAGATGGACTTGATAAGAAGCTTCATTTTTAAGGCAGAAATCTCTCACATCTCTGCATCTGATGGCCAGTTTATTTCTTCTTAAAGAGGTACTCCTGCTTCTCAGCAGCTAATAAATTCATTCCTTTCCTGGCTGGTGCAGCAAGCTACACACTTTCAAAGGGAAAGCCTGAAGCAACTCTGTCATCACCTGGCATGATAGAGGTATTCTGAATTTGAGTGGTTGGCTATTCAATTTCTTTTTTCTTTTCATTTCACTTGTCTCTCCTCTCTCCCTGGTTTATAAACAACTGCTCAACAGTCAAAATGCAGCTCATAAATTGTTCACACAGAAAAGCAAAGCTATGAAAGTAGCCCATATCTTTTGCTGCCAATTTGTTTTCTTCTCTAGAGCTGGTGCTGGCAGATGAATTTTGGCAGGCAGCAGGCAGCCCCCTTCCCTCGTGCCCCTGCTCATGGGATGCTGTGGAGATGTGCTGCAGGGGCTGTGCTGATGTGTGGCAGCTGAGAACCTGCCCCCTGCCATTTGCCAGCCATGTCAGCGCTGCTGGTTAGCAGAGCAGCTGGTTGTGTTTGAGCTCTCAGAAGCTAGCCAGAGGCGGTTTTGTTTAGGTTAGTACATTTTATCACTTTTATGACAGTGAAAATCTATAGCTCGAGTGCTCCAGTTCTTAAAGCAAGTGCCCCGGACCTATGAATCACAAGAAACATTTCACAGTGTGAGGGACACTCGTCATATTTTGCAATACAAGAAATCAGTCTAGACATTACCAACTTCTAAAAAACAATATTAAAAGCAACCCAGTAAACTTTTTTGATTTATTTATTTTTTTAATCAAAAATAACTCCACATGCTCAAATGAACTCCATCATGAAGCAAAGACATCTTAGCCCTAACTGTGGTAGTGCTACACCTTCTTATTCTGGAGCTGAGAGATGTGACATACTATATCCACCAGTGAATTGTAAAGCAGTTAGTCTTCTGTGCAGCTGATGGGAGTGATCGATTGATCTCTCACCTCACCTCACTCCTTGCAATTGCCTCACATTCTCCCTCTCCCTCCTTCCCTTCTCCTCTCTCACTGCCCTAGAAGTGGATCAGGCAACCATATTCATCAAGTCACACAGACAGTTCTAGCCAAGAGCAATGCTTCCTGCTTTGCAGGACAGCAGGCTGGCTTCATGCTCTGTGATTGACTACTACAGCCAGTTTTGTCCAGCACGTTTCTGAATCAGACAATACAATCATTTCCTCCTCTGTTGCAGTTGCTTGAAGAACTGCATTATCCTTTTATTTCATGTTACGTTTGAGGTCGAGGGGAAATGTAATAGCAGTGGCTAAAACTACCTGCAAGCTGTTTAAAATTCTCCCTAATTCTTTGACATTAATTTTATCAGCACTCTTTTTCCTGTTCAGTACATTCCTGTTCCTGTACCGGAGCATTCTGTAATATTTTAGTAAGATCCAGAGATGACTTCATTCACTTGTTTTACATCCTTATGCTTTAAAGGAGAGTCTGGTATCATTTTACTTCAAACTCCTTACTTTCCAAACGCTATCTTTTCCATTATTTTCTTCTGGTTAAAAACCACTGAGGCACAGATGAATGTGTTATTTTTTGAGTACGAAGTAACATTGTCAAAAGCAACATACATCTGACAGGATTTGCCCACCAAAAGAATAATAATGGTTTACTTTAAAACTCCTGATAAACTGATGCATGCTCTTTGGACTAAATGATATCCACTCAAACTAAGTATATACTAATTTAAACTAGATACAGACAAATTGCACAAGCTGTTTCTTATTGTTGTTCATGCTGATTTACAAGTGAAACTCATCTTAGTCCATATACTAGACGTGATTTTTTTTTCTGTCTTTTTCTCCTTTAGATCCTGGAAGTTAAAATTACAGGAAAATAAATAAGAATGTAATTTGAAGTATCAAAACCTTCACCTACTATGTCAATCCACACAGCTAATGTCACAGCCTATCTGCAGCGCAATATCTGACGTGAATTGCACTGAGGCAAAACGGGATAAATTAAATATACTACAGCAGAGATACTGGAAGAATTCTCTTCACGTATGAAGTTGTTGCTCTGGGACAGCTGAGTAAACAGCTTGCAAAAGTCTGTTTGAAGACTGCCAGCTAGTTACACCCATAATTTCATCTCCATTAACAAAAACAACTCAAACTGTCGCAATGCTCTGAGCTGATTACTGAGCATCTAAATTATGGAGTGTTGTTTGAGTAACCCTCTGCAGCAGTAGGGGCTGCATTTTGATGTCCCTTCAATACTTCCCACCTTGCTGATTAGCAGACTATCCATAAAAACCAGCAAATGTATAGGAAAAGATAGTTTTTGGCAATATAATCCCACAACTGACAGAAAATAGTTGTGTAATCCTGTTCGGCTAAGTGAGTCAGAATAACAAGTCTTATAAATACGTCCTTCTGAGTTAGATGTGGAACAATTTGGGGAAAAAGGGAGTGATCTTAAAAAAAATGCTTTCACAAATGATGCTGCCATTGCATTCAAATAGCTGGAGTTTCTGATGCAGTGCTCAATTTTGGATCATCGACATGTATACCCGCACAGACTTACAAAACGTCAGAGTGACATGCTGACAAAAAATAGGAGAATGCTCAGACTCTGACACCACAACTGGAAATGGAAATTCAAGTCTAGCTAGCTAGTGACCCTCTTAATGGAAAACTGGAGCCTATCAATGAGGCTACCTAAGTGAGTTATTCCACGCTAGCATGAGGGTCAAATTTATCCACAAATCAATTTGAGCAGCTATACCTGGTGACTGCAGTGCACTATGCAAAGCATAGAGAGCTGACAAAAGTTCTGATAGTAAAGACGGAAACTCCATTATGCGCGTCAATCAGCCAATGGAAATAATCTGGAGTAGGTGTAAATATAAAATAAACACCTGGGAAATACCATAGAGTGGCTTGAGTGATTTCCAAATTAAAGTGACAGCTTTATAGGCTTTTTAAATTTCACTTTAATTTCTATCCTTCCTTTAAATCTTCATGATCCAAACCAAGCAAAAAATCTTGCACGAGGACTCCACAGATTCATGTCTTTCTTCAAAATTATGCCTGTTGACACTGTGTGTTGAAAAGGGGCTATACTCGTGCAACTTCAAACAAAATTATAGAACCAGAAATCATTTAGATAAAAAGGGATCACAAACTTTGTTTGTGGAATTAATATAACGGACACCATGCAGTGCAGCAAAACATATGCATTGCAACACATTTTGGTGTTCTATTACATTTCAGCACATTTCACTACACCATTTTACTTTTTTTCTGCTGTGAATATAGTGAGGCCTCTTTAACACATAAAACGGTAGGGAACTGCAGATATATTGGGAGCCATCTATTGAGAAACCCTGATTTCACTGTCAGGACATCTACAAGCACTGTCATCTCCATTTTGACAAAATGTGAACGACCATCACCTTCAATATTTGTAGCAGTTTCCATTTTTTTAAATGAATTTAATAAAAAAACCCCATATTTTTAATTATACTGAGCTTGATTAAGTTTTTAACAGCAACAGTTCTGGCAAGAAAAAATGAAGACTTCAGACAAAGATTTAAAAATTATGCATTCAAAGAAACATGCTCCCTCCTGTTCAAATTTGTCTTTCCACATTGTCTTAACATATTAAGAAATCTTAACACATTAAACAGAAATTGTGCAATAATTTCAGAGATTAATGACAAGAGTGGGAGAAGACAATGACTTTTCTTTGAGAAATTATCTGGAGGCATTTTGCCTCCAGTCTCCAATTAAAAAGAAACCACAGAACACCTTTAATCTTCCCTTATTTCAATTTCTTCCTCAACATACTGTGTTAAAGCAGTTTCCTGGACCAAGAAACAGGAATGAACTAGATAACATTAATAATTTGGGTAATAGGCTTTACGTAGTCCACAGAATGTGAGCATGATTGTGCTTATTTCACACAAGTTATGTCTTTGCACTCTGTGTAAAAAACATGCAAGAGGCGCAGCAAACTGAATGGACTTCAGGATACCTATGTGTGTGCTATTCCCACAGGAATGACATTTTCAGCTAGGTTATGTTTCTCTACTACAGGTGTCCATGCAAGTCCAATAAGCCCAAACCTGAAGCATCGCAGAAATTCAACTGGTTATACTAATGGTGTAACACAGATTACAAATGCATTTTATAGGTCACCTTGCACATGACTCTGATGTGGTTTTGGATTAGTGTTGGAAGGACACTGAGATACGATACTAGATTGCAAATGCTGATTGTGGCATTTAGGACAGTGAAGGACAATGGGTGATTTGTGTTTTCACTGACTGCACAGACTATGGAGCTGAATTGCTGCATGTGTGTCTGATATTGTTTGAACTAAGTCTCTCTCTCCATCTTCCCTTTCAAGTTTTACTGCCCGGGCTCAAAATGGCACACTTGTGCAAACACCCACATGTGTGCCTTATTTGGACCAGCATTCCAATAAGATCCCTCTGTGAACCCCATTTGTCCCATCAAATCCAGGAGCAGACCCTCACTGTTCCCTAAGTTGGTAACACAGCATGTCAGGTCTCAACCATCGTGAAGCAGTTCAAGGTCACTAGGTGGACAGCAGGCTGCAATCACGGTGTGTTATTGCTACCATGGCAGTTTGAATGGAAATATCTGCGAGGGCCTTCACAAGCCTGAAATTTCCATAAGGTTCACTTCCAAGCAAGTATAGAGTATACGGATGGAGCAGAAAAACAACGGGGGTGCTTGGTAACGTTTATAGTTGTTGTGAAGGCAGCAGCTGAGGGAGAGCTCAAAGAGTTGGCACGGGGTCTCCTCCTCCAGCATAGCAAGGAAAAGACATTACTGAAACAGGGGGGTGAAGGTGGAATGTGACCACTGCGGAGGAGCTCAGCACTTGAGGATTTACCAGCATGCCGCCCATCAAGGGCAGGAGCCTGCTGATGGACATGGTGACTACAGCCAGCAAAATGATTAACCAGAGTTACAAAATAAGGAAAACAAGGCACCAGAAAGCTGCGACCCACCCACTCAAGCCCATATGTGAAACTATAAATCAGGCATCAACCACCCTGCAAATTGGCAGCTGGCACTATAATGTTACACGTGGTGCGGGCTAAAGGTCTCCTTGTGTGTTTTGGGTTAACGTTGTTTTTTAGGGTCTCTGCCACAAAATGAAAGCCTTAAAAGTGTGTGTACGTGCTGCTTACTTTGGGAGAGGAGAGAAAGAACAAAGAGCCTCTAAGAGAACAGCAACATTACCCTACCGTCTATCAGCTCCCACCAGTACCTTCCTGTAAAATCCTGGTGAAGAAAACGAGGAGAATTAGCTTCAGAGTTTCTGCCAATCTGACATTTCAACAGGAAGCAGTTTCTGCTATGGAGTAATAAATGTTTCTTGCTGGCAAATTTACTTTTTTACCACCTCAAGTGTCTCACTAGAACTGGCAGCAGAAAACTTCACCAAACCTTAAAGCCAGCCTTTTACAACATCTACATAGCGTCTTCTATCCTAATAGCATTAAAGGTAATAAAAAGAAAAAAGAAAAAAGAAAAACCCACACAGGGAAACCTTTCAAGTTCTCTCTTTTCCAGTGCCATTGGAGAACTTGAATGAGATCTGTGGTCCAAAAAGCAAGTTTTCTCCTGAATTTCCTACTGAAAATATTGGCAAAACAACAGCTGTCATACAGTGCTAAGGCTGTCTCCTAGCCACCCCCTACTCTGGCACTGTGCATGTCGATGTGTTGATTCATACATAGGAGAAGGGAAAGCACTGGACCCACTGGACGCAGAGCGTAGGAAGGAGGTGCGTCTGCCAGCAAATCTCTAGACTTTGATCACTCCTACTTATTTGCCTCTGTCTCCCTGCTGCACTCATTTTGCCTACAGTCATTCCACCTTGGCAAGGATGTTTGCAAAACCTCATAAGCCAAGAGTAGTCAAACCTAGTTAGTATATAGACGGGAAATCTCCAAGGAAAACCTAGCTACCGCAGGAATAAATCCAGCTGGCATGCTTCTTTCTTTTTTAGCAAAAAATATAGCACTGTGCAGTGGGCGAGGGGGCAGGATTACTGTGGTAGAAAGCATTTTTCTTCTTTTGAACCAAACCTGGATCACTGACATTTGCTGGAGGACTGAAGGTTTACCTAGAACAGTCACAGAGAAGAGGCATCCCAGTGAAAATCAAACCTGATTATGCTTGCAACTCCAAGCATCTGCTCTTTCAGTTTTTAAGGTATTGAATAGATTTGGAAATCTCCGTACAAAGCTACATTTCACCTCAAAGGGTTTCAATATAAGAAGTCACTCAAGCCCACTAAAGGCTTTGGCATAAAAGTCAGCGTGTCTAACTCCCCTTGCATCTCATGTAGTCATTTGGACCTGTAAAATGCAACATGCTGCCACCTGAAAAACTAAGGTTTCATTTCATGTAAGTGTAAGAAGTCAACTCCAGACATCCATAGGATGAGACCCAGTATATCCTGGAGCAGTGTTTGTCAACCAGTGGCCTGAAAGGAGGTCCTTGAAATGTCTGGAAACATACGTTTACTCCTGAGCAGCTGGGAGGTCAGTGTCTATAGGCAGGGCTCTACTAGTGAGTCAGTGTCCAGTTCATTTTAGTATCTAAATAATCTGTTTGTAATTAGAATTACAAAATTAAAATGTGATAAAATATTACTTACTTCACAATAATTGCTGTTCATCTCACCTATCACACTACCACCTCCTTTCCTAACTAACATTTATACAGTAATGGAATGCAATATTATCTACACAGTTTATTCACAACCATGAGATGTCCTTCCCACTGAAAAATGTGAAGAATCACTGCTCTACAGATCTATTCTGAGGATGATTTAGTAAGGGCTTGTGTTACTGGTTCATCCTGCCAGTATGAACATCTCTCACTGTATGGAATTTGTACCTCTAGGTTTCTGTTTTACCACCCACAGTCATTGTTAATTTCCTATTACTTCAGCATCCACCCACAGACTCTCTCAACAATATATTGGGCTCTTCAGGCACTATGACAATACTGATACATAATAATTACATTACTATACATTTTCATAACCATCCTGCCTTCTCCAAGCTACTCCTGAGCTGGAACAGCTTTAAGCTTTACCAACAGAACTACATTATGGCCAGTCAAAGATGCTAATTTGATCCCACTGGTGTACGGGGAAGCATGTACAGAAAACAACAAACAAACACCCAGCAGTTATCACTGCATACATGCTCATTCTTTTTCCATTTGCATTAAAGGGGAAAATGTTTCATTTTCAATAAAGTGTGGCTCAGAAGCCCACTTCTTGATAGAAAGAAGCCTTTGATTTTTTTTCTTTTTTTGTCTAATCAAAACCATGGAATGGTTACATTTCACCCAGTTTAATCAAGATGACATGACCATGTTTGCCACTGTAGGCAGAGCATTAAAAACATCATGAAGATTATCAAGAGGAAGATGGCAAGAATCTGGCAGGATAGTGGTTGACAGCTGATGTGTATTAAGACTGAATGGAGCAGTAAGTTAACAAAACCTGCCACTTCAAAACAACCAAAGCCAAACAAGTCCTCAGGACTAAAATTCTAATTGGAAAGGAGAAAGGATGACAAAACAGGCAAACCCTTCTCCCAGCCGCTCTGATGCTTTTTGCTTTGGGATGTAGTGAATCTTAGAACACAATATACCAGAAGCACATTATTGAAAACACCACAGATTGCTGAGTCCTAGAGCGTATTAAGTTCATAGTAACTCTATTTACAATGTCTTCTCAAAACTTTCACTACAGTGCTTGCATTACAGACATATTTCAGATGTTGGGGCACCAAAGGCAACCCAACGATCATCACACAGAGAAATGCAAAGCTTGAGAATTATCATGATATCATCACTGTTACTGTGTAGTAACAGGGGAAAATACTGACTTTCAGTGATCTCAGATTGTTAAAAACCTGTGAGTAATTAAAATTAATGTGGAAATTGCTGCTAGACTCAAGGCTGCTTAAGAAATGAAGGAGCTACCTGCTAACACTGCTGACTCTGATGATAAGGTAAGAATTTGCTGAGGGCATCAGAGCATGGGAAAAAGAAAAAATAATTAAAGAAACTGATTTTCTTTTTTTTTTTTCCTCCAGTGGCACATACACTGTCTGTGATGCTCTACTATGCAATACTGTGTTTTACAGTCTAAAATTTTCACATGATATTTGAAGAGGATTATAGTTAGAATATCTTGTTAGCAGAAATAAAGATTGGTCATCTTGTATAAAAAAAATGAATGGAAGCAAGAGCTTTCACTGAATGATGCTGCAAAGTTATTAAAAATACTTTTCACAGGAAAAACTAAGAACATTTTTGAGGTATCGTGTTAATCCGATCCACTTCACATGAACATGAACCATCACAATAATAATGTTAGCATTTCTTGGGAAGGCTTACTCTTGCAAAAACAATTTTACCCAATTTTTAAATTTGGACTAATTCATTTGGAAAGAGTGACCTGTTTCTGCTTCCATCCAATCAATGAAAAAAAAATCCCAGTAGGGCAAGGGTTGAACCATTTTACTTTAAAGTTTATTTTTCCTTGTTGTATTTAATGCTCTAACCAGACGTCCTACAAAATAAACTACAACAAGCTTGTCTGGACATTTAATAAGGGCCAGATTCAGAAAACACCAGCTAGTAAATTTAGCATTTAATGGGCACAATTCCTTGGCCATATTTTATGAAAAGAAAGAGACACACATTCAGGATATTACATTCAGAGCTGTCTCATGGAGATGTTACTGAAGTATACATGAATTTGCATTTATATGGCTTCATTCTTGAATGTAGTACTTATATTGCCAAGAGACTTGTGCCATTTCCACTTAACAACAACTATATTTGAATATTTCTAAATATATAATTTCAATAGATTTATTCCAGTACAACATTCTCAAAATTTGAGTGTGTTCAACCAGAACTTTATGGTTTTTGTCTCCAGAAGTAAAAGGAGGACATGGTAAAAACAAAAGTACCCACCTCCTCTCCGAAGGTCATTAGATTATTTTTATACTTCATAATACTTAAACAATTTGACCATTATGAGGGTACACGTCCTTGTTATTAGCAATATTAATCTATCCTCATTGGACAAAAAATGCCAAGACAAAGAAAGTAAGAAGAAACTAGCTTATACTGAGAGATGAGTTTTCGGTACTTTTGTTTTATGTTATGTGGAACAATGGCCATGAAGGCATGCAGTTAACGTGGCGTTGCAAACCTGATCCCACTGCCAGTAAATTCAGTGGAAAGAGTTCAGCAGTGCCTGGACCAAGCCTGTTATATGAGGTGAATGAGTAATAAGAATAATACACAGAATGATTCACATTTAATAGGGCTATTGTCAAAATACAATGTAAGCAGGAGTTTCGGATCCTTTGAATGTTTGTCAGTGCATGCTTTTTTGCACAATACTTTCTCTTTCTTTGTTGCTGCAAACTGGATAGCAAAGTTTCAGCAACTACCTTGCTCAAAGCACCACAGATCACTAACAGTACAAAACACAAAGGTAAGGGCAATGTTCCTTCCTTAGCCCCAGCAGGGATTGGTAGATATGGGAGGGCTGAACAGGGACAGGACACAAGGACACAGCTAGGCAATGCGGTAGGACACTATGATATTGGACAGCACATCATATATTTAACATCTCCCCACCCCGTGCAATGTTGTCCTCTTAAATCAGAGGAAAAACCCAATGGGGACATCTGTACAGAAGTCACCCCCACAGCAAGGATGGAGTATACAAGTATTCCTCATCACCATGATAGTATATCCTCCTGACAATAACTATCAGACTGGCATTGAGATAGGATTTTAAATAAAATTATATAAGCAGTTGGTATCTGCAGTGGTGCCAGTACAGCCCCTCATCTACTTTGCATTGGGCAAGCAGAGATTTTTCCTCTCCGTCCTGTATTCTCAGTGTCGTTTCGGTGCTGAACTCAGATGCTTTAGTCCAGAATTGGGAACATGTAGGAGAGGATAAAGTTTCAAGTTACAAATAAAAGAGGAATGTCAAAATCCCTAAAGCTGCCCAGCAGTGGGGTTTATGTGCTCACTGGGAACCTGACCAACACTGAAGTTTCTAGTAATGACGGTGCGTAGATCTGGGAAGACTGCAAGACTCATCTTTCCTGCTAGCAAACATGTTTTCCTGTATGAGTCTATGTAGCTCCAATCAAAATTAGTGTTTCTATGTGACAGAGTGTCTGGGAAAATGGCAGTAAATGTCAGCTCATCTATAAATTAGATCCCAGACCATGATGGATAAATGCATAAAATGGAACTGGTGAAAGTCCCAGTCAGTTTATCTGCTTGCCTTACTAGGATCAGGTTTACAAAACCGAGAAAGCAACTCAAAGCAGGGACTTGCAGTTTACTTAAGAATATTATAAAAGGAAGGGAAAGGAGAGGTTCTAATTCTTTACATTTGAAGGGAAAAAAAAGAGAAAAAAAGCTGAACATAAGCCCAATACAATGGATATTTAAAATGACATTCAGAGAAACTGTAATTTTGATAATGCAATTGCTTTAACTGATTCTTGTGATGGCCAGTGCTTGCTTCCACTGCTTGCAATACAGCATGAACACTTTTAGTATCTGAAAACAGTAAATACAGCACTGAAACACAACTTACACTTCCAGCTCCTTTTGATCTAGCAACTCCCAAACAGCACTCCAATGAGTAATATAGGGATAGCAAAATACTGATATTATCTCTTGCTGCTGCCATTGTCTAAATGAATAGTATATGCTAATTTTATAAAGAGAATATGAGTAGTAACATATTATATAAAATATTTATCTAGAAAAGAAAATGTAAAAGCCACTTAAAACGTAAGTGGGTAATCACGATTTATATAATTCTCACAGAGTGAAAATGACCCCACTAAATCTCATTATCCTAACTATAGATATAAATTCCTAGGTGGCAACTTAAACGTGGAAATAGCAGGAGCACTATGGATCTCCAGTCTCCAATTACTCTACATGAAGTATGAAAGATTTTTTTATTAAATGACAAAAGCATCAGTGAAAATAGCGAGTAATATGGTAGGTAAAGACTTTATAATCTACTGCTTTCAACTTCTTTTCTTATTAACAGGATGTGAGATCGGGGTATGAATTCCGTACAATAAATTTGATTTTGTTCACACTGACATCCAAGCACATCTTGTCTCCAACCTTTGTGAAAATGGAGTAAGTCAAATAACACATGAAATCAAGTACTCTCGAACGTGTATTTACTAACTGCTTTTTAACACAGCCTTTCTGGGATGCTAAGAAGTAAATTATTGATAAGGCAGAATGACTCTTAAAATGTATATTCTCCTGTGTTCACACATATACACAGATCAAAAAAAAAAAAAAAAGGCCACAATTTTAATATTGCATACAGCATTTACCCTCTTTAAACTCCAGTGAAACACCTAAAACATCAATGAAAATTAATGTGCACACCATAACCCCAAAACAGAATCAAACTGGAATCATTTCCTGTACAGACATACTCGATATTAACAGCCAGTCTGTGCGGAGGTAAAAATGCACTGGTTTGGCCCATTTTATTCAGCATCACTCACATAAAAGCTTATCTTACTTGACTTCCATGGCCAAGAAGTTTGTCAACATCTGTTGCCTACACATCTGTCACAGTCCATGCAGGAGACAAGCACTTTCAGAGTGTGATTAACCCCTCATGATTCTGACATGTCTTTCATCCTGTCGTGCTTAGAGCATTTGCTATCGAAATGCAGCAAGTCAAAAGATGTGCCCCACCCTATGTCAGACAGAGAACTAAGGAAGAGGAATTGGCAACTACTTTGGTCAGCTGTAATTTGCCTACATTTGCAAGCAAATCATTTTGTACAGTGTTGTGTAGTCGGATTTGCTTTTTCTACTCTTAAATGCCAAAATTTCTCCTGAAGATAACAAAACAAAAGACAGTGGAAACATCTAGAAAAATATGGTAACAGATGTGCTCTTATCTTTAGCATATATCTTTGGCATAACATTAAGAGGAATTATACCATTAGGTTTCAATGCAGATCAAGGCCAGTGTGAATTGGCCTTCCCCTTTCTCCCCCTCAAAGTAAAGAAATAAGTGACATTTTCATCTCAGCTTATGTCACAAATAGGATGTGAATTTTATATAGGGTAGAACTAATCCAGAATTGCAGTGAGACTCCAAGCATGTAAAAACAGGGTCAGATGAAAATTTGTCTCAATGTATGTAAATGTAACTGACTTCTATACACCTGAGAAGTTGAAATACAATGCAATGCACTGAGCAACCTCAACCTACACTACATGTGACACACCAAGTCGATTTGTCAAGATCAGAATAAATACCCATGAGAACGTTGCTTTCAATTAAAGTGGCCAACAAGCTTTTCCAGGTAGTTTTGAAACAGACACAAGAGTAATTCTTACACTGAATTCCTTTCCTTGGTTAATTGCATTCTCCTTTTTGCCTCCAGCAATCTGTATCTTTACCATACAAAGTTTGTGAAATAAACATCCAACCTCCCCATTCATTGTTCCGGAACTTATATAAACACTCATTTAATCACAAGGATTATTTATATTGAATTACTCAAACCAATAATCTGCAGAGGTTTATTCAAGTCCAGCAATTATTTATCAATTTGCAAAGATGTTTGGAGGGCTGGGGGTTGTACATGAAGACAGACCAGGTTTCTCTCAATTCCATATGCAAAGGGAATGAGAGGGACACAGTGCCCTGCTGGGCATGGGTTATAGAGTAGTGGCTGCTTTGCAGAAGGACAGCTCAACCCAGCCAGGCTGATCACGATTTCATAAACCTGCACCCAACCATTTCCACAACAGCAATGCTCCAGATGCCGGGTGACGAGCTCAACACGAGTCATGGTGCAGCCGCCTGTCAGGCGGTGAGCAATGTGCAGATCTCCAGCCAGGGCTTGCATTAAATTCGCAGAATATGACTCCAGGTATCTGCAAATTGCAGCTAAAGGCCAAGTCCTGCTTGGTGTACGCCCTGCTGCTCGCAGACTTTTGCCTTGAACATTTTCCATCAGATCCCCTCCCATGGGGCGCTGGAGGTACGAGCACTCCCGCATGAGCTGCCTCAGGGTGTGAAGGGAAGGGCCCACCACAGATTTGTCCCCCATCAGCTTTCATAGCAGCACACTCCCTATAAGCACACTGCCCTTGGCACAGTCCCCGTCATGACTGCACAACAGCAGACGCAGGAGACGCCCCTAAATATCCCAGAAGCACATCTCCACACCTCCCCACGCTACCTGCCAGCCAACGCTGAGGCCCAGTCTCGCCACCATGCTGGAGCTCCAGCCAAGGAAAGGAGCAGTAGTAGGTGGCTGATCTCTTCACCACCCATAAATCCCCCAGCGGGAGGGATTCGCCATCATGGCATTGCAAGGGGTGGCCATGACCTCTGTTTTCAATAAGGCAGAACGCATGTTTAAGAGGAAGTCATTTTATGGACCATCTAGGCATGGTCTTGAAACCTTGGCAACGCAGCATTTATAGACCAGGTTTCTCAACTTAAACCCTTTGCCAGCACAGAGATGTTTCCATGAAACAAAAGGAAAAAACACACCTCGTGTATAGTTTAAAGTCACTAGTAAAGGGAATGTTTCTGGCCTCTCTCCCAGTGAGAGAGATTATGTGAGTGCTAGGACTTGATCAGAAATCAAAAATAAGGGGAAAAATCACCATGTATTGTAGTTACATTCCTGCTTTTGCCTTTTGGGGCTGTAAGATAGAACAATTCACAATTGTTCCAAATAATTGTTGTCAAAATACTTTCCTTTATTTGGCAATGTAGACATTAATTAATTACATCTGTGTGATTTAGGGGGGATTTCTCACTTGCCCGTAATACCTCAGTTACTTAAACTAAGCATGATTAGAAAGACATCAATCCCTGTAATTTGATTTCTATGCTGGTATTGTATATTTACTCAGAGCCTTTGCAAATAGAGTTATATTCCCTCGAGTTGGAAATATTATTTACATAATACCTTATAAGGAAATGGTTTGAACTGATGTATGCATAACTGCGTGAAATTAAGAGACCCAGAGACCTCTGGTTGAGAAAGTAATCAAATTGCCAGTGACAGCTGCATAAGTTTTCCCATTTCCCACCTTGTCTAAACTCTCATCAGAAAAAAATCAACCCACACTATGTTCAGATGTCATAAAGAAATCCCAGGTTCAAATCTCAGTCTTGTCACTGAAAGTACAATAAATGCAGTGCCCTCTTAGAACACAGCCCCAAGGAGACGTAGGCAGAAGGGTGCACCCTGTGCTCAGAAGGACATCAGATGCCAATGTCCTTCTTGTGCCTGTGGGAAAGATATCAGTAAAAAGGAAAGTGGAGTGAAATGTTTTTCAAGTGTCAGTGAACGCCATTTAGAGAGTAATAACTACTGATCATAAAGGTCAGAATTAAACTAAAATTAGGGTCAGTAGTCTAAAGTACGTCTAGATTTTCTCTGCACAGGGCAAAACATCCCATGTCTCAGGGATTAATTACCCCCTTCAAGTCAACACAGGTTACTGGAGGAGTCTAGCGCAGGATGAAATGGACACATAGTGCTAGGTGACAAGAGTCACTCTTTTAATAGCTCTGCTGACTGTGACCTCTAGACCTGTCAGAGACAAGTTCCATGTCCCAACACTCCACATTATACAGTATGGAGGCCTGTGCAGTTTTAAACATATAGACATGTTTTAAAATCTAACCTGACGTTCACCAGCACAACATGACCTGATTTGCTATCGTGTCATTGTGTACCTGCAGGCTGACATGCCTCAATGGCCAAACTGATACAGCAAATTGTACTAACAAAGGTAATGTGAATTCATGATAAAGAACATTGGAACTGTTACACATTCTTAGTTCAGTTCCTTGGGAAAATACCTTCTGAACTGCTTCAGTAATTAACTGCTCTTTGTAACGCAAACTTACAGCAAAGACTGGGAGATCTGGGGTAGGAAATCACCCAAGAGATAAACTTCTTCTGAGGAGGTATGTTTGTTGTTTAAAACACGTTTTCTACAAATAAAATCAAAACAAACACAGAAGTTCTGTGTGGGAGGGGAGGAAAAGGGAGGGAGAACATATTGGCATTTACACATTGAAGCCCATCAAATAATGGATGCGAAATCAGAGCTGACATCATGGCATAACCAACAGTCTGGGACCTATTTGCATGTGGTTAAGAACTAAATTCTCCTCTGCTGCTGATGTCATTTGACAAACTTGCATTAGTGATGTGGATTGGCAGGATTTCCTTTTTTTCCACATAATAAACACCCATGGCATACCGCAGGCCTACAGAAACCTGGGCATGTCAGGAGCACTGAAAGGATGCATGGCATTTGAAAGCAGAAATATTCACAATCCGAGTCTGCACATGCACGGGCAAGAAGTGATGACACCTCTGCCATCCTCTTACACTCTGTACATATAAGCAAAGGCTTCTTCAGCCCATGTTCAGCAGCAGCAAATAGCAACCTAGGTAGAGTCAGAGTATTTTGAAAGCAAATACTATAGTTAGCACTGTAAAGACACAACTCAAGTGATTCCTTTTGAAACCCTCCAGGCAAAATATCTCAAGCCACATGAACACATGGGGAATGTAAGCCAATTGGGCACTTAGTGTGAAAGCTGTGGTATCTTAATAGCCCTCTACATGACATGTAAGCAACCAAAGCCAATTTGCATTCATATTTTGTTTCCTGGGCAATTAAAGGAAACAGAAAAAAAAAATCAACAAGAACTGTATTTTACTGTTTCCTGTTTATTTATAGTTTTACATACCCGTGCCTAGTCTATATATACATTTTTTTTCTCATTTATCTAACATGTACCAGAATTATACTCCAAAAGCTTTAAAACCTCCTGACTGTTTTGATTTCAGTGCGCTGTGACAAGGAAAAGCTATGTAATTAATCATGCTAATTCAAATGAGAATTACTTTTTGGTTGAACCAGTGTTTTTACAATTGCCTCCAGACTTCGTGCTTCTCATTAATACTATTACTGCTGTGGAATTACTTACTCCTCATTTTATATACGCTTTTCTGTAAGTCAACTAACAAAGCTAATTAGTAGCTGTGAAAGAACATATTGATAGAATAAAAATATATAAAATTGTTCTGAGAATTCTCAGGGTGAACCCTATATATCATGGGGCTTTGCTCAGTACTCTAGGTCCTTTTCCCTAATATAAATAAACTTATGTAAAGTTAAGGGGTTTTAAACTTGCCACTAAGAGACCATACACTTCCTGAAAGAACCATTTTAAAATTACACATAAACACGTGCAATCAATCTTTACTACGTAGCTAGGAATTCAGCATATGGTTGGGCGAGGGAGGGGGGGGGTGTCATGTTTTTATTTTCCAAAGCAGGCACTTGGCACTTGTGGATGAAAATGTACAATTAGCAACCTGGACTAAGGCAAAAAGCAAATTTTACAATATCCTTCAATGACAGCAACACTGTAACTGTTAAACAATTCAAAGGCAGCAGCTGGACCCAGGGAGGCCTTGGCAGAATTTGGATTAACAGCATCACAAAAGCAGAACAAAGGTGGGGAAGAGTTTGTGAGTTTGTTTTTACTATTTGAAAGATGATGGGGCAGAGTCGCAGCTGGAACAACTGGAAAAAAGTGCACTGAAGTCAGTTGGGCAGTGACACTTGATATTTGCCTCAAGAGTATGAAAACACATATGACTAGCAAGAGTGGCTGAAGATTTTAAGCACATCAGGCAGGTCACTTCTGAGTGCTCATGATTTCTCTAATACTTGTGTTCTACTCAATCTGCTTTAGTGAGCACTGCTGCAGCTCTCTGGCTCCAGGGTCTCACGTTCAGCAGCTACCTGATACAAGGTAGTTTTTTACAGTAACAGTGGTGAGACCCTGGAACAGGTTGCCCAGAGATGTGGTGGACGCCCTGCCTTTGGAGACATTCAAGGTCAGGCTTGACGGGGCTATGAGCAACACGATCTGGCTGTAGGTGTCCCTGTTCACTGCAGGGGAGTGGGACCAGATGACCAGTCCAACTCAAAACAATTCTATAACTCTACCTGAGCCACTACTTTACACATGCAAAGGGACAGAAGAATTGTGCAGCAACCACCGTCAGGCACAGTGCTGCTCTGCAGCACCACTGGACCCTCTCCCACCATGGGTTCAGCATGCCTGGAACATGCTTCCTCACAACTCTCACTGCACGCTTGCAGAACACAGACTCATGCACCTGAGTTCCAGGGACCTGAGAAAGCTGCATAAATACAAATCACTCAGAAAGGGGGAAGCTCCTAAAGGATGCAAGCATGCATATTTAAAATAAGATTCCTTGCAGCTTCCAGAGATGCTTGTAAAAATCCAGCAGAGCGTGTGTTTTGTTTTGTTTTGTCTTTTGAAACTATCATGCAGGTGGAAACAGATAGGTGGTGCAGGAACATCATAAACCAAACCATAACCTTGCTCCAAGTTGCATTCACAGATCCTGCATTAGCACAAGAGTGACTGCAGGGAGGACAGGCAGGCAGCTTTTGCCTGCCAGGGAGAAAACATCATTTAAATTCAACAGTTTGGAGTCCCCTCGAGAGAGGCATTCCCAGTAACACCAGTTTCCCCATCTCCATCTGGCCCCCAAATGAGACTCTTCTCTCTCAACTGCTTCTTTATAAATGTTCCATATGTCTAATCCACTTAGTTTTCTTTAAGCTTAATTATTTCAAGGTAAAAATAAAATAAAATAAATAAAATAAAAAGGGTGCAAAAAGGAAAAAGAAACAACAACAAGTGAAATCAAAGCAGCTCAAAGCTGAAAGTCTCTGTTTACGTAGCAGGCACAACATGACAGCAGCAGCCCCGTCCCCTTGCCAGCCGCCTCCCAGACCACCCAGGCATAGTACTGCCGGCTCAGTGCCCGCACAGCCCTCGGCCCCATTGTAACAGCCAGCAAGGATGCTAATTAGGACCAGTGGCTCTTTGGACACCTGTCTGCTCTGGAGCCCAGCAAGACCACCAACCAGTGCTTCGGGCACAGGCTCCAGAGCACCAAGCCCTTTCCAGCTTGAGGACTGTGGGCTGAAGTTGAACTACTGACCTGGAAGCAAAAGGCTCATTTGTGCTCGGGCTGTCTGAATTCCTCCCAGCCGTGCCAAAGTCAGAGGAAAACAGGACACAGGCAGTTGGGAAAAAAGAAACAGTCACCAGAAAATACGATTACAGTACAAAAAGGCAGGGCTTGAAAATGCATGTTAGGACCAAAGGAGGGTTTGGAGCGGGTGAGCGTGAGTGCGGGGGGAGAAGGGAAGCTGACAGGTGGCCAAGGGCAGGAAAAGGAAGGAGAGGAAGGGGAGTGCAGCACCCACTCCTTCCACCAGCCACACGAGTTTCCTCTCCCTTCTGCTCCATAACCTGTCCTTACCTCAACTAGTCAGAGGCAAGTTACACCAAAGAGCAGGACTGGAAAGAAGCACAAGCATTACACTCCCTAAAAACATCTTTTGCTGCATGCCCAGCTTCCAGATAGTCCCAGCAGCTATTTGAGTGTTGCCCAGATGCTTCATCTATGTGCCGATCCCTCAAAACTCCCTTTTCCTTTTGCAAGGTCTTATACAATTATACTTTCTTCTCTTCTAGTTCCTGCTTCACTTCTTACCCAACTTATAGCTATTTCTCAACCTTCCACCAGTTCCTCATTCACTCACTCTCTTTCTATCTCCTGGCTCATATTCTCCCTCCCTCTCTTCATGTGCCAGCACAATCCAAAATGCCTAAGATGTTCTGCCCAAGAGGAGAAGTGCAGATTTCAGGAGTACCAGAGCTGTTCACAGCCAACCATTTGCAGATAATTGACATTCAGATTTTCTGACCCCACATGGGTCTGAAACTACATGTGAGAGAGGGCTGGCACCAATGCTGTTCAGAAAATCAGACTTGGTAGGGGCGAGAAGAACAAAAGTGTTTTTGATATTTCAGAAAGACATGGACCAGAAATAAAAGAGCTCTTAGCCCTGCTTAGGGAGTACCCATATGCACCAGTCATAGAATCATAGAATCATTAAGGTTGGAAAAGAGCACTAATGTCATCTAGTCCAACGGTCAAACCATCCCCACTGATTCCACTAACCATGTCCCTCAGTGCCCATCCACATGGCTCTTGAACATGTCCAGGGATGGTGGCTCTTCCACTGCCCTTGGCAGCCTGTGCCAATGCCTCACCACTCTTACTGTGAAAAAAAAATTCCAAATATCCAACCTGAAATTTCCCTGTCTCATCTTAAGCCAATTATATCTCGTCCTATCACCACTACCTGTGAAAAGAGGCCAATCCCTCCTCACTACAACCTCCTTTCAGAGATGTCCTGATGGCACCCGAGACTGAATGAGGTTTGGGCTCAGAAACATATACAACAGCTAGGAAAAGCATTTTCCTAAGGAAATTTCCCAATTTTTCTGTCTGCCTCACCAGCTCTGAGCTGGTTTTCCAGAGCTGGAAAAGATGAGGGTATGAAAGTAGCCTGAAAGACTTTCTAAAACTTTCTTGAATTCACTTTGAAGATACTTTTAAGATTAATGTTTTTAAGACTCAATGCATTATCTGGGATGTGATGGAAAAAGCAAGCAAACAAACGAAGAACCAACAGACAACAAAACCAAAGAAGAAGACAAAGAACTAAAATTGGTGAATAGCTCAATCAGAAACCATCTGCAGCAGGAATATATGGAGTGCCTGCTCTTGAGTGCGCAAATGGTGTACCTGTCTGACCTTGAATTTAGAGTTTGATATGTGAGATAGAAAGAAGCAGCTCCTGCAAATCCAAGTCAAGAAGAGCAGTGGGTTTGCTGCCACACAGGGAAGCAGAGGAGACCTTGAGCAAGTTGTTTCCTTTCCAGACCAATACGCTGGGAACTCATGAAGCCATACTGGGAAGCCGAAGCATCAAGAGTCAGCGTGGGATGAAAGCAGAGCCCCTTTGGCTCCTGCGCTGGGTGGTGTAGCAGGATGGACAGTCTTGCTGGAAACAGCAGCTGCTCCAAGTCTACCCAGGTTTGTGAGCTTGGAGAGACTTGTGGAAAAAGGGCAAGAAGGGCTTGCTCACCAGGCAGGTTTTTCCAAGCTCTCAGAGCTCTAATTATGATGGTGGGTGAGGAGAGGCGGTTTGCCAGTGTACCCTTGGCAACCTGTTTATGTGGCTTTTAAAGTTAATACAAGGAAGAGGTAAAATATGAACTGACATACGAATTTAGCAAATCTCGCGCTCCTTTGAGTACCGCTTTGCTATGTCACCCTTCCCCTGCCCAGCTCTCAGACATGCAAACCAGGATGTGCCACACTGTATATTTGTAAGAGATCCCACTAGGTACCAAGGTGACGCCAATAGGAAGCCATCAGTCTTTATATAGTTGAGTCATTTCTTTTTAAAAGAGTGAAGGGGAAAGAAACCTTTGATGGGCCCAATGCTGTTCCCCTTATGCTGGCATAAATCCTGACCATCAGTGAATGTTACAAAGGGGCTGCTCAGGATTTACGCCACATAAGTCAGAGCAGAATAAGGCCTGATAACTGTTTATTTTTTTTTTAATGAAGGCTTTAAAATAAACCATATGGATTTTCACTTATATTGGATGTGTAAAGAGGTCTCTGAAGAGCAGTTTGTAAAAGCAGAGGAAACCGTATACTGTGCATCAGACCATACAGTAGAGTCAGGAATGCATCTAGAGCTCTGTGAGAGGTATTCGACTCTGCAGGCAGTGCCCGCAGTGGCTCTGGCTCGGGCAAAACGCCGTGTGCCTTCAAGCACAAGCTGGTGCACCATGTAGCAGAGAGGCTGTAGATTCAGCTGTGTTCTTACCTCACTTTCCCTTCTGCAGTGACCTCATCCTGTTACAATGCTACTATTCATGCAGATGGGGTGGAAGACTGCATACAAAAGTCCCATTTAGGCACATAAACATGAATATTTAGCCTGTTTGATTAGAAATGAAAGCCAAATTCTTCTACTTTTTGCAATCTGGGAGAGGCTTTTTTAAGAAATTTTTAATAATCCCAATTTTATAGGCTAACAGTGAAATAACATATATAATGTACCACGTGTAGTGGTTTCTTTGATAATCGTGTTAATATCCTTTCCCTCAGTGATCCCACAGCAGCTTCTTTTGCTTAAAAATATTAGCAAGAATGAGAAAGAGAGCACATGCAAATGCACTAAGAGATGTATGCTATCTCATTAAGCAGTTACTGTGTCCCTTTTGGAGATGCACAATTTTTAGCCACATGCACACATTGCAATGAACACAGGAGAATGTGCCACTGATGAACCTTTTGAAGCTGGGTTAAGAGTGTATTCACTCCACTGGAGTCAGTCACCTGGCTGGGAGCCCCAGCTGCCACTGGTCTCCAGGTGCCACCAGAGAGCTATTCAGAGAACCTAAACTGTAATTAGTTCTTAATCTAAGTGCTTCGTTAACTCTATTATGAGCTTTGGTTTCTGATTTAGACAGGTGTCTCAAACTGGGATATGTAAATAAACCCCAGATAGTTTGCATTGCTAGACCTGACATTCACCGATTTCAAATGAAGAAGATGAGCCATTAAATAATTCTGCATCCTATCTCCTCTGCTCAGCCATTTTCTGCCTAGCTATCTCCCTGCCACACCAATATCTCAGTGTTGACTTTAAACAACTTCCATGGACTTTTGTCATTTGAGTAAAGTGTACCTCATGTGCTTGGGTGGTTACCACTGCAGGGCTTAGGGCATCTTATTGAATTCTGCTACCCATGGTTTTCATGTTTTTAATCACATGTTGTTCCATGTAAGCAATCATATAACACAGCTGATGGAAGAAAACTGCAGCAAAATAGAACTATTTACAAAAATTATGAGTGTTTTCACTGCTCCAGAGTGAGAGTGGTCCAGTTTGCATGGCTGTCTAGCAGTGTCTATGTTCAGACAAACTGATCTCTATTTATGCTCACAGTACATTTGTCATGACCTAGTCATAAGTGTACACAAATAAAAGGAATAATTTAATCTGACTTCGGTAGTCCTAGGGATTGTTACTATCACTGACAATTTTTCTTGGCCTAATTCAAGTAAGCTCCAATGACCTTCTGAGTTCACCTCTTCTTGTGGCCAATTTCTTCACAAATTCCCATCCTCTTTCAAAGTTCACATTTCTGCTTGTAGCTCCTCTCATGCTTATTCCTTCCACTTGAAAGTTTCCTTCTTCCCATCTTTCTTTGATGCTCTTTTACCTTCATTCTCCTCAGCATGTAAATAAAAATGGAGGAGTGAGTTAAATTTCCATCCTGCAGGCAGATAGGGTAGGGACAGAACTGACCTCCCACCCGTGGTCAGTCTGTCCATCACAACTCAGGAACTGAGGTCTGTCAACAGTTGAGTTCTTGCCGGCCAACACTGGCTAGGAAATCAGGAAAATATTTCGCTGCTCCTCCCTGCCCTCCAGTCACATTAATCTTACTCCATTCCTAACCACAGTCTTGTACCCACTGCTCTCCTCAGACAGTCCCATCAGGATCTGGAATCTACCCCACTCCTGAGCCTCCTCAGGTTCACAAGAACATTGACCATACCAAGACAACATAAATGATATGAACAAGATAACGGTTAGCTCCCAACTGGGACCTTGATGTCCATAGAGACTAGCACCCAGAGCAGACTGAAGTTGACATGTACCATCTCAGAAAAATTATTTCCTCTGTTTCACCTGGTTAATTACAGATCTCGTATCTCACGCTTTCTGTGTTCACAGTTTCCTACTTACTGTCAAAGAGAGACAGGGTTGTAATGAGAAAGGGGAATAGCAGACTTGGATTCTGCAAAGCAGATCTGAGAGGAGATTTTTGCTATAAATTTACTAGCCAGTTAATTAAACACATCTTTACAGGGATCTGAGTAGCTATTAATCTCAAACCAATGATGTTTAGAATTTTACAAGCAGTGCAGTTTGATAATTTACACAGACGCCTACAGCTGCCTTGCTGAAGCAAATCCACCAGTAGTACTCATGAATTCACATTTCTGGATGGATTCTGGGTCGCTGTTATTGCCGAACAGTGTCATAATTTCTGTTAAGTAAATAGTCCCATTTACTGCAATTTGCTCCCACCAGCTGTGCTGTGTGATCGCTCAAACATAGCAACATGTGCTAATAACTCTACTATTATAAAGAGGTACAGTCACCGAAAGAACTTCCCGCTTTCATGTTTTTGAGCGTGCGCTCAGGCGCCAAGGGACATCTAACCACATGGTGTATGTTGCAAACGAGCTCCCCTTCTTCCCTGGCTGGCGGGGAACATTCACTCAGCCCCTACACACATTTTGGCATCTGGTAAAGGTTTAAGAATTCTTCATCTTCCACGCAGAGAATCATCTTTCAAATCAAGAGGAACTCTCAGAAGATGACAACTCTGACCCAAAAAGCATTTCAAATGCTGCACTTGCAGAAAACTGACTGTTGCAAGATTCCACTGTGATGATTAAGCAAATGTTTGGGACGACCCTGAAAACTTCAGAAAATAAAAGTTTGGAGTTGTTATTCCAAGCAAATTCATCCCTGACAGATTTTACCCAGTGGCGCTTTCAATTACACGCCTCAAATAAAGATTTAATTCAGATTTAATAAGACAGTTACTGCATGCTAATTAAATACTAATGGATTATTAAAAACATATTTTCTGCAGGTTTAACAACCCCATAGCAAGCACATCTATCTAAACCTGAATACACATGGTTTTAATCAGTCATTGGAATTAAGTTAAAACGTAATCGCTGAAAGTCAAAGTATGTCATGGGACTCAAGAAGACACAGTATGTCTACTACACAGACATGGATTTGATGGAAGAATTAAGGAGCAATAACTATATTTATCTACTAAACAACAGTATTGATTTAAAAGTATTCATACATCACAAGTATTGAACGCATTTGAATAAGAAACACAGAAAAGAGAAAATGCAAAGTATTAAGCAGGCTCACACAAGGCTGGTCAGTAAATCACGTTTCTTTTAAAAACTATTCTCAATTAAAAGGCATTTCATTATTCTTAGACACATTTTTCGCTTAGAGGTAGTATAGTGAACTTTTTATATAGTGTCTGTTAGCATAAATATATCTTTATCGGTTGCCAAGAATGATGTCACGTTTTTAGACTTTGGCCAATTCCTTAGCCAATTGGATTCTACTTCTGAAGCATGTAAAACTATTTATCTTTCAAAAAATCTGGCAATCTCATTGAACACTTCTACACGTATTGATGCATTATGTACCCCTAGCAACCCAGTAAACAGAAAATAACCTTGTAGATTATCTTAACTAATGAGATAATTTAGTAACTACAGGTATTTTAATTAGTACTGGTAAATAAACCCTTTAAAAATGGGTTCTTTAATGAGCAGCCAGCCCCTGTTGCCCGGATCACAGAAGTCATCCCACCAGCTGCCCTGCAGAAGTCTCACACAATGCCTGACTTACAACACACTTACAGGATATGGACACCCAGTGAAGCCCTCATCGTAACACCTTTAGTTAATACTCTGAGCTATAGGTGAATGACAGCGAAGCACTGAAACTATTACCAGCTTTCTAGGATATTCTTACATTCTTCCACACTATTGACACAAGCACCTAAATATAAAGCAACCAAGCCCTTCTTTCTGCAAAGCGAGGATTTCCAGTGTTTGTTAATCTATTCATTCTTTCTGCTCTTGGCAGTCTCCTCTTAAAATCTTTACCAGAACGATCAGCTTGGGAAGGGAATAATATCCCACCCATTGCACCAATGCAGAAGTGGAGCTGGGGACTTTCACAGCAGGAAACCCCTGCTCAATGGCTTGGCACCAGAGATGTCAACACAGCACTCAAAAACTAATCACTTCAAAAAGGAAGATTAATTTGGTGGTCTCGCTGCATATACCAGGTTTGAGTGCCTAAAAGCTTCTCTCTAGTTCCGTGCTGCAGCGGCAGGACAAGTGTAGAGAAAAACAGGAGTTGCAGCCAGACAAGAGGCACCTTGGCAGGCTGTGCGAGTGAGTTTGTATCCCTCCCGCCAGCACTACAGTTATTAGATGCTATCATCCCCTCGCATTCATGAGTACATGCAAACTTTTAAAACAAACAAGCAAACCAACCACACAATGAAGTAATGGGCTGTTTTGCATCTATCCTGGCATGGATACAACCTCATTCATCTGATAGCCATGCTACTGAAACAAAAGCACAGAAAACTCAAAGTAAAACAAATGAAAACGTGGAGACATATTATTTTACTCACTCTCCCGGACAGCACAGGAAAGGAGAGACAGTACAGAACATTTGCAGCGGTATCTATGGGATGACAAGCACTTAAAGCAAGTCTACAGCACAAGCTCAGAGCCAGCACTTGTGCCAAGTTTCAATGACATGCTTCAGTAACACGAATTGCTTACTGTTGGGCTTCATTTAACCATGCTGTTTCTAGCAGCAATCTGAACTATGGATTCTTCTCCCCGAGAATACAAAAGCACAAGGTATGAGTTCATTGCTAAAGAACGAAAGCATCTCAGCAGCTGAGGCTGCCTGGTGATTTGCTGAGCTCCTCTGAGCCAGTTGTGAGTCTTTTTCTCATTTAACTGTTAAGGTTTAAGCTAAAATAGAATTCACTCGCTTAAGTGCTGTATCTGTGCAGGCATGATCCAAGCCAGGAACATCTCTTCATTGAGATATCTTTTGTTGCTTTATCAAGGAAAAGCAATGCCCCCAAAGCACTACAGCATTTGCAATAAAGATTGAGTTTGTTTGGGTTTTGTAGAAAAGCTGTGTTTTGGTCTCACCTTCAGAAGTCATGCAACTAAGGCACCTTTTATTTTAATTTTTTTCTTAATTAGAAGACAGGCAACAGGCTTTTTCCCACAGAATGCCACTCAATAGCAATTGCTCCATAGCAGTCTGTAAAACTTGCCTCGAAAGACGACTAATTATTGCTCTTTAGCAAATGTTTTTCTAATGCTTATATCTAAAGCCATCAGACAAACTATGATTTGTGACTAGCCTTTGTATTTTTTAGCAGCCTAACATGGTGGAGTCAGAATCCATTCATTAGCTCTGGCAGGCAGCTCCAGCAGGCTGTGTAAGGAGCAAAGATTAATGTGAACATTGTGCTCGGGGTGGCCCTCATACTGCGAACCCAATGGTTTCAGCTCCGTTTACAAATCCGGAAATCTTTTTCTTTGCTCAGGAGTAAAACAGTTAGCAAATTAAGGCAGTGATATTTGTAATGTAACTTAACATGCAAGACATTTCTGATTTTTATATTATTTACACATCAATCTGGACATTCATCTTAATTTAAATTACACAGCACTAGCTATTCCTCGTGCCCAAAAATGCACTGGGACGAACACTTGACTCCAACATTACTAATGAGGATAAGAGTGGAAACATTCCAGTTTAGCAATAAGGATAATGCCTAAATGCAAAACAACAATGTGTTTCCAGAAAACAATTCAGCTCTGATGATGAAATTCATGCATACCCTTTGCTCTATCTTCTCTGAAACAGGCAGCCCCATAGTAAGATGTATAGCCATTTCCTACATTTCCAGCCTGCTAACACTTTATTACGGGCTTTTTTGAGGTGATTTAATTTATGACATATTTTTCATCCCAAATATTTGTTTTTTACTATAAATTTACCTTTTGGTACTGAAAGTCATACTGATAGGAAACAGTAATTTAACCTACTAATTTAAAGCTTGAGTCCCCGAACTACTTGAACATCTTCTTAATTAGATGCTGAAATCACACTATAAAGAAGCACAAAGACTCATAGTCTGACAGTGAACTGGGATGCTTATTGTCTGGGCTCCCTGTGTTTTAATTTCACTCTGCCATCTATTAGCCAGGCATAATAGGTAAATATAACTAAGTGATATCTAGTCTGAACTATAAACACAGCACACAATTATACTGAATTAAAGCTTAGTGGCATGCTAGAAAATAAGATACACTGAGAACACACTGCTTAAACTATCCATGCATTTTAAATGTATTCATTTAGTTTAAAAGCAAAAGAGATGGTGTATCTCTTGCACAGCTCTTCAGTGACACCAGACAGATTATCCAGCATGTCTTCAATAGTATCTTATTTTACTGAAACAAAGGGACTGAAGAAAAAGAGGGCATTCAGCCCCACTCCCCCTTCTATCTAGGGAAATATATTCTTAAAATGCACATTATTTGGAAAGAAATTGTCAGGAAATTATGCTTTTGTCCACCATTTCTTCTGTTTGTGCATAATTCCTTTATGTGTGGAACTGATGTGAGCTACTCTAGTAGTGTAATAAATTTACTTTTTCTCTTCTTTCTTCAAAGCAAAATAACTTAAATCGCAGTCACAGTTATGGCTTCAGGGAATCTAGGATTTCACTAACACAATAGCAGTGAGTTTATACAGCCCAAGACACCCCAGGAAAGCCATGAATAAATGTCAAAATATCCTATTTCTCCACTGTGCAAATTTCTCTATCTCATAGTAGTTTTATTTCAAGTAAACTTCAGTTACGGTTTTCCATTCCTTTGAACTCAGTTTGCATCACTAGAAGTGCATCAGCAAAGTCTGAAGTCTTTCTGGTTGTACTGCTGCATTCACACCCTCAACAGGAAATGGAGACTCCCCCAGTTCTAAAGAGCCTCCCTCAAGGAAAGGGGAATCTTTCCATTGCTCAGAACAGAATTAATCTTTCAAATATGTCTAGGAGGACAAAAAATATATCCTCACACACCTTAATACTGTCCAAGAATAAAGCCTAAAAAAGCAATAGCTGTGATCCCCCTGGCCACACAAAATGACATCACAGGTCCTTCCAGACCTGAGCTGTGGGTTCCCCTGGGTCCAGCCAATTCAGAGGTCTTCCTGAATTGGACATAGACTTGATTCCTGCCCTCTGAACATCAAAAAAGCCATTAATCATGACCTCATGGCACACACAAGGAGAAGGAAATAGAAAGTGCCAAACTTTCTTTTCTCTTAGTGCCTTTTGCTCTTTCACATATTCCTCATAAAGGCAAGATGCTTCTTTAGCATCTACTTCTCTCTCCCCTATTCTTATGGCAATTGCTGAAGAGATTATATATATAAATATTTATACACACTACATATTATTATGTACCTTAATGAAAGGTAAAAGGACAAATCTAAATGTGTCTAAAGTAGTATTCTGAACTTTTATGCCAATAAAGTGCCAAAGCTCAGTGCTTCCACAATCTCAGAACAGGGATGGACACAGACCTGCGCATGAGCAGATACAGGGGAAAAAAATGCAGCTGGAAAGATGATAAGGCCAGTGCATTTGATACAAAAGCTTTGTGCATTCCACAGTACATCAGCGGTATACCTTTTCCTAAATGCAATAAAGTCGTGGCAAAGACAGGTGATGACTATGGAAGGACCAAAAAGAAACACAGTTTCTGAAAAAGCAAGCAAACAATTTCAGCCTGCTTCAAGTTTAAAAAAGGTATTAACAAAATCGAAAGCAAGATCTGACAACTGGCTCACCTCTCCCCCTGTTTAATCCTGACTATGCTCTGTTAATGCTTGAAGATGTCTTCAGCAAACTTTGAAGGCCGTCAGGGGAAAACAACTCAAAGCTCTTACCCTCAGACAACTTACAGGTCTCTTCTCCCCTAAAGAAGCTCTTGAGTACAGAGCAGAAACACCCTCTATGAAATTTCCAGAGTGGAAACCAAAATATTTCTCTGCAGATACTTTTCCTGTGCTCTTGGGCTGGTAAGCTGATGTGCACTTTCCCTCTCAAGTTTCCTTCTCTGGGTGCTGTGGAGCCCCAGACTCTTGGTTGGCTGATCCTGCCAAGGGTACCAGAGCACCAGGGGTGGCTGGTTGACCCCCAAGGGCAATGCAGTCAAACCTGATCTATTTTGCATCTTTAGTGGATGCAATGCATTCTCAGTAGAAGATGCACCATGATGCACCATGGCTCAGTAAAAGAAATAGATGAGGCTGCTCAGCTTCAACCCCAAGAGCACATCTGACTTTGCGTGAGCAAAAGGGCTCCACCGTGCCATATAGGAGAACACTATGCACTGTGAATGCTGCCTGAGGCTGACAGAGAAGTTCTGGGCCTTTCCTGTGTTATCAGGCCCTCCAGCTCATTGCAAAAGGGTTGTGGAAATGGCAGGAGATGTGGAAAGCAGTGGTCAGACTTGGGCATTCTTCATCTCTTAAGTGCTGATAATTCTTCGTGGTACTGAAAGATCAAATATATGTTGTCAAATGACGCCTTTGCTACATGTTGGGCTTTTACAGCTACCCTAACTGAAAGTCTGGCAGTATGTATTCACTTGACAAAACAGTACGCATACTGCTACTACGTCAGAGTCATCAAAAAGTACAAGAACATTAATATAACCCAGTGACATATCTCAGTAAAGCTTTGGAGAAATACCAATGGAAGACAGCAAGGTTTTATAGTGTTGGTATCCCCTGGCCAAATCCATCCCTTGCAAAGCTGTGCTGACACTATTAAATATACCCCAAGGGTGAATTAGACCTATTACATCTTACATTATATAATGAGATTCATACAGGGGAATTTCTTAGAGCTTTACTGCTACAGTTCCTAGAGTTAAATAGGATTTGTACATCCGTACCTCCAAATTAAGTTTCCAAAGTATTTTAAGGCGTATATCATTTAAACTATGTAAAACTAATTTGTGAAACAGGTTTCCAAAATATACATGCCTCATCCTTTGGCCTACGCTGTTTCACAGCATTGCTGTGTGCTGTTTAATTGCTGCTACAGCCCCACTCGGGACAAGACTGTACTTCCCACGTGGACAAAGTGAGCCCTAGTACATGAGAACACGAAAAGCTGTTGATGTCTTGTGATCTCCAGAAAGTAAAAATTAAGTCTCTAGGACCAACAACAAAATAAGTCATTCACATGCCAAAAATAAAATAAAATGAAATAAAACTTCCCAACAATGTTCCTGTTCGTTCAAATACCAGAGAAACAAAATGCAATGCACAGCACTTGTCCTCCAAACTGTGGGTAAAACAGCATCCATCCAATGAACCTGAAGAAGGAGGTTAAGTAAGACTGCCTGTAAGACTGCAAGCTCTATGCTGCTTTCCAGGCTCAACGTGACATTGAAAAGCTTTGTAGAGGTTGGTCATTCTCTCAAACTTGACACAGTCATAAATCCTATGCACTGTGCAGCCTGGCACAGAGTTGTTTTTTTTTCCAGGATGAGAACACATCTGAAACAACACACACAGACAGTACGGTATTATTTACTTACAGCTGAGCAGAGGAGATCGGGTAGCAGCCTGAGAAATTATCCCAATTATTTGAAATTACAGTATATTGTAGGATTGAGGAGTGCAAAAGACAGAGCAGTGGGAAAAATTAAGATTTTTTTTTAATAATAAAGCAAAATGAACTAAGGCATGTATTCAAAAATAAGTTACTAAAAACATTTTATAAACTAGCTTTAAAATCTCTTAATAGCATTAGCTTACCTTCTGTTGTGTCTGAAGAAATATATATGAACCAATAATGTTCTCATGAGATTTCATTACTGAAAAGGCTCATTAGAAAAGGCATTAAAATACTAATTACCTCATAAACTATTCAATTGTGTACCCACTGGGATGGTACTTACGAGTGCTCAAGCTCTTCATAGATCCAGCTAATCAATTAATGCTCATTACAACCAGAAAGAGCATGCAGACTGCAGCATGCAGGAGAAATAAATAAGTCAGAGGTTAGCAAAGAAAGTGAGTTGGCTGTAATAGAGCTTTCCTTTGTAACACAACTGCTGTCTGCTACAATTTAATTTTAATCAGCCTTTTTGGTACTTCTGGTAATGCGATTCTCCTCGTCGCAAGAATCTCAGCTATTGTTATTGCGCCTTTAAGTACATAATTTATTACAGGAGATCACATGGCACGTGAGAATGAGTGGGCAGGTACAGCATTCACTGATACCATGCTGACACTACCTGATGGGTGCGAAAATGAAGAGCAGAGGGTCTTAGGGATGCTCTCTCCCTCCTCTGGACCACAGCTGCCCAACACTGGCTTTGTGATTACTGAACCTGGGTGCAACACTGTTGGTATAAATTCATCCCATGTGATAAAAACATTCCACTGAGAAATGAAGAATGGAGATAGTACCATTTCAGGCAAATGCCATTTCTCAGCCACGTGCACATCATGATTTCTCCTCTCCTGTTATGGCTGGCACAGTGTATTTCTGAAAACAAGACATCTCAGGTCAGCACAACCTACACCACCCATGGATGCCATTCTGGCTGCTTAATGTCATGTATCAAGCTCAAAAGAGTTTCATTTCTGCTTGAGACCATAAAAACCTCACTCACATGAGAGAAATATGTATTTCTGATGTCTGTTGTTTTCACTGTGGAAGGGACAACCTGAAAAGAGGACTAGTCAAGTAAGTGAATTCATCCAGCCGATTGTTGCCCACGTTGGGTGGTCAGAAGCCCTGGGGTTGGCCTGAGAGAGGAGTACATGCAAGGCAAGTACATCGAGTCACAGCTGCTTTAATGGGATTTTTGTGGGCAGTTCTGAGCTAGCCTCATATTTACCAGTTTTATGAAGACTAGCACAAAATCAAATTGAATTTTAAGTGTAGTAGAAATGAAACTGTTTACTTTCTAAAGCCTTTAAAATGAGATCAAGCTACCTTGTTTTCTGAAATGAAGGATTTGGGTTTCCCTGGACAATCCCAGTAACCACAAATTTCACCAAGGGAAATTCATTCCTACTTCAATTCTCAGAGAGCAATGTAGCTATATAAAAATTCTAGCATAAACCCTAGACTACCTCCGGGATTTCTTTACTCAATTAATTCAAACATTGCTTGATCAAGTTTCTGATCAAGTTTCCAATCAAACTAATCCACCACTAACATCATTTAGAAGACTGACAACTCTGCAAACTAATGTGGCAGAACATATTTCCCATTATTTGTGCAAATGGTAGTCATCCCCAGTGAATGTTTTTAAGTGATTTCTGGGTAATATCTGTGATTTTTCAGTTATTTATTGTTCTTCAACATTCAATATTTCAGTATTTTTTTTACTTTTTTTTTTAAATAAAAGATAAGGCCGTCCAAAAAGAAATGAAGTTAGTAATATAGACATAGATAAAATTATACCTGTCCAGTAGAAGTGCATGGAATAAGCACAATAAGGAAAAAGCACACAGAAAAGAATAAAGTTACACATATGCATGTGCACAAATAGGCACACCTGCTGACATTTGACAGCTCTTCAGATTGTTAGCACTAATGATCCTTCTGCTACTGCCTCTTGTTTAAACTGAGTTCCCAGGCAGACCAGATTTCATACACATTCAGATATTAATGCTTTGGTGGGATTTATTTAATTTAAGAAGAATCCCAGAAGAATATTCACTTCAGTGATGAAGTTAGAGCAGTATCTACGACGACAACAACAAAAAAAGGCTTTCACTGACACACACACACGGCCTGAACACTAACACCAGCCTTCAGAGCAGCTGTATGTGTCCATCAGATTGAAAACAGATCAACATTTTGCCCCATCCCTTATCTTGGGTGTCTCCCAGCTGTGGTGTTGGCAGCCAAACTCAAGTTCATGTTTAAGCTTATCCTAAAGAGCCCCTGTTAACAGTCATGGAACACGGTCCATTCACTTAGCATATATTTCTAGTGAACTACCAGCAGCACATAAAACAGACTCTAGACAAACCTAGTAATGATGCTAGGTATTTGGGGAAGAAAAAAAAAAGTGAAAGTTGGCACAGTAAGGCAAATGTCATACTTTGGTGCATAGTAGTGTTCTGTCAGAAGCCAGACATATTAAAAATATTTACATAATTTAAAATAATTTGTACAGGTCTAGTAAAGTCTATTTTGGGCTTTGGGCTTTAATAAAAGTTTAAACATTTGCAAGATCCCGTTGGACTTCATGTGTAACCTTGGCATTTGAGGGCAGCGTTGAGGATATGCTATTACTAAACGTTTCATATTAGCATGAGTGCGAACTGAAATATCATAATAAAAATACAACAATATTTTTTGCGACTTGAAAATAGCACTGGACTTCATAGGTATTTCCAGATGGAAAATAAAAATGTAGCCTATGTTTGCACATGTATACTCAGAGGTGGCTTTTAGCCTAATTTAAGCATTCCAAAATAACATGGCCTAAATATAATAACATGAATCATCCATCAGCTTCAAAGAAATATCTGGCAATTTTTCATTATGAGTCACCAGGGACAGGTATCGATACTTGTCACTGACTGGTAGAGAAGAGCCAAGCCACCCAGTGATTGCTTGGTATGATGAATCAATTATAAAATGATCTGATATTGTTTGGGGAACTACAGAAAGTAATTCATCTTTAAATATTATGTAATAAATGCTCATAGAAAGTAGAGCTGGAAGACTGAGAAAGTTCCCATAAGATGCCAGAAATGTGCAAATACAAGTATGAAAAAAAAAAACCAAGAGTCAAATATATACTGTATCCAAACAAAAGAATAACCTTAAAACCAAAATAAAAACCCAACAAAACACTTACCTGGTAGTATCAAACTCTTGAAGGCCCAAAGCCTGTCTAAAGGAAGATCATGAGATCCAGAAATGTAAAATGGATCTCCAATTGATGGAAAAATCAGTTCCTTTGAAGTCAATGAATTTACTCAGGTTTACAGCCATGGAGGATCAGGACTAAATTTTAGAAGTATTCTTCAACTATACCAAAATTATTGACTCTGATTTTTAATTTTTTTTTTTTTTGTCAGTATCGGTGTGGTTTCAGTGTATTAAGTAGGAGAAAAAATAGTGCACCTATAACTAAAGGAAGGAGGTTTTACATAAATTGAGTTCTATTCCTAAAAGACTGATAGCCCTTTAATGAAATCTTTGAAGTGCAGTTTTAGCTGGTCAAAGTCCATGTTCCATGCCTCTACAATATGCATGGGACATTATTCCAGCTATATTCAAGTACTTTGCTTTCTGTCTTCTTTGTCATGTAAGTCACATAAATGGAGTAAATTATCCGGAGTAGAGTAATGTGGAGGTAACCACACTGCCAGAGAGAAATTGCTAACAGTCCTCAGCACATGAACAAAACGTCTGGAGTAAAAATAATCTGATCCCATAGGTGAGCTATGCGGCACTGGTAGTACATGCAGAACACAGACCCCAGAGAAGTCATGATCAGCTGCACTACACCCCCATACTGTCTGGCTACAGAGCACATTTGGGAAGATTATTCATGGCTTTTCAAGCTCTAAAATCTGAGATAAATGTTACTGGCCAGAAATTAGCTAGCAAAAACCACAAGCAGAGCAAAGTTTGCAGCCTAAGTGTTTCCAGGGTGGGAGACCCCGTCTGCCCCAGTTTTTAAATTACCTCCTTGATAACTCTCCAGACATAAATCAGAAAAAGTTGTACTAATGAACATCTGGAAGACAGTATATAACCCTCCCGCTGCTGAAAAGTGTCACTGGCCGTATTTGACAGAAGAAACAACAAATGCGTGAGCATTTCCTTAGGCTGAACACAGCTTGTAGCAGTATTTCAAATATGCCTGTGATCTTCAAATGAGCTCTACAGGGGTATCAGCTAGTCCTGGTTTGGATACGGTTGACATTATGCAAAAGTAAATGCTCTCCTGAGACTTCAGTGAAAGCCACAGTGCCAGGGAAGCTGATCTCACAAGGTTTCCATCATCTTGGATGACAGAAGTCTCAGAAGATCCGTTAATTTTTGTCATTCTGAGCCAGAATCTCATCAGCAGAGTTCAGGAAATTTCAGGGGCATTAGATTCAAACATAAACCATCACTGCTATGTGGATTTTAGTCCTAAATATGAGTCTGCACCTCCTCCGAGTGCTCTGTATTTCAATAACCATATTAATATATAAGGATTAATAACGAATATTAACTAACACTAATTCTATGCACATAAATTCAGACAGAAGCTGCATTTTCTGGAAGCAGCAGACAGAAATTCTTCTGTATTTGTTTCCATTCTTCCACTGACAGATTGCATAGCCTCAAGCACGTCACTTCACTTTTCTATTTCAGTTCTTCAACAGACTACAGTTATTTATCTCTCAGGAATGCTATCATAATTAACAAACTCCTTCGCTAGCTACTGCACAGTTTTTTGAAAATGCCTTTTAAGCCTGTCCATGATGAAGAGATTTACTGCCATGAGACTTCGCTTCCAGCAAACATCTCCTTGCTGTTAAAGCAGAGTTGGTAAAGGCTCTAACACCAGCCCCTCACCCCACAGCAGATCACTTGTAATGAGGTGCACTCGCAAATCCCAAGCTAACACAAGACTGAATGCATGGCAGCTCAACGTGCAAAACAACTTTCATTATTTGTGGATCTTGAATAAACCTTGGAGAGTGAAAGCTGTACAAATTCCAAGCAAAAGACTGAAATCTATCTGTGCAAAGCAGAACTTCCCTGTAACACAATCTTGTTTTTATTTTTATGATTTCCTTTTTCTCTGGTCTCAGTACCGTAAGGATTTGCTTTAATTTGTACCAGCTCCCACTGACACACAAGTTTACACAAACAAAATCTTTTCTGGAAGGGACAGCTCAGCACCAAACAAGTCACCCTCACGTATACAGACGCATCTGACTTAAGTTTCAAAACCTTACAACAAATACACGAGAACCAGACCCAGCAGTTCATGTGTGGGGTAGCTGATAGCTACAGCAAGCAAACATCAGGATTGTATTTCAATTATTGCTATGGTTACAAAATCAGGGTGGACACCGGAGGGAAAGGGAGAAAGAGAAACAAATGTAAAAAGACGGTAAATCCTAGGAGGAAAGAGAGGGTGGTGGACAAATGGGACGAAGGAGAAAGGGTGGACAGTTGGTGAGGGCGTCTGGGTGGGGAAGAGAGATCATTCAAACACCCAGCTGAATATAGGCAAACAAAATAATAAAAATCTAAGTTCTTCTAGGGAAATAGCACTGATAAGATCACCGCAGGACAGAGTGACACAAAGAAAGAAAAATGCAAGGAATTGTTGCAACTTGCACGATTCATTTGCACTCAGTGGAAGCAAGATCAAATATTCAACACATATTCATAGCAGCTATGAGCAAGAGAATCAGCTCTCTTCTCTATTTCACTTACTGAGCCACTGACAGCTTAAGAAGAATTAGTTTCTACTGAGTCTAGTCCACAATCCAGCATTTAGGCATGACCGCTACGAGGTCCTGTTTCAGTAAACAAAACAAAATATGAACAGCTTCGCCCATAACGTTAATACCTTAATCCACAGCAAGGCATACTGTCTGCAGACAAAGCTACTGCCCAGGGAGGATCTGAAGTGTAGATAAAGAGCACGCTGAAAGCTTGGCTTTGGCAACTTACAGACATAAGTGCCAATGTAACAGGAGATACAGTTTCAGAACAGTGAGTTTTGTCAACAGTTTAACTATCTTTTCTTTCATGAAAACATTTCTCAGTTACTGACAGAGGGAATTTTGACCACTCTTTCCTATTACTATTATTTTAATTGGAAGACTTTCTTTTGCATTTCTCCCCTTATACAGTTTTCATTGCTTTGTTGAGTAGAACAACGTGAGAAATTGCTGTTGAGAGTGCTACAGAGATATGATATTTTTCTTTCTGCTCAGTGGCTCAGAACCTATGCTAGGAAAAGTCTCCTGGCCCTGAAGCAGTGTATTTTGCTCAGTTTAAGCAAGTCCTTTCCCACTCACCTTGATATGAAAACATAGATTTCAAACCAGTTATTAGAGATAATAAAATACTTCCAGCCATGAAATATCAACAGCTGAACCTAGAAACCCAGTGGCACTGATCTTGCATCCCTGCAGCAGCCTCCTGCCTGAAATCAGCATCAAAACCTTGTAGACCTGCCCCTTCTGTTTGTAACCACCCAAAATTTCCTTCCCAAACACTCTCATAAGCTGTCCCAAGATGCCACCACTTTTGAAACAGAGTTCTTGTTTCCCTTTACACCCGCAGAAATGGCTCTGCTGAGCATCATATGGGGCAGGGGTAAGAGCACACCCTGATGTGTTCTCCCATTGCACCACCACTGCTCACAGGCATAGTAAGTTATTTGTAAATATGAAAGGCACCCGAGCCAGGTCTGCCTTTACAAGGGGTGGGGAGCTGATCTACATGTGGACTGGGATTTTCAAGACACCAGTAGGACCTGGAACCTTAACTCACATTAAATCAAATAAAATGTAGCTCTGATGAAAAATGGCTAACCGTAGTTTCTTCCACCTTTTGCCTCCTTCTCTTCTCCCAGAGTTGCTCAACATTCTTAGGTAAATTAGTAGGTTCAGTTAGTACGAATATGTTGCCACTCTAAATGCATGCTCATTACTGGTTCATTATTTTTCTTTTCTTGCTATGTTTTCCCTCTGACATCCAACAGACACTTTCAAATTAATTTTCTTAGCATTACTGCTCCAACTAGAAATGTGTACAAGGTAAAACCACCAGTCTGTGTAACTTCTGATATGAAATATATATATATATATTTTTTTTTTCTCCTAGAAATCTGCATGGATTCTGTTAGGAAAGCAAGCACAGCCAAAGAACACATATTACATTTTATTCAAATTTTATAAAACTATGTATCTGGACAGGGGTGGAGGGAGGGGGAAAAAGAAAAAGTGAACAGGTCAAACCAAAAACTGTATTATAAAGTCAGATTATTTTCATTGCCAGCCTGCCTCTTACATCTCCTTTCAGAGCTCATAAATCCCTATGGCTAAAGACTCATGCCTTGCAATGTTCAGACAGAGAGGTATCAGCTCTACTGAAAAGAACTGTGGTCACATTGCCTTCCAGTGGTCTTGTGCACACTGTTTATCTTTCACTCAGGTAACTCACATGGTATTGCACTTCTCCGTTATAAAACCTCAGATAGTCGGAAACTACAAACCAAACTGTATATAATATATTAAAGGAAAAGCACAGCCAACAGCTCCAAGTTCCTAACATTCTCATCCTACTGAATCACGTTAGTATGTTACATGTACTATTCTGCTTATTTTTTACCATGTACACTTTCAGCTAGCTATATGTTTCCTCCCCTTTCCAATTCAATATGTTTTAATACAAAATCAATGGGTATCTTTGGTAGGCAGCATAAAGGTCTTATCCTCTCCACTCTGAACCTAAGAAGAAAGTAGTATTGACTTAGATGTTCACTCATTCATTTAGCAGGACTGTTTTAACGCATGAGGTGTCAACCTAATTGAGAAGCAAACTGTAAGAGGATCTGATATTGTTATGATAAATTCAATCAGTTTTGGCATGTTGTTTACAGTACTTCAATGCCTGAAGTAACAGCCTCCAGAAAAAAAAATTAGAGCAGTAAATGAGCATCTTTGGCAACAGCCCAATGACTTCCTATAAATGCCAGGTAATATGAATGAATAAATAATTTGCTTATTATAGAAACAAAAAATGCCGCACATTATATATGTATGTATATGTATCCATATGTATGTATGCATCTAACAGACTTACTTCCACTTCCTTCTACAAACTGTGTATGGACAAATCAAGGGAGTAAGACTTTGCTATCTTTCTGCTGTTTCTGAAAAACCTGGCATCCATACTTATATTATTTGTTCATATTTATTTTAAAGAAGCACAGAAGTCACCAGCATTACTCCTGCATAGCAAATAGAGCTTGCATAGCTCAGGTACATACTTCCATGTGCATGAGGACAGAAGGATTTGGTATCACATCTGGGTCTCCCATCCAGAGGAGCCTGTACTGCATTCTTTCATGTACGCACAAAGAAAATGCTGATCCCTCTGCAACAGATTTGGATGACTGATAAATCAAGCTCACAGACCCCTAGAGTTCTCCAGTTACAACAGTCATTAGCTGTGAGCAGCGTAGATGGCTTCTTTCAGTGCTCAGCACATACATATTCTGAGCTATGTGTGGCCAGCCAAATAGAACATGTGCAGCACTGGATTCACCATCAGTAATGGCACTAGCAGAGCTGAATGAAATCTAAAATTCCTTCCTAATGCACAATCCAATCCAGTAACGTACTAAGAACCCTAATTTTCCACTTATAAAAGAAGTCAGCAGAATATGCAAACTCTCATTCATTGAGTGAAAGTGAATTAGTTAATAATAAGAGCAAAGATGCCCGTAATAATGATGATTCAAATTTGTAATTCATGAATACACATATAAGAAATAATTTCACTCTAACTATTCTATGCTTTATCCATCTTATGCTCACACAGGATATTGCTAAGAGATTCATATTGTTCAAAGCAGTGGATAAATGAACAGGTTTTTCACACCATAGGAGTGTTCACATAAAAACACAAGAACACATAATAATAAAATACAGGATACTAAAAAATCAACAAACCAAAACAAAACAAAAAAACCCACAAACAAACAAACAAAAAAATCCACCAAAACCAAAACCTAACAAAAACCACACTAGAGAAGAAGAGTGGTCCTGGAGCTCTGAATAATGTCTCTCACACTAAAGACTCAACCTGTGTAGATTTTTTCCATCCCAGGAAGAGCAGTATAAAACCCACTGGAAGTGAATGCGATGTGTGTCCACTACACAGTGTTTTGGAAGTGATGGCAATTTCTGTCTGAAAGAGATGTGTGTTTATGTTAGGTTTAGGGACAAAACCTGTTTATTCAGATTAAAAAGTAATCTGCATTAATGTACAGTTTCAGTTACTAAAGTGCAGAATTCCCACCATACACACCAATAATTTAATCTTGTTCTTAAGTAGCCTCACATTTCCAGTAAAGAAAAGGCAGGGGATGTGGGGATGGGGGAGTAAACTACAGAACCTTTAGTCCCCAAAACAGATGCCAGTTTGGGATTTATTCAGCCAAGGAGTATTTAGCTTGGCTCAGCTTCGCTTGGGTTGAAAAAACACTCGCCTATTCCAAAAAGTTTTTAACAAGCTCTGCTGCAGATGCTGTTGCCATTTGGCATGTCACCGTCACTGTGTGGTACAGCGCAGAGAGAACTCTTGACCACAGGTTTTCCTTGGCTGAGAGAGCCAGAGTTTTTGGCCATTGCTTTTCTGCTGGCCAACTGGCTGCATGTTTACGGAGTGCGGTTTTAGACGGGGTGTTAACAGAGGTTGGGTTAACAGCCTAACCCAGACCAACAGCGAGGTGAAGGCGTGACCTATCCGATCTAAGAAAACAGAGATTGTATATTTTGCTGCTCTTAACCAAGAGTCTCTTGCATGCACCATGCCCAGAGACAAGAAGATATTTTTCTTTGCCTCAGGATAGATGACAACATTAAAAGCTGTACCAATCATGCAAAGTAGAAATATATAAAAACATGTGGTTGCTTAATCTTTGTCAGCTTGATTTCATTCTCTCACTTAGGACAATTTTACCTTGGCATAATGCCACTGAAAGAAGTTCAGTGAAGTTACTCTTATTTTCCACTACAACGAGATATCTTGAAATGATAAAAACCCTACAGAGTTAAAACGCAAAATTCTGTCCTCGTATTTCTACTAGCCAGGAAATGGCAGCTCTGAAACTAAAAAAGTCTATGCATCTCAACACTGAGGAACTCAGCCCTGGGTTATCAGTGCCAAATTCCTCAGTGAAAGTACATGTAAAATTAGGGAAAAAAGCCCACTTGTAGCTTAGTTTACCTACATTAATACCAGTGCATACATCCGAGAAGCCTTGTCCTTGTGAGATATACAACTTTGAAAAACCCTATGGCATTTGGATCTGATCAATAAATTATTTAGTGTGAATTGTGGTACTTCTTTCTAATGGGAACACCTTTGATGCAGTTAAGCAAAAGAGAATATTGTGTTGTTGTATGTGTAATTTGGTCTGCTTTTCTAACTCTAGCATTACATTTACACGCTATGTGCTTATCTGGAAAAAAACAAGAACTACACAGATACTACACTCCACATCAGACACCTTTTACATCACTGCTGACTGAGAATTTTCTTCAAGCCAAGTTGTGGATTGCAGACACCACCAGAGAACCAGCCAGATCATTCGCTTAAATTCCACTAATCTGCACCAAAAATCCCATTTAACACGGTTCGGATCAGAGAGCCCGCTCTTTAATTCAGTTCTCTCTCACTGAGAGTTCAGCTAGGACTGGTAACATCTTGAAAGTTCATAGACTAAACTGACACAAAGGCAATTTACTGCAGCGTATTAAAAAGAGTGTAACTTATGACTAAGAATGAAGTAAGCAGTGTCTGGCTACATCCCCCACCGTCTGGGTAGCCAGTGTGCAAGAGGAGTATAAGAAAACAAAATAATTTCAAATAATTTTCCATTTTACCATTTTGGCTTCTGAATGCATTGGGGGGACTTGAGGTGAAGCACAAGGGTTGTTGAGGTTCGGTCCCTGCATTCCCATTATGTTGGAGTTCATTGACATTTGTCGCTCCATCTTTTAAAAGAAAAAGAAAAAAAAAGAAAGGTTTCAAAGTGTCTAGAGACATTTGCAAGAATTTATGCCCAGTTTCTACTTAAATGGACTCGGCTTTATTTCTTCAAGTCAAGACTGGAAAAATAACAATCCGTGTCGTGAATTGCATGTGTATATGCACTCAGACGTGTGCTTCATCAGAGTCGGCCCTGAAAACTCAAAGCCAATTATAAGGAAAAGGATTCTTTACTAAACAAATGTAGCAGCCACCCTGCATTTGTGCTTTTTTTGTAATGATTTTCTCCCTTTCAGTATAACAACACTTGGAGTTAAGTGGTTTTAAAAGCATCGCTGTATAAAGCTGTGGCTTCTCCTGTCAGTGCAGTCCAACTTAGCCTGTTAAAAACATAAATAAAAATCTACAATCTTGAGTATACGGAAAGCAAATTGGCTCATTTTCCTCCCCTCAGATTGCCCAGCTGAGAGGACTTTTCCATACATCTTGTACGGGAAACTTTCATCTACTGCTGATACAGCAAAAACAAAACAGAACATAACAAAAAAACAAAGCAGAATTCCTCCTGGCTGTGCAGAGCACTTTCTTCAAATTAAATTCAACATGTGAGCGAGGGACACAATTTTCAATTGAAACCTAATGGCAGTAATATCTGGATAAAATAATTTTCTGTATTGGTGTCCCTAAAATTCTGCTGTTACACCACTGTCTTCACTCAGAATGGTTGAGGTGACAAGCAAGGTTATGGTAGTGCATTCAGGCAGGTGCTGCATCATCCTGCCTCAACTCAACCCAATCCTTGAATCGTAAGCTTGTAGAAGAAAGTAGCTCATGGAGCCTCCTGAGCTATTCCAGGTAGGGGAGCTACTTTCTGTGCATCGTGATCAGGTACTGACTCCCATTCTACATGACCTCAGCACAGATGGGTGCTGCTCACCTGTAGAGAAGCCCCAGCACCCAATTCCTACCAGCTCTACAGCAGGTCACAATACTGTCTGCAGGATAAAAGCTGTCCCCACAATGAACTTCTCCAAAGTCCCTCTGGAAGGTCAGTGGGCAAGAGGAATCATGCTTGTGGGGTTCTCACCTGCTTCTGTGCAATCATAACAGCTCCAAGAGCTCCCCAAGCCCTCCTTGGTCTGGAGCACAAGTCTTATGAGGAGTGGCTGAGGGAGCTGGGATTGTTTAGTCTGGAGAAGAGGAGGCTCAGAGGAGACCTTATTGCACTCTACCACTTCCTGAAGGGGGGTTGTGGTGAGGAGGGGGTGGGCCTCTTCTCCCTGATAAATAATGACAGGATGAGAGGGAATGGCCACAAGTTGCGCCGGGGAAGATTTAGAGTAGATTTGAGGAAACATTTTTTCTCTGAAAGAGTGGTCAGGCACTGGAATGGCCTGCCTAGGGAGGTGGTTGAGGCACCATCCCTAGCGCTGTTCAGGAAGCGTTTAGATGAGGTGCTAAGGGATTTGATTTAGTAGTTCAGTGGGTAGGGTTGGTGATAGGAGGATGTTTGGACTCGATGATCTTGTAGGTCCTTTCCAACCTAATGAACCTATGAACCTATGAACCTGAGCTTACCCTAAAGTGGAATGTTTGCTCCATTTCAGGTTCATCAGCAATTACATCAGAAAAAACACTAAAAATCAGAACTGTCCACAATGGCATTTCTTACATTTTTGGGTTAAACTTCCTGGTCAATACTTCAGAATAATGTTATTGATAAGTTACTAATTTACAACTTATTAACTACTGCTTACAGAACAGCCAACCTTAATCTTCTTAACCCTAGAACGTACCTCCTTGCCCCAGAAGTGCCAGAACAAGCAGCACTTTCCTCTCACTCATATCTGCTCACTCTCAAGTTGCCCTCTAAACTGAATATCATGTGATGAATCAGATACATCTCCTCACACACTCCTCTCTTCCCCAGGCCATCTTTACTCCTTTCCATCCCTCATCTGCCCAGATGTCATACACTGAAAGGGCTGTTAAAATTGAGTGCAGATTATCATCCTGAAAAAGAGGATCGCTTCTGAGTTTGCTAGCATAACCCATGCACAAGTTTTCCAGTTTTGTCTGACTTCAGAAAAATCTTTTTGTTCCAGCAGATACATAATGATCTCACAAACATGACCAAGTGTGAGAACCAGAAACTGTAGTATCATGTAAACTGTTTCTAATCGCTCTCACACTAATTAACATTCCATTAACTGCATCAGAAATGCTCTTGTGCAAGACAAAGCAGAGAAAAAAGTTCAGCTTCTTCAGCTTCTTTAGCTCATTACACACTGATTTTATTTTTTATTTTTTAAGAATCTGACACTTTCACCCCTTCATAGGCAAAATCATAAGAAAAAAAAAACAAAAACACCATAACCACTCATAATAACTAATAATCAAAAATAACACAACTTACAGGCATGAGTACAGCAGAAGATCCGGGCATGGTAGGGTTGGGCAGGGTGCCAGGCATAGAGGCAGGCATAGGCTGTCTTTGTCGGTTGTGTAGATGCAGTAGTGAAGACAGAGAACCTGGGACAGGCCTAGAAGAAAAGGAAAACAAATTGTCATGGCCTACAGAGACCTCAACAAGCCTCATACTGACAGCCATTGCTAGCCACAGACAATTCTAGACAAGCAGGCACAGACAAGCCAGTTTAGTATTTTTCTCTCCTGTACAAATCAGTAAAACAGAAAGCTTTCAAGAAGCAGATGACTCACACACCCCTGACAATATACTGGTTAAAGCACTGGCATAGTTAATCTGAGAGAACATGAATATAAACCTAACAGCAGGTCTGAATCTATGCACCTCTGCATCTTACAATGATCAGTAAAAGATTTCTCCCAATAAAATAAGAACATTTCCTACATCATACATACATACATACTACATCGGTGTACTCCTGTAAATTCTGCCCTCAGGAATAAAAGTGTTTGGATGATCATTTTGTAGACCACGACAAACAATTTAGCACACATATTGATTTTGAAGTTTTATCACTTGTAAATAGAATATTCCAAAATGAGTACGTCATCTCATCTCTTGACATTATCTCTTGTAAAATTCTACCAAGCTTTTACTCCAAAGTGAAGTCCAGTTAGAATGTCACCAGGAAAGAGAAATGGGGGCTGAGAGAGTGGGGAAGAAAGAAAATCAGTAAAATTACATTCAGATTAACTAGCCTGCAAAGGCAAAAAAGTGAAGAACATAAAAATCAGAGTGAGATATTTTGGCAGAAGAAGTTTAATAGATTTAGAAATTTTTTTTTAAGTACAGCAGAGGGAAAAAGTACATGTAGGCACACTAACATAGAAGAATCATAAAATTAATGGATTAAACAAAGCTGGGACTACCATTTAAACATGTTAAAGTTGCACAGAGTAGAACACTCTGCATTGCAATACACTGCTTACACTGTTCATTAGGCAAGAGTTACCACTAAAGGCACAGGAACAGAGAGAAGAGGACAAAGCTGAGGAGTTTGAAGAGCCTCTGCAGGGAGAAGCAAAGGAAGAATCTGAAGATGTTTGCAATCTCTGAACATCAGGGCAGCTTTTCACCCTTGGTAAAAGCATCTTTTGCTTCAGTGACAAAAGTATACCTAGCCACAAAAGCCTCAAACTCAGGCTGGGCTGGTCAGGAAAGTGGAGTCATAGCCTCAGAGCTGTGAAGGGGAAGATCAGTTCTACCACATAATTGAACCACACCACACCCAATGATGGGACTTTACTTCTTGCTCTTTCAATTGTAAGCAACACTGGAAACCATGAACATACACATCTCTCTTCTGACATTAGCTGTCACTAACATTTATCTAGCAGCAAGCAAAGAGGCCAAAGGCTCTAAGTAATGGCATTTAGATATCCCATAGGGAAGAAACCATATCCAGCCTCCCAAACACGGTGGTGCCCATCTCGTGGAAACATCAGCTTCCCCTGACCTGCAGGTCTCTTCTTCTCCTGGCCAGAACTCAAACCTAACCTCACTTACCCAAAGCTCCCCAATATTTCCCATCCCTGGATTTTCAGTCCTTCAGTCCTCCTCTCTTAAAGCTCGCTCTCCCCCAGAAGCATTTCAATCCCAACAAAGCCACCTCCAAGTCCTTGTCCTGCTCATCCCCTTGCACCAGACACTCTACCCCTCTGCCCTCAGCTGCCCTCTCCTTGGCAGCTGCAAATCATGAACCCATCCTTTTGTCTTGTTTCTCCATGAAGAAAAGAAGCCTGTATTTTCAAGGATGTTTAAAAAATCCTCCCAGACACACAGAGTACTTATTCAGAAGAAAAAGAAAACAACACACAATAATAACAAAAGTAGCTTACATATAGACAAGAAGCACTCCCTGGTTATCTGCTTAAGGAACATTATGCATTTTACCTCTTCATAAACCAAAGAAACTCAAGACAGTGTCCCCCAGATATGTGGTACAACCCTGTGAGGGATGTGTGTGCAAGAAGAACTGTCATCAAACATGGATTACCTTCTGGGTGAAGGAACACTATGGTCTGTCATCACATCACTGAGCCTGGGTTGTTACAGAGGTGGTATAGGTGGAATGGGTGTTGTGTAGGAAAGAGAGCTCTTCAAAGAACACAGCCCCTAGCTCATTCTACTCTCCAACTAAAATGCAGCTGCTCTTTGCATCAGCACTCATTTAAGCAAGAGGGGCAACAAATAATTAGGACAAGGTCAGAAAAGTAGATGATAATGCGACGGGATGGGAAGGGAGGGGGCAGGAGAGGACAGGAGAGGACAGGACAGGACAGGATAGGACAGGACAGGACAGGATAGGATAGCATAGGATAGCATAGGATAGCATAGGATAGCATAGGATAGCATAGGAGGAGAATACCAGTTTGACTGTGAGATGGATATCAGTTTTGCTAGATTCCCTGCGGTGAATGAGCCTTGGGCTTTCTCCCAAGGATGGCAGGCAAGGAGGAGAAGGGACAGTGCTGTTGCATTGCCATATGGGCCTGCCAGCTGAGATGCAGCCTACAGGGAACTGGGCTGGGTAACAGGAGAAAAACATCATAAAAATATCACTTGAGTTTTCGTGTGACCAAAGTAAAACAAATGCCATGACAACGGCCCCCTCCTCACTTAGTCATTCAGAGACTGTTCCACATACAGACCTTTTGTACAACTCACTGGTTTCATAATAACCTTAGGTGTTAGGCTGTTTGACAGAAACTTAGCTTTGCCTGACCTATGTAATTTGTGCACGTGATTCTCATGGGACTGCACGGTTTGAGTTTTGCTTATATATATTACAGAGCCAAAAACATTTCCAAAATTGCTTTAATGAGTTTGGGAATATGGGACTTGGGCAAAAGGGAATTACTAGTATTTATTAAAATGGCAAAGAAGCTTCTTCGCTGTCCTCAGTTTCACCTTTAAAGCTGCTTTGCTTTGGGGTCTGCATATGCTTTACACTCAGCTAGAGGAAAAAAAAAAAATCCCAGTACTTCAGGTATTTCTTCTTGCTAAACTCCTACAGATCTGCTCCCAAGTGTGTTTTTGCAAGGAGCTGCAGAACAGTCAGAAGAACCTTGTGCTTCAAAGCTGACCGCCTTGTTGAAAAGTCTGCACCATTCCTGCCACGAATGAAAGTGCTACATAATGCACACCAGGCTCAGCTCTCCATCTGGGCAGCGTGACATTGGCCAGTGCTCGTGGATACTTCTGTTGCTTCCACGTTGAGCACAGGTCATTGATTAATATGCACTCACAAGCACTTGCACTGCGAGCTCAGGGAACATTTATGGCACAGAAACTACATATACACAGGCTGAGAAACTCAATTTGTCTAGTTCTAAGACATTTCTTCTTCTTCCAAGGACAACACAATCTCTTTTGTCATTGCTTTCTAACCTGCAGCAAAGAATGTCAGTAAGAGTTTGGAACTGTTATTTAATGTTGGACACACTAACTGCTCCTCTCTTCACAAATGCTGAGGAGGTGCATCGTGCATCGTGCAGCCTGTCCGTCAATACGGCTGACCGAAGGATTTTAATTCCTTGGCACCTGTGCAGCTAAATAGATAGGGTTGTTGGGCAAACAGCCCACAAATAAACGACGGATAAGATAGAGAACTGGCAAGTACTCAACCTCACTGAAAAACTAGCCATCTGTGGAGTTTTTCCCAACTTTAAAGAATTTTCATCTTGTTCCCACAGGCTCCTGCTGTTGGACACAATGGAATCTCAGTCAGGACTTGTATGCCATCTCTTTGGGCCTGGATAGCTATCTGTACGGCGGCTTAGTAGAATACCACGTGTTAGCTGGGCTGCTCTAACTGACCACGTTGGCTCTTTTCCCTCTGCACAGTTGTGCTAACACCGTGACTCATCGCTGCTAACATTTAAGCAGATGGGCGGTACCCTGCTAAGCCATGGTGACTCGATCGTGTTCCATCATATGACTCCATCCAACAATTAAAGATAAATCTACTAATGTAATCAAATATACATGTTCTATGCTTTGCTATGTGCCTTCTTGATTAATACCAAATATTCTGTCTGCTATGATGCAACTCCAATCTGACCCAGTATTCTAGATTGTCTGATGACTACACACTACATTTGTCTATTAAAAGACCAGGCTTACTTTAACTTGTACTCATCAAGGATAATTTCTGCAGATGACAGTTTGGTGCTGAGCTCTCATGAGATTAGGTCAGTACAGACCCAGATCATTTCAGGCCAATATGCAGAGGGCCGAATGCTATTTAAAGCATCACTGACGTATGTTTTCTATTAAGACAAAGCACTCCTCGTCAGTGGGTCTTACCATGCCCCCTTATCCTACGCCTTATTCTCCTGCATGTAGCATTTAGGCAAAATCAGCAAGAGTAGCTACACCACCACCCAGCTTGTTCCAGCATACCTAGCTCTTTCTTGGGGAAAAAAAAGCCCTATGTATTTGGAGGTGCATTTCAACTCCTCTCCTGATTTTCTATGGCCTCCAGACTCAGCCAGCTCATACAGAAGAGCCCACAGGTGTCTGTCTGTGCTGTGGCAATTTACCATGTCTAATCAGCACTGTTTTGGGGATTTCTGCACCACACTCCAGTTACACAATCTGACTTGCCCAGACTTTAATATTTTTATATATATACATGTACATATATACACGTATAAGTCCAAATGTATGTATATACATAATTATTACAACAGTACCTGGGAGTCTTGATTTAAAAGCCAAAGTGAGGTTCTGCCCCAAGATACTTACAGATCAAGGATAAAATGGGGGAGAAAAAATGGAAACAACAGATAAACACAGGATATTGAGGCAGCAATGGTACCAATGATGAAGTATACACCAGCATCCTAGGTCCATTCAAGGTATGTCAGTACATGCACATAGGCTGGGCTGCTTTTGGGCTGAAACACCCAAGTAGCCTAGTGTGCTAAAAAAGAGCACTGCTGGCAATGGTCAAGACTCTGAACATCACATAGACCACTGGCTACCATGACCATAAAATTTTTCATTGATAAACTGTAAGTTCACCGAAGCATATCGTTCTACAGACCAGCTGCAGACACTTCCACTGCAGTTACTGAGGTCAGAGTAGCTAACCTGACACCGTCCCTGGCCTTCCATATTTGAAAAATTAGCCAGAAGGCAAAGAGGTGGAGGGGACGTTTTAATGCAAGAGAAATTAGAGGAGTTGGCACACCTGCAGGTTCTGTTGTTGTTTGATTCATGGTGCTATTATGTAAGTGTATTAATCCAGCTATGGCTTTCCTCATTTGTGGTCCATCATTTGAGATGATCTCCCCCAGAAAATGTCTAATTTCAGTGTATTCATTTGTCATTCAGAGAATGAAAGCAAAAACAAACACAAAGGAAAGCAAGAACAAAACTTCAGGCAAGTACTTAGAATATCTTACATAGTTCCAGGGACCTTACCTGACCTGCCATATCCCATGTTTAACAACTATTTAATCACAGCACCATCAGAGAGCCAAGCTTTCCAAGAAATTGGAGCCTTATGTCACTAGTTTTTTTCCAGAGAGCCAAATCATGTTCAGGAGAAAACTGGCACCTAAAATTAATGGATCTTTGCCAACCTAGTAAAGATCCTTGTTTGTATTTCTCAGACAATTCAGACATCTGCATGATGTGGGTAGATTATTATTATCAGGAGCAGACATTTATACTGTGGTGGTGCCCAAAGGTCCCAGTTGGGACTGGGACCCCATTGAGCCTGGCACTGTACAAACACAGATAAGCAACAATTCTTACACTGTGTGTTTACATTCTAGAGACACAAAACAGATGAAAAGTTGAAGACAGAGACAGAACATATAAGCGAATAAATATGCTAGAGTTGGAGACAGTTTAGTGGCACTCCTTCGGTTGTTTTATTGTTTCTTTATGTTTTTTATTTCACTCATACAAGCTCGGATATGTTAGGGCTGAGGAAGTTTGTAAGAGGAAGGGAGTAACTAAGATTGAGACACAGGAAGGGCAATACTCCAGAGAGGGAAAATTGTGGCTCATAACTTCGATGATTTTGCAATGCTTCTGCATAGATGCTTAAACAGTGTGCATATGTTTTTACATAGATGTTACCTTAATGATTATCCCAAGGCTGAACAAGAAGAGATCTCAGCCTGAGAAACTAGCTGATGGTAAAGACACTGGAAAGGGGAAAGTGATGCTTGACACTGTAACAAGAAGCTGGAGGAGTGTGATAAGACAAGGCTAAGCTTAAGCGAAAAAGCTTAAAGACACAAAGCTTCATTCAGAAGTGAAGAGAAAGTCAACTTAAGTGTTTGAGGAGAGCTGGCACAATTATGGTAACAAGCCATACATTGTCACAGGGATAGAAGGAACGCAGTAACAGGCAGACATATGAAATGATATGTACATAGTCAAAAGCCAGCAAAGAGATGTTTCTTCTCAGTTCGTGTATACTTTGATGTCATGTGAGAAGGAGTTCAGTGGGAACAAAACAACTCCATCAGAAATGCATTCTTGCTCACTTGTTTTAATCCACGGGGACAGAACATCTAACTGAAGGAAAAGAGGAAGGCAATAAAATAAATAAATAAAAAATGAGTGTATGTACAGGAAACTACGAGAAATCCGTGTAAAAATGCCTCCAAAACATGCAAAGAATGCTGTACTTTTCACCTGAGCCTGTAGGAGGGAAGCCCCTCAAGTCAGTAGCCCCACTGCTGTAACGTATTCAGTGGCCCAAACTCTGTTTAAGGATTTAGTCAATGATAAAACTTGCCTTTAGAAACACCAATTGCGTTAACACCACCTATATTTCCTGAACACATGTTCAAGGAACCTCCGCAAATTAAGTGTAAGTAGAAGGACCAGCAGGTCCTTGGAAGCCTCAGAGAACCCATTAACATTTGCCTTTTAACTCTTACAGGTCTTAGAAACTGCTGGTTTCAATCTTCCTTTCCCTCTAAATATTTCACTGGGTCTTATTGCCTGACCCATTACAAGAAAAATAAGAAAAGCTAGAATGGTTTCTTAGGCTACAGTCTCCTCCGAGAAGTTTATGTTGCGCACAGTGTTATGTGCACAGCTGGAACTCACAAATGATACATGGATAACGACATAGTTAAAGCAAAACAAGGAAACACAGCGAAAGGCAGGTTCAAGGGATTATAAAGAGCTACCTCATATAAAAACATATTGTTGTAATAAAAAAATAAAAAAAAGATCGGATAAAAACAAAAAACAATCATGAATGCAAGCCACAATGCCAAACCGATCCCATTGCTATCACGTTCTCCCAGCTCAAGCAGGACCAAAAGCTTAGTTCTTCAGGAAAATAAATGATCCTGTATCACTGCAAATTAAAGTGAATTGGTCTTCATTGAAGAAAAAAGGAGGCAGTAATACACAAATGCACGTAATGGCATCTGACCTAAGAACAAGAATAATAACAGCAATAAAACTCGCACAAACGCTTTCTAATATGTCTGTTCTTTTTAAGGATCAGGCTTAAGGCTCCAGCCTGGCAAACTGATGAAAACTTGAAAATGTAAGGCTCACTGAGAAGAAATATCACCAGGTTAAAAGACTGGAAAGAGTCCTATCCCCAGCATTCAGACAGAAGTGACAACTAAGTGCCAAGCAACTGCTTTGCCAGGTTGGTGCTATGTGAAGGTGTCGGAGCTTTCTTTGCTTAAGTGACTGCACCAGCCAGACAATTGCACACACTTCCCAGCAGTGAAAATGGCATTTATTCAACTTTCATAACTCTGCATGTGAAAAGGATAATAGGTCACAAAAAGGATGGTGAAAAGTGCCTTTTAATCTTACAGGGCTGACAGAGTATTTGGAGAGCACTTAGTACTGTGTACCAACAGATTCCTACATTGAAAATACAGCAAAACAAATAATTAAATTTCTGTTTCTGTTCACCCTTATTATTCAGAGCAGTGAAATTTAATAGAAATGGTAAGATAAAAGTTCTTTGTAAACCCTGCTTAATAATAAAATTGAAAAAGGAATCTTTTTGAAGTGACCATTTTCCCCTTTTTTTAGTTCCTTTTTTATTTTTAACTTCCCAAACAAAGCAGAATTTTGTGTCTGAAAATAAGACGGTGAATTACAGCAGAGTCATGAAAACAAAGAACCAACAGTTTCTCCAGTGCAGGCTTGTTACCATGAGCTAATAATTCCAGACTTTAAGCAAGCTGAGCCTCTTTTTTAATAACTGCATGCCTCTAGGCAAAGTATTTCTACTAAAAATTATTGAGGCATGGAACAGGGCAAGGTGTGTGAGCTAATGTTGGATTGTTCGGTTACTAAACCAACTCCTATAGCAATGAGCCTGCTCTGAACTGACAGATTATTTCTCTGTATACACTTGTATAAACACACTGCTTAAGGTCGAAATCTGTGTAAGCTTTCTTTTCAATTAAAATGTCAAAGATGACAGCACATGTTTTCACTGTCCTCAACAGAATGATGGATGCTGCGGCAGCAGTTTCATGCCCCCGTGTTCCAGAGATGTTTGCCTGCATGGATGTCTAAGAAAGATGTACTTGCTGATCTTCCCATACATCTGCAGGCAGAAGGGACTACTTGGAAATTTTATGCTCTGGATGGCTTAGTACCTTGTGACTTTCTCTTCCTCAAAGTCTCCTCACATGCCCCCATATCCAATGTTGTAAAATTTAGAGCAAAAAGTTTGATGCTCCCAAAGAGAAAGTCCTGAATTATAATAATGGGTTGTTGCACAAGGATAGGCATGACACTGAATAAAACTTTATCCATCAGCTTCTCATTCATTTTTGTCATCTAGAACTGGTACAAAGCCAAAGGTAATGGCTCTGGATGATGTTGAGCCTTAAGGCAATGCTGAGATAAAACTGGCTGCACACACTGGCATAATATTACTGTAGGACCTGTAGCACCATTCGTTCCACAATTTGCCAGACAAAGGCTAACTAGTCAAAACAGTCTCTGTGAAAAGTGTCAGCATCTGACTCCAACAGATTCAGTTATAAAGTTGACAAGACAGACATGCTGTACACAATATGGAACTGTACTTTGCCCATAGTCTCTAGTGAGGAAAATCAAGTAGGTATATTCTTATGAGGTAAGATTTGAATTCTACCCTTAACACTAAAAATACTACAAATTTAACATATATCTTAGAAATTTTTAAGAATATGTTATTTAAGAAAATACAAGCTCAACTTCTTAAATATTGCAACAAACAAGTAAAAGAAAATAAGAAGCTTGGAAAAGTTGATATACAATAAGCAGCAGACCAAAGTCCAGTCCTTAATCCCATCTTTTAACAAGAATACCACAGAAATAGCACACACTGTCCCTCATGCTCACTGCTTCCCTTTAGCCTCTAGCACAGGCTCCTGTACAGTCAACCTCTTGATATAGCACCAAATAAAATTCTGTTAGTGTCTCAGAGCTGTCATTTCAGGAGTGGCAGTGGAAAAGAAGGGAAAGGAGTATCTAAATGAGGAGGGACTTTCAATTGTCTATTTAGCAAGTCACCTCCACGGATGTAAATATCCTATCATTGCTCGTAGTTCTTTATCTTCGGTAACTCTCTTTCAACACCAACCCACTTCACTGATTCCTTTTAAATGTTCATAAAGGCCAAAATGAACATATGACGCTTTCTGGAAGGAACCTTTGCACATGCTTCATCTTTTAAACATGCTAAAATTCCCACCCTACAGCTGTATTAGTGCAGATGATGAGAAGCACAGGAGAGAGGTGAATCTTAAGGCAGAAGGAACTAAGTCATTGAGTACTGCTTCAGCTCCAAGCCAACACTGACTGTTCTCCTCATTTAAGGACACTGCCTTTTCTGCCTGCATATCAATCAGAGGTGTTACAGATTGAGAGCATCGGTCAAGTAAACAGGAAACCCAAACCCATCTTCAGCATATTTTTTTTCATAGCTCAGGCAAACTTACTAAAGGCTAGAGATCACATAAGCTGCTACTTAAAATCCCCCAGAAAAGCATTTGTTACTGAACAGTGTGCTGCAAAATTCTCGATGCCAGTGACAAAAGTGCTACAGGTGTAGCTGCAGATTTCACCCATGTTCAGCTGCTGACACAGCCCTGCAAGGATGGGCCATGTTTTCCAGCAGTGTGCAAGGGGAAAAAGGAATAGTACATTACGGCCATTGTCCACACGTGCAGCCACAATCCACTGGGGGAATTTCTCTCTCTATGAATGCATGCGCACAGAGACAGCAAAAGAGACCAAGCAGTGAAAAAAGGTTATTTTATTCTTGCAACAAAATGTACATTGTCACTGTGACTTCCAGCCTCTATCTATGCCCACTCTCTCCCTTTTAAAGCACTGGTTTGAGCATAAACCTGCAGCTAATTTTGAGGTTAGAGTTCATTTGTTTTCACATCAATGCAATTAATTTCCACTGGAAACTGCATCTCAGGCATTCAATCAAAACAGGCCTAAAATAATTCTGAAAAGCTCATCTGTCTTCAATCTATATAATGTTTTAAAAATTGGATGCATGCCCTGAAATAACATTGCACTTCACAAAGCTTAAAGCTCTAAACTTGAGGGTATCAGTTACATTGAAACTGTAGTAAATTAAAACATCCAGTTCTGGTTTGCATTGATTTATAAATATCGACAAAACTACTATTGCAGTCATTACCACTTTGGGTGCTCAGAGTTGAATTTTCATCAGTTTAGGGTTATTTTCATTCTTATTGTGGCTACAGTAGCCTTTCAAGCTATAGATCAGGTTCCAGATAACACATAAATCTTAAATCTTAGTTTTAGAAATATGCATACAAACCAGCCAAAATTCATAATAAAAAACAGCAATTCTAAATGGTCCATAATGTCAGTCAGATACCGAGCACATTTTTTTCGTAATCTCCAGCTTAAGGCAGAAAGAATCATTACTATTCTGAAATCTTTTAAATAAATGTGAGCGGAAATGAAATAAAATATGGAAAGGCAAATATATGAAACTTCTAGTTTTGTTTTGGTTTTGTTTTAAACAGGCATTTGTTGTATCTCCTGAATAGTTCTTCAGAATGAGAATCAAAAGTCTTCCAACATTTTCTTCTCTTCAGCCAGAATATGCAAAACTTTTCTCCTAAACACCTTTGCATAACAGCCTACCTGATGACCTTCAACATGTGCCTGTTTATGAACAAAATATCATGAGGAAATATAAACTTGAAAATAAAGAGAGTTCACAAGCTGTGAGACAGTTAACACAATAATTTGAGAAAACAATAAGAAAAGCATGAATCCATCAACAGCAGTAGAGTCAATTCTCAATGGTGTAAAACATGCAGCTTTGCCAAAGACAGTGGATTTAAATCAACTGGGAATCTCACTCATACACACACACGCATGCACACTCCATAAATACACAGTATATAACATTCATTACATCTAGTTGTAAAACAAGCTTTGATGCTGATCAATGCTGTATACTTCAAAAGAAAACAAAAATCCTCACCTTACACCTTGACATCTGTGGACTACAAGCAAGTAAATTCTCCTGACCCCTGGTGGTGATTAGCTTCTGAAATGAAGCAGGAGGATCACCACAATATTCCTGACAATTCTCTTTCAAGCATTGGCTAAATGCTACCCTTGTTGCTATTCTTAATTCTGTAACAGAAGCAAATATGCTGATCTGCAATCCAGCTTTCCACTACTGTTTTTTTTTTCTCCTTTTTTTTGACTTGTATAGCCCATGCAATAGAGAAAAACGAGGAAAGTTTAGTCCTACTGGGGCAGATACTTCCTTGGACATGATGCTCTTGCCCTTGAAGCTCATGGTAGTGTTGCTGTTGCATTCACTTAGAACCAAATCAGGCCTATAAAAACATATGACATCTATGAAGATATCTTCTTAAATTATAGCCTGAAGTGCTGACTTACGTGTGTTAATGACACACTAAATTGCACCAAGAAAAACAAATGAACAAACCGAAGTTTATTTTAAAACTTTACATTCCAATCTGTATTGATATTTCTGGTTTGGTGTTTTGTAGCTGCTCTTGTTGGTTTTTTGGGTTGGGTTTTTTTTTTTTTTCATTTTTGTCATGAGAAAAAGAATAGGTCACAGAGGAAATGTTTTCCTCAAACAGAACTCTAGTGGAAGACTAACAGAACATCTCCTGCACCAATTTAGAGTGAAGGACATAATGATTAAGGATCAGTCATGCTTAGGTCATCTCATCAGCTTCCAAGAGTTTGTAGTATGAACTAACATGCTGGCAGGGTTTTTTTCTTGTTTTGATTTCATTTTTTATCTCATGTCTTTAATATGAGCAGTAAGTGTTCACAGACTCCATGAAGACTCTGAGTTTGCACTGTTGCTTTTTTTCTCCCCACTTTCCCTTTTGAAGACTACTGCTCAAACAGAGCTTTAGCTAAAATAGCTGCTATTCCAGGGAAGAAATGAATCAATGATACAAACAGCAAAGCCAAAAATTGAAAGAAGCAAATTTGAAACTCTGAATGTACTGGATAACCTTATGATTTTGCACATTTCTGTCATTCACCCCAGTTTTCAGCATTGCAAGGTAAGGAGAAATTATACACAGCAGTTTGAGGAGACTGGACCCGCTAGCCAGAAGGACTCCTCCAGCTGCAGTTGCAGGGCTGAAGTGACCCCATTTGTCAGGCCAGACACAGACCAAGTCTCCAAGTCTGGCATTGGCCCTTCCAGGAATGTAAGTGTAGCTTTTAGCTGTGCCTTACACTGTAAAATGCTGTGAAACCAAACTCAAAAGCTGCTTTTCACTGGAGTGCCACCATAACAACTGAAATCAACTGCAGCATTTGCCTTAAGAGTTTCCAGATTTAAACTGTGGGAACTGCTACCCTGGAGTTGTCAGTGGAAGGTCTTTGACAATGCAATTTGTTTCTCGTGCTGGCCTGACATGCTGACATTCAAGAAACATTAGTTGTTTTGGTTTTTTAGTTTCTTTGTTTTTTAAAGTTGTGCTTGGAGCTGCTGGAGGGGCAGAGGAAAGGATTATTTGTTAGCAAAGGAAGGGAAAGAGTCAAGAAGGAGAACAGGAAGAAAATGACCTGCTGCTTTCTTTTACTTTCCCGTAAAATAAGCTGTTTGTCACACATGCAGCCTAAGACATGTCTATACAATGCAGCTGAATGTGTGAAAAATGTTAAATTTACCTAAACAAAAAAGGTGACAGTTCCACTCAGTTTACAATAACATAAAATCTATTTGGTTTGGCCCTCAGAAAGCCAGACATTTGACAGATCTGGTTAAAATATCTCAGCAGACACAGAAATAGGCCTGGTCAAAGCCTGTTGCATCACCTGAATTTATTTTTTACTGCTAATATTCAGCAATGGAGGAAAGATACAGATCTGAGCCCTATACACTTGCCATCTCCAACGATATGATCTCAGCTCAGAGAGCAGCAGGAATTTGCACAGCAGTGAGTGTGGCTCACATCCAAGTGTCGGAAGCCATGGCTTACTCGCTCCACTGTGCGTTTTCTGTTGCTGTTCTCTTTCATTTTTTATTTATTTATTTTTAATAGGAAAGGCAAATATGATGAGTGCAAAGAACAGCAGCAAAGTTAGATTTTGGGTCACTTTTGTTTTATGTGTTTTGTTTTTGTTTTTTTTCCCTGGTCTCTCTCTAGTTTGGGAAGCCTGGGATTAAGCCTGGTGTCAGCCTACCAGATAACAAGTTCTTTGAATAGCTCTACATAAAATTTTATGGCAAATTAAGAGTTTAAGGATAATGGCTCAGATGTGTACTTTTTAGACCAACTCAGTAATCTGTCTTTCTTTCTTTCCCTACAGCAACAAATTAACTGTCAGAATCAACAGTATCACATTCTGTATAAATCTGGCCCAGGATGGGTAGGATATGTAACAAAGGTAACCTATGGCTTAGGACAAGAAAATGCAGCAGTATATATGCAAGATACTTTGCATTTTGCAGACACATACTACCAGCTGTTTATTCTTTACCTCATGGCTGTACATCTACTGGGAACCTCCCCCACACCTCTGTAAACTCTGAATAGCTCCTGGTCTTATTTCCACTGTAGATTTAACTCTAAGCCATGGATAAGCACAGTACTTGGGGTTTAGAGTTAAGTGTCATTTAGTATCATTTCTGACATCTCCATACATTACCATGAGCTTCTTTTTCACAGGGGACTTGAAATCTGATTTTAATTTGTGGTAGGGTTATGGTCACAATAAATGTCTATTTCAGATATTCCCAAGAAGTCTCTAATACAAATGGAAATCAAAAGTGTCTGTTTTCTTGTATTTTCAAAGCCATGTATGTAAAACATCCAGTACAGATCTGTTCCACACGGAAACCTGTTATTGATCCACCACTGCACCCTGACTCCTGCCCTGGCAGCAGGCATTGTTGTGCTGAGCCATCTCAGCAGGTTTTATAGCTTGCATAATAAAAACCCAGGTTATGAAATCATTAGCACCTCAGCTGAAGCTGCCACAGGGATGCCCCTCTGAGTTCATTGTGAAATGCTTCTTTGGCAGCTGTATTCTCAAAGAGTATTTGGATATTGCTGCTTAAGTATCACCACAGAGAGGGAAGTAAATCAGTCTGTTCACGCTCGGGATTTATGTGTAGGGCTAAAAGTTTCTCTCGTCCACCTCTAGGCTAATTCCCTCCATTTACACATCCATAATTCTTGGTATGAAGACCTCTAGAAAGCTCAGACATCAGTAATCAAGAGTCCCAATCCTACACAGTCAGTGATGCCAAGGACCAGGTTCATGCCTAGAGAGGCCAGAAGAGACTTCAGCTTTGTCAAGCACTGCAAGTTCCAGATCACCATATCCCACAGGAAGTGTCTGTGAGCAGTGCTGCAGAGCAATCCATACGCTGCTGAGGGCTGCTCTCCCCTTGTCTGCCGTCCTGGCACAGGGTACACCGCTGCTCCATAAATGCAAGCTTTGGTGAAACTGTCAGCCTGAGCAGCAGAATCTAAGTTTGCTACAGAAAAATCCATATCCCCAACAGAGAGAAAGGAAACCCACTGCTAGTTACTGAGCAAAACATCTGGGAGGTCCTTATTCCAGCCTGAAGACTTCTCTTGTAAGGTTCAGGAATACTATGAGCCTTGTCCTTGCAAACAAGCAAGATACCACAATTGTGAGCTGGGTCAAGGACAGTCAGTAGCTCTAATTATTCAGTTTCATTTACACTCAATCAAGTCTGATGAGGTTATCAAGTCTGATCAAGTTAATAATGAGTATGTGAATCCAAGACAAGGGAACTCGTGCAAAGGCACTACCTCTAGGTGTGCAGGGGGAACCTGTTGGAGGAAATGACACTCTGCTCACTGGAACACTTTAAGGGTTAAGTTTGTAGTTATTCACAGAATTGAATTCAACCAGTTTTACCGACTGCTCAAGACAGAGCATCCAAGAAAGGATGTGTGCCAACCAGGTTCATGAACATTAAATAAAACTGGCTTATGTTGCCATCTTTCTGAATCAATGCACTGGGTCATGATTTAAGTAATTGAGGCATTGGTGCGTTTTAAAGCAGCATAAGTAAATAGCCAAGCTTGATGTGATATAAAAAGAACCACAATAGAAAGGATAACTTAATGTAGTAATGAAAATCACTTACCCTTAATCATCCCTGAGACAGTGTTTTTACAACACTATATGATTTATGCAAGCAGTAAGCATACCTCCTTTGACTTTTCTAATAACAGGGCATCTTAGTCATGCTTGTTGGGATTCAAGTTGCTTTTTTTTCTGTTGTTTTAATCACTATCCCAAGTGCATTATTTAAGCCTTTGATACCTTTTCCGTAAAAGGATTTGCTAAGCAATAAATCGTATTCATTTGCAAAGGAGACAAACTAACTAAATAAATAAATCCAAAGAACCCAGAACATTACTAGAAAAGTTTGCAGAAATAAGAGGTTTGGTCACAGGTGTGTAACCAATGCATACGACTGCTTAAAGACTTACTGAAGCCCACATTCATTGCTGCTGACAAGCATGCTACTTAGTGCAAGAGACTGTATGAAATGTTCACTGCATGATTTATGATTGTGCCCTTACATTAAATAGGAAGGACTGTAAACTACCTGTTCTCTGTTGAGTACCTCTATGCTTCCCCTTGCATGGAAGGGCCTCAGCTTTTGGAAAAGCCGGACAATTTCTAAAGGAGTATGCTCTTGTGACACTGAGCCTAGCCAGACCACAAACTATTTTATTATGTTGTGCAAAAACCTATGTGCAAAAAACCCTCTTTAATTATGATAGAGCAACCTGCGCTGTGGTTGTAATTACCTTGGACTGCTTTACCCACGGGCATAATGAAATAAAATTGGGCCCTCTATATTTTTGTTTTTAAACTAAGTAAACCCAAATTAATTTATTCAACTCAAACCAGACAAGTTTCTCTTTAAAAGGAAGGCATATATTGTTGGAGGGGCTGGTGCAGGAGGCAGAGTGACATGCAATGATGACTGTGAACTGCAAACTGCTGGCAAAACATTTGGCTTGCCGTTGGTCCGTGGCCAGTATTTTCCTTTGTTAATGAATCCCACATCTTTTCTAAGTTAAGCATTTTTTCTTCTCCCCCCTCATTTTATTTGAAACATATTTTAAATATTTTTGTTTTTATGACGTCGTGGAACATGATACAGCCCCCTCCTAACCCCGAATATGGGAAAATCAATTAAAATTTTGACATTAAGGGCCATGATATAAACATATGGTTCAACTACTCAGACTTTTTTTTAAGCAACCTATCAAGGATCAGTGCAAGGAGAAATAACCAAACGAGAATCCCACATTACTGGATAAAAATGATAGCAATCAAAATGTATCGCAGCCAGAACTGTGCTACTCATGAAACACAAAAAACAGCACAAATTTATAGGTTTTGACAGATTTTTCTAGACTTACTTAAGGTTACATATTTTTCAGCTATGTTCTTTTCTGAGGGAAATGGCCATTAAAATACAATAATCCATCCTGAACGTTGTGTTTAATATTTAATACACTTAGTCTCTCTCACCCAAAGGACCTTCATTTTATGACTTAAAGAATGCAACCTTAAAATGGAGTTTTCCAGGCTTTCTCATAAACTTTTGGCTCCTCTCTGAAGAAAAATGGTAAAAAAAATAAAAATAATAAAACTAGAATTTTCCCATCCCAACAGAAACATAATTTCCAAATGCAATGAACATTTTGGGCATTCACTGATACCTGCCCTACTGAGCACCAGTCCTCCAGACTATGTGAAAATAAAACCACTTCAGCTCCCTTTGGTGTTTCAAGTCATCAAGGCCCCAGGCAGATAAAATCATAAGTCAACAAAACTCCAGGGAATACTGTCACCAAACAGAACATTTAACTCTTTAGGTCACTACGCATAAGGTTTCTGCTTCAGCAAAAAGAAGTTCTTTCCCAGATGTTCTGACTGATCACAGGCAACTTAAAGCTGAGAGTTATTTTCAACCTGTCTAACCTAAATAAGTTTTTTCAATCATCTTCTATGGACATCCAATCCTGTGATCATTTAGCTACATCAATGTACATGGCCCCTTTTAATATTCTTGACTCTTCACAACTTGCATCTTTACCCATTGTAACTCGCAGCTAGTCCTATCAACAGAAGAGATGATGAAGTATAGCACAGTGCACTGCTGGCCCTACAGCCCGCACCGGGTGAGGACAAGGGTCCAGTGGAAAAATGTAAGTTGCAAAAGTGTGTTCTGCACTAAACCCTTTACTTTTGCCAACATGCACAGTGCTATGCCTGTGTTAGAAATAACAGCACACTTTTACAGAAGCTCCTGGTATCAACCTGTAGTCATATTCTGACAGAGATTTCAATTATCTACGGTGTATGTGCAAATTAAACATACTCCCTTTATCACAATGAATTCACTTGCATTGTAAAAGACACGATTTATACAGAGAATTACAGCCAAGTTCAAAAGCCTCAGCTGGACTTTTCCTCTTCCTGGTAAAATACATAATTTGTCAAATGCAGCATTTTCAGATTAACCTAAAATATTATATTCACTGAAAAAAAGAAAAAAAAATCCAACCTATTTAATTAATCTTATAGATGGATAATTGATATTTGGAAAAGCAAGCTTTTTAAATGTTCTAGTTTGGACATTTACCTGATTTTAAAAAGTTTATTTTAAAATATCCTTTTTCTTTTTTTCTTTCTTTTTTCTTTCTTCTTTTTTCTTTCTTTTTTCTTTCTTTTTTCTTTCTTTTTCTTTTTTCTTTCTTTTTCTTTTTTCTTTCTTTTTCTTTTTCTTTTTCTTTTTCTTTTTCTTTTTCTTTTTCTTTTTCTTTTTCTTTTTCTTTTTCTTTTTCTTTTTCTTTTTCTTTTTCTTTTTCTTTTTCTTCTTTTTCTTTTTCTTTCTTTTTCTTTTCAAAAATAATTGCGAAATTAAGTAATGTTGAGTTAACTTAAATTATTATTTTTAATTTCAGTCTCTATGTGAACCACTTTTTCCTCCATGGAGAATGAGATACAGTTCACCTGCCACAGACACGCCAATGACACAAAAGAACCCTTAAATCTGTTAGCTTTCCTTCATTTCTCCTTCTGTTAAAAACAGGTTGTTATTCCAACTGATCCTTTTTTTCTTCTTTCTGTCTCTTCCCTGTGATTTTTCTAAATGGCTTTAACAGCTTGTTATAAACCTAACATCAATACCAATGCATTTATAAGAACGTAACTTGGATATTTTCAAAACTATCTCACTGAACGACTGATTAGCTTCCTTAATAAATTAACTGGGTGGGAATGACATTTTTAATGAAAAGGGAAAATAGTATATTCTGCAGGAAAGTATGGGACTTTCTGTTTTGTTTTCCGCAGGATTAGCTCCTCCAGCCAGCACATTTTTGCCACTCACCCGACAGCGGTACAAAACCGTCTTTGACATTTACCGAACCATCAGGCAAAGCCCTTTAAAAGAGCAAATTTTGCCCTCATTACAACAAAAGAGGATGCAAACAAGGCAAAAGAACAGCAGCAAACAAGGTGACAGAGGTGTACTGAGAGCCAGGCTGTATGCTGTAGTTCACACTTTCTGTAATGTCATAATTATGAACAGTAACGTTCTCTGAACCTTTTAGCTCAAGGTGATGACAAGGTTGAAGCAGAGCGTCAGTAGACACTCATGTCCAGTGACTGTTTCACAGCCTTTACACTGTGTTCCCTAATAAATAATTAATTTTGCGATAGTAAAATAACGGAGCAGTCGGAAGGGCAAGGCATAATTTTATCTGCGGTATTAGTGACAGCATACTGGATGGTCATTAGTTAATGGACAAATACAAGCACAGAATAAGGTATATAGGGAGTTCGTTGCAAAAAGGCATTAATGTGCCATTACTTTTAAAGTAGGAACAGCTTTTGCTAGCTAAGCTCCTGTAAAACATACCTTTGAGCTTACAGCAATATTAGCAAATGGATCCCCCATATAGTGATTGACGAAGCTCAGATGGCTGAAAAATTACCCTAGCTCCTCATTTTGAAAAATATACTGAAAAATACCATGAAGGCCTGTCCTGATTGTTACAGCTGAGATGGCCTATTTTTGTAGAAAGAAAGGTACTTAGAACAGCTGATTGATTTGTAAATACCTCAGAAATGGATTTTCTCAAATATTTTAGAGCTTTTTACAATTCTTGACTACGAGCAGAAAATACAGACAATTATTCTCCGCACAAATGTGTGTGGGAACTTCTTCACTGGCACAGGCTGCCCAGAGAGGTGGTGGAGTCTCCTTCTCTGGAGACGTTCCAGACCCACGTGGACACCTACCTGTGCAACCTGGGCTAGGAAGCTGCTTTGGCAGGGGGTTGGACTCAATGGTCTCTAGAGGTCCTTTCCAACCCCTACAGTTCTGTGATTCTGTGATTCAAGCAGCTGTTTGTAATCTGAAAATATATTTTGTTTCAATTTGGTTCCCATTTTGGCCAAAAAATAACAGCAATACAAAGTTCACAGGTAAAACTCTTCTACTGAATACACAGGATCCGAACTTTTGGAGCAGGTTTCTTGGAGACTTAACTGAATAAATTTTGAATACCTCCAGCCATGGGGAGGATTACATCTCTCTGCAGCCTGTTGCTGTGCTTCTGCACACTCCTCATGCTGGAACCTTTTCTTTTCTTCGGTCCCATGGGAACGTCTCTTGCTGAAACTTGTGACTGTTATCTTTTGTCTTCATGCTGTAAAGCTGGGAAGACCCTGTCCCTTGGGTAACTACCCTATAAGCAGCTGTAGGTTGCAATTAGATCCCCTTTAGCTCTCTCTTTGTGCTAAGCAACGTGAGGTCACTGCTCTCTGCTTCTTCTGCTGCGCTCTCCCTTCAGCCTGGGGACTATGTTAGCAGTGGCATCTGCCCTCCGTGCAGTTCTCCAGCCTACCTCTGCAGCAGTGCCTCAAGCTGTTGCTCACTGAAGAAGATGTCTGGAGGCACTACCTGCTCAGAGCCATTCAACAGACAAAGCAGACTTCATCCTACACTCTCCTACAAGAGCGCAAAATGTTTTTCTTCTCCCTACAGTCTTTCTGAGTCCTCTGGGGCTTTTGCGGGCCAACCCAAATATGTGACCCTGAGCCAATCAGTTAATTATTATATCTTATGTTTGTCCTATTTGATAATTACTATGCACGGGAGACACATGCCAATGTAGATGTGCTGCTGCAATCCAGCACCCACTGCTCAGTGCTCCGTGGGGAAGCAGTAGGCTCACATCCTTCCTCCAGACAGCTTGATCAGATCTGCACTCAAAAATATTCCCTTCTTGGAGCACTGCTTCCTTAAATCAAGTCTCCCTAAGATAAAGAGATGGTTTTTAAGGAAAGAAAAGGAGATATCAGATAGTGCTGGTGCTGACTGCGCTATCAGTCAGGAGTTTGTCTTGGGCACCAGGTGAACAATCTGAGAGCAACTTTTAAAAATCCAGAATGTATACCACATGTGACCACCAAAATATTACTGCCTGTTTCACCACTTGCTCTTCTCCACACCTCCCAGGCATTTTCCAAAAGAAATGTAATAATAATCACAAGCAACAGAAATATTTAGAAGAGATCCTGGAAATCAAGCAGAAAATAATATGTACAAAGCTCATTCATTTTCCAGAGCACAGCAAATAGAATAATGCATTTTTAAGATATTTTAAAATATAACAAACAGGAAAAAAGGCATTTCTCAGCAATAATAATTCCGAATTTGCAAAGGGAAAGCATTTTCCCTTGAAACAATTGTTAATTTATTTTGAAACAGTTGTTAATTGTCAAAAAAAAAACAAAAACCCCCACAAATTTTAGCAATATTGAACCTGAATTAAAGCATTTCAGTCAAGCTCTTACCACTTTTCTAAATAGATCTCTATTAATTCATGATTTTCCAACTCATTTTTTTTCTATAATATTATTTTCTCCCTATAATTTTATAACTGGCACTGGTAGGATTCTGTACATTCCCTTAAGCATTGTAGCACTTTCATTGGGAGCTACAAAGTCTTGTCAAAATAATTTAAAGGAGAAAATGACAACAGTAATCACTAAAAGGGAAGTCACTTCATAATCTGTTCAATCAGTATTACAATAACTACTAACTTGAAGTAGATGTAACAGCTTTTCCCCTGAATTGAGAAAGTTCTATGCTACATAGAATTAGCAAGTAAAAACCAAACAAAACACTCATACAAAGCAAAGCCCCCCTTTAGCTGCTGTCTAATTTTTTGCACAAGATTTGATTTCTCATTCTGCATAAACTTGAAATGAGACGTACCGTTGACAGGTTTCAATTTCAAAAAGAAAGAAAAAACCTCATTCATATTTTCATTTACACATACATCATTGCCTTAAGTCATGAAACTCGGAATATTGTTCACGTGATGAATTATTTCTGATAGGATAGTTTAGGAATTACAGAAGTTCATTTTGCTTTGCATCCTCAAACATGTGTGTGCGTCTACATATGCATATTTATAAATCCACACAGAGGGATTTCTGTGTAAATTACACTTTGTGCAACATGTGACTGTCTCATATAAATGGCCGCAGGAGATATCAGTCAACAGAGAATTCCAATGGCAAGGAATCCATCTCTTCAATCAGTGTCTAAACTGAACCTTATTTTAGACTCCATTTTGATTTTTCAGACAATCTTCTACATGAATTTAAAAATATACTAATTCACAGTATGTCAGAAAGCTAAATAGTATGTAGAAAAATAAGAACTCCTGTAGTGATGGTACAGCAGAAATACAGATCACATCCTTAACTGTGGCAAAGAAAAATGTACATAGCTTTGGAAACTGAATGACAATAGTGAAAAAAGTACTGAATTGTTTTTTTTCTTTTTTTGTATGATGCTTAGTGCACTCAAACTGAGGTCAAGAGAGGATCTGATCCAGTAATTTTTTTCTGTTCTGGTTTTTAAGACGCAGTTTGGAAAAAAATACCTCATGTTAAAACTGACATAAAATTACTGTTGCTGATGGGCTTTTCCAGCATGTTAAAACCTTCTACTAGCTTTATTTTTGACAGGCCTCGTGATAATTAGTTGACATTTAGAGAAAATGTAATGAACTTTTATTATTATTACTTTGCTGCTGCTAGTGGCTACAGATTTATTGATCTGCAGAAAGCGGTGTCCATCTGAACCAAATTGGCCCCTATTCTTTACAGTCACGTAATGGCACAAGAGCTGTACATATCTGTAATAAAACCCTCCACTTTGCTGTTTATATGAATGCATCTTGTATTCACACTAATAAAGAGCTTTAATATGTTTGACTTAATGTTTGAGTAATGACTGCAACGTGCAAACCATCCTGTGATGTCCTTGAATGAAAGACACTATGCTAAGATAAAGACCACCACACACATACAGCTTATGCTGATCTGAGAGTCTACAATTCTCACACTTGACTAAACTGATGACTGGTTTTATCATAATGTGCAGAAATCTTTCAGTAAATTGCACGTGAGAATTTTTCAGTATAGTTACTCGTTTTAACATAGAAACCTACAAGGAAATATCAAGACATTAAATAAAGAACAGAAGTAGTCATGGAATAAACAATGTTCTGTTTAAGTAAGTGATATTTTCTGGCTCTGCCAGAATCCAAAAGCCCTAAAAAGCAAAATTTGTGCCACTGGGGCTGAAAAATCATTAATGCAATTTGACAATCAAGGCCTTAAAAATATGTTTGGAGGAAGTGGAGTCAGAAGACAACAAGCTCCACAACACATAAATTCCATGCCACATCTAAAAACAAATTCAAGCACCCATGTAAGGAAGAAATCACCTCATAATGGGAATCCAAGATTCATCAGTCCCTGGATTTACTGTGGCAGAAAAAGTAGTTTTTCTGGAGAACACATCCTAAAGCTAGAGATGTTGAAAAGTACATGGGTGCTCAAAGAAGTGGTACAGACTTTATCCAGAGCCCATCAAAACAGCACTGCCATCCACTGCAAAAAGCTTTGGATCAGGTTCAAAATCTGAACGTAGTCCTCTCTCACTAGAATTGGCTGGTCACAACGGAAACTTTTTGGGCAAGGTACCCCACCCATAAACAGAGCACTTGGGGAGAATATAGTAGTAAGCAATGAAGAGTTTGTCTCTTTGCCAAGAGCAGGGGTTTTGTCTCCTCCTTATTCACGCTCTGAGAGAATAAAATGAAGGCTATAGTAAGGTAATATCTCTGAGGCAATCTGAAAAGAAATGCTATGTGAATAAGAACCAAGAGGATAAAGATTCTTTCAGTTTTGATGTTGAAGGTGGAAGAATTGAGTAAGCGATGGGGTAAGAGTCATTAGCAGATGGATGCACTGTTTCCACCACTCCTCTCCTTGGGATTGTATAAATAGGAAGAGAAATAGAGAGGAAACACAAACGTGAGTATGGAAACAGAGTTCCACTAAGGAAACTGCCACATCAGCTAGGTGGAAGGCAAAGATATGCAAGTCCGTTTGCAGGAGAAAGACAGCGTAAACACAGTTAAGTGGATATTAATGAACACTAAGCAAGGATGGCAAGCCTGTTCTGAACTTACAAATCACATCCGCATTAATACCAAATGAGTTCATTAAGATTAACATTATTATGATGAGTATCAAAGGGATTAAAAGAGATTATGGCAAACAAGAGAGTCAGATAGGAATGAGATGTAATTACCTTCATATCTGGCTTATCTATAGCTGCAGAGAAAGACCCAACATTCAGTTCATACTGGAGAAACCTAACTCGTATTTTAATCTGAAGTGCAATTTTCAGCAAAGCTGATCTCAACAGTTTGGGCAGAACGTGGCCCAGGCATGTGCATGACGAGCAAAAGATGGGTGGGAAAGAGAACAGAGCGAGACAGGGAAGGGCAGGCCTGGCCCCCTTCTGCCCCTGCATCCTTACTGAAGTGCAAGGCAACTTTGTCCTTGTGCCCCTGTGTCCAAAATGTGACATGCATCCACCAATGCTAAAGCCACCAGCTCCCCTGAAGTATCCCACTCTGACCCAAGCACTCATCCCAGCACCTTGACTGCACTGGGTAAGGCAGTCCACCACTGCTTACAATTCCTGTTCAATGCATTGTATATGGGTGAAAACACCCTACAGTATCTCTGACAATGATATATGCTTTCTTCAGTACCCTGTGTTTGAAGTTTTCATTGGGTTTCACAAACATGAGCTGAGTCTTTCTAAACTATTTAAAGGAAATAATCTTACTGCAGAGCTAGGAAAATTGAAGAGCATGGGGACAGAGGGAGCACATTCGGTGAACTGAAAATGTATCTTCTTACTTGTACCTCATGCTCTTGTACAGCAACTACAGAGTCAATTCCTCTGTGCATGCAGGGACCAGCTAAGGAGCACCAAATTACTGCTTAAGATCACACAGCATATAGAGAGGATAGTCTGCCAACGCACACATAAAACAACAAAGGCAGAAATGTTCCTTGGGATCATGGTGGGGAAAATGTATTGGGACTCGTCCAGCCAAGCCCTGCTTTGAGCAAACTGTCTTTCTTCAGAGGACGACCACGCGCAGTCAGCCTCCAGTGCAAACACCGCTTACAAGCTTTGGTGTGTTTGGCCTCTGGTTTGTTTGACAGGTTACATGTGCTTCTGAATATATCTTCTGATGCTCGTTTACAGAGTGCTGCTAACATTTCTCTTGGCTGCTATTTAAAAAATCAGGTCTCTAAAGATATCATCCTTCAATGAGAAAACCCTCTTGCCAAAAGGCCCAGCTTCAAACGTGGTGAGGCCGACAGCCAGAGCTGCTGACCTCTGATCGCAGCACTGTGAGCCCACAGCCGTACCTGCACGTGGCTCCACGCAGTGCAAGACGGGCAATGGAGGAATCCAGAAGGGGCAGCAGCTATAATTTTTTTGTCCAAAACGAATGTGCAGTTCAAAAGCACTTGTCAGAGCTGCCTGGCTCTCTTCAGAACAGTTATACCTCATTAATTATACTCTTTATTGCTTCAATAGGCACAGGAGATTTTTATACATACACATGTACATATGCATATGGAATTTACAACTGTAATTTCTTGAAAGAAGCCTTTAAAACTGTTCCCTCTGTGTTAGCACACTGAAATCAGTTAAGTAGCAGAAGTAAATCGTAACTTGGAGATGCAATGCATTTCTGGAAGGGAAAGACTTACATCTTTACATCCTCTATCTAGCTTCTCCAAATTGGCGGGGTGGGAAGATGTGGCTGCTTTGTGAAGGTTATGACCATAAGGCAGGGTCATCAGTCAACCCAAAGCATCTCAAGCACCGATATGTTCTCCTCTGCTGCCCTCCCCGTCAGGTGAAAAATGAATGTATAGTACCAGACAGTGATAAACTGATGTCTACAGACTTCCAGGGCATGCTGCACAGTGCACTTTGTATGGATATTGATAGCAAGTGCAGGCAAAGATGGAGAGTGACAAAGCTGGCCATCCTCTGCCCAGCACCTTGCCAACACGGCTATACTCTGTCCTAGGACAACACTGACAGACTTCCTTCACAAAATGTGCAGCCAGAAGAGGCTGGAAGGGAAAGAGTAAAGTCCACCCAGCATCCAAAGGCAGGCAAAGGGAAGAACCTATACTGCTTTACTCTGATGGATTGTGGAGTTGCACTTCCCAACATTTCTAGGAGAAAATATGAGTCAGAAATCCTACGGGAACTCCTGCAGCAGCACAGCTCCCTCCACAACCCACACATCCTCAGCAGAGCACTGCGCAATCTAAGCCATATGGTATATCTGCACGGCAGTGTGGGCCAGAGCCGGGTGCGGCCTTACATTCGGCTCTCAAATGATAAAAGTTTGGCTCACGAGCAATTGTTTGTGCTTGAGCAGTTGACTGAGCATTTACGAAAACCTGTGGGTAATGTGTGGGGACCTAACAGCTAGGTGCAGGACAGCTTTGCAGAGGCCGGGCAAGGGGCTCTTGACATACTCAGAGGTGAGGGTTTATGATCCCAGCAGAGTAACATTTTTGGGTATTCTGGGGACCAACACAGGAGCTAACATGAGTTTTAAAATAAATAAATAAATAAAGAAAATCAGCAAACCCCTAGGAGCAGCATTTAAGGCTGTCTGTATTAAGCCAAGCAAACCTCTCATGCACTGCCGTTCCAATGGACACGGATGCAGCACTTTGCTTTGCGACAGGAATTCCCTGAAGGGGGCACTTCCGAGACCAGGATCCCAGGAGCAGCTCCTGACACAGAAACCCCATTCAGGCAGAGAGGGTGTCCTGAGGACACCACCTGGCATCTCCCGTTCACCCCACATCTACACACAAACACTTTGCAAGAAGCATCTCAGCGTAATACTCCTCTTTGGTTTCCTTAATGCTGATGTGCTCGCAGCGTGCTTGGGGAGGAGGTAACTTTTTCCCTTCCCTAACCCTCAGAAGTTGTTAGAAATGTGGAAAAAAAGGCTTAAAGGTCTGCAGGGAGACAGATTCATTAAGACAAGCACAGTGCTCTGTCCTGCCAAGGAAACCCCCGTGGGCAGACGTCCCAACTTGCAGGTACTTCTGAAGGGCAGACCCATCACATCATGAGCTGTCACACAGGATCGGAACCTCAGCGGTCCCAGACACCATGAGAAAGCAGCGAGCCCAGGCTGAGCTAACCGTAAGAAAGCTGTTGACAAGTGTCAGAGACAAATCGCTAAGGGTCCTCAGGACAAGCTCTGCAAATTGCCTCCTTTCACGTTGCATTTTCTGCCGTGGAGCTCCAGCAGTAGGACCGTTCACCCATCGCCCGGCAGAGGCTGAACTACTCTCTTCATGCAGTTTCAAATCCGGCACTACGCTCGGAGAACCACCCCTTTTCTCTTTCTCTTTTCTCTTAGTTCTCTTTGGGCTTTTTGTGAACGAGACACCCAGTTTCAAACCATTTAAAAATATATATATTTAAAAAAAAAAAAAAACCCTAGTGGAAAATAATTTGCAGCTGTGATAATATCACATTTTTTAAAATACCATGATATAGTTTTACTTTTAATAATAAAAGATAAAAAAGGGGAGTCTGTGAATAATTAGAGAGTGCAGTCTGAAGCCAGTTACAGTCACTGCAATTGATAATAAACTTAAACCCCCTTGACAGCAGGTAAATGCTTTGCAACCCTGACCCCCTTCCTCTCACATTACTTAACAACCCTGCAGTTCCAGCATTACATCACCATTGAAGCGATTGGTTCCTGCGTTTTAACTCTCTCCCTGTCTCCTCCGATTAGGAGCCACACAATGATGGGAAAAAAAAAAAAAGGAAGAAAAAAACTTCTCTCAAGTTTGCTGCGCTCCTTGTTTGGCTTTGGTTGGGTTAAGAATCAGCTTCTGCTGGTAACAGTCAGGGTTACACGCACCAGAAAACAAACTCTGTTGAAGTGGAAGAGAGTGGGAAAGAGGGACGAGGGAGGGGAGGAGAAGAGGAGGAGGAAGGCGACGGGGGGGGGGGGGGGGGGGGGGGGAAGAAGTATATAGGAATCAGAAAAGGAAAAGAAAATTAAAAACAAACCTCATGGACATCACTGAGCCTGAATTCCCTGCTGAGGTGCAGAACATGAGAGCCCTGGAATGAGTGTATGTAGAACTTGAGCCAAAGCTTAACTAGCCCGAGTGAGTCATATCCTTCCCATTTGATTCCCGTCCAAATGATGATGTAATGCGCTGGCCCTCTCCCTCGTTCGCTCCCGCTCACTGCACTGCCTCCCTCCTCCCCTTTTCTCCTTTTTAGCTCAGTGCTGGTGAAGTCACCATTTAAATCTGGCAGAGCTGAAGCAAAAACTTCAATGTAACCAAAACAGCCCCAGGCCAAGTTCCAGACGTACTGAGACTTGGTGCAATTGCCATTGGAAACGAGTAAACAGAGAAAGAAACAGTGCCGCCTCTGAACGGCCTGCGCAGCTGCCTGCGGGATCGCAGGGAAGCCCAGGGACGGGACTGGCTTGATTGACGGGGCTGACCAGGAGATCCTACACAAAACGCACTTGCGCTCAAATGCCCGCGTGTTCCAGGTTTTAAGAAGTTCCAGCAATTGGGAGAGGAGGAGATAGAGCCGGAGGGCAGCTGAGAAGATTTGAAGCGCATGCAGCGTATTTGTTTGGGTCCGGGCAAGTGTACAGCACTGATTGTGCAGGTTGCGCTGCTGTGCTGGGCTTTCTCTCCCCAGTCCACATAGAGCTGGCACGTGAAGGGCTGGAATCGAGCCTCGTGTTTTTGAATGAGGAGTATGGGGCTGTTTCTTGGTGCATCTGTAGACTTACCGGTGCAAGGCACTTCCTCTGCTATTCAGTAGTAGCAGAAAAGCCTCAAGCCGTACGGCACCGTGAAGTTACGAACCAGTGCGCTGCAGTGCTGCTGTTTACCCTGCATCTGAAACAATTCTTCTCCGGTGTTTTATTTCACAAATCTGACACGCACGGCTTTTTTTAGGGGTGGAGAATGTTTCTAAGGGGAACCAGTGAAAATTTCTCAAAACAAAACCTTTCATGAGCACAAGCATCAGCAATAGTGGTGCCAACCACTCAGCAGCATCGTGTGGAAAGTCCATCTCCTGCTAACATCACACACTGCAGCGACCACGGCTGAAATACTTCGTGTCCTCCCTCACAGAACTTTTTTCACTGTTCATTACATACAATTAATTGTATTTAGGAGTAAAAAGTGGCCATTCTGCAAAAGTCTGAGCAATAACATCAATACATGAGAATATCTCGATACACATACGTGTGCTGATGCGCACCAGTATTAGTTTGCATTGCCAGACTGCAGAGATGAAAGCATTAAAGGCACCTGAAACACTGGAGAGGTGTTTGAAAGTGACTCCTTTCCTTATAGATCAAGAATTTCAGCATATTCGTATTTAGTCACCTCACTCGTGGTCTCAGAGTGAAATTCTGTTTTAGAGCAGTCAGTGAAAACATCTATCTCCCACATTCAGAAAACAAGAGGAAAACGTACCAGTCGATGTGTTTTCTTCCTTATAACGATAGAATTTACAGAAAAGTATTTTCTACTGCATAGCAACATTTTATCAACAAGAGTTTGTGGGGAAGGATTCATTAATTGATCCCAACAGTGATTTAATGCTCCTTATACGGCAAAGCAACAAAGATTATTGTAAAGTAGCAAAGTTTCCTCCCCAAGATGCTCTTATGGTTATAAATTATCTCCAGAATGTGCTTCTGTGGATCAGCACGCCTGGCTTCAGTCATGGTTCAGTCTTGATTCAAGTAGTTTCAGCCATGAACTCAAATGATTTGTGTTTAAGGTATATATGATTTTCAAAGACAGAGTGAGAGGAGGAGAAAAACGAAGGGTTTCTGCTATTCAATTAAAAAAGAGCAGATCACCGCAGCAGACTGACCTGCTGGGTGACACTCTCAATTGATATTGATGCTGCGGCCACTCAGAGTGACACCTTTATCAAGCAAGGCAGCTCTGAATTAGAGGTGATCGGCCATAATTATTACTGGCGCCACTGAAGCCTGTGGCTTGACAGCATCAGATGTGGTTGTTATAAAGTTTGGTCCATTGTGTCAATGGCCCGTATAACTCATTTATGTCTGAATTACCAGCTATTGATTTTTTGTCTTCTGTAATGTAATAAAATAAAAGTTAGATCATTCTTAAAGCTTTCTTTTAATTCTAGCTTTGCTGATAGTTTCGTTTTAAGCTCAGTTCACTTCTCCCTCTCCATTAAAAAAAAGAGACTTCCTACCCTTTTTCTGTGCATGTCTAGGAGGTCGCCTTCCCTCTCTCCCTCTTTTTTTTTAATTTTGTCTTCTTACATTTATACTGCTGGACTGCACAGCTTAGGCTCAGCATTCATCCTCCATTTATGCCACTAGCATCGCTGTTAAGTTTTTCATCAGCTCAGGACAGATCCCTGGCTCAAAATAGCTTCCTACTGATGGGAAATATGGCTACATCCTATGCACAAACATAGATCACCAGGCCCGCTCTGGAAGGAAGGAAGCTGCCACCATAGAGAAAAACTATTGCCCAGAGGAATGGAGGTTATCCTGAGTCTGCTTGCCCATATGCATCCATTTCTGCAGCCCTTGTTAATGAACTGGCCACTTCTCACCCGTCTTGAAGAGCCACACAACCAGCAGCCTGCTGGATGGAAAGCAAAGTGTGACCCAAAAGATGGTACAGTACCACTGTCCTGCTTCAGGCATTTCTCCAGGAAGTGTTCCCTTCACAAAAGAAAACTTTGTTTACCATTCGCAAGAGCAGACTCATTGTCCATCTGTGAGAGTCCTAATCAACATATTACAGGTCTGACTGGGTTTGTATGGCTAACAGGCCCTTTTAATTATTAGTTACACAGACACAACCTCAGAAAACTTTAAATACCTAGAAAACAGTTTCTGCCTTATAAAACATGATTTTTTTTTAATTCAAGTATTTTCTGACACAAAGGAGAAAGACCCAAGCAGCCTGATATGTCTGTCATTTCTAAATGATGTATTTACACCAAAGACCCATTTCAAGAAGCAAACGGCTTTAAAGGCTCGTGCTCCAAAGGAGTTAAAAACTATTTGTGCTTGCTAGCGGGAATACAAAAGGCTCTTTCCAGGCAGGTATTTCCAAGGCCTATTGATTTTTTCTTCCCCCTAACAGGAAACACTGTTTTCCCATTTTCCTTCCTGTGACAGACCAGTTAATGATAAAGAATGTCCTGTGCTCAAAGGAAATTCCACTTGCATTCAAGAGCTCCCTCTTTATCTGTTTACTCTTCTGTCTTTTCTTTCTCCCCCCTCTCTGCCCCTATCCTTAAATTTCCATGCTCAGCCACACTCAAGAATAGGGCTGTTGTGATGGGAGTTGTGGGATGTTTTAATCCTAATGGGAGCCTTCTTCAAAGTAGCGCCCTGGCCAGCACAGTTATGACTCCAGCTTAGCTGTCTCGTTCAGGAATGCTTGCAACACCCTCCCTGCAGCATGTTTCATCCTTAGGGAAAGGGTGGTGGGGCACATCACAGATGTTTGGTGTAACAGAAACTCCACAAAATCACTGCTCCTGCTGAAAGTTTCCACTCCGAACAACCAGAAAGCTCTGAACTTCCAGAGCCCAAATGTCAGAGCACACTGGGATTATCTCACAAGCATATTGCAACAAGGAACTGGGTGTACTGCAGCTGAGATGGCTGGTGAACAAATCAGCTATACGTGCATTTTGGGTGAGTGTGTCACACAGAGCGTTTAGGACTAACCTGTGCCTATTTAGATCAGTGGCCCAAAGCACTATGACAATGCCTGGGGATGAAAGCAGTGTAGCCTGATTACTTTTCTCTCTACTCCTTGGCTCTTAAAGAGGCTTGATTAAGAAAATATTCTGTAATAATGGTCCTATACTCAGGAAAGTCTCATTTTCGTTCAGACATTATTTTTCATTGCTAACCCAAGAGCCTTACAGTCCCTGCGGAATTGAAGAGGCCAGATAATTTCAGGGTTAAACAAGCTTTAATGACTATCACATGTATGGAACCTTAAACCTAGTATTAAAAATTATTTTTTTTAAGTGGCATCTCTTCCTTTTTTAATTTAAAATAACCATCCAGGTGGTTTCCTAAGGATTTCTTTGCAAATTGCTTCCAGTGAACCCTTTCAGTTACAGACCACTGCAAACCCATGTGGTGTTATTCAGCATTCATTTCAACTTGGGTGTCCCGTGTTTGTGAAGCGGACAGAGGGACCATCTTCACACGAGCCTACGCAGAGACGCTGTGGGTTCTGAGCCTGCTGGCTGTCACCAGCGAGGACATAAGGATGTGTAGATCCACCAACTTCAGCAATGAGCGCATTTTTCAAATTGATAATGTGATAGTGGAACATATATTCCCAAGTCACTCAGGTGCTTCTGAAAAAGCTGCTTTTCTTTGAGGACACTCAGTCCCAAGTGCTCAGCACTGAGCTGTGCTAGATGTAGACCAGGCTTTTTCATGAGCTCTCCAAAGTATCTAGAAATGTCCTTTGTGAGAACTGCCTTATACTTCTTGCACTTGAGCAGTGTAATAAAATGGATAGGACTCAAAGATCCTTTTGGGTCCCTTCCAACTCTGGATAGTCGATGATTCTATAATCTACATCTAAATGAATCCTGGAACGAAGATCTCCCCCTCTCACTTACATGCCCAAAAGCACTACTAGGTTAGAAATGCACTTATGAAAATATTAAAGGAAAAAGAACAAGAATTTTGGGTAGAAAAGCTCTGGAGACAAATGTTCTGCAACAAGCCATGCATATAGGCAATGGGTGTGATGGCAGTGGATATCTCCACTTTCTTGCAACGAATCTTAACCAAAATTTTCCATAACAATCTCAAGACAAGAACTTCTTCTCAGGTGATGCTCTGAAGCAGGTTAGTGTCATTTGGGATCCTGCTTTTAGCACCTGGGACGTTAAACCATGAGGAAATAAATGGAACATAGCCTATATACCTTCATCAAATAGTTGTGCACTAATGATGAGCAGCTGACCTGGAAGTGAAGAGCCCTGTACCCAATTATGTATCAATGAGTCATCCAGTCCAAGGAGCCAGCTATTTTATTACAGCTCTAAGCCACAAATACCGTAGACAAATAATGCAGCAATTTATGCAAAATAATAAATAATGTTTTACATCTCTACAGAACCTTTCACCCTAAAAGATCCCAAAGCACCTCCCGGGCTGGCCATAAAAAGTAATTCAATGCAATCACCCGCGTAAGAGTGAAGAGGAGAGATGTTGACTAAGGACACAAGTAAACAGCTGCAATTATTTTAAAAATGCTGTGTAATCTTTAACATTCATCCATAATGAAAAGGAGATTCTCCAGTGTGATTCTGATTGCTGTAATGGATAATTAGTCTATGCTTGGTGAAGAGTGATGCCATCACTATTTTTAGTGTTGCACAAAGACTTTTTGCCAATCATTTGTGTAGCCTAAATATTTTGATTCCCCACCTCACATATCTTACTATTTAATGTAAAACTTCACAGGCTTTATCCTAGACCTATTTTAAAACTTGCTTCCCATATAGTTGCATCTCAGCTCCTACAATAGGAGAAAGGGTCTGTTTTTTTATGTTCTTTTTGTTGTGCTTCTAAAAGACAAAAAAGTAATCTGAAATTGCCAAGTGTGGATTAAAAGAGCAAACTCATATGCTGAAGTGAAATCTGTGCTGTGGAGCACAGTGTGATAAGCACTGAATAATAGTATGGATAAGCTCTAGCACAATCACCTCTGTCATCTTCAAGGTTTTTTTTGTTTTGTTTTTGTTTTTTGTAGCCTCTTTTTTATTTTTCCAGCATGACAAAAATAATCAAGATTCTAATGAAGCTTTTAAAAAATAGGCAAAGCTCTAGGGCTCAGCTGAATTTGGAAAAGGAGAATTCTAGGACTCGGATCACCCTCAACACAGCAGTTTTGATTTACAATGCTATGTGATAGAAACACCCAAGGTCACTTCTTTTTAAAGATGAGTCCTTTCTTTTTAGTAATCCAGCTGACAGTTCAGTATTTACTTCATGGAAGTAAACAGCTGTATCTGATCACTGGGAAATATTTGCTGGACTCTTACTGGACAAATTGGCTTTAGTTTTGAAGCCTCATGAATTATAGGTAGCTGAGCAATCCTGCTGGTCCTGGCTCATCCTCAGGTACACAGTTAATATTATTCAATTGCTGTCAGGATGCTGAGAACTCATTATGGCAGTGCTACCATTTTCAACTTGGCTCCATCCAAAAGGTCTGAATTTAATCTATATGTAGCATCTTGTCACCGAAACTACAGCCTCATTTAGTACAGATTAGAATTCTTCTGTGTTTGTTACAAAACAAAGAAGTCTGCAACAAGGAGACTGAGACTGAGTCCCAACTCAGGGCCAGCCTGCAATTCCCTTTTGCAGGATCCCACTGACGTATAACATAATGTTTTCAGTGTCAGCCGTAAGAATTAAAACTCAATTTTTGACGACATAAAGCTATTACTTGATTAGTCATTTTATTTAAGAGGGAAAAAATATTGCCTTTTCAGATTTTTTTTTCTGTTTTTACTGGTGTATTTTTTTTCTATGAGAGTTAAACAAGAAATACTAGTTTGATTTCCTTCATTGCAACTTCTCCTGTCACAGACTCATTATCTGAGAGATCCTTTCTGAAACTGAGTGAGGTCCATCTGTACTCACTTTTGTTTTTAGGATTTACATGCAATGTTTAGTCCTCTGCAGCCTTTCTTCTGGAAAAGAGTGACTCTGTATTATCTCTAAACGTATTCAAAATAAACAGACTTCTCACACACTCATTCAGATCTTTCAGGACTCTAAAAGTAAAAGATCTACATTTACTGGCTTCAGAGCCAGAGTTACACCATCAGTTTTGCTTTGATGATAAATGAAAGAGAAAATATTTCTAATTTGACTTCCTCATTCAGTGGTGCGGGATGCTGTTTTATACCAGTTTCTATGTGTCAAAATGAACAACTTTTCCAGTCTTGCATTGAAAAGCAGAATGCAGTCTAACTAGAAATCATGCATGTACATGGAAATATGCAGTGAGTAAGAGCATATTCCACACAAACTGTGCCTACTGAATTTACACTTGGGAACAGGCATCTGTTTGGACACTTTCTGACTCTAGCCTGCTCCTGCCACTGTGCAAGCCCAAATTCTCCATGTTTATCCTTACTGACCACAGTCCATGTCAATGAGGCACTCCTGTGAATTCTAGACTGGAAAAACTGCACTGGCGCGCTGGCATCCCTGGTGATTTTTCACATAAGGATAGAAGATTAACTTTCTATTGAAGAATGAAACACGGTCAGCTCAATTTTATAAATCCCAAGAAACTAGACTTTAATTTGTTTAAATTAGAAAAAAAGATTTATTATGGAAACAGGATAAACAAATTAAAACAATGATGACTAACCCATCTGAGAACCTGCAGAGTTCACTTACAGCCCAAGATTCCCTCTAGCGTGAGTGGAAACTTCTGTGAATGTAGCTGAATGGCTCTAATGCAAAAGAAGCAGCACCTAGATCAGTTTCCCAGTGTAAGTGGGATGTTATGTGTTTAACCTTCCAGACCCTGAGACTGCACCATTTCTCACCCGCATCCCTAAAACTTTCCCTTTGCTTCTTCCTTAGTTTCTCAGGGTTTTGAAACTTTCTGCTGCCTTTGTCCCTCGTGTTCGTATTTCCACATGTTAATTATTCTGCACAGAGATGCCAATCTGAATTCAGCCTGAAACCACTCCAGGGCTTATATATTCTTGTAATTGCTTCATAACTGGAACATGTGTCTCACCACCCTGCAACGTCAATAGTTGCAACATCATTTTCTCTGGCTTTTACCAATGCAATTTTACCTCTTTCATATCTGTCCAGACTGCTGCTGCAAAGACCATTTTTCTAACACTTTGCCTTGAACATGTCAGCTCTTTCTTTGTCCTTTAATTAGCACAGTCCTTCCTCTTGAGAAGCTGTTTTCTTTCATTTTCTAGACCCTTGTAACCATCCTCCCCACACCTTCCCCAGCATGTTTCCTTAATAGAGCAGTCCATCGTGCCAGCCTAACACCTCTCAATGCCTCTGGAAAGCCATTTTCCTGACATAACATTATTTAAGACTGCCTGTACCTTGAAAGCAAGCAGATCATTGCAGAAGTTTGCTGTCAGCCCATCACCACTTACAACCACTCACAAGCCCTCCTTCTGCATCACCATATAGGGATGATGAACTGCTGCTTCTTCTAGAAATTTTTATTAGTTCCCCCAGGCACAGCCTTGCATTTTTTAATATTGAATTTCATTCCATTACAATTAGTTCAGTACTCAAAGATCATCCAGGTTTTTTTTGGTGGTGCTTTTTTTTCCTCTTTTTTTTGTTTGTTTGTTTGTTTGTTTGTGTGTGTGTGTGTGTGTGTAATATCCAGTTCCTTCTCTATATTGCCAATGTCTCCAAATCCTGCATCACCAGCAGAACTTGTTATGCTTGCATTACAGTTATTAATGAAAACATTATACAAAATTGGGTCTGCACTGAACTTCATGCAACTCCACAAGAAACCCCTTCCAACCCAACACCTTCCCATTCAACTCCATCCTCATTCTTTCTGCAAACAAACCTCATTTTAAGCATGCTAGGTGTAGCCTACCTGCCCTGTTTCCTAGAGTAGACTCCCCCATGCTAGTTATGGTTCTTGAGATTTCAAGAAGCACCCATTCTTGAGATTTTTCTTTACTGATAGAATGGGATGAGCAACCTTTATGGGAGGTTTTAAGATAAATATTTTAATTGCAATGTAAATAAGTAGCACAAATACTACTGAAGCGTTTAAGACACATTTCAGATGTCTACCAACCTTCACATCTTTATTAGAAGAACTTTGCATCTGCGCTCCAAAGAACCAAGAAGCTCTCTATGGGACAGCATGCCATCCTGTACTGATTACCCTCGTTACTGGGAGGTAACTGGGAAGAATAATTCTGTGGAATTTAAAAAGAGTTTTGAGGAATGCCACAAAAACGGATGGCTTGCTTACTTGATTAATGCCATGATCTCTGATTGTAAATCTACAGTTGCTTTCACAGGAAATTATTTCACAAACTTCACTTCTGGGTGTTGCTTAACATCTAGCACCGACTCCACTATAAACTCACACATATGATTTATCTGGTGGCCAGCGTGTGTGGGAGGAAAGATCTAGGAGTCTGACAAAACTTCACTCCTTTTAGCTCTCAGGCCATCACATGCCGAAATCTTGACTGCTACGCTCCATAGCCTGTTTGTAAATCCTCAGCCAATGCAAACTATTAATACTGAGCTTGCACTAAGTGAGTGCAAAATGAAAGTGATTAGGCACATCCTTTAAAAAAAAAAATTACACAGACACATTTTACTAGCTCTAAATGTTAAACCAGCCGATTACATCATACCAACACAGTAAAATTTACTCTGAGGTTACCAAGGAAACTGTTTTTGCTAAATAACAACGGAGTCCCTTCATTTAATCTGAATTCACACAAGATTCAAGTTTAGCTTAATCTCACTTCACAGAAATCTCATGCTGTAATTCCACGGTGTCTGTTTGGACCGGCTGGGATGCTCAGCAGTCAGTTCAGAGGGAAAAGCTCTCTGGGGACTGCAGCAAGGCTTTCTCGAATGCGGGGCCCTTGTCTGTTGTATTTGCTGTTCTTGGTGGCCTGCCAGCAGCCCCAAATTTGGCAAGCCTCCGAGCACAATCTGCAGTCGGGTTGCTTGATTATCATTAATGTTATTATTTTTATTGGTTCAGTTAATATGTTTTCACTTTGTTGTGTTTTAATTTTGCTTTGGTTGTCAGTGTTGCCTATTCTGTATTTCCAGCTTGAAGAGAGTGCAGATAGGCCATGGACAGCCACCACAGTAAGCAACAGTTACCAGCACAGTTCTTGTTCCTCTCTACTTTGGAGGTCAACTCATGAAATCTCTGTTTGTTTTCATCTGATTCCTTAGTTGGTCAACATTTTCATAGTGTTCAAACAAAAGGTATTAAATACTTGCAATTACTATTCAAAGTTAAGAAAAGGAAGCTGCAAGTACCCAAAAGCATCCTCAGGGATTTAGTCAAATGGCAGCTGATCAGGTAAACAGAGCACAAACCCAGAATAAACTCCAGGATCACTGATGTGATTTCATCTACCTAGCTGTTATCCTCATAGTACACATACGTACAGGCACGCATCTCAGAAGCACACCCTGAGATAACAGATACTATCACATAGAAAGCATTATATATTTACTAGGAATGTAACTATGTAAAAGATAAAGTTGACTTAAAAGAATACTAGCGAATGAATGACAATAAAATTTATATTTACAGATGCATCTTCATTTTCATACTCAACCCCCTCCCCCCTTTTTTTTTTAAGATACTTCTGAAACCTTCCAAAATGTTCTCTTTTTAGGCTGAAATACTGAAAACCTGGTCTTTGCCAGATAATGAATATTTTAAAAAATATTTCCTTGAACCATTTTGCCTCTCTTTTATAAGGGCAGTGAAAAGTGTAAAGAGTTCTACAGTTAGAAACACTGGGAGAAGTTAAACTTTTCCATGAAAACAGTCCACTTAAAAAAAAAAATAAGGCTTTAGAGGGTATTGATAGAAATTAGGTTTCACTTGGTAAAGTCCTTCAAAGTTTTGTTTTGTTTTGTTTAGGGCAATTATGTTTTCCACAAGTTTTCTTGCTAAGCTTTAAATCATGCACCTTAGAAAAACAACTCTATTTTTCATTTCAGCTAGCTCAGCTTCTATAAAAAATTTATAGGGACTAAGAAAAAGGTCTGTAACCTGCAGAGTGCTAGTGAATTTAGAAAGAAGCATAGATGAGACAGAGTCTGATATGCTGTCTGGAGCTCAGCTCAGTTAATTCACAAGAAATGCTTTCATACAAGAGCTTTCTGTTTTGTCTTCTCACACATACATTGTCTTCTCACACATCTAATCTGTTGGCTCTCCCAGTCTATGATACCAATTTTATTCTTCCTGTTCTCACTCACTCAGCCTTTTCCAGGCTATATCTGTGACCTCCCTGGTTCTTCTGCTCCATTCTACCCTATTCCTGTCCAGTAAAAATACCAGCTCCTTTTTCAGAGGAGAAATTCTCAACACAGTTTGTCTGTTTTCAAATCCCAACCGCTCACAAACTTCATATTGCCTATGTGTACAGAGCTAATAAGCAGTAGAATCAGCACAAGTGACCATCTGTGTTACCTCCTCTGTTCAAACATGTTTCCACTGAGCTAAGCTTTCTCACCTGCACACGAATGTGCATCTGCTCAGGAGTCATGCCTCTCGTTCAGGATGCTTGCTAACAACATTATCTCAGTTGGAAATCACCAGGACCAATGCATCTTTACAAACTGCTTTAGGAAACATGTTTTTAGCCAGATAGCACTGCAGGCAGCAGGTTGAAAATAGACCAGAGGGTCAAAGGGATATAAATAGAACAAAACAACAAGAATCCTTTTTTTTTTTTTCCCTATCATCAAAATAGTCTTAATGGCTGAATAAATTCTAAATTCTTTTTTTACAGTATAAACTTACTAAAAATGTTTTTCAAACATTTACCACAAGGTGCCAGCAGTTCTTTAATGCTTTTTTATTTTCAGTTCCTTCTGTATGTATTCAAAGCAGTGGTGCAACATGGAAAAGACTTCAGGCAGTAAACTTCTAAGGAACATGAATGACTGGATCAGAGACCACCGATAGGAACAAGATTCCACATATATAATAATACCATCAAAAGAAAAGTGAAGACAAAGATCAAGTTATTTGTGCAGAGATATGAAGCATGTCAGTCGTGGTCATTTAGGGTTTGTCTGAACTTTGAAACCAGACCTACTATATACGTAGGTTGCTCTGAAACTAATGCCTCCTATCTATTCTCAGGCAAACTACATCAGATACAAAGAACACAATAACACTGATAGAGAAAATTCTCAGTTACAAAACACCATTTTTCATGATTGTCACCACCGCAACAGCCTGCGTGCCAAGCTCCTAAAAATCTTCATGTTCATCCAGAACTTGGCTTGTCTTTCACATCACTATTACTACTGCTGAAATGCACCAACCACCACCTCGCTGTGCTCACATTCCGTTCGGTTTCCATAAGCCTTTAGCAAGCATCAATGAATGTCACTGGGAGCAATTTTTTCTGCATGTAAGAATTCAATTGCATACCTCTGCTTCATACACACTTCCATGTCAGAAGCCATTTTGTCAGACTGCCCTTCAGCTGCCATCTGTCACACAGAAACAAAACGTAATAGAATACTGGTGGCAGGATTCAACCTGTACTGCCGTACCACCAACATCCACCTCTGATGGATGGCCAATATCATAAAATGAAAGGCATTACTTTTGGAGCAGCACTCACAGCTCAGCCTATGGTGAGGATACTCAGCTACTAATGTCTGTTTTACCTAGATCTTATTCTCTGCAAATATTAGTGTGAGGGAGTAAATACCTCATACAATATCGCTACAAGCACTCTCTTTGGATTATAACCCCTCCTAAAATTTGCACAATATTGCTGTAAGCTACTTATCAGAGGTCTGAACTCAAATGAGAAAATGAGGTGTGCTATGCAAAGTCATCTGCCATTTCTAAGTGTATTAATATCAAAATGTCTGTTAGGACTTACTGCAGGTAAATGTTTTCCTATTCATTTTGGCTGGACAGTGTTGATCCTAGTGCTCACTACTGTTAAGTAACTACGTTGGTGAAGATTTACCAGTATTTAAATATCAAAAACAGACTTTCAACAATGAAATAAGAATAATTCAGTACCAGAACAGCAGGACTTATAAGAGGCTGCCTTCTCAGTCTGTTTTATTACATTTTCAATCATGTAGCTATAACATGAAAGGTTATTATAAAAGTGACCTGAAAGTATCCATACATGTTATTGACACTCCATTAAGTCTTAATATTTTATATGCATGCAGCTCTTTCCACTCAGAAAGAGTCACAAAGCAATTTACAAACAATATATGCAGAACTAACTTGAGACATTTAATGCAATATGGTTTTCCTTCACAGAGATACATGACTAAACATCCCCAATGAGTAATATGGCTAGCAGCCATAACAGCCTCAGGCTGTGATCTGGTCTGCTCTCATAAGCTAAACAGGGTTAGTCTTGGCCAAATGCATTTGGGAGCCCTCCAAGGAAATCCCAGGGTGCTTCAGGAAGCAGAGCTGGTGATTCAGTAGGTGGCATACTTCCCCTGGAGTCAGCACCGAAGCAACTGCAAGAGAAGTGTTGGTAGGTGCAACACAATTAACCAAATGGGATTTCAGGCTGAGTCTGGCCATTTGTCACACTGTCATGATTTATTGGGGATGCTATAGATTCTGCAATTAACAAAAATAAAGAAAAAAAAGAAAGAAAAAGAGTCAGTGCTGAACAGTCCTCCTTCTGCAGAGGTCATTTAGCTTGGAGAAGTTGACAGAATTTATTTTCAAGTTTTTCAGTTGCAAATGTTTTGTTTCAAATGGGAACCATGTGTATATGTTGCTGTACTTCCTGGTCCTCACCATCACGGGGTGAATTTTTTGCCTCCCACCCACATTGTTAAACAAAGTGATTACAGAGTTCTCTCGGTGTGCAAATTCCTTCCTTTGCCTCAGCACTGGTAGCTCCATCTGAAGCACCACATTCGCTTTTAAGCACTGTTCCTAGTTAACACTGGGCCAGCCAGAGAGAACTCTCTATAGAGTTCAGAAAAGAGAGTAAGAACACACTGAGCAGGTTAGTCAGTGTGTGGAAGACCAGACAGAGAATGAACATGGCACATTTTCAAATACACAAGAGGCTGCTGAAGACAGGAAGAAGGAATACAGTACTTTTTCCCTATCTGTACCAAGTAGAAACAGAAATAAAGGGAACTTACGTTTGTTCCAAAGAGTGTTCAGGTTAGAATCAAAAGAAAAAAAAATCTGAAAGTAAATGCAGTTAAGTACAGCAATTGAATGTTGGGATGCATGCCCTCCATTTCTGGAGGTTGTCAAAAATATATTAGAGATATTTCTGTCAGAAATGATGTAGATGTTACTTAATTCTACTTTGAGTAGAGGATTAGATGGTCACTTGAAGTCCCCTCCAGCTATATAGTTCAGTGATTCCATAATTTTTATGAAAGGAAAATATTTATAGCTTTGGTATTACAGATTTCTTCCTATTTGTATCAAGTTTAAAATAATAACATTTCCAGTCCACACCTAACAAAAATAAATCTTAAAATACATCACATTTGATATTGTCAGGAAACCATGCTGGGATTTTAAGGGATTTACAGCTAAAATTACACACTTCAGAAAAATGTATGCAAAATAAATGTTGTGATCTCTCTCTCTTTTTTTCCTTTTTTTTCCATATAGCATAACCAGAGGTTTGAACTCTTCTTTTCTTGAAAAGTCACAGAGAAAAGCTAAGTTTCACATCTGAATCAACGATCAGTGTCACAAACTATAAAGAACCTACTACGTTTTTATTTATTTATTTATTTAAAAAACAAAAGAGAGAATAAAGGGACAAAGAGGAGACCCTCCCTGAAGCATACGTACAACCTCAGCAAGCACACCAGCTTTTCCTGGAGTTTTCTCACCAGTTGCATACTACTGAGCTGCAGAATTGTAGGCATTTTGTGTGCCTCCCCAGTACATAAGTTTCAGTGTTCACAACACTTTAGCTGACAAGGCATCTTACACTCTGTGGTAGAAAGCTAAAGATGAACGTAACCCCACAGAATATATTGCTAAATTTTAGGTTAAATATCCTTGAAACTCCCTCTCCGTTTTCTCTTCTTGTTTTTTTCCTCGTTTGAACTGAGAGTCAAATAATAGTACAAAAGAACTCAGTGATGTGGATGACCTGGGTAGAAAATTTTTGCCAAGTCATTTTTTGGGGGGAAGATCTCATGGGTAGATCACTGCCATACTGGCAAGAGATAAAGAGGCAGCATACCTATAAGAACAAGAAAGTTTGACATACACTGGCTTGTGGCCCTGAGAAAAAACATGCCTTGTGGTTACAACACTGAGCACAGGGACCCAGGGCTGTGGAGAGGAAGCCATCCTTGGTCATTTGATTGCTCCCGTGCTCAAGAGAAAGGGACCTCATTTACTACAGTACGTATATCTATTTCAAAATACTCCTGTTCCTTGCCACGATTTCTTTTCTAATTCAGGACAAAAATAAAGCCCCCGTGCTTTTGCTTAGCAAACTGTCTCAAACCAGAAAAAGGCCACAAATGTTAGATTCCTTGTGAACTTTAAAATGCATCTTTTCTACTGCTTAAGACTTTCAAAAACGTAGTTAGGACTACACGCATCTGCTAACTGCCTTTGTTAGTCTGCAGGCACATCATCAAATCTGTTAGGAAAATAGCCTCACAGGAGAAAGCATAGTTTATTCTTCGATGAATGGCTCTTAACTGAGATTTACGGTACAGACAGATTACAAGCTTTACTTTCTCCGCAGAAAGCAACAAAGAATAGAGCTCTGCTAAACAAAATATTCAAACAATTTAAGATCCTAAAGGAAAAAAAAGCCTCTCCTCTTCTTGGCTCGACAGTTTTGATACCTTAATGACTGTAACACGCTAACAGCTGTGGGAAAACTGACATTAAAAAAATAACCAGCCCAGAAACATGGTCTGTGTACAACATCTTTGAGCTCTTATGTTTTATTAGCAATTTGGATTCGTTACTGTTTTAAGGAGGAAGGAAGGGAGGTAGATGTTCCTGAGAGTTGTTTCTCTAAATGTATTAACCAGAGATTTCCAAGCACGATTTAATGTAACACAACCCAAGCCTTAAAACTGGAGAACGGGTGAGATGTCACCATTTATCCCTTCATTGAAATTCATGCTCCAGCACAAGAGGTCAAGGCAGGTATTTGAGCGATCTTCCTTATGAAAATGAGATGACCTCCTTTCATCCCAAAGCATGCTCTGATCACGTCTCCCCTCCATTCCAGCCTCGTGCAGGCGGCAGCCCACAGCTACCACACTGTCACCTTCCTTTTGAATTATGATGCTCTGAAAGAGTGCTGTAGTATTTAATAGCCTGAGATCACAGGCTCTCCTGACACAGTACTTAACCAGGTTCTGTCTTTCTTTCAGTGTGCTCATTATTTGTACATGGTCTATGACATCTAGGGGGAATATGTTATCACAGAAGTTCTCGCTTTCTCCCTATGCTTGCTCTTCCATTGTATTTATCTCTCTCACTCGACAGGTTCTTGATGGTGCTGTCAATTTCGTCAAGAAAGAGCATTAGCACAGATTTGGGAGGCCCTGCTCGCTAATCTTTCACAAATCCTAAGGTGCCCTTTAGGATTTAAAACAACTGAAGTCTGGAAATGACTTATGTGCTGAAGCTCAACACCCACCTCCCGATCATCCCATTAGAAATCCCTCGAAGACTGCGCTCAGACTTCATCAGTCTCCACTCATCAGACCTCAGGGTGGGGAAACGGACATGATGAGTATTCAGAAATATTACGCACAGGGACACTGAGACAATGTCTTGTAATAGAGCCTTAGAAGGGAATAGTCCTGCTTAATTACAGCCACACTGAAGCTGTGCTTTGGGAGGAATACAAACAAGATGGATAAAAAGCTGAGCTGCGAAATGCATTTCTTTTGCCCTTATAGGGTTGGAGATACCCATTTTGTTACACCCAGAAGAGTCTGTTGTTTTGTTTTTAATGCCTTGCTTCCCTTCCCAGCTCCCTTCCTCACTAGAATAGGACTGAACTGCCCAATGACACTTTATTATCTGAGTACGTTACGAATTCATTTTTACTCAAATGTAAAGGCCAGCAATTATTCTTATAAGTCATACAGCTGTCTAGTAGAAGACAAATTCTCTCTTTTTAATTCCAATTTACATTCAGATCATGGGTGTTATATCCTCTTGTCCTGATGAGAGAGGCTTGTAGGATCCACAGCTCTGTATCAAGCAGTACTGGGGATGGTCTGAGTGGGATAGTCCAAAAAACTATGAATGAGCTTGGGAAATAGTCCACAGCCGGTGAACACATCCTTGCTGTGCAGAAACCCATCTGTCAGTTAACAAACTCATCTACTTCTTGGGAATGTAATTGCTAACTCCTGTGACAATGACAGTCTGGGTTGCTACATTCAGATTTGTTCAGAATTATTTTGTGGTCTTACAATATCATGTACAGTATTACTTTAATAATGTATGATAGATGCTTAGATGCCTGAAATGATTGATCTCTTTATTCAGGAGAAGTTCTGTTAACTATGTAAGTAGTCAATAGATTCATCTAGGTTAGAAAAGACCTTCAAGATCATCAAGTCTAGTGATACTACCCAGAGTATCTTCTCTTTGTGTTCGTGTCCAAACTCCTCTGATGAATACAGTTTTAATGAATCAGAAATGTTTGCTTCTCCGGCTTAAACAACTATCCCCATGTTATCCAAAGGATGTGAGATCTGGCATGCAGGCTGTTATTTTAAATCTTCCACCTCAATTCCATATCATCAGGAAAGAGGGCTTCATTGCAACCTTCCCCACGAACTACCATCATGCACCTGATATGTCACAGAGCACAGAAACAGATGACTCAACAGGGATCCCATTTGTAGCCCTTCACTGTCTTGCTGCTACAGACAGCTGAGCACCAGGTCAAATTCTGTTCCCCTCCTCAATTCTAAAAAGTTTTCTCTTCCGTTAATAGCCAGAGAGACCTTAAGTATCATGCTCAAATTGCCCTCATCTCACTCTGCTCTCACCTTTTAAAATCACTGTTAGTGGCTGGCCCCTGGCAACACAACAGTATTATAACTCAAACTTCCATGCAATAAATAGCTCAGATTTCCTTTAAAGGAACACATACACACAACAGACTATGGGTGCACAGAAGTTTTATGCATCTAGCAGTTTTTACATATTCCACTGTTATTCATTTAAGGCTGACCAAGTGGTCCTCAGGGGATGGCTTGCACAAGCATAACATTATAAGTGTTAATAGGAAACGGATCTGAACAAAGAACCGCATTTCCCCATTATATTGTGTTTCTGCTTTAGTACATCATGTTAGCTTCCGTCACAGCTGGCTGCTTTGCCTGTTGTTTCAGGGGCAACTATCATGTGCTCATAACTTTCCTTTTTTTCAGTGGTTTTATATGCACGTCCATGCATGTGGGATTCTTCCTTTGTTTTTAATACAAAGTGCTTATCTTACCACGTGCTTTGGAAAGCTTGTAGCATAAAATGAGCAACAGTTCAAAAATGACAAAAGAAGAATATGACCTGTGCTGCCACACTAGAGAGAAAAATAGAGTCCAGCCAGCACAAAACTATATACACAATATATATACAAAAATATAAAGCAATTTATTGGTTACTAATGTAAACAAAATAGCCAGAAAAGTGCAAGGCAAGTTCTTACTTTTTTGTTATTCAAACTCCCTTCAATAACATTCTGCTTTTTATGGGCCCTCAAACTAATTTCCTCCCGCTCAACACTTATGCAGCTTGTCCTGCAGAACAGCTTTACCCTTCTGTTGTTGAGAGGAAAAATCCTCACAAAGAAGACCCAACAGCATCAGAACGTATGTACACTTGGGGAACTGCCTTGTGGGAAGTCAGAAGAGGACAAATCTCATCATACTGTCTAACTCCTCTACTGACGTTTGCAAAGAAGCTGAGGCAGCCAGGTGGGCATACATCCTGTGTTGCTTCCATGGTTTTGCAGACAATTGCTCATGCACACAGCGATGGAGTTCATGAGTGAGACTGCTCCTCTGCAAAAGCAAAAGGGGCAGCAGGCCTGATTGCACATGTAGAAATGGCCAATATGGCTGCGCAAGACCAACTATATACCAATGAATCAATGTCTATGTTTCCACAGTTCAACATACAATGCTTCCTAAAGTAAGCAACTTTTTTAAAAAACTCCCAAGTGTTCTCACACATGCTGGTTGTAATGTAATGGGGACCACTCCTTCACACTGAACTTTGCAGTGAAGTTACACCCTTAGCATGGCATGACTAATTACCTTTCCCCAGGCGTATCTCATGTCAGTGTACAACATGTAAAGGGGTAAAGTCTTTCATACTCCCAAGGACTTGCTAATTAAAAAAGACTATATTTGCAGCGCCACATTTTCATAGGACTTCAGTAGACTTCTAGATACAACTAATAAGGACAGAAAATAAACCTTTCAAAAGAAGGAATTTTCAGAGAAAGGTTTATTTCAGTCTCCAGAGAAGTTCCACCGGTAACAAAAAGTCCCAAGTTTTTTCAAACAACACTCAGTCTCTCAACCCTATTTCATCTTCTTCAATGTACAGTCCAAGGAGTAGACTTTCCCCCAGGTTTCTTGCTTTTAAAGACCGATTTCTAAATGAGGCATGACTCCTTTCAGTATGACAGCTTGTAAAAATCACTCTGGAGGTACAGTTTCCCTTTTAAGGAAGCAGCTTAGCCACTCCTTTATCCCCAGAATGCATACATCTCATCCCTGCCGGCAATAGTTATCATCTGCAGTATTTCCCATTCCTCAAATTTGCTTTTGAGTGAAATGTCAGCCACATCAATCCGACCCATACATGCACAGACTCAGCAGAAACATTTGGTGTGCTTTCAGAACACAGTATCAAAAGAGATACTAAGTTACCAGAAAAGATTAAATTAGGAAAAAAAAAAAAACTAAAACATTTCAGCCACGTTGTCCATTAGTTGCCATGGAGTCAATCTGCAATCTCTAAATAACCCATGCCAATATTAATAAGTGTAGGTGAAGGGTGGTTAAAAATATTTTACCAAATTTGGAAAATAAGTGTGCCTTTGAAAAACTAGAACTTTTGTGATTCCTCATTTTCACAAAAAGAAAATGCTTTCCATGAGAACACTGTGATTTATTTTTTTAAAACAGTAGAATATTGTGTTGTGTCAAATGAAAAGTCTGATATTCCCAATTAACATTTTTTGTTTTGTTTTATTAATAAATAAATAAATAAAAATCTGAACAATATGAAGAACACCCTCTTTTTTTTTAGAGATAGGCCCCATTATTACACCATTGTGCTGGGACACTCAGGTGGATACCATAGTCCACATTCAACTCCCTGGAAACTATGCTCCCTGGAATAGGTTATGCTAAAATTTCTTAAGTGTTATTACTTGAATTGCTACTACCAGTCATGAATGCAGTTTTGGAGTATTCATGATTCTAACAGTGGTCTACAACTGGGTCTACATCACTAAATTGCTTCTATTTCAGTGTCAAAGAGAACTTAAATTAAGCATGCAGAAGTCAGATGTAGTTTGACTAGTGTTTTAGAAGTACGTAATAGAAATATATAGAGAGCATAGTAGAAATTTGCACTCTAATCAGCCAAAACATATTTTTTGTATTTTAATGTCAGCATTCTATTACACTAGCAACTAATCTATAAGTCCTATGGGTTGATTATGGATTTTTATTAATTTATTTATTGTAAAATACATTTATCATTAGAAGAGCTGACGTGAAGCTTGCTCAATTACTGGTGGAGTGACTCTAGAGTTCAGTGTGATTTTAGTGATGATGGAGAAATAAGTATTTTATGGATTGTTCTAAGTCCCTGATCTTCCTGCTACAAAAGACATCCAAGCTATTGTGCTCATTTTCAGCATCTTAAGGCACTTCATTTTATAAGCAAGAGGTTATTGGAAAGAGGTGGCAGTTAATATTCTTCCTCTTTTCCACTACACAGTCAGCTAAAGGACAGGAAAGGTAATTAAGGAGGATGATACTGTATGCCACGCATTTCTGAATTTTCTGATAATTAAACTTGGACTGTATGGATGATGTGTTCAGTTCATGGCTACAGCCCAAGTGACTTCAGCCCTTCCTTAACTGCAAACTGTGCAGTAAACCCACTGAAGCCACACGGTCTCCATATTAGCAACAAAAACAATCTTCAGGGAGGAAAACTTAAAGGACTCTGGAAAAATCAGTGTAATAAAGTTAGTAAACAGTACATTCAGAAAATTTATCACTGCACTTAACATATTTTTTTGAGGACCTATACCATATTGTCACTCATAAGAAAGTAAGTTAAATACCAGCTTTTTAATAAGGAAAAACAAACAAACAAGAAAACTAAAAAACCCACATAGGATCAAAAAATTCAGAGTCTTTTGAATGTTTATTTCAAGTTCTGTTGACTAAAGTCACTGATGACTCTTGTCATAAAGTTCATAATTGTTAAGTTAAATTGACAAACTAGACCTGGTAGCTTTACATTCTGCTATAGAATCAATGCCCTCTCTCAAAGCCTCTGAACTTCCTGTATTGCTCATATTCAGCATTAAAAATTCTCAAAAAGATTCTGACCTTGCAAGACTTCACATGAACTACACTGGGCATTAAACCCCACTCATACATTTCCAACAAATTGCAGTAACGGGGTTAAAGTTCTGCCCAAAGCTTTGGAAACTGCTCCCTGGCACTTTGCAAGGCAACAGTAACATTTTAGGAAAAGAAATGGCATTACAAAAATACCACGTCTTGCTCTGTAAAATTTCAGATCTGAGCTTTCTACGGTTTACTTATTTTTTGGTGAAAAAGACTTCAAGAAATCTCAAATAGGAATTTTGCAAACTGAAGAGATAAAACCTAGATTTTTGTTGTGATAATATGATGATGTGATAATTATCTCTATGATACACCAACAGCATCAACATTCAGCCTACTTTTCCTACTAGCATCCCTTTGTTTCCGCATACCAGTACATCCTTTCTAGTTCCCAGCACACTAATTTTCTTTACCCGTACTGCTCAAAAGGAGCTGATTCTTTTAAATGACAGTGAAGGACAAGCCACACAGACTACTTTTTTCAAAAGGATCACCTGTGAAAATCCTAAACACAATTATACAAGTATATAAACACTGATACACCTAAGTATGCATCCTAGTTATTCCCAATGTGTTCTGTCTGTTTTGAATCAGGTGCAGCTTGTTTTACAAGGGTATTTAGGACAGCAGCTGTCTATATTAACTGGCAGTGAGCACTCACAACGTTCAGAACATAAGTAATAATTATACCAAAATCAGCTAACTAGAAATGCCCTGTTTAGAGAAACAGTAAGCACAGAATTCTGGTGCCTAATTTCAGTCTTTGAAGTCTATTTAGAGATTTAATTTGTATTTTGTGAATTTATGCATGCCCTGAGTTAAAACACAGGCACGCTAGCATTTAATTTGCTCTTTACTATCTCTCCCTAAAGCTGATTTTCCCATACTTGCGGCTGCTATCCGTGCCCCTTTTACCTCCAGTTGCAAGACAGCTGTCAGCTTCTTCCCCTAACCCCAACATCGAGACTTGATATGGCCTTAGCATTACCTCCTGTTTTAATCAGCTTGGAGCCTGAGAAACCCAGTGTAAGTTCTCCTGGGAGCACTAGGAGCTGCATGTGGGCCAGCAGGGTAGACCTCCTTGAGCTGTCAATCTGAAACTGTCTTCTACATTTCTGTGTGAATCAGCGCAGACATGGGTGTTTTTTTCTTGGTAAAAGCCAGAGCCCTTCAACACAGCTGTGAGATCTGAATGATCTTTTTTAAAGAAGATACAGAATGCATAAAAAAGAAAAGATGCACTCAAATGCACACACAAACACTAAGCTCAGAGCAAAAAGCAATCAGGAGCCAAATGTGATGAGGGGGCACATTTGAGTAGCATTTTCCAAAGTGTTACACACAGAAAGTGGCTACCACTGTTATCCATTGCTGCAAAATATTCCAATGCAGCCTTTGAAATTGGGCTTACTTTTGGACTTCTAGTGCATGAAACAATCAACGTATTTGGGAACAGGAAAGCATGTCTCTGGAAAATTGCCCACAGAGCTGGTGGCAAGCCAGAAAATTGGCATCAAGTATTATGTCATTAGCAGGAACTACTGGCAATGCTCAAGCTGCATATGATGTGGTCTTGTCCACATCCCTTATTTTTTGCCTTATCTTTCATTAAAGAAGGTGCAGAATAAGTGATGCCAGCAATAGCAGATTTAAAAGCATTAGCAAGGCTATTGTACCTGCTCAGCAAATGGCCAGCAAATTATAACTAGCAGTTGATCATTCTGCTCAATCAGTGTTCAGTGTGTGCAAACAAAGAGATTTACAAACATAATAAAGCAATAAAAATATCTTCCGAGATACATCAGTGAATGAGTGTGTGACTGCACTACTAGCTGTGCCTCCACGTATCTAACCAGCCAGTTTAAGATGGCTGATTGGTTCCACTATATTACATAGGAGACTGACCAGCCAGAATTTTGTAAAATGAATTATACAGGCAAACACAGAGAGCCTCAAATATCAGCAACTATCCCCCTATCACTGTAACATGAGACAGATGCTCAGTCCAAAGCAGACCTCAGGGCACTAAGAGGAAAGTAGCACGAGATAGGAGTTTAGGCTCTGTTTTAAATCTGGCAAGCTGTAGTTGAAGATCAATGTTCCGCAGATCCTAATACTACTTATTTATTCTGCACAGTATGGAAAAATGCCTGAGCTGCCAAAAAGGTTGCACAGCGATGATGGGAAATTTGTACAAAGGAAGAAGTATTGAATATATGTCAGCATATAATACATCTACATTGCCCTCGTGTGCACTGATGACTGAAAAACCATGTCATAAAATATCTGTAAAGAAACAGCTTAGATATGGCAAGCCACTTGGTTTTAAAAGAGAATACTTCAACGTACCAGGCAACACTGATACTACAGTTGGATTCTTGCAGATAGCCATGAATTAAGTCTACAGCGCTCACTGTCAAATCAACTTGGCATACATGGGATTACCCAAGCTCTGTAAGCAACATAGCCATGACAGCAGAAGTTAGTTTGAACCTTAACTCTCTCAATCTCTGTGCTGCACAGACTGCAGGAAAACAGGAGCTCAGCCAGCCTGCAGAAGCTAACATGAGCTGCTGAATGGATGTTCCCAGCCCACAGATAACAGTCATAGTTGGACAACAGCTGCAAATAGTGAGAAAACAAATGTTGCAATCATCTCAATTCATAGCCTAGGAAGCATAGTTAATTAGCCCAGATCTGATGGCCAACTAAGTAGTAAAAGTGATCAGGCACAAGGAAATTAACAGCATATAAAATTATGATTTCATCATGCTTCATTAGGTATTGCATTGCTGTGCAAGATCACATTTTTGGCTTAGTGGCCTCCTAGGAAAACCCAACTGCTCAGTGTTAACAATTCAGTTAGCAACACTCTGCCCTCTGAGTCAAAACTGGCTGCATGTCAACTGACTGCAAGTTCAGTTCATGTATTGGTATTTGGAGCTCTTTAGCAGGGCGCTGCAAGATTACACATGAAGTCCACATCACTGAGAGCTTCTCCACCATTTTTCATAAAACGAAGAACTAAAACTTGATTTTCAATGTAAAGAACCAGATCAAATAACTTTTTCCGTTCACACAGTCCTTCTATAAGCACATTAAATACAACACTTCCCTTAATCACAGATTTTAAAGTGTTAATGCTGAGCACTGCTGTGCTTCAGAGCAGTCACACAGAGCTTCCACTATACAACACTAAATAACAGAAGGGACTGAAGGTGAGGAGTGGGGCACAAAATAAGTTACATACATTAGGTGGAGTGGATAGACAAAACTCAAATACAGAGTCAGCAGAATTTGTGTGCAAGAGTAGCAGATGATTTTTTTTTTCTGCAAGTCTCTTTTGCTATTACCCTAAGCTTTATCTTGATCCAAGCCCAGGACAGAATGCTGGGAAAAAAGAGAACTATCATTCCTTCTATGTCATGCCCCAGGCCAGACACTCAAGTATCGACAAAACATGAACTTTTACAGTGAGGTTGAAAACAGAAACAGTCAAAACAGCAGGGCCAGCTACACGGCTGTCCTGGAGTGCAGAAGGAAGAAGGCTGACATACAGTAAAAGCAAAGATAAAACCTACGCAGGAACCATGCCTTAACTCACCCTGAAATACATCTTTGTCACAAGGATAAATCCCCAGCTCCTGTAAGAAGTTCAGTGCAGAATCCAGCTTGTATTAATATCACATGTGTAATTGATTGGGTCAAGACTCCACCTGTTGCACGTGCACTAATAAATACAGGCTTTTATTTGCCATTTCAGTGCAAACACAGATGGAAGTTAGTTGGCATGGTCAAAGTAACCACATATGCAAATGACACACATTTCATTTATATGCTGTCACAAACTTTTTTAAGTTTAACCCAACAAAGAAAATTTTTCATGAATGAGAAGAAGGAAAAGATATTTTTCAAGAATGAAATATCCTTTCAGATATGTTCCTTCTTAAATCAGAACGCTTTTGTCTCTACAAGTTATTCTTCGCTGTCTAGTTCACACAAGAAATCTTTCTAAATAGGCATGTCTTCTTCAGTTCATAAATAAAATGAAGGGACATGATGGCTCAGAGCTTTAAAATTGTGTGTGTTTAACAGGAGCAGAACAAAAAGTACTTTTTTTCTTATGATAAATTAAATGAATTGCAATCATTTGGATTGAATCAATTGAAGCACAGTAATTAGAAGGGACATGCAAAAACGTCAAAAAAAAAAAAAAAAGCTTAAACTCTTCTGAATTCAAATAATTTAGTTCATCCCTTTGTTCTGTAGTTCCCTATCTGTGACTGAATAAAGAAAACATAAGGAGAACTTTGCTCTGAAGAAGTAACCCAACATTTGAGTAAAATCATCATGGGGTAAAATAGAAAATTACAGTCACCACCCAGTCAGGATTTCTGAATGAGATAAGCATCCAGCAGGACTGTAACTGTAGAGACATATTTGATCAAAAACAGATCATGTGGGGTTTTCAAAGACAAATGGTAAAAGGGCTATTAAGCCAAATCAAGATGCCTTGCTTAGATAAGGAGGCATGTCAATGAAGTCTCACTCTCACTGAAATCAAACACAGGGTTAAATAGAATCATAGAGTTGCTCAGGTTGGGAAAGACCTTCAAGATCATCAAGTCCAACTGCAGCCTAACCATACTACCCTAACTCTAGCAACCCACTGCTAAATCATGTCCCTGAGCACCACATCCAAAAAGATTTTAAACACACTCAGGGATGGTGACTCAACCATTTCCCAGAGGAGCCTGTTCCAGTGCTTATCAACCTTTTCTGATAAGAATATTTTCCTTATATTCAACCTAAACTCCCCTGGCATAGCTCGAGGCCATTTCCCTTTGACACCCATCATCAGTGAGAAGAGAGAAGCCCTACTCTCACTGCAGTCACCCTTCAGGTATTTGAAGAGAATAATAAGGTCTCCCCTCAACCCTCCTCTTCTTCAGACTAAACAGCCCCAGTTCCTTTAGTCATCCCTTACAGGGCATATTCTCCAAGCCCTTCACAAGCCTTGTTGCTTGTGACTGACTATATGCTTTGGGTTATAGCATCACAACCCCCCATCTGATTTTGACCTTAACACAAAGTTTGGGCCATAAAAAAACCTGGCCTTTTTCCTTACTTTGTTTACAACAGATCCTACATCTTGGGTGTGTCCAATTTTTATTTTTATTTTTAATAAAGATGCTGATCCATTTTGCATTTCTTTCCCAGTTTAGAGTAGTAGCAAAATTATGTTATAAACTTAATGAATAAAAAAAAAGAAAAATCAAAGTTCAACAGGATATGAATGATAATCATGGAAACACAAATGAGGTCTATAAAGTAGTCAGTAGGCTGCTTCTTTTTCATTTCACTTGCAGAAAGACAATTTTTACAGGTTAAATAAGCTGGTGGGTGGGTTTCCTACTGTTCCACGAATTCAATGGAAGTACTCTCTGAAGCAAAACAAAACAAAAAAAAAATGTATATCATAAAATGAAACAGAAATGCTGTGAAATTAGTGCAAACTGTGTTTCTTTGTTCATAAAGTTTTACTGCCTACATAATTTTATAAAATACAAAATATATAGCATATTTTGCTTCTCTTGTAATAAAGCAAAGTAAAAAAAATAAATAAATAAAACCAATGTTAAAAGTGTCTTCATACACAGGTTCCAATTATTTACTTTTCTCAGTTCTATTGCTAAAATGAAAAAAATAGAGTTAAAATACTTGATGCTTCCAGAACACTGTTACTCATTACTCCAATTGATTTGATGCAGATACTAATAAGTGTATTTCATTAAGTTTCATACAGGCTTAGCATTAGTTAAAGAAATAGTGTAATTGAAGCTAATGAGTTGATCAGCACAACATCAACATCAACACAAGTGCCTTCACCCTCCTGCTGAGCATCTGTGCAAATGATTAAATATAGAATTGGAGTCTTTCAAGTTATTTGCTTAGTGATTGCTGAAAAATATTTATTGTAAAACAAACTTAATTTAACTTGCACAGGACATACTGGGCCCTCCAATTTTGACTCCATATAATACATAATATAGAATCGCTCAGGTTTGAAAGGACCTTCAAGATCAAGTCCACCCACAACCTAACCATACTACCCTAATTCATAACAACTTAGTGTTAAATCATGTCCCTTAGCACCACATCCACATTCAGGGATGGTGACTCAACCACCTCCCTGGGGAGCCTGTTTCAGTGCTTAACCATTTCTGTAAATAAGTTTTTTGTTATATCCAACTTAAATCTCCACTGGCACAACTTGAGGCCATTTCCCCTTGTCCTGTCACCTGCCACCAGTGAGAAGAGACCAACCCTGCTCTCATGGTGTGGTATGTGAGACTACACTGGAAAAGACTTGCCCAGCCTGAGTTGAAAGACATTGTCAATAACAGAATTAGATGTAAAGCGGGCCTCAGCGTATGTAAATAGAGAGATAAGAGCCCATTAAATTGTGAATTCTTGACATTAAAGAAAGAGTTAACTGAGTTTTACTTTTGTGCAAAATGCTATTGGCAATGGATGGAGGCTTTTAAACCTAGAGGCATGGCAACCGCCTGAGGCTTTTTCAGCACAGCAGCACAATGTCTTAAAGCTACGGTGCCTCCTAGGAGACTGGCATCCTTCACTATCACTGTGAATTAGGTCTTCCTTCTGTATGGCCTCCAAGTCACCATCCTTCTTCCAGCTGCTGTTAGCCAAAGGCTAAAACCACGCTGCTCAGGATCTATATGGGCTGCCTACTGACCATAATAGGGGACAGATTCAACTGACAATCCTTTACTCAGCACTTGAGCAAAGATAGAAGTTCAGTAAAAATCCCCCAAGACCACATCATTCTCAACTATGTTGATTGTAAAAGCATAATGAAACCATGTCCTCTCCAAGCCACAAAGCTCATATTTCTGCTGGTTATTTAACAAACAACAGCCTTCCACAGGAAGCGATTACGTGTGCTAACCCTCTTTTCCTTGGAAAATGTAACATAGTTCTTTATCTGTAGATGCTTTCAGGATGGTCTTCATTCCCAAAAGCAACAAGAAAGCAGGCTTGATCCAGTCTTGCTTCAATAAGCCAGCTATTTCAAAAAACTATAAAACGGTCTCCATGGTCTATTTGGATGCAACAGCAACAGGGCAGACAGAGCAGTCTGCAGTAGTATAGTCTCTTTTCACTTCCTCACTGATCCAGTTGACAGTCCTCTCAATGAACAACTTTTTGTTTGCTTAAGTATCTCCATCTCGGTACCCTGATTCCTTCTCCCCATTGTTCAAGCAGAAACAATATTCCTCTAGCAGGCAGAAGTCTGTTTCCTCACCCATTTCAGCACACTCAGCCTGCTGCCCAGCTCACACCAGGACTTCCACTCTGTTATCACTGCTTTCCTGTTGTTCAGGGAAACACAAGGCCAGGTCTGTGAGGACCACAGCCCTAATTTCCTTCACTGAGTTGTCAACTATTAACTTGAGGGACAGCATATGGAGTGAGGGCCTTCATAGTATTTTAAAAGCCTCAGAGTTCAGCTGGACATTTCAGACAAGCTTGCAGTGCGAAGGAGAGCTCAGTTCACACTGCCATTTGAGAAGTGTTCTTCAGGAAGGGAACACAGTCGCTCCTGCACATGTGGGACGTGGTAGGACATGTTTTCTCCAGCCACACAACATCCCTGCATTCAAGGGAGACCAGGCAAGATGTTCCTGCTTTTAAGGCAGCGATTGCTTCCAGATTTGGGGCAGACTGCACAAGGCCTGGGAAGGTTCCTTACACCTCCCTCAGCACCACGCAACCTTGTAAGGCCAGATGGAGGCTGGCCCTTAGCTGAGGATTAGCAGTGCTTAAAAATAGAAACTGAGACGTGCAAACAGACTGAGTTATAACTACTAGATTCCAGTGTGAAAAGAAAGTGTCAGCTGGCAGAGCTGGAGCTTTGCTGTATGGACAGGAAAGGTGTTGGAATGTCAATCCAAGCACCATCTCCTGTCACGCCACGTAGACAAATAGTCTAGGAGCTTGAGATGTAGTACTGTAAATGGCTTTAAAGACTGCCATCCATAATGTCATTGCACTGCAAAATAAGAAGATGCTCAGCAATATCAGGGGCATGCTAATACTCCTCCACGATGGCATACATTTAAATATCACTTTTGACATGGACAAACAGGAAAACCACTAGAAAAAGTTCTTGCAGCTGCACCACAGGAGCAACTCTGAAAACTACACAGATATTATTTGAAATCTTTACATGTATATATAGAATGCATGATGTTAATTAGGTAGATAATCCACCTAATTTTTACCTTATACTAAAATAAGCATCAGAGTAGTTACAGCAAACACACACCAGCGTGTTTATTATTACTTGTGTTACAGTGATGTCTACAGGTCACAAACTATGAAGACATGAAAGAAGCAATCCCAACTCCTGACCGAAAGCAAGAGAGAGAACATCTGGTTCTTTGACTCTACACTCAGGATTCAATAATCAAGAAGCCTGAGATCAAACTGGGGGCAGAACCAGGAGCTAAAAATACTTAAAAAGTAAATAAACTGTTTATTCAGCCTGGATACTTATTTGATTTCTTCTGATGTTTTAGAAACAAGTGCATCACGTCAATACACTGTACAAGATCTTTTGTTGAAATTTAAAATATTATTGAAGTTCACTTTGTTTCAAAATGAAAATAAACATTTCTCAGGATAGTAAAAAATGCAACTGAAGATCCGAAGTTGGTATCATGGTCTGCATTTTGCCCTTACTAAAAATGAATGACTGTATATTTGCAAAAAATAAGCATAAAAATAGTGTACTCAAGAAGCAACAGCACAGGTAAATTTCTCAGGCAATTCTATTCTCTTTTCTAATCTTACTGGCTAAGCCAATAAAAAGCACTTATATTCGGGCTTCTTTCTTGAAATTGAATGCAAAATTTCAGTTCTACCTTATTAAATATGGCAACAGATACACTCTGTTATGTTATCCAGAAGAGTACTCTTGATTTTGACAATTGACATCATCTTGTTCTCTGCATATGATCTAATAGTCTTTGGTTACTTCCAATTTATAGAGAAGACTTAGTGCTTGTGTGCTATTCTCCAAATGAAAACAAAACAAGTTTTCTCCACTAATCACATTTCTGATTTTGTGCTGGACAGACAGCAGCACCAAGAAATACTGCGAGGAAAGCAGTCACCAATGATGTAGTATCCAAGGACTATAGCCGCCTTTCAAGAGATGTTGTTCTTTTTCTTTTTTTTTTTTTTTGGTCTGGGCTCTTGCACAGGCAAGAGGTATTGCAGTTCAGTACAAAAAAATGCTTGCTTCACAGTGAGACATATTTTGTGCACCAGCAACAGAGCAGGAAAGGAGGAATGGCTGATCTAAACTTGTGATCTCAGTATGTAAGAAAAATTGAGAACTGCTGTATACAGTATAACCTCACATGAACTGAAACTCATTATCTTTCCAGGCTTCCCGAGATTGAATGTTGTTACCAGATTGACAAGAAAGGAAAAAAAAGACAACTCTAATGGCTATTAAGCACTGAAATGTATCTGCAGAAGGAGAGACACTTTTTTTAAATCTATCAGTTCATATTACCTTAGGCTGAAATCATATGGGACTGCAAGGTCAAGGGTGATCAGTAGTTAAACAGATGACTTCAAAAGCAGCTATGTATTTTAAGAAATGGCAATTCAACAGGTGCCAATAATTCTTTCCCCTTCGCTAAGGGACTTTCCAAGGATTTCACTGGCCAGTTTAAATTGCCTCAATAGAATGCGTACATGGGAATTATAAGCTCTTTCACTACCATCTCAGGTTGATTAAAACTCTTCCACCTCAACTTATCTCAAAAATACAGTTATCTGGATTGGCTTACTACAACTTGTGGGTTGTTACTTAAGACATGACTGGGTAAACAAACCACAGATAGCCAAAAGAACCCTAAGAGGGTCCTTCTTTCAAATGAGCATAAACAACATGGTTGATGATTAGTCCTGTAAAGTCCTCAATTAATTCTCAGACTTTATCCACCAAATTCACTAGCTCTTTTTTCTGATTAGGATTCTTCTAACTAATGCTGAATAGGGTTTCAGACTGAAATCCTATTTGAGTTCTGGGAAAGATGAAGTGCAAATATTATTATGTAACAGCATCTTCAAATCTGGATCACTCTCAGAAACATATGAAAGGTAATTAGCTCATCTCTATGACCAGCTAATTTCTTGAGAAAAATCCTAAGCAGGGCAAAGCACAAGAGACCACCTCCAACATTTTCAGTTTGAGAGTACTAAATGCACATCTGATTAAAATGCCTAATTGTTCCATTAGGAGACAATTATTGTCAGGCAGCTGAACAAGGTGTTTGTTTCCATAATTGTTATACCTGGGAAATTCTCAAATCAAATTAAAAGTTTCAGATTCAAAAAAGCCCTTTGTAAACCAAATAGTAAAGTAAAATTTAAGCATGAGCTATAAAAAATGAAATTAAATAAAAACCACGAGTCAGTAAATGCATTATTCTGTTGTGCCAAACTGTATGTTAGTATTAGCAACAGCTTCTCACTTTCTGGAGTTTTAATTATGACTCAAGGGACTGGGAAAAAAAAAGAGGGTGGAAGGGAATGTAACCTTTAACAGTCTCACTGGTTGCTGTCCCTACCTTTACTGCTGTTGAACTAAAAATCTCCACAGGCTAAAATTCCTTACATTGCAAATAAAATAGTTTTTCCCTGGTTTTTATCAGCCCAGGTCCCACAAGGAACTGACAGCCGGTTTATGTCAATGAACAAGAGTTATTGTTTTCAGATATTCCACACACCTCCCACCCCTCCACAAAAAAAAAAAAAAAAAAAAAAAATTAAAAAAATGGTGAGGAACTGAAAGCAAATGTTACTAATAACAAACAGAAGGCCCCATGGTTGGGTGTTCCACTAGAAGAGCATTTTGGGGCATAACATATGGTACAAATAGGTTTGTGGAAGATGCTATTCCACTGTACTTTTTTATTGAAGTCATTCATCCATGTCACTGATGCTAGACCTACCACCACGAATCTGAAATGATGTTACCAGACTGTCTAAACATCCAAGCTTTCATGGAGTAAACCTTCTAGAAAGGGAAGGAGCTGTGGGTTGTGTAGGCTGTATCTTGAAGAATAAGTAATAATACGCTTTCTCTCTGCCATGATATGGCACTACAATAAAAAAGGTCTGGAGGGGGATGGGGAGATTCACATAGGCCTTGTTTTATGTGATGTTTTCACTAAGGTTCTTGGTGCCTTCAAAGCCCAGGTTCAGAATCTTTCCAAATACGTAGACAGTAAATGCAAGCTACCTAAAATATTTAGGGGGGAACTCTCATACCATGACATCATGGCTATGAGCAACCTCCCCTTATGGCTAGCTCAGTGATTTGGCACAACTGAACTTGTCAACTGTGCTGATCTATTTGGCTTGCAGAAGAACAAAGTAAGAGAGTTTCTTGAATTTCTTGTGTCCATTGGTGTCCAGCAGGCTGAGACAAAGTGATATCTCCAGGTAGATACTCTGTCAATCAAGCTATGCATGCAATATTGTAAATAAGCAACTGTGAATCCTTGAGTATGTGTTCAAACCATTTTGGAGTCAATTTAAAAGAGATACATTAACTAGAAGCAGTTCAGATATTGAGTCCAAAAAATACAGTGGCACTTACAGGAATGGCAGGGTTATTATTTCATTGACTAAGCTCTGTTTCCAGTAGCTACTAACACAGTGCAATACAGAGCTGCTCTGAAAATAATGCCTCCTACTGATGATTTTGGTCCATGATGTTAGAGGCAGATGTTGGTGGTATGGCAGTAGAGGTTGGACCTACCCAACAGATGGCACCAGAGGTGCAGCCTGACCTGGAAGTGCACATGAAGAAAAAGTGTGTAATTAAATTCCTCCATGCAGGAAAAAAAAAAAAAAAAGTACCCACTGACATTCATCAGTGCTGGTAGAACTTATGGAGACCAGACAGTGGATGTGAGCACAGCGAGGTAGTGGATGGTGCATTTAGGCAGTGGTGACAGCAGTGTGAAAGACAAACCACGTTCTGGACTGTTGTGCACAGCTGTCACACCAAAAAATTCATTTGGGAATTTTCATTTGGGAACATCACAATCAGCTCATCCATATGAATCATTAGACTGTGACCGGGGAAGTGTGTACACAGCTGAATACCAGCTTCAATGTGTTGGACACAATGGAGGCAATGTTACAGTATCGTACTATTTGTGTCAGGTGGGTCCCATGAATGCTCACGCAGACAAAGAAAGAATACTCTATGGAGATTTGTCAAGACCTACCAAACCAATACAAGGCTGAAGTTGACAGTTTTCTGGATTGCATCACTACCAGTAATGAGATGTGGTGTGAGCTCTATAAGCTGGAACCAAAACAGAATATCATGTAATGGAGATATGTGAATTCCCCATAAGAAGAAAATGTCATTGTCCTTACACACCCACCCTATAGTCCAGATTTGGCACCTTCTGACTTCCATCTGTTCAGGCCGACGAAATATGGACTGAACAGGCAACATTTTCCTCAAACAACTTCATCACAGCAGTTGTGAAACAGTGGGTCACCTACAATCATGGAGATTTTTATGAGCACAGCATGCAGGCTCTTGTTCATCACTGCTGAAAATGAATAGGTAATGGTAGTGGCTGTTGAAAAAATGGTGTTCTGTAGCTGAGAATTTGCTCTTTCAAATAGTGTTATTGTGCTTTTTGTAACTGTTGTAGTTTCCATGGTAGTTAATATGAGACATTACTTTCAGAGCAACCAAGGCAGCTTATAATTGAGTAAGATTCCTAATATTAGAAGAGTATGGACAACAAACAAGAGTAACATATTAGTATTTTCTGTACACTTTGTGCAACCTCAAAATAAATTTCAAAAAGATAAATCAAGATGAGCAAGAAAAAAACTCTGATTGAATATGCCTTTTGGTACATATTAAAAAGTTAAAATATTTGAGTTGGCTGTGACACAGCATTGAGCATCCCTAAAACTTGGACTGTAACAATACAGCACTCTTTCTCTTCCAATTTCTTTTCCTTGTCCTACAGAGCATAGAAATCTGAAGCGTTACAAACCCAATTTGAACAAGAACAACGTTCTAAATATAGCTTTAGATAATCTCACAAGGGATTACTAAAATCTTACCCAAATCATTAATTGGTCAACACAACGACTTTGAAAGAGAACCTAATTTACTTCTTACATCCTGTCTAAGAGGGTTACTTATTCAAAAGTTTATGAAACCTTGAGGAACCAGAACAGAATAGATGACATGCTCAGTAGCCAGGGAGAAGTCTTCAGGTACAATCGCTAAAAATTTTCAAATATATGATCTTGTATGTTCTTTCAGTGTCATTCCTTAATATTTCCAGAAGAAAAGTTTCTTACCATTTTTCTAAAGCATTCAATCTACAGATTAAAACAACAAAACATATGGTTTTCAAGGAGGAAAAAAGGAAAAGAAGTTACATCTTATCAAAGCTTTTTAACTGCTGTGTAAAATGATTTTATTTTCACCAGTCAGCATTCAAAAGAGAACAGTGAAAAAAAGAAGAGAAAAAGCTCTGAAGGTCTCCATTATCAATATTAGTAGATACTATATGAGTTAATTTCAGGCCTTATTGTTATGTATCACTGAAATGAAATCATTTCTTTGTTTCTGTAGTTTTCTATTTTTAGAATTATTGAAAAATTATGAAAATGATTATGCAATATCTCCCCCCCTCTGAAAATTGCAAATCTTTGTTTCCTTATGATTTCAAGAGGTATAATTGACTGCCATCATTTCAAACTGAAGTTTTTTATTTAAGAATGGAAATAATTATTAGGATGACAAAACTTAATATATACAGAAAGGTTTGCATTACTTTAACGAAGAAAAATTTATATATGCACATTATAATAACATAAATTTGAGGTGACAAAACTGAGTATAGAGAAAAATCCTGAAGCTCTGGCTAGTAACTGCAGTGAGTCAAACAGGAAAAAGAGTGCTATTATATTAATAAAAACATGAAGTTCTATGCTGTAGGTGAATAAAAAACTGAAGATTCAACAGATTGTACAAACAATTTAAAATATTTCAGAGTTTTAGAAAAGAAAAAAAAAAACCACGAGATATTTCTACTAACAAAGGTGAAGTTTTTTTTTTCTTGTTGTCCCAACACCATCTCTGTTAGCCAGCTGAACAGTCCTGTTTATTACCATATATCTGAGAGTAGCATGTTTCAGTGTAAGTGGAAATGTCAGTCAGTGTGTGGCATCATGGTTCAAAGCCCTTACTCGGTACATGTACCCTCTCATCTCTTCTCATCGAGGCTACCAATTTGAGATGGAACAGAAGGAGCAAGAGGTCAGCTTCAAACAGATGTTGTAAAATGTCTGGTGGAAACAAGCTCCCCACAGGAGCAGTCAGATTATGTGGAATAGCGTCTGTTAACTTTCATTTGAGAGTCTCCATGCTGGAGAATCAGAATAGTGAAAAAAAATAATAATAATAGCAATGGAAGAGGTGGAGAAAAAGAAAAAAAAAAGAATTGTGGATTACATGACATGTTTGGTGTATCGGTGTTGGTTTTTTTTGTTTCTATATTTTTTTCCTTTTTTTTTCCTGAAACTGCCTATTTTTCCTAGTTTTGCAACATACAACATATAAGATATAGAACATATAAAAATTAATCTATTTAAAAGCAAAGATATTATTCAATTTTTAAATAAAGGGTGATTATAGCAAGTAAGAATGGGCACCAGAAGTAGTCACAAGAGTTCTATGTGTATCAGAAAGTCAGAGGGCTTCTATCATCAGAAAGTCAGAGGGCTTCCATCCTTCATTATTTACACAAAAACCCACACCTGTCTTCTACTTCCATTTACCAAATAAGGATAAGGCACTGTTTCAGTCAAAAACAAGATAGTGTCACCAAAGGAAGCACATATGTTAGAGAAATAGCTTTCTGCAGCATACTAGCAGTTAATCCCATTTAAGAATTTTTTTTAGTTTCCAGGGGCCATATTCACGTATTTGAGTGTGGCTTACAACAACTAAATTCACACACAAAGCAATAATCTGATTTTGTATTGAAGATCCATATAGCTTTGGTGCCACAAGGGTGTGGTTCTTGTTCATACTAGTACATAACTAATTTCTCTCCCATCTTTTCCCCATCCATGTTCATAATCTTATTTTTTTTATTTGCCCGCTTGTTTTGGTTTCTGGTCTTTTTCCAGCTTTGAGGAGGTCTTCCTAACTCTGAAGCAAATATAAATGATAGTGCTCAAGGTCATAAGAATCAAAAGAATCAATAGCCTTAGCTATCGCATAGCTAAGGAAGCAATATGTAAGACTGTTTTCCTTTGTTACCAGACCCTCTCTGATCACATCAGTACCATTACTAATCAGGTTGAGATGTATAGTGATAATACTACTAGACTTTTTTATTATAGACATTCATTATAATTTGATACATACAGAAACAGAGATCTATGGATCTCAGTCAACACAAAGCAATGACAGCAATTGAAGTTTCAATGACATTATGAGAAAGAAATCTCACAGCCAAGAGGGGACACAGTCTAGCCATTTCAGAAGAAAATCCTAAGTAATAAACTAAAATATGTGAGATTCTTTTCCCTTCTTGTCAGTTATACCCTCAGCATAAAAGATAGCTGGGAAACTGAAGAAACACAGTTCCAAATGTTCTTAGCTTAGAAGGTGCATAGCCCAACTTTATGTAAACCAAACCCAAACTAATTACCACCTGTAAAATATCTTGTCCTCTTTTCCTCTTAATTTTAAAAGTCATTCATTTCAAATACTGGATTTTTCCAGTCATTAACAGTCTTCACAGAGCAGAAAATGAGAAAAAGAATTTATAATCACAGTACCTTATCTCGAGTTGGCCTACGATAACATTATTTTTGCTAAGGTAATAATAATACTGAAATAAATAAAAAGACTTGAAGTGCATTTGCATTTGCTGCAGGGTGTTTAGCACCTCCTTTCAGTCAAGAGTTCACCCCAGCACTAACCAGACTGCTCAGCTGCAGACATCAATGTCCTGTCATTAGTCAACTTCAGGAAATTTTCAGCATTTGTTACTCAATCTGGAAGGACAGGAAGTAGAGGAAATGGAAACGCTGGGGGAGGCAGAAGGTTCTGCACTTTAGTAGGTGATGGAAAACAGTGAGAACATTACTGCTCTGTTTGTTCAATCTAGTCACCTAGGGACTTCTAGAGGAACAAAGAGCTTTATCTCCTTTTGTGGGAATAAACATTGCAGAGACAGAATCTGAAGACAAGTTTTGACCTGAGGATAGCCTAAAGGAAACTCCAGAGCCAGGAAACATAAGCTGTGGTGCTATCTTCTTCCAAATAGTCAATGTTTAAGATGTAGCTCCACTTACACAGAGGGATACAGATCTAAAGTGTGTTGAAAGACTCCCATTCACTTCAGTCGGCTTTAGATCACAGCCAGAGAAACAAGACTCAAAAACTACAACCACTGCCTCAGTAGCTGCCTATGGCTTGAAGACGTTAAAGGGATTTTTCCTAAGCAATTCCCAGAGCTCATTAGCATTACCCTAGAAGTGTATTACGGACAGAGAAGATAATGGATACTATGAAATGGACCACTGCAAGTGACAAGGATAAACACTTGAAGCACTAGCACATGAACTATAGCTGAATTATGACCATTGAAAAATACTTTAGTTTAGGAATGAACAACATATTTTTTAAGGTATTCGCATGCTTCCTACACTTTTTTCCTGCATTTCCACCTCCCACTACCTACAGGTCAAAATGCAGGCAACCTTGTAACTACATCAACTTGTTTCAAACTTCAAAGAGCTTTCCATTGTCCAGTTATTTCTGACATCCTACTAGATCTCCATTCCACTGCCCTTGCTTGGAGTTAAATTTATTGCAGTTGCTGGTTTACAGCCTTGACCTCCTTAAACCTCTATGAGTTTCCTTTTCACTCAAAAACGAGTGTAGTATGTGAAAGGAGTCCTTAATGAAGTGTGGTCAGGAAGGAAGGTGGACACACTACTCTTTGAGTATGCAACCATCGCATCAAGGAAGCTTTAGTCATCTGAAGAGGAAGCTGGACTACTTGTTGGGGATATCAGTTCCCATTTTAAACTGAGAGGGAAGAAGGTGGTTGTGGTCAGCCCACTGCTGTATGTGAGAGGCAAAGGTGATCAAGAAGTATTCCTGGTAGTGGCTGCCCATAAAGCATACATCTGAAATTTGTGTCAAGAATTCAAACGGACTTGATCTGCGGAGACATTATCTGCAGTTTCAGCACAACTTGATGAAAGCTGCAGATGTTTGTCTCCATTGGAAGTCAAGTCCCTAAATACATATTTGGTACTCTATGTATTGTCACACACACTTTTAAAGTGATGCATAGGAAACTGGTAAAGGGACAGCTCTTCTCAAGCTACGCTTTCAGTTCACACTCAGCTTGAATCATTAACAGCTAGACAGCATGGGGATACACAAAAAGACAAAGACTGGAGAGATGCAAAATCCATATGTGCAAATCCGTATGTGTTCTCCCTAACATAAACTTATCTTTATTTGGGTTTATGTCCCCTTTCTTTTTATAGAAAACAAATGCTTTCAAAGTCATATTTATAAGACTAATGTGTACCTGCAGTTTTGTTCATGAAGAAAAAACGTAGTCTAAAAACAATAAATTATGTCTGTAAGAAATTATATCTAAAAATTTGTGTGTGCCCAAAAAAAATCGTAAAGAAAAACTACTACCTGCACATTTCATAGAACAACTTTGATTTTGTTTTTTCATTCAAAATGATACTAATCAGCCAAACAGAATGGCAGTTAAGTAATCCTTGTACCACTGCAGGTACAGTGCTTGGAGGAGTTCTAGGCACTAACAATCTCAAGTTTACATCCTTGGGTCACTTAATAGGTAGTCAAAAGATCTACAGAATCACTGATATTACTGACATTAAAATTCAAGATGAGAGGAAACAGTTAATTGTTGATGGTGATATACTATCACACAAGGATTAATTCTGTTCTTATTCTGTTCAATTTATATAAATATTTTGGCAGCTACTACGTTTTAACCAAGTAATTCTAGAAATATCAAGTTAGCATTTAATGTTCTTAATCTTCATTGGTGCAGATCATTTGTAAATGACTTAGATTCACAAGGCAGTGTCCCATTACAAGTAAGCCTTCAATCTCCATTTGAAGGCTGGTAAGTTTTAAAGAACATGCCAGATTCACTCATTGCTAGTAGGCTATGCCTAGCAACAAGCTAAATTCTAAATTCTAAATAAGCTAAATTCTAGCTAACTCAAAGTGCTGCTATTTAGGTTCTTATTTCCTGAAGACTGAACCCATATAGAGAAGCTGTTGAACTGAAAAGAGCTTCATTTTTTTACTGTTCCCTGACCAAAGCACAGCTCGTGGCCATTCACCAAGATCTGGAGGAAGAGATTCTGTGTGGGTTATATTTCTAGATGCTCTCATCCTCTTTTTTTGTTGTTGTTGTTACTTTTTTTGTTTTTTCTTTCTTTTTTTCCCCTTTCTTCCTTCAACAGCTTTAGCTGTTGACTCTTGAGTGTCTTCCTTAGCATTAAAAAAAGAGTTCACTGTTTAAGGCTGAAGCAGTAGTTTCTACAAGAGGTAAAATTAGCTTGTCTTGGCCTTGAGATTTTTAATAACATTTTAAATCTAACATTAAATTGTGAGAATAATAATTTTATATGCTGCCATGATACAAGGCAGCTTTTCCTTACATTTCACTTTTGTGGTAACTCTGATCATTAGTAGTACAGCCCAGGGTAACAATATCACCTGCAGCAAGCACAGTATATACCCGCTCAGAAGAACTATAGCACTAAATACAGTTACAACAGCACAAAATTCTCAGTCAAGTGGCAGTGCTATAGAGTTATAATTAGGGTTATTTGGTTTGGGATTTTTATTTTTCATTTTTTTAACAGATATTTGCATTTCTTTTCTCCCCAGTGGATCTACTGCATGTAATGACAGTTGCATTGACTGTGTGGAATCCAGCAAACAGAAACACCTGACCATGTATTTGCATCTGGATGGGGTCTGGCTGAATGAGAGGTCCATAAGAAGGCCAGGTATTCCAGATCCTTTCAGTCAGTATTTGCATATTATTGCTTTACAATGCACGCTAATATTTTCTCATTACAATTTTTTTTAAAATAAAAAAGAATATATAAGTATATATCAAACAAAGGGGAATACATAATTAACATGCTAAGGTCATAGTGACTATATGCCAATATAAAGTGTTTGCAGTATTTACCACCCATCCAGAAAACAATAAGTGTCAGATAATGCAAAAAGAAGCATTGGTTCACCCGTTCCATTGGACTGAGCAAATACAGAGCTGGGAGCAGTGCTTCCAACCCTTCTGGGGGAGAAACAAAGTAAACCACCTTCAAAACTAGCAGAAGCTGCTAGAATTAGTTAGAGAAATGTCTTGATGGTAATGTGGTTGTTGATGCAAATTCTTTCCCCACAAACCCATTTCCCACTAAGAATAAAAAAATTCCAAGAGAAGAGCAAAATCTTCCACTTCCAATGAAAGTACCCCATACATAGAATTAAAAAACAGAAAGAAAAAAATGTCCATTTTTCATGGGACACAGGGGGGTCTACATTTGCCTCTTTTTTGTTCAAGCTGATCACAAAAAGTTTGCACAAGTGTGCAACAGACATACAAAAGGCAAAAAACAAAAACAAAAAAACCCACTGTCAGAGGGTCCCTATATTAGGGGTCAGTTTGAAAGGACATTCCCTCCAGCAGCATGCTTTAGTTTGGAGCCCTCTCTTGATCAGAAACAAATGCTGCCCATAGAATCTGTCTACAAGGCTCTAAAAATAAATTAATTATAAGCGACTGTGCTACAGTGCAGTGAGTCAGATCAAGGAGTATGAGCCATTTTTAGGCTATGAAGTAAACTTCACCCTGAATTAAATGCTATCTCTTAGACAGAAAAGACATTTTTTTGCAGCATGACAATTTGGGGACACAGGAAATGGAAGAATAACAGAGAAATACTTAATGGGAGGAAAACCAGCAATGTCTTGCTGTTCTGTGATAAAGATGGAGTAATAATAGAAAGAGAATAGTAATAATACATATGAATAATAACTAATAAATCAGAAGTTCATTAAATTTTTAGTTAGAACAGAAAACATAGGGGTTAACAAAGGTGAGAGTTGGGTCTTAACAGGCAGGAGCCATGGGAGATGCAGAGTGGACAGTCTCTTCAACTCTGACAATACACTATGGCTCCTCATCACCCTTCACTTTGCCTGTTAGACCACTAGATAATTACCTCTCTTGTCCTAAAAACATCCCTTTTCAAGATCATTAGTGAGGTTGCAAGCACATCAAAGCATTAGCAGGTGATCTACAGTCTACTTCAGGCTAGCAGAAGCTCATACTTTTTTATACCTTTCCTGTAGCAATGGCTCCAGACTAAGGGATAGACATCAGCATATCCATTTCTACCACTTAAATAGGTAATACCAGTAGTTAGAGGCAATACTTCACCTTTCTTAGTTTGATAACTGGAACCCAAATCTCATGATACCTGAGAAGTTACTTCTCTTATCAAAGCACATCTTTTCCAACACATCAAAATTGTAACTTTTTTTCATGATATAGTATTTAATGTTGATATAGGAGACAACACAGCATACAAATTGATAATTACCAAAAAAGAATGATTATTGCATACGAACGCTCTGTGACTCTTGATTATAAGGTGCTACATCATTCTGGTTTGCTTTGCAGAACCATATGTATTTTCAAAATCCAAAACACCCCATTCGCTCCACATTTTCCAAGCCACATAACATGAACACACGCAGTTTCACAACAGACTGTGGTGCGGCAGCTAATATATTTGCATCTTAAAATTATAATTAAAAAAAAAGTATTCATTTTAAGGAAATACATAATTTCTCTGGAAACAAGGGAATTGTAAACCTTGTACAAAAGAGCCAATCATTCATACACACAGTCTGTAAGTTTAAAACCAGCATGTTTTTAAAAGACAATAAACTAGAATATTATTATCTGTGATTGACGAGCTATATACAAGCATTTAGGAAACCACAGGGAGGAGAGGAGAGATAGAAAGAAATCAAAAGCCAGCTTACAACACCAGCTTACTTCAAGGCCAGATGCCTTTATCAAAAGTGCAGTCCTCGGTCAGGCAGGGATTTTACTGCCCTGTTAAGTTATCACAACCCAGAAGGAAAATGTCAGAAGATAGTTCAGAAGTTGCCAGGTGTTTGCAGTGTAATTTAGCAACTTTCTGTATAATTCTAAGCATAAATCTAAACATAACTACACTGCTTAAAGTGTTAAACGTTGTGAATTAAAGCAACAGGTGTCCGACATATTTACACTAATAATAATTAAAACTTCTAAATTCTACAGAATGAGACCTAAAAATTATGGCACCTTGTAAAGCTTAAAAAATAACTGATCATAGAGTACAAAAGTTTCTATAGGCTAGTTTTTCATATATACATAAGCACCTTTTATGAAAGTGAAATGGTGTAAACAGGACATTAATATAACTGAAATTCCACTCTTATAAGTGAATTCTAAAATTCTATAGAAAAGCCACCAATTACTACAAAATGCTGAACTTCTTTGAAGAAGTTTTGTGAGAAATACTTGTATTATATCAGGTGCAGACCGACCTTCCTTGGTACATTTATTGATGCACGCTCTATTTATTACAGTCTTATTTTTGCAAGAGAATTTTTAATTTAACTTTGAAGCATGATGTTAAAAAGAAAATCTTACTTTTTGTTGTTACAGCTGTAATGTCCAACAGCCATCCAGAACACAATTAACATTAGTTCACTTGCACAGAGCAGAATGATTAAAAAAAAAAAAAGGAAAGGAAAGGAAAAAAAAAAAAGCTTTCTTGATGTAACTCATTGAAAACAGATACGAGATATGGCTCTGGTAGCTGAAATTAAAATTTTGTTCATAGCTGACACCCAATATGGGCCAGATAAGTCCAGCATTTTGGCAGATTCCTTCTATGACACCAAAGCAGAACAGTTTGGACAATAGTTTATTGGCTTCATTCACACGAACAATGCAGCCATCCAGAATTCTCTCCACATCCTCAAGTTAAAGTATGTGTGAAGTTTTAATGCTTCTTTTACTTACAAAAAGGCTCTTTGAGTACTGGGTAGTCATGGTAAAAGAATACTAGAACTAAAAAGCATTTGCTAAGGAATAATTTCTCAGGGCCTCTGATCTACAGATGACATGGCTACAGTAATGTTCTGCCAACACTGAACAAGGGACTCCCTCGATATTTTCTATCCATATAAAGCCCCTTGATCTCAAATGGATTTTGGATGACATCTCCAAGTCCCATGGCTCTCCCAGTGTGAAGTTACACCATGAAAATTGTGGGTCCTCTTAACTCCCACATTGCAACTGATTCCTATGCTGTTTCCTAAATGCCATCTCATGTGTTCCCGTCACCTAATGGTTAACAGAGATTCTGCCACTCCTCCAGAATCCTGCGTTCAGAGAGACAATGTCACCACCAGACAGCAGTGCTCTCTAGATAGGTGGGTCAGACCTGCAGTGATGACAGAACAGGATAACATATCCCATTGGGAACTATCAGCAGCATCAACAGGTGTAAGGACAATACACTGTATGTAAAGGCTACATGTGCTAAATGCAACAAGCTCCAGTTGAGCAACAGCCATTTTCTCACCTAGTGCAGCAAAAATCTGATAGAACAGATAAATAGATGTGTCCCATGGAAAAGAATACTGTTGACAGAATTTTGAATGTAAAATTGTAGTAAGTCTCCATGAATGCCTCATACAACTTCTATTCAAGTCAGGCTACAAGAATTCCCTGTTTTTCTACAAACATATCGTGCTTTCCATTGTTCCCATTTACTTCAAAGGATTTTCTAGGGTTTGCAATCCAAAGAAATAACAGGCATGTACTCAGAGGAGGGAACATAAGTGTCGGATTCTCATTTTAAGATGAGACAGTTTCAAGGAGTCAAAGGCATCACGTAGCTCCCCTTGCCTGGCTGTAAGAACTGAAGCAACCGCTGAAATGTGTGAATGTTACTGTAACGCCTAGGTTGACCTAGGCCAGCTACAATCATACCAAGTGAAACCTTAAATTTTATTGCCCAGTATGTGAAAAGCCATAATCTCCCACACACACTTTTACAGTTTGGCACAGAAGCAAAATTAACACAAAGTAGACACTGCTTTCTTTTGGCATTCGTTTAGCTAAAAATTCATCCTGTGCATTTTTCTATATCTATGGGATGTCTTTGTTGTTCAAGCATAGTAATCTTATACTTCTCTTCTGGTTGTTTCATTCCTCTGGTTATGTAAGTATTGCTTTGGAAACATATCTCCATAGTATGGCCATCTGCTTCAGGAATTCCATGAATTCTTTGTAGAGTCCGATTTTCAGAGAAATACTTTAATAGATATGAAGAAAAAAGGATATTCAAACACCACTGTAAAGATAAGTAGACTGTAACTCAATATTTGAATGTGGCAGTCACTTCTCCCAGACCCTTACATCTTCACATGTGCTACCTCAGATAAACATGCATAACTTCTAATGTAAAGCTTATCATTCAGTTTGACTTCTGTGAACCTGAGCACCCCTGATCTTGAGCTCAGTCCAGTTTGGGCTATCATAAAATTACTAACCAACCAAGGAGACGTGGTACTACAGAAAGTGTGCAACAAATGAAAAATACAGTTATTCCACTCAAAATAAATAAATAAATAATCCATCTTTGTACATCTGCCCACCTACTACACAAAGTGCAGTCGCTTTTCTCTGAGACTGTGTCTACAATGTCTAAACTCTTCGACAGACACTTCTATCACTCAATCAGATTACATCTTGGTATGCAGATACCTCTTTCCTACTGATGGTTACATCCACTTCTTACAACCCACATAGAAGGGTTAGCAGTACAGAAGGGTAATGCATTACATACACAATGATAAAAGCATGGACCCTCCTAGCACAAAAAGCTAGAGTTAAAAAACAGAATAAAATGTTTACTCTTTAATAACCCTGTAAGTGCACACAGTGGTAGTGATAAAAAGTGTCAACTGTACTTAGCACTAACCAACAGGAGAAAAGAGTGCTAAAGCTGGACCAGATAGCCCTGAGTAATAACCCAGAGTCAAGAGTGCCCTGAAAGGGTGCAGGGCCAGGCTAATGTCTTCTAGGCTCATGAGGCACAGCTGAAAAGTCTTCACTAGGAAAAGTATGTGGTGAGCAGTATCATGACCTCCACAGGAGACCACTGGCTACCGACAGTGCTGGAGTCCTGCAGAGCCCTCCCAGACTAAATGGGAAGAAAATGGCTCAAAAATGCCTTTTACATGTCCCTCCTGAATGGCACTATGGATTCTTTAGGTGGATCCTACCTGGACTTTGGCTATACGTCTGTGATTTTGTGAAATAAGGGTTACAAGACAGCATGGACAATAAGAAAAACAAGACAGAGAACCAAGCTTGGAAGAGAGGAAAAAGAAATAAAATCAGTGAACACAAAACATGTTTCAAAAAGTCTGCACAGAAGCTGAACATGCAGTAAGCTTTATAACTGCAGCATGTCTCTGTATTCACAAATATGGGGAAGTAATCTTTTTTTTTTTTTTAATCCCATAAAAGGTATCCTTTTTTTTTTTTTACTCTTCACATGACTAATGGCTTGATCATTTAGCACCCATGAGTCATAAGTTTTCTCTTGTAAATAGGATAAGATCAAATCCCATGGCAACATGTTCAGTCATATTTAAACCTTATTGTGCATTTTTACGCTTTCTTCCTCTGCCTTCCACATTCGGAGGATTTTCTTCCCTGTGTTGTTTGCTAACTTACAAGGGCTTGTTTTCATTCATCTACAGTATGTCAAAACACAGAACCTGATTTTTTTAAGCAGGTCCACAAGGAAGTTACGAAAAACAACAACAATAAACAAAACCAACAAAACTCCTTGACTGGTATTCAGAGATTCAAAATGTTCACTGCCTCCTTGAATTTATGTGCAATAATATTCCCCGCTGTCACAGATTTTGGAAACACATGTCAAATCTATTTGTTTTTTGTTGCTGTTGCTATTTCCCACCCTATCCTTGACCAAGGGAAATAAATTTAAAAAAAAAGAAAATTGCTGGTAGGCTTTAATCATGATGAAGTACACATAGGTTACTAGTGAGATCCTCTGTGTCTGGAAAGTAATAAAAAAAAATCTTGAGAAAAAAAATATAATAGATTTCATTGCTCCCCTGTTATCTCTGTGCTTTGGGGAAGTACAAGCAACAGTCACATTTTTCAATGCCATTTGAGCAGGGCTGAACACACAAATCCCATTATTGTTAATGGGATTTCTGCACATAATTCTGAATACTTTGAACATTCTCCCGTGAAGTTTCTCCCAACCCCTCAAGAAGCAGGAACAATTCTACTTTATTTAAACATAATCTCACTGACAGGTAATTTTGTGACACAAAATTTATTGCTGGCTTGTCCTTTGAGGGCATGTTTCACCATTAATGTTTCCTTTTAAAAACTCGAGCATACATTAAATGCTCATACCAAGCTTCCTGGTGTTTTCCTTGGAAAATCTTGCTTTATGTGGTATTTTGCATTATCCAAATCCCTCTTTACTTCCTTCTCCTCTTCTTTGAATACTCAGGACACCCTTGAAAATGAAATATTTGATCTCCAAAGACCCTACTGGTAAAATATTTTTTTAAATAAACCCTTTACAGTATTCACCTATTACCTCAGACATTCATGTGGTATAAATTTTAAATAAACGTCTACCAGCTCGCAATTGATCAAGTGAGCTAGAGGCCATGAATTTAACATGACTCTTCCTGCAGGCCGCCTCTTACAACCTACCATTTGCCACGAGACTTCAATGCAGTCATTAACAAAGAGGGCCAAGGGCTCACGGTCCTACAGGCTAAAAGGCTATCTTGGAAAGCAAGACACTCTGCTTTGGCTTTCGGCCCTTCTGTAACACAAGTGGCTTAAGCTCGTGCATTTATGTCAGTGAGTCATTCAGAGATCTCAGACATACCTTTGAGATGGTGAATTGCTGAAACAGGTCATGCTATCAATTAACATGAAAAACAAAGTAATTTCCTACACACGAACAGGCTACAAGACTGCAAGAAGGAAATTAAAACCACCATTAAGTCACACAGCCCAAAAAGACTTGAGCACATCTATTGCACGGATCACAGTCATAACACATTAGAAATGCACAAGCTCGGACTTGAACAGTGAGGCTTAACATACATCATCATTACCTTAGAGGGAAGGCTCTCCAGCTCTAATAAGAAAAGTATCTGATGAGATGAAAAGTTAAGAATAGGATCTACGTAGCTAACTTAAAATACTTGGGGTGTTCTCATGGCCACAGTGTTGGGAGGCATTTCAATGAGTAAGACTTGCACTATCATTCTGCCAAGGATGCCCAGTGTTACTCTGAGGCAAAATAACTAAAATCGACATATGGCATCTGACTAAAATCCTATACTCTCCACTTCAAGCGACTTCCTCTCGCTCGTTCTGAGGCTTTACGCCATTGTGGTTCCTAATGAGAGGTTTGCTTAATTGCTGTCAGCACTCTCAGTTTTAAAAATATAAATTTTGCATGAAGGATTATTATTAATAGCATTGAGAAATTACTCAGGGGCACAAGCCACTAATGAGTTCAACACTGCATAAACAACTGACAAAAGGCAGTGAGGTGAGTTAAGCGTAAAAATGTCACAGCAAAGGACTTCTACAAACAGAGAGAACAGCTCAACAAACAATATGGGAAAAGAAATTTCTCTTACATCTCCCAAAAAAGAGCAGGAAACAATACTCCCTTCAGCAGAGCACAGTTAGACGTAAATAGCCCAATTTTCTAGAGTATAAGCAGGACCCTCATCAGTTCAAAAGCCTCATTTCCCCATTGCCAGCCTCTCTTAAAAAGAAAACAACCAACAGATCTGGCAGCTGAGCTGCAAAGTCCTGCCCATGGGGTTCCCTGGCTCTTCACCCTGCTGGTGTGCTTTACTTCTCTGCAAGACTTGGAGGACAGCTCTGGTGTAATTCTACCTCAGTGTCTCTATTCCTGCTCTCTGGAGACCATTGGATATATCCCCTCAGGCAAAGTATGATGCAGGCCAAAAAAGCAGCAATTAAGGATGGAAGAACAGTTTTATAGGTTTGCTGCTGGGACTCACAACTCTGCTGATCGCCTGATAAACAGCTGCACCTCCTGACTACCAGAGATACCCATCTGAGTTTTGTATGGCGAATCTCACACTGGGCAGCAGAGCTAGATGCTGTTCATTTTACTAGGCGGAAGTAAAGTGAAAATCTTCCACAAGCAGAAATGCAAACAAGACTAAATCCAGCATTTATTAGAAAGACATAACACTGAATAAACAAGTAAAATCCAAGATGTTTTATAACAAGGTGTTTTCTCCCTTGTGGGAAAAAAGCATTTCCAGATTCAAGCACAATGCATTTGCATGCATTCTGTAGTAAATACCATCTGAGGATCTTAACTGCAGCCTGCTGGCAAACCTGCTTTCCAGAAATCATTGCCTTTCCCATTTAAAGGGCGTCCTAAAAGGCTGACTCCAGAAAATCACACAGTATTTCCATTCTATATCGTCTTGATCACCTCCATCATCACCACAAAGCTATTAGTGTGTGCACGCACATGCAAAAGTACACACACGTGCACAGGAATAACTGGGGCAATGGAAAATACGTTCCATCTTCGCTCAATTATTCCACACATAAGCTAATTTCTAAACCACAGGGGAGCAAATGTTTTCTGAAGCCCTCTTATCCTACAACTAAATACCCTTGCTAACAAAGAGTTAGCAGCACGGCCATCACTATCAAAAGCACTAACTTTGAGATTAGTAGCAGTTGGCGACTCAGTCATCCATTTTTCATTTTAAGGAAACCTTTTTAAGACTGCACTCTTATTTTCAGGAGGACTATAAATGCACTTCTCATGTTTTTATTTTATTTATTCTACCCTGGGGATTTTGTTCCCTCTTTGCTAGCAATAAATTTTTCTTTAAATCTTTTTTGGTACTAATATATTTTAAAACAAATCAGACAAGGGGAGTGAAAACACAGGCCTCTCTCCAAACGGTTTGGCACAGTGTCACCACTCCACGGTGTTCGTAATTGAGCTGTGGTCACCAAGCAAAGCACTAACAACCCCTGCAAAAAAGCAAAGCCCCATGTGTCAAAGCAGGGCACTCGGCCCCCGCACCGCTCCCCCCACCTTGTACATAGGGCTGCCGTCCCCTTACCAGGCTGACACCCTCCACCATATAAATTAGTGAAGATGAAGAGAAGACAGAAAGACATACAGACAGAAAGAGACGCTACAGCAGCTTTTAGAGTCGTTGCTGAAAAGGATTTATCTTGAGGTCTGAAGGGACAGCACTCAGGCCTTGACAGAATGAGTTACTGCCGTTGGTGGGGGAAGGAGGAGGAGAAGGGAGAGCAGCCTGGGAGGAGAAAACCTCCAAAGTCTCGTGTCTGAAATGCTCTTGGAATATTTCCAGTTCACAGTTCAGAACAATGTTGACATTTAGCCTTTTCCTAATCGTCGCTGACCATCACCCAGGGCAGAGATTCCTGTGGTATGACGGAGCGTGGCTGCAGCCAGCTCTGGCGTCCTCCTCCCGCCACATTGCCTCTCTCTGCCCCCGGCCATCACCACCAGCACTGCCAAGACACCCCCATCCCACCCGCCAGCTTCAGCCCCACAGCCACAGTCTGGGGCCAGCCAGGTGTCAGCTGTACTGCACAGTGCCAATAGCCCTGCAGGACTGCCCCAGTGGAGGTTACAGGGCAAGAGAAGAAAACTGGCATTTTGACACAGGTTATGTTTAAAAGCAGTCAGTCGATGCCATAAACCCAGATAATCCATACAGCAATCGTCGACTTCAAGATTGTTAATTCAGGCACAGAATATTTCCTCGACAGAAGTACTGCTGCAGAAATCTGTTGTTTTACTTATTAACCAGTTGCTAATTTGAGACAGGAGGAGGAAAAATAAAAATAAAAAAGACAGATTTGCAGGAAATATACTATTTAATTGCTATTAACACTCTTCCCATTATTAACAAATCAATTCAATGCTCTCAGACCTCTGACAAGCCATGTTGCTTGCTATACAGATCAGAGCCACATCATGTTTCGTCCATCATCACAGAGCAAAACAACCAGTCTGGCACAAGACAGGCCTAAGCTGCTGTCAGCTCAGGTCTGGAAAAGGTCAGAGACTGCTGGGGTTGGCAGAGCAAGATATGGCACTTTGCACCGCGCCGGCCTGCCCCAGCTATCAGGAGAGCAAGGCCAGCAGAGGGGAGGAAAGCACTGCCCACACAGGGCACGGTGCTCCGCAGCAGCTGTCTGCCATCGCAGACACCTGGGTGCACATCCCACTGGCACAGCCAAGGCATTTTTCTATCATTACATAAACGGAGGTAGTTAGCAGCTGCCTGACTTAAATTCAGTTCTCTTGTCACAGTGATTTTAACTGCATCGTGTTTGTTTGTGTGAAAGTAATGTGGCTAAATCCACATCAAATAACGTAAATGCAGGACCAAGGTACTGGTTCAACCGACTTCAATACAATCGTTTTCAGAATTTATTTAGGAATATAGTCGATTTTCTGTGAAACTAATACATTTCTTTAAACTGTCAAGTAACTCTCAAGAATATCCTTCAATTTAGTCTTTTGAAAGACCTGAGGCAATGACACTAATCACAAGTAAGTCCGCACATCTTAAGCTCTTGCTTAACAGCAGGGTGTAGCTTTGAGCTTAAGTGAGTTCAGCTTGGGCTTCACCAAGAGCACGTAAGTCATGCTGCACAGCCAGCAGAACTCGCTAATGGGTAAAGTTTGCACATCCCAAAGTGTTTGCAGTGTACTGAAACTGATGTAGCCAATTTCAGCTACATCAGACCTGTGCATGGACCTACCTCTGGGCAAGCCCGGAGGAAAAAAGACTCCACAAGACAAATCTGTTACAGCCTCAAAAATAGTTCAGACTAAATCTTACAACATTTTACTCGCTCCCCCTTTTCTGACAAATATCAGCCTTTGACAAAACTCTCTTGAAGTTTTAACCAGCATTCTGACAAGCAAGATATGAAGCAGAGAACTGGGTTCAGTCACAGATTTTGTGGCAAAACAGTGGGCACAGTTAAGGCCACAGAAGTGGTGTTAAATAGGTAGTAGCAGTGAACAGAGGGGAATGAAGTGCTGTGGTGACTTAGTCTCAATCTTTAGACACAGGTCTTGATGTGCACCACACATGCCAGTCCTTGATCTGGGTTTTGGAGAAAAGAGAGAGTAGATTTGAAACATGATGCAAGTAGAAGCAATCAGCTATGGTAAACTTAGTCACTGTTCAAAAGTAATTCTCTAGAGTAACAACTTCTGTTTGTTTTTTTTTATTATTCTTTCTTCTGTTCCCAAATTGGGTAGCATTTACCAAAATCATATATTAAATTTTCCAGAATTGACCTTCCATTTTCTTTAAAAACAAATAATTTACCATCATTGTGATTGGAATAACATGTAGCTTAATATCAATATTCTTATCCTTTCTGACTTTCATACCTATCACCTTTTAAGAAGCAACATGAATAAAACAGAAGGAGGGTGGGAAAGGATATTAAGGGCACTTGGAAGGAATCATCGTCCTGATTCCAGCTAAAGAAGTGCAGACAAAAATGGAGAAGAAAAGCAGAGAAGGCTCAGGGAAACCTGTATAGGAGAAGAGGAAGACATTTAAGAAAACCTCTCAGCTCCTGTGTCAGAATTGATAAACAATGTTCTCAACCAGGGACATAGCCCAGAAAATCCTGCGCTGATTCTGTTACTCACAGAGCACATTCTGAATAAAAGACCAAAAAGAGAATGCTGTGAATAAGTATACTGTGATCTTTCTAACAAACCGAGCAATCATAGGAAAACTGATTTAATTCAGCACAAAATACTCCTTAAAGGTGCAATGCCGTATAAAATGCATGTGTCATTCCTCAGCTTTCACAAAAATGGACATTTAGGGTAAATATGACTGTTGTGACTTTCTCTGCAAAAAGCTTAAGTGCAAATACTACATATTAAGGATGTAGTATGTAATGGAGATGTCTTAGTTATCCTGAAACAAAAGTTTTGCTAATAGCTTCACTGGGACTAAGAACCAGTTGAAGAAGATGCCTTGCAAATCATTTTTTCAACGTAATTCTGAGATATTTATTAGGCCCATGTTAGTTATTCTCCAAACTCTTCGTAAGAGTTTCAACAATATATACGTTCACTAAAAGAAGCATTAATTCATATCACAGCCAAATTTGTTGTACTTGAAGTGTTATGACGTGAACATATGGGACTTTGCTTTCCAAGACTTTTCTGAAGCTGAGAGGTGGAAGTCTTTTACCACGCATTTGCTAGCTGTTTCTTCCTCCCACCCATCCCCAAAGGCCCTATGACTCTCATAGCACACTCCCTTAGCCCAAGAGGGCTGGACGCAGGTCCCCGGCAGCCTGCCAGTGCCAGCACATCGGCCAGACGTACCCCTCCCTGCCCAAAGGAGTAAAGTGTGCTCACTGCCATGCTAGCTGTGCTAGGGCAAGGATTAGTTACCAGTATTTTTTTCTTTGAAAGAGCAGGGTTACCATCTTTTCCATTCTATCATCTCCAGAGGGTTGAAAACTGCTTAACTGTGGCAGGCAAGAACAACAAGTACCTAAATTTTCAAGCTGATGTAGACAGGTACTTGAAAATAGCTACCACTATTTTTTATTATTTTTTATTAATATTTTTATCTCATCAACTGCAATTTACCACTTTTGGAGACAAAGAAGAGATACATGCATCCTGTGCTTACAGCTATATCAAGAGTTAAGAGGTACCAGCACTTGTAACACAAATAGAAGTCACCCTGTTTTCCATTACTTGTAAGTAATTCCTGGTGAAAGTAGGCATCCTAAGATGGCAACTGCCCACAGGGAAAGCAAACCCAGACACTTCATTGAAAGACCCACATCAAAACTACAGACTGATATTCTGACATCTCAGACTTGTCATTCTATCTGTTTTCTCTGCTATTCTTTTGTAATACTTTATTATTTCTGCCACCTCCTTAGAAGACATAAGAAGCCACACAGCAGAGCTGGAAAGTAACCACAGTAGAGAGAGAATAGAATACTGCCACAATTGTAAGAGATCTTTTCTTCCTCTCACTATTATATGTTGAGTTTGAATGACCATGAGCCTCACAGTGTTTTCAGTTCTTAGAATATTGGCTCTAGAAAAAAAGTGAGTTTAATGTTCATTTAACATTTGTGTCTTCTAGATTACAGTACTATTACTATTCTACAGTACATTATTATGCTTCACTTCTTTTTCCCCTCTCAATCTGGTTAGTAATTTCTATTACAGTAGCCTTAAAAGATACTAAATCAAGACTTCATTCTTTTCAAAATGCACAGAAAAATAGTTTCATATCAAGAGAAGTACAAGACCACAATTCTCTTCCTTGCTTTCAGCTTTGCAATCACACACTTTGATCTGTTTCTTTAGAAGGTATCAATTCATTCACTGTATTTTTGTGTGTGTTTTCCTTGTTTTTTCTAGATTGAGCTATGCAAACTGTCTTACTGGCAGACAGACTCTGAGGAAGCTTTCCATCCTGATTCCTTTCCATTAATGAAAGTAATGAAATACTGCCAGCATTCATAGTGCTCGTGCAACAGATGTAAAATGAAAATAATGCACTTAACCACTCTCCTTCCATGGGACAAGTTGAATTTGCAGTATTTAAGTGACCCAACCACTGCTAATTTTGGAGGTATATCCATGCAGACTATTTTAATTGATTAAGTGTTTTAAAAAAGAAGATAATCAGCAAACCCTAGATTGTCCAGCAGGCCAACGAAGTTAAACCTTTCTAAAATTACTTCCACTAGGTGCACTTCCTAGGCTAAAAGAACAGTGCTCAAGAACACTTCATGTCTTCTTCATTTTTAACAACCTATTAACAACAGATGAAGACTAACACCCTGCAAGAAATTAATGCAGCCCAAGGCCTAACCAGAAAATCGTTATTTCCAAGAAGTCCTATTGACAGAAAGGCTGCAGCAACCTTTCAAAGCTGTACCCACATCCGAACAACAATAAAACTCTGTGCTATTTTTCTTACCCCGTAAAGTTGTCATCTCAGCATAGCTAAACATCTTAGCCCGTAAACATCCTTATGTGGTGAAGGTTATCAAAGAGGTCACTGAGAAGCAGCTCTCAAATTATCTAGAGTATTATCTAGAGTCCTCAGATTTCCTGGAGCCCTTTCCATCTGGTTAAGACGTGGTTATGTTACAAAGACACAGCTAATTCTTGGCCATTGCTGTTTTCCCTGATTTATTAGCTTATGCTAATGGATAAAGAGCAAGTGTTCAATCTAATCTGACCTTTCAGGCACGCTAGCTGTCAGACTGCCTTTGCTCATTGCCCAGTCTATTTTACTGGGTGTCCCTCCAGGAAACTCTAGCAATATAAGGAGAGTAGATTATCTCCAAGGAACAAGCTTTTACTGTGCCCTTCTTGACTTCCAGCATTAGACATAGAATACCAGGCTGCCTACTCTGGTAACAAGACCAAGCATGCTGTGCCAATGGGTACTGTCCCAACCCCCCTCCTAGCAGGCATCCTTTCAAAGGTGCCCTTGGTTGTACAGGTAATGGCCTGCACAGCATAAACACTACCTTGAGAACCTTCTTTAGCACCTACTTATTTATCATGCCAGCTTCTAGCTCAGTGACTGCCAGCCCCTCCACGCTTACTTTCTTGAGGACTGCTAAAACAAGCAGTCCACACTTATCTCCTCTACTTACTGCAGATTAGTGATCAACTTTCTGCTCAATCTAAAATTGATATTACATAAAATAAAGATGCCTTTAAAATACTCAAAAATGAAGCTGTAAGTAAGGTATCTCTAAAGATCAGTTTTCCTCATTTAAAAGCAGTGTATTCCCAGATTCCAGGTTGCTTAAAGACAGCCAAGAGTCTGCACCTCATCAGCAAACAATGGAAAAGAATCATGCAGCAGGATCCTGCCCAGTCCACATTTATTTAACCCTTAGTCACCACTATGCTCTTCTCACCAGGCATCCTCTCATCTAAAATAGTTGCTGAGATTGCTTGTGCCAGAGAGTTAATTTTACTAATAGTTTCTCTGTTTATTGTCAGAGTCACTTGGTTGCACTCTCATCTCTGGGCCAGCAGGTCAAGGAGTTCAAGTTCCCTACCAAGGCTTGGAGCGAATCTCAGTGCTGAGTATGCACATTAGGCTTGAGAGGGAGGGAATATTTAGCACCAGTATGGACCCTGGCTTTCCTGTAAGACATTAAAGTGAAATCTGCTACCTTATCATGTCTTCCCTAAATATACTCCAGGTAGAAATTTCTGAACCTCTTCTGCATTAAGCTTTCTGGATGCAGACAGAATAGATCTGGCTCTCTGTGCAGCCCACCTTCCTTCCCTGAGGGTCTCTAAAATCCTGTATCTGCCCGCCCATGACTGCTGCGTGTACTTCAACACTAGGAGTGAAATGTTGCTTTGTTAAGCAGACTTTTAAGAAATGAAGTTTGGTGAAAGGACAATGCAAAAGAAAGAAGAAAAAAAAAAAGAGAAGAGGAAGAGGAAGAGGAAGCGGAAGAGGAAGAGGAAAACACAGCAAGGTAGAAGCAAACACATTACCTGATAGCTTAGTTTGGATTCTGTGAACTTGTAACCTCTGCAGTAACATGAATGCATTGGGTATAAAAGTCGAATGTTCAGAGCTGCACTTCGCTCCTTTCAAACAAGAGAAAGATGTCCCATCTGCACACACCATGCCAAGCACCAACTCCTGAGGTGGAAGAGCAACAAGGCTCACTGCCCATCGCTGACCTGAAAAAAGTGTGCTGTGCCTGTGTCCCTCCAGAGGGACAGCAGGATGTAGAGCTTTAAGCATCAGGGATTACATGACCCATTCTCTGCAGGTACAGGGACTGAACCACTGCCTCAGACGAGCAGTAAGTAAATAGATTTGTGCTGGAAGAAGGAAAGAATGATGAAACCAAACTTGTTTCCATAGTTTGGAGTGATTACTAAGCTGTCTAATAAAGGGGAAAGAAATGAAAGGGAAAGAAACTGAAAAAGATGTTTTCTTTGGGCTCTCCCTGGATCTGACCCTTCATCTTTGCTAAGTGGAAACTTTAGGAATCGATCTCAGCCTTTCAACCATCACTTCTCTGCACTCAGAGAAAGCAGCAGATGGGTAAGAATGGAAAAGTGCTCACGCTCAAGTGTTTCCAAATGTTTCGCAGTCAACGCATTTATCAGTTCTCACCCTCCACCCTATCACCACTCCCTCCACATAAAATCAGACACTGAGCTCAGGCATCCAGGCAAGAAGGAAGCCTTTGCCTTCATAGAAACTTGCATGTCCCATCGCAACGTTTCTCATGCATTAGGTCTCGGTTAGGACAGCTTGCCAGAAGGCACTGTCAGAAAGGTGCTGAAAGAGATGCAGTTCAAAGATTTCCCAGAGAGCCAGGTCATTCAGTGTGGGAACCAGGCAACAGCGCTTTCTGGGCTCACAGATATAGGAAGCTTCAGCTAGGCTGAAATGAAGGATTAGCAAAGCTATTCTCCCATCGTATCCCATACCTTCGATACAAAAACAGCAGTTACTTTCCACTCCACTCTGTGCACAGAACAAGGATGAAATATGATATTTAAATTATCCCCAAGGATGCATCTGCTGAAAAGGAAGGCACGAGCCAGATCATCCCTTGTGCTCATTCTTTGTCACAGTCTTGAATTTTGCATCATTATAAGGATAGAGAAAACACACTAATTCCTAACACTGCCTGTGTTTCAACGAGCACTGCTATTAATCTTTCAGGCTCCCACTATTTAGAATTATATTTGGATAAGTAAAACAGCCAATAACTGAACAAAGTCAGCCTGCATAAGAAAAATAATGCGGCTGAATGTCATCTATTGTCTGTTTATGTACTGTGCAGAAATAGAAAACTAACATGTATATATGAGAAGTGACTGTGCTTAAAAAGATCCATAGGACAATGGATACAGAGCTCACAACTACAGGCTGCAATACTGCAGCACCACTTCACTGCCGGCTACTTGAATGGCGAGTTGTGTGGCCTTCTCATTTCAATGCTCTGGGCCTGGGTCCAGCCCCACTTCCACTCTTCTATCTGCTTTATACAGACACTCTGAAGAGTCATTTCTTTATGTATCAGTGAAAGCATAAAGCAGAGTTTAGAACCTTTCATTAATCTCGTTATTTTCACAAGGAAAATAACTGCCACAAACTGCCTCACAAAACAGATTTTTCTCCTTTCAAAGTAAGCCTGTTGTTGTTCCCTGTACAGCCATTACAGAACAACATTGGAATAGCTACCAGTCCCAGCTCCTACACTTCTGCACCTGTAGGTGATGACTATCTCTCATTTTCAGTATCTTTCAAATCCTTCCATTCAGATAAAAATCTCAACTACAGGCCCCAACAACTCAACAAGAAGAGCAAACAATTAAAATGGGAAAAGAAAAAAAAATAGGAAAAGAATATTTGCTGGGACTGAGATACCAAATTACCTGCCAAACCCAGTAGTAAACAAAAGTGAGAGAGGAGTAGATTCTTCTCCATTCTGATGGTTTTGGTCCCATCTGTAGAACAATGTCTACATATCTGTTCAGATGGAGATTTTCTTCCAGTCCCACCATTTCTGAGAAGGGGCCACAGCAGTCCAAGCTCCCCACGTTAACACCTTAAAAGAACCTTATAGCCAATATTTCTTTAAAGAAAAAAAAAGTATTTTGCAATGTTTTTAATTGAGATTAAAAAATAATTTGAAAAAAAAGGATCACACAGATCTTTCCTCTTTAAAGATCTCCCTCTGGAAAGCAAGCGTGACAGCAGATCTTCAATCTGTTCTCCACAGGGACAGGGGAGAGCCCTCCTGAATGCTAACTGAGTTACGTGTCCCATGGAAAGAACAGTCGCAGAAATAATCTTGGTAACACAGCCTTAGGTTTCAGTAAGGCCAGACTTAGAGCCCCATGCCTGAACATGTTCTCCATCACATCCAGCCCCAGAACCTTAGGGGTAAGAGGGGCCACAAAGACAACAAGGTGGCCAGCTCTGCACCACAAAACAAACAGTGTAGAAAGCTGCTACATGGACACATCAGGACAGCTGCTGGGGAAAACGAGCTGTATCCACTCAGGACGGCAGTTGTAGGATGGAGCCAGGAAGCTGGGCTCAGCTGCTGATAGCCAAATGGCTCTGTGCCAAAAAGCAGAATGGCATGGGATTTGCTTTTCAGTGTCTTGGAGATGCAAGGAAAGGATTGGGGCCCTAGGAAGTTCTTCCGCTAGGACAGAATGCAACACAGACAACAGCTGTTGGCTTGATCGCCTTCCCCAATGCCAGGAAGACCTCCCAATGTCCTGGAAAATCGTTGTTATGAAGGAAACAATGAGAAGACTGATCTTCTGAATGGTCTGGGTGCTAACTAAGCCAGCCATCTTCTTCCCCCTGGATGCAAACAGTATCATTCTCCTGAAGTCAGACACAGCATTTAGGCACACTTGGCACTGCCACTTCCAGCCCAATATTCTGATGGCATCAGGACTCTTTGTTCAGAAAACAGAGGGACTAAACACATACCAGACTGCACCAGCTGAATGTTTGCTCCACATATAATGCCTATCTAACGTCAGCAACCAGAGAGCGTTCATGAATGAACACATCTATAGGTTTTCAGAAAAGGGACTGCAAATAAGGCACCTATTTTCTTATCCTCGCATACTCATAGTCTTGCTCTGCCAAGTATTTTAAATGTCAGCTCCTCAGAATTATCTCAGAGCTGTACGACCAATCCCCAAACTATGTGCATCAGTGGGAATAGCAGTGGTTCCACTGTACATCCAGATTTACTCTGAAACACCACAAATAAAAGCCTGTGGGTTTAGAATTGCTTTTTAAATAAAGCATTTGTTTTAAAAGATAAGAGAATGGCTATTGTAGTGCTAAAACGTGAAGATAAAATTACTATATATAAAAGGTAGTTTTTAAATATATCACTCATTTATATTTCTTTAAGCAGAAAAAAAATTGGCTGTAGCTGCAATCAGTTTTAATTCATTCTTTATTGCTGCTCTGGTTCTGTGTTATTTGAGCTGGTTTAACTGTTAAAAGCATTTCAAATGTTCACATGGTCTGCATTAGGTTACAGAATAAAAGTAAGTACAGCCCACCAAATGTAACTTTCTGAAATGTAAACCACATGAATTTGATTTCTTTGTGGTACTATTTTAATTGGGTTCAGAGGTCTTTTGGTCTTACCTGTCTATCTGCTCTCTGATGGCCCGACTTGATAAAGCTAATACAAAGAATCTGCAAATGTATTCCAAACTGATTACTCTCAGTTACAGTACATGGCTTTATTCTTGACAGTAACGACCCTTTAGTCTAGTTCATTTTGAGGCTGCAAGTCTGAACCCTGAAGCCACCACTGAACTGGGAATGGAAATGTCGCAACTTCTAGTAAAAGATCACATCCCCTTGAAACTGCAAAACTAGAAGACTGGAGGGGATGAGCAACTAGGAACAACCTTAAGCACCCTGCTATCTTAAAAATACTTGTAGGAGCATGTGCACATACACACGAATGCCTTAAACTGTCACATCAAATGTCAGACAAAACACGTATCCAGGACATGGTACGGGACACAGAAGGAACTGTAAACAGGATCTGCAACAAAACCTGAAATCTTCAAAAACTGACCGTCACCAGATTTCAGATAATTAGATTTGGTTGGTCATTTTTTTGTGCACTTTTTTTAAACAATACACTGGGTTGACCATGACTGCTTATTTACTCATCAACTCTACTCTCTGTTGCATCTCATTGTGCCATATGCCTTTTTGGAGTGAAACAGCATCACTACTGCTTCCCATCCATCAAACTACAAAACATCTCAGCAATAATAAGGAAAGTACTGTACAACAGGACTTCATATCCTGTCCTGCGATCCAACTTGTAAACAAAAGCCTATCCCACCCTGTGGGAGCAGCTCTGCTAAAATTCACTACTAAGCAGGCAGCCCAGAAGAACTGTATGGAGAAAAAGAGTAGCAAAATACTATTAGTCCCTTTGCTTGCCTAGCTTGCTTTCTTGTTTTTGGAATGCACAGTGTGGATTTTGAAAAAGTAGCATAAGAAGGATACACAGTGTTCATAATTCCTTGAAGAAAATGAAATAGAAAGGATCAGACTCAGTAAAACAATGACGTAACTCAGTACTGAAAATTACATAACTGAATGTGCTGCAATTCACAAGTTTCATTCAAGAAAGTAAATCATTAACAAATAAAAACATTACAAGCCATCATCTATTTCAGACAAATTAAATTGTCTTAACCCCTCTAAAATATACACACACAAAAAAAAACCTACATATCAATGTAACAAACTTTTTCAAGTTAATATTTTTCATCCTAATGCCCCAAAACTGCTGTTGCTTTTGTCATTTTTCTGCACTCTTCCTGACTGGTAGGACTGTTCTCTCTGGTTATTTCCATCACTGAACACATGAGCACTAACAAATGAGGTCCCTTAATTAGTTCCAGGTTTTTCCAATAAGCAATTGATGGCTATACAGATTTCAAGTCTTTGTACATCCCACAAATAACAAGGCAGGGCCTGTAAAATGGCAGGAGTGTCTCCATTTTTCTGTTAGTATAATGGGCAAGCAGAAGGAGCAAGAAGGAAACTTACACTCAATGGTAAGTTTTTATTGTCAACATAGTTTTGGCTTAGAGTCATTTACAGTGTCATCAAGGACACATCTTAACAGCTTCCCAATTTGTTTGTACAGAACGCTGAACATTTCCAAGGATATTACTTCCAAAACAAAACTTGATTTTGAGTTTTCAAATGTATTTTTTTGTTTCTTTGTTTTGGCTTTTGTTTTTTGTTCTCATTTTGTTTTCTTTTATATAATTTTTTTTTTGCTTCTCTGCACATTTAGGGGTTCTGCTTAGGATCAGTATTTCTTCCAGCATCTGTTTTACAGGAGTTTAGAGCCCACAACCCTTGATGTATTAACATGCATCAGAAAGATCCATGCTACTAGGTTGCATATAGAAAAACACCAGACTGGAAGGGACCCCAGCTTTCCCCACAGATAAATAATTTCACTTGATGGCTTCTGGAATGAACTTTGCTAATTATGTTTTATATAGATTTTGAATAAATCCTTTGAGTCACAACTTTCTTGTTGAAACAATAAAATTACATAGAAGCCAGGGGAAAATTTGGAAGCAAGAATGGATTTTCTTTCCTGTTGTGGAGCCCAGAATCCATATCTTTCTTCACATCAAATTAGTATGGCATAAAGGGAACTCAGTGAATGCATTCTTCCAGCTTTCTTCACTAATTCATATTAGAAATATTATTCAGCTTCGTATTTTACTTCCCCACAGATCACAAACAACTCAAAGGCATTCTAGGTCTCCTTTCTCTGTGGGCCTGGGATAGACTGAAGAGAAAGAAGAAATTAAAAGAGGCTAAAAAGGAAATGAATTGTAAGGAAGTAAAGTTTTACACAAGACTCTTTAATCTGTTGTATGCACTAACCAGCTTTACATGTACAAATGATGTATCTTCAATACAGACAGTTTAATACCTATGTCATGTAACCTCAGGCAAATGGAATCACTTGAAACAAGCAAAAATTGAGAGTATTATGTGAGAGAAATAATAGGAAATAGGTTCAAAATTGGTCTTATTTATCAGTTCCAGCTCATTTCTTCAAATCAGCAGTTCATCCAGAGTCAGCCATCCATTACAGCCTATCGATTTTAACTGAGTTTCTTGTTTGACTGAATACCTGAAGACTATTGATACCTCTCATCACTTTCAGAATGCTTATTTATTTGTGCCACCCCAAGAAGTTGCATCAACAACTTGCAGTGATAATGAATTAAGTTCAACTTATCTAAAAAAAGAATCTCCTTCAGGAACGTTAAGTCATCTGTTCATGTCTCCAGTTGCAGTTGCCAGCAGTAGTGCAAAAACACTTAGTGAGAAGACAAGCATAGTCCATGAGCATGTCAGGGAAGCTTACCCCGTGCAGCTCTGTCCAGGTGCTCTATGACAGCACCATTCAGATCTGCTCATCCTTCTTCCTATGCAGTACATGGAACAACCTTACTGCATGTTATGCCAGGGACATATGGTATGAGAAACCACCTGTCAGAAGACAGAAATACTCACTTTCTTCCTGGCTATATTTCTTTCATACCAGAGACACCAGAGGCATCACCTTGCACTTGAAGTGCAGTGGCATGGCTGCTCTCTAGACACTAGAGACAGAAGTCTAAGATGTGAAAGCAATATCTGACATTCAAGGATTGACACACAGAAAGACTTCAGTCAGTATGCTGTATAAATGTCCACTTACAGATATGGAAATGGATGCTCCTAACAACATAAACTCCAAGCCCAGCCAACACAGAAATCCAACTCTTTACTCTGTAAGATATTTCTCATTACACTCTCTATTTGTTGTATTTTTAGGTCACCTTACTTTCAAAAGTGGGATTATTTTGTCTTAGCCTGGAAAATCACAGACATTTCTGGGAATAATTAAATATATATATATTTAAAGTCATCCAGCTCCTAAGTAAAAACATTCAATGCCAGCAAAGCCAAGAAATAGTAAAGATTTTTAAGCAATCACTGAATGACCTTCCTAGAAAATGGTGAATTCCTCAGCGTATACAATTTCAAAAACATCAGCTTGGACTTGAACCTGTAGCTGACATCTTTAGGAAGTAGTATCCTTGATTCTTAGATGTAAAAAAAAAAAAAACACTCTCAAACCTTCCAGGAGCTCAACAAATTGTTCTGAACAACAGCTCTACTGAGAAGTCAGGACTGACATACCCAACCAGCTCCAGAAAACTGCAAGTTTTTTGAAGAAAATTTAGCATTTGCATAAAAGAAATCACAGGATAAGAAACATCGGGATTATGTATATATAAAGAATGATCCCATTATATGTATTCTTTTTTTCCATGAAAAATATATAATATATACGGTAACTATGCATTGTTTTGTAATCTCAAAATAAATAAATAAATAAGATGACACAAATTAAAAAAAAAAAGCAAGGAAAGGAAGAAAAGAAACAACATGCACAATCTTTTTCTTATATCTAACTTTTGATATGTACACATGCTGTGTCTCAATTTGTAGAGCTAAAACCAAGAATGTTACTTGGTGTCCTGATGTTTACAGCACTAGTCAGCCTGGATGCTACACTTAATGAATTAAATAAAAGTACTATAAATATAAATCAGAATTCCCCAGGAAGTATATACAATTCTCTAGAGACTGTCAAATAAGCTAGAGATTTGGATTTTGCTCATTTGGAGAATTGTCCACTGAAAACCTTGCCAAGTTTTTATGGACCCTATCAGAACAGCTGCGATTCACTTCACTTACAGCAGAGGAAGCTGGTAATAGCTCAAAGATTGCCCCCTTCATTTCATAAACCAATTAGGACCTGGATCCTACAACTGGACTAACATAACTCTCTTTTTTTTACTGGCAAAATTCCACTTCATTTCTAAGAGCTCAGAATAAAGGTCTCTGTTGGCAGAATACAGATGCTCATAACAGTAAATGTTTCTAAAGCACGTTCTCTAATTTATTTCCTATTCCGAGAAACACGCTTCGTGCACTCAAAGTGAACACTTTTCAGTATACCTGCTGGTTCTACCTAATCACCACTTTCCTGCTGATCTAGGAGACTGTTACTAAACACTGCTCAAAATATGTACCATACCACTAATTTCTAAACTCAACTTATCAATTAATAGAGAGGTCTACTTCCACAGGCAGGACAATGGTCTCCATAAAGCTTGTACGTAGTCTACAATTTCTGTTTGCCCACAGATACTTGTTATTGTTTTTTAGCCAACTTCTAGCTACAAAAAGAAAAAAATAATCATTAACAGTTTTTCACTGTTTTATATCCCTTTGAAAGCATTCAAAAGTGCACTGACAAGACAAAGCGTTTAAAATAGAGGTTTCTGTTTACCACATCCAAGCCAATTCCCTTATTGAAGCAGACACAGCTATCACCTGTTAGTGAGCAATGACATTTTTTCATAGTTGTTTGTACATAACATGTTTCACATTTTAGTCGTTCGTTATAGTCGTTTTTCTACCTCCACCAATTAAGCTCTTTCTATGAAGTGACGTGGCACAAGGGAGCATCTCTAAAGCTGATTTTTTCTCTGGAACTTGAACTTTATTCTCTTAATAAAAAGAAAATAAACCCTTACACCAAACAAGGACTGTATTGTTTTAGTTGGTGCTTTATTGCAGCTTAGTCACCTGTCAAACATGCTGACACTTGGATAAAACACACACTGGAACCACGCATCAGGGCACGTTAAGTGCAAACTTGTGATGAAGAGCAGAGCTATGTGATTTGGCTGCACAGAACTCTAATGATCGTTTCTGGTCTAGGAAAGCTTGATGTGTTGCATCAAACCCACTGCAACTCTGAGATCCTCTTCTAACCAAAAATGATTTTACATCTGTTTCAGTTCAAAGAGTCATATAAATCAGAGTATCTGAGTATAAATTTTGATGACACCTTTAAAGAAGATTTATACACTGTGTATAATATATATATGTATACTGGAGGTATGTACATAAGAGATACTAACCACTAAAACTAAGCAATCAATGCTATATTCTCTGTAAATCATATTTAAGTCTTATATAAAAGTCCTATCTTAAGGGCTGGAACTTCTCCTCTATGAAGAACAGCTGAGGGAGCTGGGTGTGCTTAGCTTGGAATAGAGAAGTCTCATTGCCCTCTTCTAGTACTTGAAGGGAGCTTATATCCAGGAGTGGAAACGCTTTTTTACATGGTCTGATAGTGATAGATCAAGAAGTAATGTCTTCAAACTAAAACAGAGGAGGTTTAGGTTAGCTGATAGAAAAAAAATTCTTTACTCAGAGGGCAGTGAGGCCCTGGCACACGCTGTCCAGAGAAGTTGTGGATGCTCCATCCCTAGAAGCACTCAAGGCCAGGTTGGATTGGGTCCTGGGCAGCCTGATCCAGTGAGTGGCAACCCTGCCACAGAAGGAGGCTGGAACTGGGTGATTTTTAATGTCCCTTCTAATCTAAACCATCCTATGATTCCATGATTTACCCTGATGCGATAGTCAATCTGCATCTGTGAAAGCTTAGGATTTCTGTTCAGACACAGTTATGGGAGCAGTCACCTATTCTGACCTTGCTCTCCTATGGTTCTTAGGTTGGACAAACTTTCATGATCCATTTCTTAGAAAACAATATTATATAAATTCTCTAGAACATGGTATCTACAACCCATCTGCAACAACCATCAGGAGAGGGAGATGTCTACTTTTCCTCCACGACAAAATATATTAATACAAAGTGTCAACAGCCAGGAAGTAACACAATATCCTTGAAACAGTTTTTATTGTTGCTATGAGCAAGTAATATTTCTAATAAGCTTAGGACTTCTGTTAAATAGGAGGTACAAGACATGCCATACCTGATGCATTAATAAATTTAAATAACAAGCGTGTAACTTCCAGGATAAGAGTTAATTTCAAAAGTAAAATAAGAAGCACACTAAACTGCCTCCATTCCTGGCTGACAGGCTATTCATTACACAGCTAATGACCCCTCCTTTCAGTCTCCTGAAAGTCAACTTGATATATGTCAGTACTTCCAACCTCTCCCCAGTCCTTACAGCAAGAAACAGTTTTTGGGAGGGCACAGGAGAATGCGCTTTGGCATATAGGAGATGTCATTAACAATCACCCCTTTGTGCTGTGTCTGAAACACTGGTGCTGTTTTTCCTTTTTCCTCCTGACTCAGCAGAGTCAGGAGAGATTGAGTCAGCAGCTCCTGAACATGTCAATGCAAACAACAGCAGAGGAAACCGGGGAGCAAATCAGTACAGCTAAGTGCACAGGTAAACATGTGGCCCTGGACAACAGCTATCCAAAAGGGAAGAAATAGCTTAAAAGGATCAATCTATCTGACTAAGTTTTCTCCCACATCACTGCTGACTAGCCAGGAGCTAGAAGACAATTTGTTTCTGTGAATGGCTCAATTGTAATAATTTCCTAAGAAATTTACCTGGGCTTCACAGTTTTGTGGCCGTTGTGCACATGTGGTGTGATAGGATTCCATGTTAAGGTTGGCGGAGGTCAGTGCAATAAGAGGAACTATAAAAAAAAATTTTACTGGAATAAACAAACAGAAGCACTGAAATAGGGAATATAGCTCCATGCTTCAGTACAAAGACAAATGTATTTATGTTCTTGGACAGAATTATACTGTTAGATGCTTTCCCATCTCTCCCGTTTCCTCCCCTTTCACTGATCTGCTGGCTGTTCTTCAACTGTCACAACAAAGGACTTGATCAAATAGTCAAGAGAACTTTTAGTACTTCATCTCTCCCTACTTGTTCTCATCTCACAACATACTATGGTGCTTCAGTTCACATACATGAATTGAAACAGAGGCACTTATCCCAGGTTTCTGGGATTATAAACTGGAAAAAAAGAGAGATGTATGGGAACATGTGAGAGGAGAACAGGAAGGAAATGCATAGGTGTTAAAATCTGTACTGCACATGGGGACTGAAAGGCTCCTCTCCCATTGGTACCATATTCTTCAGTACATAAAGGAACCAAAGACATCTCTCAAGTTCCTCTTGTTGCCTTCTCCTACCTGCTTGCATTTCATCAAATGTGGTTGCAATTTTTTCCTTCTGATTCTGTGCCAGAAGACCATCTTATCTTGATTAAAATGCTCTGCAACACTCTGAAAACAGACAATCTGCATCACATGGTTAATGCTCTATGTCCACTTTGGAGTCTTAGTTCACTGAAGCTGGACTCACATCTCCCTCTGCCTTAAGTACAGTGTTAACAACTTTCTGGATCTCTGACAACCATGAATCCTCCTGCGTTTGCTTTCAGCTATAGAGCTGTACCAATGTGTTTCAAGCTGGAACGATTACTAGTTGTTATGTCTGCTACTAACTTGAAAAACAGCAGCAGTTTACTTTCTACAGGAAACCTGAGCTGTTAGGCTGCAACAATCAAGAAAGCCCTCACTGGTTTACAAAAGACACCCTACCTATCAAAAGGTATGATCATATAAAACAATTTGAGTGCTGTGTTGGCTAATTTGTCTGACCATAATTTTCAGATCCATTGCTGAATGCTTTGTCACTGAAAATAATTAGTTGTTTCTTTTTTTAAAGAGAGACAAACACAGCTATCATACACACCACTGAATCTCGAGCTGAATTAGCTTACCTGCTTTTCTATACCTTTGACAAATGCATGTCTTATATCATTTTTTCTCCCCTTCATACATATGCCTTACTGCTTTTCCTCCATGTATCTTATCTCCAAAAGATGTGCTATTAATCAGCCAGAGACACCCTTCACTGCTAAGTGTTCCTCATCTGATTTTTCAACAGCACAAGTAGTTACTAGTTGCAGCATTCCTCCCACATGCTAAACATTTGGAGGGGAAGGGAGGAGGGGTGGCCAGGAGGCTGCCTCACTGTGTAAATCCTATCTCAGACCTTTTTGCCTATTTGCTGGTTTGCTGCAACAATAACGTTGCCACTTGCTCTCAGTTAGGTACGTGGTATATCAGAGTAAAGTGGGACTGCACCCTGTCTTATTTTTTAAGTTATTACTCTTCATGGTCTTCCCTTTTTCTGATTAATCTGGCTGGATGCCTGCTCAGTAGTAGCTGAAGCTTAATACCTGAAACAATGTGTGTATATGTGCTGTGCCAGTAAGGCTTGCCCAACAGTGCTCATTCTGTCATGTTTTCCCATGCCTTGTGTCAATATTTCATTCTATATGCAATCCCTCAGAGCCAGAGTAGAAGACAGGAAAGAAAGAGGTATGGAGAGGAAGGGAAAAATGACATCCCTCAGGAACATCAGCTGCTGCAAACTCTCTCCCTGTGAAGTGAGCTGTGTGGGGGCACAGGTGGGTCCCATTCTCTGTTACTGGAGCACAGCCTATGAGCAGGGTCTCAATGAAGACTTTCATTGCTGTTCCCTGTTTTCATTGGAGTAAGGCCATCACAAACATTTGCAGGTGGCTTGGCCATAGTCTGACATTAAAATATTTGTGGTTGTGATAAAAATCAGAATATTGCTACAAGATGGTTCTGTATAACCTTTAGGGCTTAATCCTGCTCCTACAGAACTCAGTGCTCCAGTTGCTCTCTGCTGTTTTTATTGCTCATTAAAATGGCTATACCATGGAGAACTGTGCCAGGGAAAAGACTCATCTACCTTTTGGAGCAACTTCAGATGTCTCAAAAAAGAGGGAGAACCCAACCCAAAACCACTTATTTGAGCACCTAAGAATTTGGGCTTGTTAAAAAAAATAATAATAAAAAAAAATAATAATAAAAAAACTTTTAAAGACCAAACTAAAACCACCAAACTTTGCAGAACTCAAATGTTTTCTGAATCCATCTGGTTTTATCTTCAGTTGCCTAATATTGGAACTATTGTCAAGCCCGTATTCCTCACAACGATTCCTGGATATAATTCTTAGCACATTTAGAAGGGTAAGATGAAGATAAATGGAAATGACAAGATATGTTCTTTGAATAAATAAAACAGACACCACAGGGAAAAGACTGAAGGAAAAGAAGACAAACAGGGATGCTCAGTTTGGCAAGTAGATGAAGTCCAAAATGCAGCAATTACCTCCTAGGACACACCATGAAAATAAAAAAAAAAAAAATTAAAAAAAGGAAAACCTCCTAGGAAGAGGGAAGAATGAGGAAGGGAGTGTGCTGGAGGTCATACCATAAGTTTCATTCACACACCAGCTCACACAGAGACTAAAACGCTGACAGTCGCCTCCTAATAGAGCAGCTTCAGACTCACAGTTCGGAAACATTTGTGGGAATCAGTCACATGGAGAATTAAGATATGTCATGACAAAAGTTTCCAAAACGAGGCACTCACCACTGACTAGAAAACAGTCTTTTTTATCCTCAGTCCTTCCAGCTCTGGAGATTCTAATCACCATGGCCCTGAAACAATGCCATCCTAAAACCTGACTGGCAGGGTCTTGCAAAACCACATGCAGTTTTTTTTCTCATTATATAGAAACAACTGTTTGGAAGCTAAACAAAGTCTCATATAAAACACCTCATTATTGAGAATTAAAAATTGGTTGGGTTTTATTCTTGTGTTTTTAATTAGGATCACTATTACCACTAGGCCTATTAATTCACAATTAGAACAAGAGCTTTATCAACCTTAACCCAGATAATGGAATGAGCTGTTTTTCTTTCTAAAACTGGAAATGAAGCTGTTTCTTACTCCTCCCCTCTGTCAGCCCATCTTCAAACAGACCAGGACATGCTTAAGATAAAAACTATTGGTTTCACAAGTAAAAGATATTGCAGTGAACACAGTGTTTTGTTGGTACATAACATGTACCAAGGTACAACTATCAGATGTTTTTTACCACACCCATACTGATTTCTATATTAATAACCATATCCTGAAACAATAGGAAAAGGGGAAGTAAAAGAGCCTTGCCAAGAGCACTGGCAAGCTGGATGGGAATGTTGTTGTGTGTGCAACACTTCTGGAGCAGTCAGTGCCACAGCCATCCATGCCATAAGGGAGTTGAAGAGTCTGAGGTCTATATTCTGCCCCAGCCACAGAGAATCTTGAAGGAAAACTGAAGAATAACTGGACTTTGATTTCAATCCAGGATTTCATTTTTCAGTTCTTACTCCGAAGAAACAGCAAGTTGCTAATCAATTATTTAGACAATGACTAGGGATGGAGACTGCTTTTGCACTTATCATATAATGGATGTGACCAAGTTACAAATGACAGTTAATGAATCTAGACTGCTACTTCATTCTCATTCTACTGATTTATCTTTTTATCCATATGTTTTCATGCATAAGAAAGTCTAAATTCTTAGAGTTCTGTGACAAAAAAAAAAAAAAAAAAAACATACCCTCAAACTGTCTGGGCAGTTTCTGTATAATTAAAAGTGAATTATCATGATTTATGAAGACCTCATGTCTGCTGGAAGTAGACATTCAAGCCAATACAGTCAGCATCCACATACTGTCAATTTGTGGGAATAAATTCAGATCCATAGTTGCACATTGAACTACTGTTCACAGAGGTCTTTGTGCCAAACTCTGTTTATCCTAATGAACTTTTTTTTTTTTTTTTTTTTTTTTCTGGTAGCCCTCTTCATATACATGGAGTACCTACACCCAGAACTGCTGAAAGAAGTGAAACGATGAGCTTCATAAATTCTGCGTGTGCCTTCCCAGAACAGTTGTAGAAACAGGAACTTTGACTGTAAGTAGGACTTTCCTACAAGTATAGCACTTTGCCCGTGTTGAACCAAAGTGACAGACCTGGAGTAGATGTTGCACTATGGCCATTTCCCCACAGGAATGCATATTAAACTGATTCTTGCTGTATGCTGACAGGATCAAGTGCAAACTCCTTAGAAACCAAGAGGGCAGCATCTGGTCCTGCACGCATATGCTGGATCCAGAAAAACAGAGAAATCAACAAAAGAGAACAGACTTACCCAATCTGTCGATTTGTGGAAGGTGCTTGTGTAATGACAGAACTGGACTGTGGAGATGGCATGGCTTGTTGAATTACAACACTGGTGTCATGGTTTGGCATCCTAGTACTTGCCAGCTGGTGAGATCCAGGTCCTGCCATTGCTCCTCCAACTGTGTTATGCATGGAGATATTCTGTGGAAGGAGGAAAAAGGGAGATTGTGGTCAAAAAGGTATATTGTTTTTGAGTCCTATCAGACAATAACTAGAAATCTGAAAACACCACAGTATGAGAAGTTATTGACTCCAAGCAAACCCCAAATCAATACATATTTTTGTAATAAAGAGCTATAAAGCAATGAAAAATAACTATTTACTTTTACTGGACAATATAAATGGAAAAATACCTGCAAGTTGACTAATCACTCTTCTCTGATTCTGACTTATGATTTATAATGGGGACATTTAACACACATTCTTTTGACTGAATGTGATATATGTTTTGTTTGAAAATGACTTCTGTGGTGAGTGCATGGCACTTTGATTTACTGTGTGGGTTGTTTACTGTGTACTAGGTCTGCTTAGACTGACAAGAAGATCAAGCTTTATAGTCCTGAAGTAACAAGCAGTACGTAGTACATCATGAAACAGCCATTTCTAATAGCCTACATATATTTTGTAAAGCAATAATATTCCAAAGGTCTAGAATAATAGCACTGTATTTCCACATGTGCAACCTTTGCTTCAGGTAACTTAGAGCCCTTCAAAAGTCCTTAGGAAAAAAAAAATCACAGATAATTCATATCTACAACATGGACAAGCCACAGGAGAACTGGATGATACTAAGGAAGGAACACTGGAATAAAACTTGTCTTTCATTATCCCTACATATACAATACACACTGTTGCTAAACCGCAGGGTTTGACTTGGCCTGTACTTAAAAACAAACAAAAATCTCAAGCCAGAGATAACCCACAGTGTATGCATATGAAAAATATGTCAATCTTAATAGCATTTTTTTTCTGTCAGGTATCAACATGTGGATTTTTAGCAGCAAGAGGAAAAGAAACTTTCCACTGCTACCTTATGCAAGGATGAAGATAAGGAGAAAAAAAATAAAAACATCTTTACACATACACTACCTACACTTTGCCACCAAGGCTCACTGCTTGACTATTGCAATACTCAGGTTTGAAAATAAACATCAAATTTCATTCAAAATTCCAATCTAAGATCCAGTGTGTATAGGAAACACAAAACACAAGATAATGATAGAAAAAATGGTGAAAAATGAAACTCAAATCTCTACTCAAATGTAGGGGGCAAGCAAGATAATATATTGAATTCCAGATCTAAACAAAAGATCAGATTTTGAACCAAAACAAGAGCAAACCCTTCAAAGGACAACCTTCATGGAAAAGGAGACAATAAATAAAGGATCTACATATGGAATCCATAGCTGTCATCCTCCTATCTCCCAATTCATTTTTAGATAAATAGATAGATAGGTTGATTTATTGATGGATTACTGATTGATTTTAAATAAAGAAGCAAAGGGACTGCCTACAGCCACATGGTCAGATTACTTGCTCATCTGAGCTCTTGTTCTAGTAAATAATTTACACAGCATGAATCAGATCCAGCAGGCGGATAGCCAGTGTTCACTTTGAAACAAGGACTTTAACTACAGTTTTTCATAGCAATATATTTTCATAGTAATATATTATGACCATGAGGTAGTAGAATAAACTTAGATATACTGAATCTTTTCCAAACTAAGTTCTCCCCAACCTAACACATTCCTATAAAAAATGTCTCTTGTGTTTTCTGATGAAAAAAAAAAAAACAACCACAAACGAAAATCACTGCCACATCTACTTCAGGATTCAAAACTGGCAGAATTGTTTAATTTCACATTCTTGTGTTCCTAGATGCAGTGTTTCCATTTTCTTTACCTTTCTCACCTATAATTTTACCTCTCAAAAGTGTAAGTGGTTTGAATTATGTAGGTATGAAAAATTTTGATAGCATAAAAGACGTTGTAATTGCTAAGATCACAAGTATATGCTTGTAATCTATCTCAAAATTTTAGCCAATTCCAATGCGCTATTTCTTCAGCAAGTAGGCTGAAATTGGGATGCATGGGAAGCAAAAACGAAGTGAAAACTTGTCAGTGCATCTGCATGTCCATTCTTCTTAGTAATACAAGTGCTGTTATTGGGTAGGAAATACACTTAGTATATACAGAGTTGCCAAGAGAAAGCCTAAGGTTTTCCAATAAAATGTCAAACTCCACATGACTCTCACATCCACAGGAGCAGGATTTGGCAATCTCAGAATGATTTACACTGGTGAGATGCTTGTGAATTTGCAGAGGAGTTCAAGCAAGTTCATATCTAAATGACAAGGCCTACACTCTGAATGATGGCAGGAAGATAACATACAACAGGTCTGACCCTAAGCCTGTCTGATTTGGTCACATGGATCATGACATGCAGAATGACATTATGTCACCAACACAGCAAGACTAGGTCCGTTGCACATATGATGCAGATGATCTTTAAAATTCTTGAAACAGTCTTCTGCATCACATGAGTTCTGAGAGGATATGGACGCGCTAGTCCAGACTTTTGGCCCTTATAGAAGAAGGTAAAATTCAGCAGCATTGATTGACTGAAACAGAGACCTTTACATCACAGTTAAACAGATATTTGAGTAGGCTGCTGCTACTTTAAGGAGTTCTACACACTCTTCCACCAGAGATCCATGAATTACCTCTCACTTTAACTGCTCTTTTCATTCTCTTCCAGCTCTTGGGATGATGGCTGAGTTCCTACAAGGTGGGGAGCTCCCAGCACACCAGAAGTGAGGAGATGTCAACAGGAGCCATGACACAGAGCTTTCCTCCCTCTTCTAATGCTCCTGAGGCCTGTTCATACTCTGAGAGAATATGACATTTGGAGTTTTCTCAGAGGCCTTCACAACTGTCCTTGAAGAGGTCATATGGGCTTACTACTATTATTCATTTTATTACAACTGGCCTTAAATGTTCACACAGGGAACAAGCCACTAATGACAGGAGCTGGGAATTTATTTCCTCTAGGACCAATTTTCATACCTCACCAAAGTTCCCAGCCACTCCCGCTGAAGCAGAAACTAGGATTATGACACTAAACAACTTTTATAAAATGCTGCCTTTGCCAGTGTGCCTATACTGTACTCTCCAGCAGAATTTAACATTCAAATTAAAATAACATGAAGAAAAAAAAAAACTATATGCAAACAGCTTAGATGTATTCATTCTCAACCTTTCCAACTACAAGAGGAAAGGGAATAGATCATCATCAGCTTAACTTCTCAACAGTTTCATAATATTTCTCCTTTTAGCTTCAATCAAGAGAACATTTAAGCATTTTTCTCCCACGTGCAACCATTTAACACTGGATAGGCGATTTTTATTTTTTATTTTTTTAAGGCCAAAAACTTCTTAAAGTCATGCTTCCATGTGCTCATGGAGAGAATTACACATCACTCCACAAGAACACACGCCCTGCTGGCAAGCACAGCAGAGAAATGATTGCTGTGTAGGCACAGGCAAAATACACCCCATGGCTCTGGGCAGCCCATTTCTGCTGAACCATGACTCTTCCAGAGAAACATTCATCCATTTAACGACATCACCTGTATCACACATCCCCATCTCCTGCAGGCACAGGATGAAGAAAATGGATCAACCTGTTACTATCCATTGGGATGTTCTGAGTTTCAGACTGTTTGTTGTGCTTCTAAATTGTTGGAGCTGGTTTCTGAACTGAAGCCACCTCATATTCTCCTATGATTCTTTAATGATGAAGTTTAATGAAAATTGGAAATACCACTTTGATACAAACTGACAAGTCATTCTGGTTTACTCTGAATGTTCTTAGATCAATAGGTCTGTGACCTAAAAGCAGTAATAATACATAAAACCCATTTTCCAGACTATTATAAAAATTCTAATGTCAGAACATTTTGTATTTTTTTTTTTTTAGGGGGGAGGCGAAGAGAGAAAAAGAATCCAATTAATCTGAGTAAAGACAAAAGCATTTTTCTGCACTTCTTCTGTTTTCCACAAAAAATCATTTACCTCTACTTTCCCAAACAGCAACTTTAAATATTTTTCAAATAATTCAAGAGAAATAGTGTCAAATTTCTGATACAAAAATAAAGAAAATAATAGGCTGAATATGGCAAATAACAGTTCATTTCAAAATGATTTTAATCATATAGATATACTGTCAAAATTACTGATCTTTCATGAATTCTATCCTGACAAAAGAGAAAAACAATCTCAAAACAGAAGTTATCAAATCTCCCCAGAAACAGCACTGAGCAATTTTCTCATTATTCAAATCAATATAAATAGAAAACATCCTCACACCAGACCATCACAACTATTTCATCTACTTCTGACACGCAATACCCCAACCACCCTAAGTGCAAAACTAAGTGCATTGCCCAAATAACACTAGCAAACGGATCACAGGAACTGGGTAAGAAAACTAAGGTTAAATTAAAAGTAAAAACTGTCAGGTTCCTAAAATAGTTAAAGACTATGGGGGGGGGGGGGGGGGAGTATGTATTACAAAGTTTTAAATTTTAAAACAAAGAAAGACCATTATGCAAGAGATGAGTGAGAGGAAGCTTGCTGGAGAATGAAATGCAATACTTCTTTTTTTTTTAACTGTAACATCTGCATGGCTTGAATGAGAAAAAGTACTAAGGCAGAGAAAGTACACAGAAAAGAGCTGTTGGAAAATGCTGCATAATAACATGAAGCACAGGGATAGATCTTTTTGTAGACTACTAAAATCCATTTAACTTTCTCACTTAGCGAGAGGTATGAAATCACTGAATGAGGCTGACACATGCCAAAGGATCTACTTCTCAAAACATTCGAAAGGCAGGCAAATGCTCACGTAGCAGCTACCTGATAAAAACGGCACATTTTAGAAACAAACAAACAAAAATAAAGCAGGCATGACATACGCAAAACTCTTCCCCACTCCCAGGACTTCTCTGTCCGCTGTTTCCCCCACACTGAACACAGCTGGCTGTCCCCTCTGTGCTGGGACTCAAAGGCCAGGAGCACAGAGAGTAACCCCGAGCACTGCTCAGTCAAATGTTATCAGGTTGATCTCCTTAGGGGTAAAAAAATTTAAAGAAAAATTAAACTCTTTACTCAGAAATGACAAGTAATGACAGGCAGATGGAGAAAAAAGGAAAACATTGCTCTCCCTGAAATCATAAAGCTTTGAATCTGTACTTATCAGTCTTTGCCACTGGATTCCAATTTTTTGGATCAGAGACCTCTGTCAACCCTCTGAATTTCTCACAGACCACTCAGTACTCTTATCATAAATTGTGTAATTAAGGCAAGATGACTCCACAGAGCAGCTGCAGATGACTTACCACAGCTTTGCGACCACCAGCAGTTCACAGGCCAGAGTTTAAACACTGCCCACATACTGCTTTTAAAGCACCGTGACTAGAATCACTTGACAACAAAGATAACATTTCTAAAAGCATCTATGGACTTAGACAGCCCAAGTCCTCTTTTAAAAATACCTTTGGTATTTTGAAGCCTTAGTAGATAATTAATGTTAATTATTAGGTTGGGATGGCAGGAGCGTTGTAAAATTTTACCCTAAATATCTACATTAAAAATGCAGGGAAACTGCCTTTTTCCTTTAAGTTAGGATGAATTATTCTTTAATCTAGACTTGATGATTGCTACTAAAGAGGCACAAAAACAAACAAAAAGCCTTCACAAGTCATCTTTTTTTTTTTTAATCTTATTTTCTTTTAATAGGTGTTGTTATGTTATCAGCAAGACATTCTGAGATACGCTGAGTGATTCAAATGCTATCTCAGCCTGTTAATCCCCCGCAAACCACGCAGTGCTGCTGAGAAGCATGGCACAAGACACAGGACAGGCTATGAAGTGCTAAGCCAAGCCATCTCAAGGCTGCAGCAGTCACTACCATACCTTGAAGTCCACAGGACCCACATAAGCACTACAAATCCCCTTAAAACCACTACCTCTCAAGTGACAGTCCTGCACAAAGTCAGTGCAACACAGCTGACCTCTGATGTGCCTTTCCATTTTGCCTCTGCCCCTTGGTACCTGAAGTGCACAGTCACCTCCTCTGCTCTCTTCCTTCCACCTTCTGAGGAAAATGCATATGAACTTCTTGCAGGGCCTTGTTAAGCCTCCCTGCCTGTCCACCACTTTAGCTGCTGGTTTAAACAAATGCTCTGACTCCTCTGATACTATGAACAAAATGCAGGAGATCTAGAATTTTTGGTCCTTTATCTTAATTTCTGTGACATGATCTAATTACAGACATTCAGTGGTGCCCTCTAATTACCAGTAGAAATGAATACTGAAAGATGACCCTTGTCTTCCAGGATTCCCTCCCCTCTTCCCCCACTACCCTCTTCATGCCCTTTTCATGATGCCTGTTTCAGGCTGTACTTTTGACACACCAGGCCTTCTTTACACACACAGGAAGCAATACATGGCATGTACCAGATATTTCCATGATAAGCTATTTACTAGAGAAAAAAAAAAAACGTTATATGAAGAAAATGCAATGAATGTATTTTAAGGGAAAAGGAAATTTTGGAAGACCAGTGTCACCAGAGTTTGAAAGGAAATAGTTTCTCTGTGGGAAAAGATGACATCAGATTGCATGCTTATGTCTTGAAGTTTCCTACAAATATCTTGCATTTTCCTCAGGGTTGCTTTTTTCAGATACAATTACTTGCCCAAGATAGCAATTTAAGCAACATAGCACAAAGATCTTCTTCTGTTCAAATAAACGTCAGAACACTAGGAGTCCATAGCCCCATTTGGGTCACTTGGGGTATTTTGCACTGCTAACTCTACATCCCATCCTGATAACTGGGATGCTCCAAAATAGGTGAATCACAACTGGCCACTCAGCTCTATATAGTTTGTTATACTTTATGCAAAAGCTGTAAACTGACTATTTTGTTTCTTCCAAGTTGCCTATTGTGACTTTTATAAACAGGAACCTGGCAGCATGTCAATGGTGCAAACTGATTTCCTTTTCTAAATACAATTTTAAAAAGCAAATAAACAAAGTTATGCCTGCTAATGAAACATTATATGCCATGCTGGAGCTAGTTTTTTTCAAATGTATTCTCTAGAAGAGATGGAACACCAATAAATACAAAACAGCAAACCCTTTTATAAAGAGTATGTTTATAAGAAAATACATTCTCCATAGAACTTTGTCTAAGGAAATACTGGCTTATATCTGTAATGTTATCTCAGAGACCCAATTATGGTCTCATTAGATTCCTGTAAACAAGGAAGCTTGCCATGAATTTCAAATGGAGAAGGACTAGTAAGGAACTTTGAAAGTAAGAAAGAGATTTGCAATTACATTTACAAGGCGTAGCTCCTGGAGGTCTCAACTGAAATTAAGGCCTTATTGTGTGGAAATCTATTTAGACACATTGATGGGCTACACTTGCACACAAGCCTTAGAGTCCAGAGACAAAGCAGTAAAAGAGAAAGGAGGGAAGGGCGATACGTGTATCCAAAACTCAGGGCTCAATGCGAGGGCTCTTTTCTCTAAGTCCAGTGTCTTATCCACTACTTTGCACAGTTTTTCTGTATCCAATATTTGACCATGGATTTAGAAAAGAAGGAAATCGTTTTCTTGTTTAAAGTGATTTTTTAGGAAAAAATCAAGAACAGTACTATATGCTCAATTGTTTGTTTTTTTCCTACATTATCATTTCATTTTCATAAATTGAAGAGAATGAACATATAAAAAGGCACTCAAAGAACCATTGAAAATGACACCAAGATGGGAGGGAAGATCTACCAGAGGGAAGAAGGGAGCTAGAGAGGGAACTCAATCCAGATAGACTGGACTGATGGATCAAGGTAAACCATATGTATTTCAATAAGACCAAATGTCAGGTCCTGCATTTTGCTCACAGCAACCCCAGGCAACCCTACAGGCTTGAGGAGGAGTGGCTGGAAAGCTGCCTGACAGAAAGGGAACTAGATGTGCTGATATTCAGTTAGCTGAATATAAGCCAGCAGTGTGCCCTCATGGCCAAGAAGGTCAGAGGCATCCTGGCCTGTATCAGGAATGGTGTGGTAAGCAGGACTAGGGAAGAAATCCTCTCACTGCACTTGGCACTGGTGAAGCCCCACCTCGAGTACTGCAAACAGCTTTGGGCACCTCAATACAAAAAGGACATTGAGGAGCAGGAGCAGGTCCACAGAAGGGCAACAAAGCTTGTGGAGGGCCTGGAGAATGTGTATTATAAGGACTGACTGAAGGAGCTGGGGCTGTTTAGTCAAGGGAAGAAGAGGCTGAGGGGAGATCTTCATGCTCTTTTCAAATACCTGAAGGGTAATTGCAGTGAGAGCAGGGTTGGCCTCTGCTCACTGGTGGAGGGTGACTAGGGGAAATAACCTCAAGTTGTGCCAGGGGAAGTTCAGATTGGATATCAGGAAAAACTTCTTTACAGAATGGGTTGTTAAGCACCAGAATAGGCTCACCAGGGAGATGGCTGATTCACCACCCTGAATGTTTAAAATCTTTTTGACTGTATTGCTCACATTCTTGGTTTAGTGGTGGGTTGTTAGAGTTAGCGTATTATGTTTAGGTTAAGGTTGGACATGACGGTCTTGAAGGTCTTTTCCAACCTAAGCAATTCTATGACTCTAGGTCTGCATCAAGTTTTGAAGGAGAGGCAATTAGACACCCAAAATCAACTGCCAGATCCGGAGGTCAGAGAATAGGTGAAAACCTGGGTTTGCTTTCTTTATTGTAAGGAGATTTGTTTTTATCCATCATGAAACAGAAAGCTGAGGGGGAGGGCAGCAGTCCTCCAGCAACTGTTTTTAACAAGCCTTGGATAGCACTAACTGCAGGCACTATGCTTTTCAACATTATGCAAACCATTTATAATCTGTTAATAGCAAATTCCAAGAGACAGCACATTTAAATTTGGTGTATTTTATTTAAAGCTTGTTTGAAATTCTTATCATTGATTTCCCTGGCATAAGTCATTGCCATCATGCATGAGTTACAGCAGTGGCTATTTGACTGCATTCAATAACCAGAACATATTTTTTAGTCAGAGAAGTTGGTAAAGGAGAGCAAGGATGGTAGCAACAAAACAGTAAGTTCAGGCAGTTTCAAACAGAAAAGCAGCGCACTTAACTTTTCTGCTAAGAAGTGGAAATGCTGCTACCTTGGTATTAAAACACACCTCCAAAACACTGTTCTAACCTATAACTGGGAAAGGCCCAGGAGTCAGTGTCAATGGTGGTATAAAAAAAACATCCAGAGCATCTGCTTTATAAAAGGTGTTGTAGGTCTCCAGTGGATTGGGTTGGCAAGTGAACCGATAAGGATCAAATAGTTTTGATCAGTGCAAATTAAACAAGGAACACCAGAACATCAAGCCAAGTTAATACATCAAACCTTCTGGGAGATAATGACAAAGGCAAGCAAGCAGTTTGTGGGATCTATAACTGTTTCAATCAACTTCAGGCTGATGTTTCAGGAGACAAGAACATGTGCAGTCTAGATCTTGGACTGAAAGAAATTAGAAAACTGGGTTCGTCGTCTGGAAGCAGTTCAGACAGTTACCTTCTGTAGCTGCAGACAGGCAGGATAAACAACTGACAAGAACAGAAGAGCAAGAAACCAACAAGCATCCTGGAAACAGCAGAGTTTATTGTCCACAGACAAAGGTGTGCAACTCTGGTCTGAAAGCCCAGCTTGCAGGAATTGTTGAAAGAAGAGTTACAGCAAGTAAACGTGGCATGGAGCTGGAAATGCATCTTCCCAGGACAAAAGAAAGAAATGAGAAATGCAACTCTTTGGGCTGAAAATGTGCTCTGCAGGTCGGGTGTTCTGGGAACTGCTGAGTCATCCTTTTCCTCATTCTACAAGGATTTCTGCGTAACTTCACATTACTTCATATTCCTCTGCCTTACATCTAAAACAGAAGTATGTAACCTAGAGAGCGCTTGGAAGTGACAAGTGAATAGCTTTTAGAAACCACACAATATATCTCAGAAGGCAAAATACTTGAGCAGTTGCAGAATGGAAGGGATTTTGAAGGGGAAAGAAACTAGCACACATCTTCACAGAAATTGAGTAAAATACATTTGAATTACAACATTAGAGAAATGACAAGATCATAATCCAGATACCTGCTACCAATACCTAAGAAAATTAGCAAAAATAAAGAACAGTTCTGTGGCGATTAGAAATGGGAAAGCAGAGAATGACACGTAAAAGAAATGTTGCATACTCAAGTCCAGAGAGCATTTCAGGATCTACTCTTCAGAGAACGAGAGATCACCTGCGCAAAACCATATCTTAATTTAAGCAATTCTGGTTCTACATCCAAATTTGGGCACTAAAACTTATAAGTCCTCTAGACTAAAAATCTTTCTGAGATTACATAATGGTAGTGGTGAAGGGGGTGAATTCTAAAAGTAGGACACATTTTGCTCGGCTCCTCTACTGACTGGAATAAAAAGAGTAACAAACAAGCAGCACTATATTTGATAATGCTACCAGACAACCATCCAGATGTACACACTTCCAAGCACACTAATTAAATGCAGCGTGGAGCCATCCTGTGGAAATCAAATAAGTTCCTTCAGAAATGCTTTGGTGAGTCTTTACTCCACCTGAGGAGCCGGAATATTTATTTTCCTTTTTTTTCCCTACGTGATAAAAAACTGGCCCACTTGTAATGATGCAAACCAGTTGAACAGACAGCACTGTAAAAGGAGTCAAAACTTAAGCTACAGAAAACTTACACACACAGCAGCTTTTGCCTATAAAGAAAATGTTAGTAGTACGTCTACAACCGAAGCTACTCAATACCTGAGAAATGAGGGGCAGAGGAAAGGAAATAAGTAGCACCAAAACCCCATTCTCACAGGTGGCTAGCTGATAGGCTACTGGCCTTAAAGAACTTACCCTGGAACACAGTAACCCTACTCATTGTAAACCCACCTAACCAAAGTAAGACTGGAAGCTATTACTACATGGGGCACAAAGCATAACTGCTCTAGAGTCCAAGAGTTGCTGCTGGATTTTTCTTCATCATCAAAAGACCACAGAAAGGACTACACTCTGGTTATATCCATTAGGCTATATTGTCTGAGCACAAGGAAATAGGTTTTCCAGTAAGATAGCACTGTACCTTTTTTAGACTGTCTGTCATCTCTCCAGGAAAATTACTACGGTACAACACCTCACAACAGACAGTATTTTAAAAACTTAACCTGAAGGTAGCTTCTAAATATAATAAACTTCAGCATTCCTGGTAATTAGCATACAGGAAAAGGTAACACAACCCCTATGCAATACTGCAAGAGTCATTTCCCCTATATCTTACAACTGAATGCAAAAATTATTTTCAAATACTTGGCACAAATTATCAGATTGAAGATCAAAAGTTTAAAAGCCAATTCCATCTGTGACTCAGCTCAAGGTCTCCTTTAAAACATGGGACACCAACTTGTGTTTCTGACATGCAGTTGTGAAAGAGCTTGCAAAGCTGAATCCCGTGAGGCTGGATCACTTGAGTTGGCCCAGAATTCTACCTAGCTTCATGCTCTCAAAATACCAAACAAAGTCAGTGAGTTTATCTACATTTAATAATTACGCACCATACACTAAGACCAGAAACTTCAACCCTCCCAGTAAGATTTATTCAGTATTGTCAGTGAGGCATAAGTTAGTTTATCGTTCAGAGAAAACCTATTCATTACAGAGAGAAATGTAAGAGATATAAACTCAACAAAGTTCAAAGTTAAAAAAAAAAAGAAGTGAATAAAGACTTGTGTGATAGTAGAGAGTATTGTTGGTTTTTTAGAATATTTGCTTTAAGGCAGAAATACGATAGTCTGAATTCTAATAAGATATAATTAGAGTCTGTGATGTAGGGAGTCCAAAATGATTATTCTTCCTTCAAAAAGGACAGACAGCACACTACCCTACAATACTTGGTATGTTTCTTCTTGCAGTAAACATTACTAACGCTCCTAGAGAGGAGCTGACCTTGCCAACCAATTACATTATGCTAATTTGTCTGTTACTATAACTCCTACAGAGGCATTCACAGCTCAAAGCAGGACAGAGATTTATACTGTCTCTTCCAAGCTGCAGTCTACAAACAGTAATCTCTTTTTCTCCTTCCTGTTACAACTCTACGTGGCAATATCTACATGCAGCACCACCGCACATTCAGAGCAATAGTTACCATCAGCTTTATTCAACTTAAAAGACAAGTTGTGGCTGTACCTTGCTCTTTTAATAACTGTCACTCTATCTAAGAAAGCATATGCTTGGTAACAGCTGTTTTCCTATGAAAACATATGGTTTCTCACATACTTTTGAAAACACCACAGGAATGGATTCACTTACTAGACACTAGTGCCATGTCACTATATCAAGCAACAAAATCACTGAAAGGAGCTGCAATATGTTTTCTAAGTTATACCCATGTATTACAAAAGTAAGTACTGTTCTAAAGAAACAAAAAAGATCATCCAGCTGAAAACATTCAATGTAAAAATAAGGCTTATAATTTAGGATTTCTATTCACTACAGTATTAAAGATGGAATCAAAACATTGGTCTTCTACAGACAGGCAGCAAATACCATGCAAGCAGTTTATGGTCCATATTATATCATGAGAAAGACTCATGAGATCTGTTTCTTTTAACTCTAGCAAGATCAGAAGTTTCTCTAAAATGTTTCGATTACGACTCGATAAACAGATTATAAATAACAATTGTGTCACAGCAGTTTAATACTGACCATCAAGTAAACCGAAGTAATTGACCTTTACATGCTTTTCTCCCTCTTTCTGTGTCAATGGTTTAAGCAAACATTCAAGGCCTACCTGTGTAACCTGGTCTAGGGAGCCTGCTTTGGCAGGGGGGATTGGACTCAACGGTCTCTAGTGGTCCCTTCCAACCCCTACAGTTCTGTGATTCTGTAGAAGCACATTCTCCTTCATATTTATGGCAATCGAAGACTATTTGCAGTACCAGTTGCATATCAAAGAGGAAAAAAAAGAAGCTAATTTTTTGGGCTACTTTATCCCAGATGCATGCAATCTTTGGCCAGGCTAAACTGAAAGCTAAATATTTTAGTAAATAAAGGTTGTGCTTGCGGTTTTAAAGCTCATTTCAACAGTAACTACATAGAAACTTAGATACAAAAGGAAAAAATAGTGTTAAAAAAATACAGTGAAATTACACTTCAATAGGAGAACAGAAAAGCCACCAAACATAACTCAGAAGTTCTTACAGAAATTTCCTTCTGGCCCCCAAAACAATCTCAGAAAGATGTCTGCAGAAAAGAAAGACAAAAAATTTCTTCCAGCTCACTTTATGTTCTAGGATCCACATCATCATGAAAATCACCGCGACTTCGATAAGGGCTCCTGAACATATTAGTATCTCTAGGTACTATTAGAATGCCTCTCATGTAACTTGAAAAACGTGATACCTGTGGCTTTATAGCAATTAAATAAAAGGTAACTCAAAAAAATAAAAGGCCCCACCACACTCAGGTGTTACTGTTTTATTCTTAACAGTGATTGGACATACATAGACATGCATACAGATCTGTATTACTGACTTTACAACTTCCAACAGCTCACATTGCACTACAGCATGCATTTTACACCCTGACCCATGTTCTGATAAGGACTTTTAAGAAGTACGTAAACACACGGTACGCAGAGGTCAGGAAAGCCAATGAAGAGCAAGAAGTGGTGAAATTGATCAGTCTGAAGTATAGCCCTCAGATATCTGGACCACTCCCACTCCACTCTATCAGTTATAATTCCCTCTGGACAGCCTGTGAAAGGTACCGTTTGCGTGTCGGGCCTATATGTCGCTATATTTAGCATCTTGCAACATAATGGCAGATAAGCAATAAGCCCATACTGACCTCTGGCTCTTTGTCTTCCTTCTAAAAGGAGACAAGAACTGTCCCAAGTTGCCTGGGCATAAAGGATATAAGAAAACAAGTTGATTCCTTGCGCAATTGTTCCTATCAGGGAAGATTTAGTGCAAAGCAACAAACCCAAAAAGCCCTTAGCACTGCATATGAAAGTGATATAAGCCAAGGGAGGGAATGAAAAGGTACCCACAAAGTTGCTTTACAGTTAGAATAAAGAAGTATGCTTGTAAGCCTAGGCTGAGACCACAAGAACATTTTGAAACCACCTGTAAATAGCAGCTTCTTAATTCTTGCGAAGTGCTCAGTACTCTCTATTCCAGAAGATAACTGAAAGCATCTTTTTACTAAGGTAACTCTTTTAAGCTCATATGAACAGTAAGATCAGAAAGCAAAGTCTGCATCACAGAGCCAAACCATTTGTTTGTGGTGCAAGTCAGATCTTCAATCCATGAGGAAAAGATTCAACTCAAGAGTTCTATAGAATCAGATTTCTTCTATACAGGAAACTCCCAGGAAAAAAAAAAGAAACAAAAAATAATTATAAAAACTAATTTAAAAATAAAAATAAAAATAAAATAAGGTATAGCCTGCCATTCTGAATTTTCAAATCTTGCCAAAAACAACAGTAAACTGGCCATTCCTGTTTGACTTCAGCTTGTCATCCACAGCTGTAGGTCTTCATTAGAAAATGCAAGCAGGAAGAATGGGTTGATTTATAAATGTACATCTCATCTTTCCCAACATATTAACTAGTTTTGTGCAGCAACAGGTATTTTTGTAAGGCACAGTAGCGTGAGAAAACTTAAGTGTATATACAACAAAAGTTACCATTTAGGACATAACATAAAAAAATTAATGTACTTATAGAAAGACAAGGTTCACCTACATTGCTTTTCAGAATCAGAACATTATATCTTCCACTTAGATGAAACCACTTAATTTTCTGGTAATGACCAACATGTGATATATTTCTGATGTCTCCAAAATTTAATTTTCTACTCATTTTCCAGATGATGAAGAAAAGGAAACTGCTCTTGCTGCATAATTAACATAGCTTATACTCCTACCACGAGCAGTGCATACAAGGCTATATCTGTTCTACCTCTCTGAAAAAGTCTCATCTACCAGCTTTCTATGGATGCAGGGACGAATCACACCATGTAGCCTCTACCAGGTGGAGCAAAATTCACTCCATCCTGAAAGTGAACTAACTGCCTTGTGTACATATATCCTCTGCATTAAACCACATTTTTAAAATACACAGTAAAAGCAAAGCACAGTGTGAAAACAATTTGCTGCTGAGGTTTTCCAATCAGTTCAACGAGTCTACACAAGCAAAATGTGGCCCCTTCATAAAGCTTTTAAAATTCTCTATTACAAGTAAAACTTTTAATCACCACTAAATCTACCATAAGCAGTAGAAGCCTCTCTGTTTCATAGCAGAGAGAGGGAGCATTTAAATTACTGGAATATTACATTATTTTACACTGTGAAAGCAGGTGAGGGTGTCAAGCTAGAGCTGCTCACTGAAGTCAAAGTGATAGGGATCTGATCCAAACAGTACCTCTACAGGCAGCACTTCAAGTTCCTTAGTTTCTCAGTTCTTTTATACTGTGTCGATAGTCTTTAAATGCATCAACTTTGGAACAAGCAGAGATTCTTTAATTATTTTTTTTTTTTAGAAAGAAAACAAAACATGCAGTAGTATTAGGTTAGTAATTTAATCTTGTTGGCAATGTAGTACGGTATAATCCCCCACATTATAAAAGTAATTGCCATAATCATAACCTACATTCAATTATTTTTTCTATAGTGCAGCTGTGGCAGTTTCCCACTCCAAATCTGCCATCCTATCACTGAGGAGACTAGAAGGGGCAGAAAGCAGAGCTTGCAAAACAGTGCTACAGTCCATCCCTCTCCTTTTCCTAATAGCAAGTGACTCCCCATCCCAGTTAATAAAGAGCTCCTTGTCCCTCCATTATGGAGTGTAATCTTTAAAAGATTACATTCTCATTTGGGAACACGCCAAGAGCCAGTGGGAAATTCTCTAGTAAATTGGATAGGGAGACAACAATATGAAGGGCAGCTGGATGAGAGCACATTTTTTTCAGGGCATTCCTGTTCCTCTGGTATTGTTAGAAGTCCCGCAGTCTTGGTTCTTTTCACTGCTGTGTTGTCACGATAATGCTATTCAAGAAGGGGATACGGATTAACCGTTTTGAAGATGGAATGTGAGGAAGTGAATATTGAAAAGCAGCAAGAAAAGAGAAGGAAAGCCCAATTATAGTTTTTAAGACTTACCTTCTTAGATAAATAATACATCCACTGTGTTGTAAAACACTGTATTAATTGACTCAACTATAATAGTAAAAGGTTTTGTCTTTTTTTTACCCAGACTGCCATCAGGAAGTCAATTTGAGCCCTCCATCACTAACAGTATACTAAGTATTTTGAAACATTTCCTTCATTCCCCCTTTTCCCTTGCCTTCATCTTCCAACAGATGCATCTGCTCTGTGGAACCTGTTTTCTACTCCATGCTACCTGTGATCCTCGACAGAGAAAACAAACCAAAACAACATAGAGCATCCTTATCCCATTTGCATACAGACGGATGCCAGTGAATTAAAAAGCCATTGGGATGTTAGTTTTATTGTTCTTTAAAAGTACTTTGTGGGGATACAACAAAAATCTATGTATTCAGAAGACGGGATATGTGCTTCACATTGATTTGGTCAATAATTATGCAGATATACTACCACCTTTGTGTCATGTTTTGTTAGAGAACAAAATCTCCAGAAAAGAAAGCTGAAAGAAATTTCTTTTTTAATGGAGCAGGCCATTTTTACTTCACTGGAGAAATAAGTTTTTTAATCACAACATGAAATTACAATTAATTATATTTCGCAAATGGAAATAAGTTTATTATTAGAAGGGATTTAAAAAAAAAGTTGTAACAAGAGTATGCAAAAGATTATTTTTATCCTTAGATGACTGTCACCTGAACTGCAACTTTCTTCACCTCCAGAGCTGAAGTAACAAAAGCTACCTATATTCTATGTGAGACAGTTACAAAGATATGTTAGAACAGGATTGTTTGCAATTTGGGAAGTCCTGATTCAGCAAACTGTCTCCATTCAACAAGCCCCTACACACATGCTTGAAGTTAGCCACATGTTTAAAAACTATTGAAGTAGATGGTCTTTGGCCTCATTTCAGAAAAGCATTTATATACATATTTAGCTGGCCAAGATAGATGAAGCAAAGAAAATATATTGGGATAGGAAAAGTGTACCTGAAAAAGATTCAGGACAAACAGTAAACCACAAAATAAGAACTTATGTTTGGAGGCACAAAACAGATTTCCTAGTTTTCCTGAAATGTCTCTGTTGACATACATATCCACACAAGCTTACTAGAAAAGAGTACAAATGAGAACACTATGGTAACTACTTGTCATTAGCAAAAAATGCCTTGCATAGATATGCACATGCCAAGTGTCACAAAGAATTCAGAGATAGGAGCATGAGGAAAATCAGATACATTTTAATACAACTAAAAGGAAAAACAACAACATCCTTTATTCCTCTTTTTCAGGTGAAAAATATTCTAATATTTATCATCAGCTGAACATCTCCATCTCTTCTCTTGTAGAGCTACATCTCTTGACATCTCTATTTCAATGTTAAGAAGCAAAACTGACTTGATTTCCATGAGGCATAATTTCATCATCAAATCATCCTAAAATTTCTTATTTTGATGGACATTTCTCAGCTCTCTCTCTGCCTAATTGATGTTGCTTTTCTTCTTCCTCAGTGTGAATGCTCCTCTCCATTTTCCTAACCAGGTCATGAATAAATCTTTCATAGGAGTACTGGTGATTGGTACTACTTTTAAAACCTTGCCCGGTGCAGCAACCCCTGCTTTCCTGTCTCCTGTCTCCCATATGCCAGACAGCATTAGGACATGAAGGAGGACTCCAAAGCCAGACTCTACCATCAGAAGGAAGAACAGGTAATATATTTAATTTTTCCATTGCTGGAAAAATTAGGACTGAGACCCCAAAAAAAAAAAAAAACCAAAAATACACTCAGATAGAAACACACAAAACGAGCAGTCAGGGCAGCTTTGCTGCACCACTTCTCAGTGAGAGTGGTGAAGCCAAAAACCAGCTATCTGCCTTTCTGTCCCAACAGCAAGAACAGAGAACAAAACAAAACAGAAAAACCTCACCTCAAACAAGGGAGGAAGAAGAGAAAAAACAAATCTCTTAACGTAAGAGGGCAAGCCACACTGCACACACACATCTAATATCTGTTGATAAGGAGCTGAGCAGCCCAAGTAGCTAATGACTATAGGGCACTTTTAGCCTACTGAAAGGTGCTGTGGTGTGGAAGTCAAGAGCCTCCATCATCACATGCTTTTTACACTTAGAGTCTGTATGGCTCAGAGCCTGCCATAGTCCCTTTATGAATATCTTTTTACGTTGGAGGTGATGAACTATTTTTGTGCTTGTTTGGAATTTTTTACTGCACTTCCTTTACAGTTGCCTCTTCAGGTTAGAAATTCTCTTTCTAAGTAAGAAGCAATTAGTTTCAAGCCTGTGTGTCTTTTCTTCGCAGATGAACAGCATCACAAGCTTTTACCAGCCTTCCCTCTCACCCATCTCTCAGGCTTTCTAGGGGGAAAGGGAGGAAAAACATGCTTGCATGCAGAAAGTCATTCATTTTGTGATTGTAACTTGGGCATTTCCACCTGCAACACAGCTTCTTTCAGTTGATATCAGAATACTCCTCCTTTAGAAAATGATGCACAGCAGAAAAAAGTCAACTTACAACACCAAACTGGGAGAGAGTGTTGAACTGCCAGAGGGAAGAAGGGTGCTACAGAGGGACCTAGACAGATTGGACTGATGGACCAAGTTAAACTGTATGTGTTCCAATAGGGACAAACATCAGGTCTTGCATTTTGGTCACAGCAACCCCAGGAAACACTACAGGCTTGCTCTCTTCAAATACCTGAAAGGTGATTGTAGTGAGAGCAGGGTTGGCCTCTTCTCACTGGTGACAGCTGACTAGGGGAAATAGCCTCAAGTTGTGCCAGGGGAGGTTCAGATTGGATACCAGGAAACATTTATTTACAGAATGGGTTGTTAAGCACTGGAATAGGCTCTCCAGGGAGGTGGTTGAGTCATCAGCCCTGAATGTGTTTAGAATCTGTTTGAATGTGGTGCTCAGGTTCTTGGCTTAGTGGTGGGTTGTTAGAGTTAGGGTATTATGGTTAGGTTGAGGTTGGACATGATGCTCTTGAAGGCCTTTCCCAACCTGAGCAATTCCATGATTCTAACTGCTGTTTGCCTTTGTAGAACAGAATCAAAATAAAATCCATTTCACTATAACAAGAGGAGGGGAAAAAAAGCCACAACAAATATAAAGGGAGAACAAAGCTTACCGGACAAGGTAACAAGTTGCCTTAAAATATACACTGTATATCATTTACTGAGACTCAGAAAATTAGTATAACTTATAAAAAAAAAGTTTCCAAATAACTTCTGACTTAAAATCAAGAGGGGCAGTAGTCTTTTTCCTGAATTCCAAAGAAAGGAAAAAAAAAATCTCCAGAAGCCCAACAATTTTTCTATCCCCACTGAGCATATTTTTCCCTCCAGAAGATTTCACTTAATAACAGTATGCCACAAACAATCATTAGGCAGAAAAAAAGAGTCAGGACATGGATAACAAAGATCAAAAAGAAAACTGCTGAGAGTTCACCTCTGCTGTTTATTTTGAGGCACCCTTAGGATTCAAGTGGGACTACTCTCTTTGTATTCAAAGAGTTAGTTCTTTAAAGAACATAAACAAAACTGGCAAGGCCATCAACCAGAAAATGTTCTTCTCATAATCATAAAATAAGGTCAGTTCTTGTTTGTTCTTTTATATGATAATCTCAAATCCTCTATTAATTTTTAATCATCTTTTTAAAGGAGAAATTAAACTTTCTTAAGAAAAATGGCCACTTTCTGCAGGGACCACTTTGAAAAGAAGTGTCATCATATATTCCCTGCTTTTTTTCTGCTAGGCTTTCCTTATCAAGTACTTTGATACTTCATACAAATTCCAGGTTAGCACGCTCTCATTAGCAGCTTGTAGCCATTGAAAAGCATGGGAATAATCCATATAGGTTTAGGGCATTTTCACAGAAATGATGCAGAGCTGCGTCAATTTTAATGTTATGCTATGGAGAGTGCATGTAGCTCTCTCCACTTTAGAGGATTAAAAGTGACCTCTCTTACCAAAATCAATAAGGGCAGCTTGCTGTGACTAATAGGTTGTAGAAATTCAAAAGAGGCTGTCTGTAACATGGAGTTCATTCTCCCTGCCCAGCCCCCAGACTGGCTGGCAGACCTGCACTTTGACATGTACATTCACATGGCAGACTAATGTCTGTTGTCCTCCCAGGGACCGAGCAAGCCACACACACTTCAAGGAAGAAAGCAAACTGATATTTATTTGATAAGAGTATTTGGCAACTTCTATAAAGAAGCATGTGAGAGAAAGCAGAATAATAGTTAAAATGTACATTTTGCAACCATGGTATATTTTTTTAAAAGGCCCTGACATATTAACAGGACACCAGCTAAGTAACTAGATAGTTCACATCTCTCCGTGAGCAGAGACATTTTTCTCATCTCTGAGCAAAGGCTTTTTCTTCCTTCAGATCTCTGTATAGCTGCAATAGGCTAAAAAAAAGTACAAATTCCATTAAAGCCAGTGGAGCTGCTCCTGAGAAGTATGAGGTTATACATCCAACAGAAGCCATCATTAACTACTGTGGCACATTCTTAGTTGTTCTGGCTTTTATTCTTCACTACTCCTTAGGTTACTCTGAAGGACTTCAGATCCAATGGTCAAATATGGCAGCTTTTAGTAATTTTGTGCTGTACTGGAAAGGGTCATGCTACAGGGTGCTCACAATTGGTTTAAAGTTACTTTCTAGTTTCTTATTTTGTAACAGCTAAGGCTACCAGAAACTCACATCAGGAACTCCTAATTTACAGATAAAATATGCTTATCCTCTTGGATGTTTCTAATTTCCAACTTATTTTGCTTGAGGTACAAATTTGAAAAACCTTTACCCACAGTTCATAGCAGGTAGGTATTTTATGCATATAACAATCACCATCATTGTCTTCATGCCAAAAACACAAGATCTGCCTTGGGGGAGCAAGGGAGAAAAGGGGCTGAACTGGGAGAAACCCAACTGTAAAGGTTTAGGAGTCCCAACGGAGGTTTATAAATACATGACTGCCATGTGCAAAATGTGAAAGAAACCCTGTCAGCATTAGAAGATTTCAAAACAGCAACAAGTTCTATGTCCACTTAGACAGTGGAGAAAGTTATAAGCAAAAAATAAATCAGAAAATTGTTAGCATTTGAATTTCTGAAAAATAATAAATACATAGAGGTGGAACCAATAAATAAAAGGAAAGATCTGCAAGTGAACAACCAATTAATAATAAATAGGTCTTGGCATGAAATAATTGCCAATGTGGATCTCATTAGATGGCAGTGGAACCTGTTCCTGCAGCAGCCCTTTCTGAGGGAGGGAAAGGTGAGGTAACCAAAATGTCTGTGTACCTACCCCCTCACAGCATTCAAGCTTCACGATTGCAACCACCTGGGCCAAAATGACAACCTTATGCTGAGTGAAGGCCATGCCATGGTTCTTCAGTACTTAATTGATAGGTTTCCTGTTCTCAGCTCTTGGACCTTTGCTCTGGAATTCCACCTAAACTAAGATTACCAAAATCGTGCAGCTCTCCCATTCTCACTGGAGAGTGAGGATTTCTCTCTCCTCCGCTCACCTCTTATTAATGATACCTCTTAAAGAGAGAAATGCCCCCAAGCAAGCAATATTAGTTAAACAGATAAATAGTTCACACACCAGGCAGGGGGAAGGAAGAGGGGAAGAGACCCTGACTTATTAGACCAGAAACAGACACACCATATTAATACAAGGAATAAGCATATGGTTCTAATAGGCTTTCTTAAAATGATTTATCAGCTGTGATTAAGCCCTCAACCAGCATGTCTATCTTCATAAATAAAATAAAAGTGCACCTTGCTCTGAAACATATCAGCAGTATCTTATTACCTAACCAACCCTATAGGCTGCAGTCCACTAAAAATTTGGCTCTTGGGAGTAGAGTTTGTATTTAATAGCAGAGTGTAAGCTCTAAAGAGATTGCCAAGATTTACAGGCTTTGCCTAAAAGATAGACTTACTGAAAACACTACTATGAGCGAGGTTTATCCCTTCATCGTATGCCATCCAGTCCATGCTGCTGAAATCTGAGCATGTACCATGAAAGTTGTGCCATTAAAAACATTCATAGGAAGACCAAGGCAAAGTGCACAACAACTGTGCAGTGTTTTTCTGAAGAAAGTATCAGAATGAAATCAGGCAGTCTTCCTTTTCTGGGGACAGCCAAAGTATACAAAACACAACTAAAACCCAAACATTACAGGAGAGTGACTCAACTTCTCTGGGACAGAGACAATATGAAACAGAAGGAAAGTGGACTGTCCTGATTGAGCTCTGCAGGATGATTCATCAGCTGGAATTCAGAAGAACATGGAAGGATTACGGCTAGGGAGATTTAGCTCAATCAAAAACGTATGCCCTCAAATATTGCCTTTCTGCATGATATAGGCTGGAAAAACATTCAGGTCTTCCCTCAGAGTATGAGGATCTAAATACAAAAATCCGTTCAAATGCAGTCCATCGCAACAGAAGACGATAAGACAGACCTGCCTGCCAGAAGATAAAACGTACTGACAGCAACGAGCTAAGTTAAAGCCCACTCCTCCAAATATTTTTGCAAGGTCATGCTATGAACTCTGTTGTCTTTTCTGCACAGTTTTGTAACAGGTCAGCATGCTAGCAAACTGTCTGGAATAAGGGTTTTGACTACAGATATATGCTCAGAACATGACTCTCAAAGTCAGTGGACCAAAGTGCCAACTGCAGAATTCCTGTATAAAATATATTGCCACATGTCTACCATGAAAGCTCCATAAGTTAAGAAAAGCAGTTGAAGTATAGCAAGTCTACCCATCTGGAGAGAGGAGCATTCTTCCTGTCTTTAGCAACACTGAACAACAGCTGATAAATCTTTAACACACATGGTTTGCGCGATGCCCTGTGCTGAGACTGAGGAGATATGGAATCAATCCGAGGCTCTGCCACAGACTTCCTCTGCAATTTTTAGCACATCACTTGAGTCCAGATTCTTTATGGTAGCTCAGTGATTTGCTCCTGCTTTATTTCAGTGAGAGCAAGACACCAAAATGCCTTTGAAGATCCCTATCAATCTTTTTGGGTTACAATGCTAAAGATATTTAGGAACCAAAAGACACAGAAAGCTGCTTGCTTCACAGAACAGAGAAAGGGATCCAGCTACCTTGGAAATATCACTCAGTGCCTGCAATTCCTTCAGAAGCCTGGTGTACCACTGTGAAAGAGCTCCAGAAAACAACATCTGCATTCTCCTTTTCCTTAGCAGAAAAAAAAGCATCCCTCTTCTGCATAGGAATATTGCAGAAGTTAAATAAAGGAAAGGTGACTATAAACCAGCAGTGAATCCAAAAGCAGATCAATTAGTCTTTTTAACATGATGGAATTAGCACATATGAAAACCACAACCCACTGGAAAGCTCCTGATACAGAGCGATAGCGTATCTTTATGGTATCTGAATGCACAATACAGAAGAAATGCTATGAAGTGAAGATACTCACTTCTACACACATACAGTTGTTATATCCAAAGTTTGGGAAATATTATATTTCATACTGAGTCTGAGGTATGATTTTGGACTACAGATTTAAGAATTTTGAATTATCACCTTGACAACAGCTTAACTGATTGACAAAGCAACAGGTAGAAGCTATAACAATTTCTACCACAATGGTATCCTGGCATTTAAGCACTACATTAACATAAAACATACTCAGTCTTATTTTCCTTCTGCTATAATACTCAAACTCAAAGGAGAATTAGTAGCCAGAAGGAACTTTGACTTGAAATAAAGTATGATTCTTCTTATATGTTTAGACAAATGTATGTACGTGTATTTATGATTGCATAATTATTTTAAAAAGTACAAAAAACAAAGAAGGACTTACACACAGGCCTTTGCTTTCTTATGCTGCACGTCAGTCAGTGAGAACTTAAATGTTCTATGGGAGAAAGTTCATGTGTTTGTTTGTATTATTTTATGAGTGAAATCCAGTTATTTCTGAGCACTTGTCTCTGAAATGTGAGCCAGCACAATACTCTTTCTTTCATGTCAACCAGTCCAGTGGGGTTTTAGCATATTCACAAGGGAAGAAGGGAGCTAATGGGATTGCTATAGAGAACGAGCACATGCTCAGAAGTTCTACCATTCTTCATCAGCATGCTACAGCACTGACACTACCTCCCTCATGATCATGCTTAAAAGGAATTTAACTTGCAGATACCCTAATACTGCAATACTAGAAAAATGAACCAAAAAGAAAAAAAAATATTCTTAAAACATGGCTCTGTGCTCCACTTTATCACATGAACACATTCAACCACCATAATTTATTTCTCCACTGTACTACTTCACTTTGTGCTGATACTTTTCTAGCAGCAAGGTGGAACAGCATGCCTAGAACAGGTACATCAAGCCAAGCAGAGAATTTGCTAGCTATAAGCATTCTGAACTGGCAGTGAACTTCCCACATTATAATAAGGCTCTAGATGTGAGTAGCTGTTTACATCTAACCTTGGTACATTGATTACTGATTAGAAGATTTCAAAATGGTAGGAGAAGCCTTCACAAGCAATACATGCAAATTCTAGCATGAATTAGAAAAAAAGCACTTTCATGTTGAAAATATTCAACTCACTACTTCTAAAGGTTACTTTATGTGGTATTCTACATGTTACACTGAGCGTAATTCCATTCTTTCTTGGTCTATGCAGGGAGGTGAGGCATGAAGCATTTTAATGAAGCAGGCCCAATTAGTTGTTCAGAAATTAATCCTGACTCCTCCCATCCTTGACAATCCCCTCAGACCCAAACTTAACACTCTGAAGTATGATGTGACAGGAGGGCCAATCTAGTAGCAGAAAAGGTCATATTTGCAGGTATAACCCATTATATGTTCCTTAGATACTTAATGCTCAGAGCAGTATAAGCCTAAAACATGCAGCTAGCAGGAAAAGGTGCCAGTGTATTCTACCTTGTTTACTTGGGCTGCAAATTTAGTCTAGAGTAGATCTGTCAAAGCTGGATTGGCCCTGCTTTCTCATCAGCTGCTCTATCACTGCTTCAAGCTGTGACTTAGTATTTTGACTACAGGTAAACAGTGCTCCTAGAAGTGTGCGCTCCACGTTTCACAGATAATTTGGATTGTCACAAGCCCACATAACCAGCTTAATTACAACAAATTCTCATGGATTACCCATGGGCTCACACTTCCTTGAATAAAATAATAATAATAATAATAATAAGGGGGGGAGGGGGTGGGGAGAAGGAGAAAGGGACTAACTGGACTGTATTCTTTGAGTTTTCAAATGATGAATCCCAAGGAAAGAAAAGAGAAGTGTTTTTTCTCTTACAAGATTTCAGTGTCATGCTGTGTGCTAAGCCACAGTGATATACTAAAATAAACAAAACTTTATTTCAGAGTGCAAAGCAATTAACCTGACAAAAATATTTTTGCTAGACTTTTCTGTGCCATGAGTAAGCTGGTATTGATCTCCAAGCACTGATAGGTCCATTAGGAAAATACTACTTTGCTTTTACTTCAGGTACAGGTTGCTAGAAGCATTTTGTTAGCAATAGTTACAGAGGAGCCCCTTTTCTTTTGAGGCCTTTGTCTCTTGCATTTGCACAAAGCCCTACTTGGGCCTGCTTCAAATTCCTATCTGTCAGTTGGTAACGTAAGAATGAACATACAGCAGACTAATTGGAAACACAGAATGAATGTTACAGGTTATCTAGCCAGTGTGAATTTAGCCTTTCTTTAATTTTTTATTTAAATGATTTCTCCCTCCTCCCATCATCCATTTGTACCCTTAAGATCACCAATGGAAGCTGCAGAGATTGGTAGGAGGAGTGCACAATAGGACATCCAGAGGCCACTAGACACCTAGTATCATCAGGTAACCTGATATACTTCTGTAGGCTTTATCACATTACTAACTACTTTCTGTGAGCCGAAATGGATTCCACAACATCAAACCTCATAATTTATGGCTAGTTGCACAGAAGTCCACATCAGTAGATTTCTGCATATTTCCAATTCCCCAAAATAAGCACCATACAGAAAGAACCACCTAGGAATCCTCTTCACTACTAATAATTTGCAGAGATGTAGGAACATATAGATTTTCCTTGATGTTGGCCAGTTATCTCCTCTGAAGCACACAAGAAACAATTAAAATGTATAATTAGATACTTTTATTTATTTATTTATTTTACATTGCTGTTTATTCACATTCATCATGTGAATAAAGCTGTTCAGGCCAGTGGTCAGCCTAGGTTATTTTCCCAGCCTTTGACCACAACTTTGACTCTCATATTTGGACATTTTCCTTGCTCATCTTACTGTGTCAAAGTCTCTCCTCTCTTCTCCTCTATCTTCCCCAGTCTCCCTCATTATAAGCCACAAATGAACTATTACTAAATTCCCTTCCCATACTCTTTCTATATCCTCTCGACCTTTCTTTCTCTCAGCAACCAATTTTCCCACTTCTTCCAAAAATGTCCTTTAATGCCTTCACTTTGCAGACAACAGAGCATTTCAAAGATCTGTACATGCTGCTACGTCCAGATTTCACAAGCCCCAGCATCGACTCAGGAACACGTCTCACACGTATGAATTTTGAATTGGACAGCAAAGCAAGTGATGCAATACAGCAGCTACAAGGAGCAACACCTATATAGGAAGCATGTGAAGTTGGAGACAGACACATGAAACTAATGCTGATGCATACTAAGAAGTGCCCTCTGGCTGTCACACCATAGCTACTTTGTGACCTTCTTTTCCTACTTTTAGCTCACAGTACCAGATAATGTTCAAGTTAGACAAATAAAGATTAATGTGGGAATTAAGTAATGTCCAATAGCTGGAGAACCTCAATGGCAGGGAACATAACATATGAATTTCCAAGTGCTGCAGAAAGGAAAGAAGGGAAAACAGAGGCACAAAAGGCAATATAGTGATGGCAAGGCTCTGGACAGCTTGCTTAGGGGTGGCAGGGAGGAAGAAGGAAGCAATATGCTCTTGTGAGAAGCCCACATGAGTAATGTGTTTCAGTTCTCAGAAGCAACCTGATCACTGTATGCTTATATGACGAGTTAAAATTTCATGCAAACCTATTTGCTCTGTAGCATATTGAGCTGTTTAACAGTTCCTTGGAAGTTTTAACATCTTTTTAGGATGCCTCAAAGCACTGAAACAATCTTCAGGCACATAAACAAACATAACCTCCTAAAAAGTGGCCTGTGTGACTCAATATCAACTTATATACACTAAAAGTAATAGAATGACTACTTGGAAATTGATACACTATCTACCAAGTTAAATTTCCACCCCTTAAGCCCAGCATGAATACTTTATGATAAATACACACAACAAAGCTGGCAACAATGACAGCTAAATCCAGGGATCCACTGTGTCACAGAGGAAAGAGCAACACTGCTTTTTAAACTAAATCTCTCCTCATAATCTGCACTTCCCTGTAATGTATTTCAGCAAGTCTGCAATCCTCACTTCAAAAGATGATATAATTTTCCCAAGCCTCTCCCTCAAGAGGTGTGTGGTTTCTATTATAGTTTACTTAAAAGCGGAGACTTGGAATCAAATGCTGGCAAACACATTACACACTTTTAGAAACTAAATGCTGGCATTTTTGGTTTCTTTTTTTTCTTTTTTTCTTTTATTTTATTTTGTTGGTTTGGGGTTTCTTTTGTCAATTGTTAGGACCGTTTGAAAAGCATGTCACAACTTAGAGTGCCACCTAGTTTCTAACCCAAAGGTTACCAGCTGGTAACAGAGCTCGGTCTGCTTTCACCGTGACTCTAAGGGAAGGAAAGGTTCTGCCTGCTGACACTCACCCTTTTGTTGTTTTCTTCTTCTTGTGCCTTCCTAAATTCGTGCTCTAAGGAGCAGTCAATGTCGTTGAAGAGGCCCACTTCCTCACAGTTCTTCAGAAAGCGAGTTGGTGTAGGAGTCTGATCTGAGAATAGGAAAAGAAATGATCACTGATATTTACTATTTGAAGTAAAGAGAGATAGTCTGCCAGAAAAAAAAATAAAAAATGGTTCTAGCTAACCTTTGCAGGCTGCCCCACTCCTACCACACCATCATTAAAAACAAACCACATAGCACTGAAGTCTGACACTGTGCACTGCAGACAGACAATGCTTGCCAGCAGTGTCTGAAAACAGGCAGCAGTCATCGTTCAACCCGAAAGAAAACAGGCCAGATTTTCACAGAGCATGTAACACAAATGTATACCCTTAACATGTGGAAACGGACATTATAACTATGCATAAACCTCCAATAAAAGGTGCGTGCAAAACAGCGCACAGACCGCATTATAATGCACATTTACACTTCAGCATGCAGGTAACAGAGGCAGACAAGCACTAATTCATGCCTTCAGTGCTTGAAAAAACACCTCCAGTGAGCACGTACTCTGAAACACATGGGGTGTTAGCCATGGTATGAAGTTCTGCTTCTACTGTAATTTTCAAAGAAATGAAACAAAATCATGGAAAAATAAGCTTTGACCACAATGAAGCATCCGTATCTGTTTTATACCTGAAAGGTGTTGATAATACGTATCTATGAGATCTGGACTAAAAAGATTTTTAACGCTTTTCTACATCTCTAGGATTTTTGTTTGTTTGTTTGCCCTCTCAAAAACTCCAGGGAAGGACTTTTAAGCTCACAGACTGTGAGAACTCGAGCAGGTACAAGGTTTTCACCCTTCTTTTCAAAGACCTGCAAGTCAAATGAGCTAAAGTGCCCTGTAGAGCACTGCTTGAACAATGACAGGCTGGTCCTTGTGTCCAGGAAATGAAACATCAAGCCCAAACTTGGGAGCCATCAACTCTCAAAAGACCAACTGTGAAACAACACCATTCTCTCTGAGGCAAGTTCTTCACTACTGCACATCAGCATCCTCATGCCTCCCAGAATTACAGTACAGAACCACATTAACAAAAACGTATTAACTAAACCTTCCCTTGCATGTTTCTTATTCTCAGTTCCATGTTCCAGCTCAAACTGTTTTGTAGTACCTAATTTTATGGAAAGACAGTGCTGCCTTCAATAATCAACTTCTGATTAGTCATAGACAACTACCCTACTGTCTGAAACTCATTCTTGAAAGAATGAAAACTGTGTCATACTAATCCCAGTTGTCTATACCGGGCCAGTTCTGACCTCAAAAGAAAACTTCCCACTTCAGTGAGCTCTGGAAGAAAAATTAAGTTTCTTGCACCTAGCTAAGCTGAATCAAGTTCCAGTATTTCACCACTACAGGGAACCAGACACAATAAACATCACATGATCAGGACTGTAACACTCAGCAAACCCTAAACAAAGACAGCAAAAAAGGAACACATTCAAGAGGAAATGCGGTTTCCACTTGGAAACCAAGGGAGAGGGATCCATCTTCTCCCTTATAAAACCACAGTGAAGCTGATTTCCACCTGCAGAAGGCATGATTCTACAGGCTTGACTTTCTTAAGTACTGCAAGGGCTAACACACTGGTTTGCATTTATATTTTCGATGGAAGATACTGAGGTAACACAAAAGGCAACTCCTTAATGTTAAAATTCTGGTTTATTTCTTTTGGCTTGAGTATTATACTTGTGAGCGCAAAGGAAACAAAACTCAAGTGTTTGGGAATGCACATATATTTATCTATTAGTTTTCACAGTTTTTTGATTACTGTATTACCAGGCAGAAGCACAAGACTTTCCAAGAATCTCACAAGAACTTGGCATAAGAAGCCAAGTCAGTGAGGTGCTGACATGATGGGGCCTGAGGGTACTTGGCGCTTTACAGATCCATACCCTAAACAAGGAGTGCCAAACTGTTCTCTGGGGATAACCTTACTGATCTCAGTAGATTTTCACCAGGAATGTCTCTGGACTATGGACTGGAATTTGCAGTGGAAGTGAAGTGTACTGAAAAGAAGGAGAGATAGATCAGGATTACTTAGCAAAATAAAACAACCGTGATTACTTTGGAGAGAAATACAAAGATAATCTTTGCCAAGACTGGCATAAGGGGTATGAATGTATTTGAATGTGACACAAATACCTGAAACATCTTATTTTTAGAAGCAGCATATTCATATCAAATAAGTAAGGTATCATTTTCAAGATTGAGATGAGAAAACAGGGTTTCATAATAAATAAGCTGATAGTACCACATCCACCAAAACCAAAAATCCTAAGTTCCTCTGTAGTTGCTTGAATCCAGATATACATATACATAATTTTTGTGTGTGTGTAAGGAAGGGGAAGGAGGTGCAAGGCACCCATCTTAACATAGAAAAAGTCTTGTTTATTTCTCACTGACATGTACAGCCGTTCAAGAAATCAGAAATTACTACAACAGATTACATCAGATCAGTGGCAACTTAATGGGTAACAAGTTTATTATAAAGGCATGTGAAACAGAAGCCAGTATAATTGTTTCTGATCTGTTCAGCATCTATTCCATGAATGTAAGACCGAAAGAAAAAAAGTTCTCTATTAAATAAATCCATTTTAACAGTGAAAACAAACTGCCCAGAGGAAATATACAAAGGCTTCATATTGCTTACTTCTGCATGTACAAAGAGTGCATCTTCTGCATCACAAGCAAAGATGATCTGCTCTGTTTTGTTACCTGCAGTGGGCTACACCCAGTCTTCTCAAATAACTGCTTTATTATCTATTATTCATTAACCTCAGAAGGTGGGAAAATTTGTAGAAGGGTTTACTCAACACCACAATTACCCTTAAGCAAAAATTAGGTGTACCCTTGTGTTTTAATTGGGAGCAATATCACAAAGGAGACCCTAGCTAGTTACACATGCAGGTCTCCTAGAATTAATAAAATATTCCTAATTCTCAGCACTTAAAAATGCATTAATAGTTCCAACAGCTTGTGCCTGACCTCACTGTTCCCTGTTTGGTACAAACAAACCTTTTGTTGCTATCACTAGCGCCCACAACTATTGGAAGCTCCCTGAGAACAGAGCTCTGATTTGTTGTACTTCAGCAAGTGGATTTGCCAGACCCATCTGGACCAAAACTCAGACAGAGCTAGCACCACTCTAAGCATTCTGCTGAGGACACATATTACTGTATAAAGCTGTCCTGCATGCACAGTGTTATCCACACAGCCCTGACTTTCAATGGCCCAGGCTGCACCTTTTAACTGAGCACCCTGAGATTTGTCTCAGTCAGGGTTAACCCTAGATAACTAGCTGTTATTGACCAGCCATCCCAATCCCATCCCATTGTCCAAACAAGTCTTTCCATCCCAAGCTGCCACCAGCAATCATTTCTTTGGCCTTCAGGCATCTCACCTACCTACACATGCATCAGATCATTTAGCAAGTTAATTCTATCTAGTCTTTACCACTAGCTTGAACACCTCACCCATCAAGCTTCAAACTGGGCAATAAATATTTTGTTCACTATTACTCAGATGAACATTCTGCCTCTCTAACAACATTCATAGTCAGAAAAGCTGCAAGAAACAAAGTTTAAATAAACCCAAGAAACTATAAGTAGACAACAAAAATATCAGAACAAGACCAAAAGGTCTAATCTATGCAGATCTATTCCTTCTTAAAGCAGAAAGGTCAGCAATCAGATTTCATCTTCCACTTGTCACACAGAATATATTTGGGCTGCTGAACATTTTGAAAAATACGTTATCAGTGTTTGGTGTGATGCATCTTTGCTCCCTGAACACACTGAAAATATACACTGTAAGGCAATGGGAAATTTTTCTTCAGTGAATCAAGAGTCCTTTAGGTATTCACTGTGTTTGTATGGTTGAGGGTTTTTGGTTTTTTTTAATTATTATTTTGTGTGTGTGTGTATGCGGGTGTGTTGGTTGATTTGTTTGTTTTCGATTACCAAAATAATAGCCTCAGAAAGAACACTCAGTCTCGATATATTATGTTCAAAATATCAGCCTTTCTAAGTGTAATCCCAGGAAATGGGATGCTAGTTTACTGCATACCGTTCATTTAAATAAACAAGTACATCACCATTTTGTAAAACTCTATTCCATCCCAGAATTCCACCCCTCAAAGCACGAATGAAAACTTTAAAACATGATACCCATTAAGAAAAGGACTGAAGAACCAAAAGGAAAGCAACGTGAAACAAGCTTTGATTTGAAAGATAAGATGAAAGAAAAAAGAAAAGAAAAAAAGGAAAAAGAAAAACTTTCATAAGTTTAGAGTTTGTATTGAACATTAAACTATTGCAAACATTATTCATCCTCAATAAAAGCAATCTAACAGCACAGCTCCGAAGTGTAACTTGATTCTTCATCTTGAAAAAAACTGTTTAGTCTGATGTGCAGTAATAACAGCCATTTGGCTTGTTCAGCTGTGGGCTTTGTTGAAGTTATATACTTACCCATGTTATACTTTTACACAATGATAACAAAGCCTGAGTAACAGGACTAGCAATGAAATTTGAAGGGCTGCCCATCAAGCAGTGACAAGGAAAGACTAATGTCCTGAGAAATTCAAGAAAGTTTCTTCATTGACGCAGCAGGCTACCACCCAAGTGTACTAAGAAGCTCAAGGTCATGAGACTTCAAGTATGTGACAAGAGTAGAAGAGGAAAAAGTGCACCCATGTGCACCTGGCCAAACTACCCTCACAGTAGAGGGCTCCCCACAAGCTTTACTGCTAACAGATTAACTATTTAAAGTTCTGACTGGGCTTTCTGTGAGAGTGCACATAACAGGTACAAAACATCTTCAATCTCTTCTCAGGGTTTGCTCACCCAAGTTTTAGAAGAAAAAAGTGCAACTAATATTTCATTGTTAGGTAAAGTGAGGGACAGAGAAGTGAACAAGAAATCAAATGGAACTGTGTCTCCATGTATCCAATCATTTTGCACTCTACTAAATTCATGTCTGGATAAACCTCCCCATGCAAATCACAATGAGAAAGAATCAGTTGATCAGTTCAAGAAAAAGTTGATCAAGGGTGACATAAATTACCTCACTGACATGGACATTGCCTGGAAAAGTAATACATTTGCACTGCCTTTAGCAGATATTCTTTTTTGTCTAGAGACTGTTTCTGTTTCTACTGTGGGCTTTACCCCAAAAAACTCAGAGGACACAATTTCAGTAAGTAGAATCAGAAATAAAACAATTTCCATACAGATAATCCTACTCTCCCCTTTATCTGATAGCAGCACTTTTGGAAGGACTTTTTCCCCCACTAAGATGGTCAGGTTTCAGACTCTTCAAAATTTGATATGCAGGGAATCTCAATGTCCCTCCCTCCCAATGGTCAGTCACACACAGCTTTCATAACTTACCTGGAGGGAACAATCCGTCACCAGGCATTAATATTTCAAAAACAGAAAAGCTTTGATATGCACAACAAACTTAAGAGTTTCAAAGCAATGTAACACGCAGTTAGCACAACAGCAAAGAGATGACAGTCAACCTAACTACAAAGTTTCCTACAGGGATGACTAATTTACAAAAGTTACACAAGATATTCCCTGTTAATTTGAACAGCTCTCGTTTGGCTAATAAAGCTGGAAGTGGAAACTGTCCATGACTCTCACTACAGCAAGGTTTTAAAAAAATAAAATTCACACATAAAGGAACAAATAACAGTACTGTTGTTTTTTTCCTGTCTTTATAAATGAATGTAAAATAGTCCAACAGAAGAATCACTTGACGTTAATGAAATGCCTCTTAAGGACATTATAATCATTTACACCATCCGAGAACATAAGCCTGTTTAATCATGGTAAGGGTGACAGAACACTGGAACAGGATGCCCAAAGAGGTTGTGGAATCTTCTTCTACGGAGATATTCCAAGACCCAGCTGGACACCCACCAGTGCAACCTATTGTAGGGTACCTGCTTTAGCAGCAGGATTGGACTCAATGATCTCTTGAGGTCCCTTCCAACCTCTGCAATTCTGTGATTCTGTGTGATCCCGTGAATATACCTGAAGTTTTTGAGTTAGTTTAAAAATTGCCAGATACTATAAAATCTGTTCTTCAGTCAGCATCAAAAAAATGGAAGTAAATGTAGCAGAGCTAGTTGATAAAGTGAACTCTTTGCTATATATACCAAATGAGTCAGAATAGTACTAATAGTTTCAACCAGGTCATGGAACCTTTTTTTTTAAACACTGACTCCACCTACACAGCAATATCAACCCTTATATAAAGCATATAATTTTAACTCTCACTTCCAAATTGATATTCCAGATCTCAGCAGATTTCACACTAGAAACACGTTCTTACTTCCTAGGTTCATAGGTTCATAAGGTTGGAAAGGACCTACAAGATCATCTAGTCCAACCATCCTTCCTGAACTATCTTTGGTTTGTTTTCCAAGATGCTGTAATGGTTCAAGATCAAGAACCTCTCAATTTAAGTGTCTATTGCCAATAATAGTTCTTAGAAGATCTGTTTAGTGCATACTAAGTATTACTGATATTAGATTAACTGTCAGAATGGGTGATTAACTATGTCTTGAAGCACAGAAGATAATGTAATGGCTACCTGAAAGCATAAAGCCCATTATTTTATATGCACTAATTACTTACAAGTTTTTTCACATTCTTTTTGAAACAATGAATGGAGTCTAACACAAAGTAACACACTAAATGATAGTACACAACATAGTTGGGGAAAGGGGAGGGGGGGGAAGAAAAAAGAAGAGACTCGATTCTAGGCAGCTTAAAAAAATGAAGAAATAAAAAAAAAAAAAGAACAGAAAAGTGGCATCAGTAACATTGCACCTTGCTTACTATACGACAATTGCTGCTGCAGTTCTTTGAAAATACTGATGACACAAAATTTAGAGTAAAGAAAAAGAAATAATAAAATATAATGAGCAAAACTGAAAGAAAAAAAACAAAACAGGAGATGAAGACAGATGTCTAAGAGAAATGCCTCTTTTTTCCCATAGATCATTATTTTTTCATTATGAAATCTAAGAATAAAACATCTTAAACTTTAAGGTATGTGGATTTCCCCAGGGTTTAGGTGGGTAACAAAACAAACATTTTTCAGCATCTCTCTGGAGAGAGGAGGTCTGCAATGCTTCGATACCAATGACTGCATAATGACAAACAAATCCACCAAAAGAACACAAAAATAAAAACCATACACTAAAGTATCAAGTTGCTGACATATCTGCCATAGTCTTTGAGAACACATTCAGCTTTTCACTCACGGTATCACAGAGGATATTCATACACAAAGCTCAAACAACACATCTCTCAGAAACAAACTATAGCCGTATTGGTCACAAAATTCTGCACATCTACATACTTAGTTGGATGTCTGCATGTCAAGGGGCCTCACTATTGGTAGCAGTGGTGGAAACCAGTTCACGCATTTTGCCTTGGAAAACAGTTCACTGGAAGGAGCAGGATCATAGAAGTTACCAAACATAAATGGGAGTTAACTCTACTCAAGGGATCAAATATATTCCTTAGAAACTACCCTTGAGCAAAACTGTTGCCACACAATGTTCTAACAAAACTGAGCACTTTCGCAGAGGGAACATGCTCACAGTACAGATGTCTTCAAGCAGTTTCACTGCCAGAGGACTCTGTCTAGTGCAAGAGCAGCACTTTTTCATTTGTGCTTGCAAACACAAGATTCTGTGGGCACAACTGGCATGCACACGCTGCAAAAGCCCTACTCTTCTGTGTGCTGTGTACTGGTTCTTTCTAATCTTAGGCCACTAAGGCATCTGCACGAACAGAAGAGGAAAAAAATAAAACTTATTTGAGATTAGACCTCTGATTTCTCACAGGTACCTGAAGTCCCCATTGCAAAGTACCAGCAAACCAAAATCCAAATCAAGTATTTCCAAGCCGTTGCTAGTGAACTATGATTTTCTTAAAAATATTAAGTGTTTAATCCATCAGTGATGGAGAACCTCTCAACAAGGATACAGAGGTACTTAAAATGGCAATAGATGGAGGAATTTTTTCTGAGTAGACATTCCTAGATTGTGATAAGGACAATTTACCTTGAAAAAGCCTAATTCAAACAGGAAATACATGACAAAAATAAATAAATAAAAGGTTTAACATCCACACAATGCCCATTACAGTTTTTTTCTACAACTACTTCAAAGCCTGACAAATCCTAATGATGTTATTCTTAAGAATCTGTTATGATAGCCCAAGGAATATGCAATAGGAAAGCAAATAGGTGAGGAGAGAAACAATAAGACTAAAGTTAGCTTGACTTTACCTGGCAGTTTTTGAATGCCAGCAAGCAACCAATGTCTTCTTACTCAGACAATATAAGAAAACCACTTTAGAAACTAATGGCTGTAATTGTACTTAAGGATAGTTCTAAACCAAATAACCTCTGTGTGTGATGGGGGGAAGTGCTGAGAGGCTTAATTCTAGGGATAAACATTACTGGATATTACCCCCGATTTACCTTTCTTCAGCTGAAGGATTTACAGCTATTTACAGTGGGCAGGCCTTTATAAAGGTGATTCACATGATGTGGCCTGTTACAGCTGCTGAAGTGAGCCTGTCAAACTTAAAATAGTGACTCTTACAGGAACGGCACAAATGCACTTCATTAACACACTTACTGCTGGCTCCCAGGTGACATGCACTTAAGTGCCCATATTTCATTGGCATGTTGACAAGGGAGTCATTGACAGAGCTGCCAGTATGACTGAGGTTCAACAATTTCCTTCCATCTCTTGCCATACCTGTGTGATGGCATGAGAATGGCAGCCATCTTTTTGTCCAAACATACACATTCTAGCTTATTTCACCTCTACTTATTATTTCATTGAAGGTTGTTGGTTTTTGGTTTTTTTTTAAATCTCGGAGGTATTTTGCCACTAGCTCTCCAGTAGAAGTCATACTTTCAACATCATCTGAATAGTTATCTTGATTCTTAAATTCATGTATTCTTACCTGATAACATATTATCTGTTTTTATTGAAGGAAACTTCAAAGTCATTTCATGTTTGTGCCTGTGAATCATCAGATGATCCTCTGTTGGAAAACGCTGTCAGGCAAACACAGAGAGAGGAAGAAAAAAAAAGAATTTAATTTTCTAATAAACTTTTGGCATTAGACAGAATTTTAAAAAAGAGAAAGTGAAAGAAATGTATTCTACCAGAAATGTGTCCAAGTGGCACAAGAACAGCCATGGACTATTTGTAAACACAAGAGAGTATAAGTAACAGATATCAGTACTCTCCTTAGAAATACATTTCATGCAATGCTCACTGGGGTTACCAACAGCAAGGGGTCTTGCATTTGCTTGAAAAAGATGCAAGACCAAGTCTGGGGTTCTAAGGGTCTCGGACACACTCTCCACTACCACAGCTTCACAAGTCACTACGTGTTGAGGAACTGTGATAACTGCTATTGTGTATGCTCTTAGCCCAGGGCAAATGCAAAGTAATGAGCATATCTTAAATCACTTCACTGGATTTTTCTGCTTTTGTGTCTTTCTGCAATATCTCCTGAACAGCCATAAAAACACTCACAAGAGCCAGCTCTTCCCTATCTAGATGTATTCGGGCAAAAGGTTTCTTTATTTGTGGAAAAACAATACACTGACATCAAACTGTCAGTACAGTGGTGCTCAGTACCTCACCTTACTGGTGATCCTTTACAACACTAAATTATCTTCCTTCCCTTCACTAGGCAGAGAAGACATGCTCTGCTTTGTATGCAATAGGTGTGTAATAAATTCTGATAGCAGAATTTTACAACAAACACCTTATTTGGATCAAGACAAAGGAGAGAAAGCTTGAAAAGATGTTGGAACACTTGAACACATAGTTTGCTAAGTTAACATTCAGTTAAGTTTCCTTCACTAAGTGCATTTTCAGAATTTCACTACAGTAGATTTAACGGGGTTACTTCAGGACTAATAAAGACCAAGAGGTGTTTCACCATGTATATATGACATATATATATGTCTAAGCTCGATTATATATATTAAAGCGGCTTTTTAAAGCAACAGGTAAATAGGGACTGTAAAAAAAACTGTCTATGACAGAGTTAAAGTGACTTAAGTCTTTTGATACAGTATATATTCTTGGCTAAGTGACTTTGCTTGTGGCTATGGTATAAATAGGTGCAGTGGAATACACTTTCAACACTCTAAACTCATAGACGAAGCAACGTAAGTAATGGGAAAGAGTTCCCTGGAAAAATAAAAATCCCCAAGACCTTTTCCTCACTGTGAAATCTTGGTACATTGCTTACTCATCTGGAAGAAATGCAGCACTAGAAATTTATGTTAAGAACAAACGGAATTTGTGAAAGACTTTGCTCAATGAAATTGTGAGACCAAAAAAAAAAGAAGTATTTTCCTACATGGAACACCATTCTTTGTCTCCAGAGAGAAAGCAGCCAAGCTTAAAAAGGGCTTTGTGTGAATGAGAAGCTATTCCTCCAGACCAGCTTCTTCTGACCTTTATATATATATATGTATATATATTATATATATATTATACTTTCTTATTCTTATCAACATCCTCAGACTCACATCCACACTCACTGGTAGAAAAGCCATCGGGCATCTTGACTGGACAGCAGTGCCACAGCACATACTCCTGTCAATTCCTCATTTGCAGCAATCAGAGATCATGCTTTGGAGTAGGAAATTAAATGCTTCTTATGATGTAGTCACACCTACACTTACAGCCTTCCCAAATTGCAATAACAAAATAGCGTCTCTGAGCAGCTAAAGGAGTTTTTGGGATTAGCTCCCTTCCACTTACTGAAAACACAAGTCCACTGATTTGAGTGGAAATTCTGGAATTCAATAAAAAGTTCAACTTTGACCATAAGACTCAGATATTTTTATACTATCTCTGTGACAGAATAGTCCAGTGAGAACTTAACTCTGCCTGTGGAGGGCTTGAAGGCACAAATCCTTGGTCAGAAAGACAATCAGAAAGATGCATTCCAGCATCTATAGAAAGGCTCCCACCTAGACAAACAGCAAAGCTGCTCAACCTTTATTAAAAGCATCTCAGAATTCTCCCTTCTCTCAGTTCAGCTGCTGATAGAAACGCCTACACTCTGGTGATGTTCACACAATACTTTGTTAGCCCACTGTTCCACCACAAGAACCTATGGAACTGTAAAAACATGAGCCAGCTGAAAGCCTTAAACGTAGAGGGAAATATTACCCTCATTAAGAGAGGAGGAATCTGAGAAATGGGTAAGCTATATCACTTAAAGCAGATGTATGCAGGAGAAGCCTGTGGCAAAAGTACAAAATATGTCCTTGCCTCAAAGTTTTCCTTGCAAGCACTTTGCTAAACCAGTTAGGATGGCAAGTGCCACGCAGGGAACTTCCCTGGGCACTGAAGAGATGATGGTATTGGTTCTGCAGAAGAAACATGTTAAGTCCAATAACCATCTCAGCATGTTAAATCCTTGTCCCTCTAGGTTGTTGGTTTTTCGTTTTGTTTTGTTTTATTTAAAAACATCTCACATTACAGGTCAGATTATATCCTCAGAAGCACATGGCAGGTTGCCAGTCAACAGGAATCCCATATGCACGTCCTGGGGCAGAATTCACCTATAGGCTGCATTTCCAGTAGAGAGCATTTACTAGAGATCTCTTTCAAATATATATATATATAATTTTTTTAACAAGATAGTGCTGTATTTAACTATTTAAAAACATCAGGAGAGTTTCAGTATCAGCAATGGTATCAAGATAGTGAAAAACTGAATATATTGGATCCTACACATGAGCAGAACAAAGAAAAATACATCTTGTTTATTGTGCCCCCCATACTAGGCATTAAGGAATTTGCAACAACTGGCTTGAAGCTTTAGGATTAAGAGCAAGGGAAAGAACAGAAGAAGCTTAAGAAGCATTTTGCCAACTCATTCTTAAATGGCTGTTGTGTCCTCCTTAAATATATTATAGCAACATCATGTGGAGCAAGGACGGAATTGAGGGATGGGAAAGACTTTAAAATAAAAACTAAAAAAAAAACCAACTATATTATTATTAGACATGATAATTTATCAGGAGGCGTTATGCAAGCCAGAGCTAGTGCTGAGGACTCAATTAATATCACTGCTGACTCCACTCACCTGTGAGCAGCCTGGGGCACTGCAGACAAAAGGCCTCTCCTGCTCCAAGTTCATCTTTGATTCCTCATAAATCTACATGTTAAAAGGGGGAAGGGGAAAGAAAGGGAACCTATGATTACATACATTCTAAATGTCACGAATACATGCAATGTGCAATCTTGACAATTTCTGAAAGTCCCCCCCAAAAAAGCAGAGCAAAGATTCATCCTTACAGTATAGCATTTGCTTATATTCAGCAGGCTCCCTACTAAGCTCTAATTACTCCTTCCTGAGCACACATTTACTCTAAAGAAAGAAAAAAATGTCCATTATGCTTTTGCAGCAGAAATCCCACTTCAGAAGAAAAAGCATATGTTCAGTGCTGTTATTTGATAAGACCACGTCTGCTTAGAAGTATCTTGAATTAAGAGTTTTTACTTTTCCTGCTTCGGTTCCTCCTGAACAACATTAAAACCAGATACCTAGGATATTTCTGAGAAAGAGCCCACTTTTTGAAGTTCTTTCTCCTTACTGTTCAATATTAATAACTTAAATAAATTATATACAGGCTCTGGATATGCACCAGTCTAAGATGCATCAACATCCTTTAAAGGATCATCTAGATCCTGAGGAGCTCCAGAAGATCTGCCTAGAAGTGCAGCTTCCCCATAGTATTCACAGCCCCATAATTAAGCTCCAAAGCCCTGGGAAGAGTCCCTGGGTCTTGAGTAAACACGGCAGGAGGAAAGCATTTGGCCTCAGAATGCAGCTGATTGGGGTCAAAATTCCCAGAGTTGCCCTGACCAGCGTGAGCAAAAGCCATTTGTTAGTAACAGCCTAGGACTGAAAATAAACAAATCACTTCTTGCTGAATCTTTGGAGCCTGTTGTTACAATTGGCAATATGATTTGGAAATAGCTGATCCAGCTTACAGGACCATCTATGACTTTGGCTTACAGTATGCCTCAAATTCCTTAAAATTCAGTCTCAGCACAGCCCCACTCACAAAAATATCGGCGTTGTGTTTGTGTGAATCTCTCACAGAACAAAGATGAATATCTTAGTAGAGAAGCAGAGTTTGACCCTAAAGGTACAAAAATGTGCAGTACAAGTACTAATATTACTCTATTTTGCCATCAATTTCTAAAATCAGTGTGTCACTTCCGGTTATCAGGAATACCTTAACCACACTTAATCTTACTGTTAGACAGACTTTATTTCCAAGAGCAAACAATAAATGTACTGTTAACCAAAACATCAGCCCAGACCTGTAATGGCAGTGACTATCTCTAGCAATATAAGATTCCTGTAGAAACAAAACTTCTGGATGATAACTGTTTCCTTTTAATGATAGTTTATTCCAGTGAACAGCATTAGACTGAAATTGTATTTCCTACCAGAAAAAAGAAAAGAAAGGCAATAGAACTTCCTTTTCTACCTCCACTGACTCCTGTTCCTATTTCACCTTTAACCTCCGCAAGGATCCTACCCCTCAAGGTGCTAATTAGCACCAACTGGTTTTCTTGGTACGAACATCTCCACCAAAACCTGGCCTGAGACTGACAATTCATTGCACCAAACACTGTCAGGTGGTAAGAAAGACCCCGGCTCAGCTATCTAACTACACCAGGCTGGAACTGAAATAACTACAGTTGTACCTGATTTACCCCCTTAAGATTATTCATATCCTGTTTTGATTTAACTTACATCTCTGTTAAACTGAAATAGGACACTCATAATCAGAAATGAAAGAGCGTGTTTACATCAAGACTTACATTAAAATAACTTAAAGTGTTAAATTACTTCTGATTTCAGTTATTTCAGTTCCAGTCTGTGCATAGACAGGCTCCTCAGAGGTGAAGCAATAAAAATTCTCAGAATTAATGCTATCCTGCCTGAGAGAAACGGCCAGCAGAGAGATAACTGACTAAACAAACAAACCCCCACAAAAACAAAAACAAAACCCCCAGCTAGTTTGATTTTTAAATCCACCTCTATTTATGGTATGTGACCCTGCGATGTTGTCTTTCCTAAAGACCTTTTCACAGAATAAAAAGGAAAAAAAGGCTTTATCTGAGATCTCAATTACTCCTGCAACTGAAGCTATGCCAAATGTTTATGTTACCCCTTCCTCCCCTCCTCGGGGGACAGTGACAACTGCATTTTCAATAGCAGAACAACGGATGGTACTCAGTTAGAGAAAACAGAGAGCAACAATTCTGGTCCCAAGCGTCCAAGTGCATTTTAATATGTTGCCATAAATTATTCGGATTTTGTTTTCTAATTGAGTACTGAACATCTAAGACTTCTCTGCCCTCCTTGAGCATTGTGATTTAATCCCTAAATCCATAAGTACATACATTCAAATAATTACCAGGGTTATCTAGGTAGACAACACCAGGCAAGCACTAAAATAATACTCATGGTGCAGATCAGCATCCGGAGTTTTGCAACTGTCTGCAGGAAACACGGCCTTGGATTTTATTCTCAGTACTTTGAGAAGGTGTCAGATCCAACATCAAGTAATTGTTTATCACAAATGTATCAGCAATTGCTGGTTCCTCAGAATCACCCTTCGCAGACTGTTTTAGGGGCTCAACTTAAGGCAAAGAAAACAAAAGAAACAAATAATCCAGAATGGCCCCATCATGTGTGCCCTCCAGGATACTGCCTCGTGTGACTCGACCCATAAAACATGTTACCAGATAGTGCAGTACCTTCAAGTCAAAATGCACTACACAGAATTCGTGTTTACACCTAACACCGTCACTGTGTTTGTGGCTGTAATTGTGTTGACTCACTTAGAAGAGTAAATGAGCAAAAGAAGCTGCCTGCTGCCTTTGGAGAAAGCGTGCAGGGCCACACAACCCAAGTCCCCTTCTGTACAGCCTGTGCAGGTGGTTCAGCATGCATGAAGGAAATCACACAACCAATGGCAACATATCTACTGCACCTAATAAAAATAAATCACAACAACCTTTCCATCTAAATTAAGGTGCTTATTAACCTTTCGGGTCTTAAATATTCAAGTAACACTCACGCACCTTCCACAGTACTACACATGACTGCCACAATTAATGCACACAAATATCAGGCAAATCTGTGATGACTGAAGAGGTTGAGAATTCCTCTGCCTCATTTTTATTCATTTATCAATAACTCGGTCTATCACAACTGCACGGCCTCTTCAAAGAGTTATATAAGAATTACAAACATAAGTAAGTAATAATGCTGATTTGTCTGCATTAGTCCTGGTATTATTAACAATAGATATGAATGCTTAATGCAGCAGAGAAGGGGGTTGAATTTTAATAGAGATGTTAACAACATCTGTCAGCATTTATTGCCCTATTGTGACCACGTAAAGAGCCTTACTGGCTGAATGTGTAAGTGAGGAAATCTGCTACACTGTTGTAGCCTGCCACTCTTCTGAAATATCACCCTGCTTAGAAGCAGCTAAGGTATTCCAGCTATAAAAACACATAAACAAAAATATAGAAGAAACATAGAAAGACTTCTCCAAGCCATGCCACATCTAAGAGAAAGCGAGCACTGCAGCAAGCTAATGTATTCTTTTGTTTCTTGATTTCTACATAAGATGCTTCAAAACTTTTTTTATTATAAATAATAAAACTGAAGCCTGCAGTGAGGCATATGAGAAGAAAGGAATATAAAGCAAACAAAAGAAACAAAACTGCTCTCAGAGCACAGCAACAAGTTAGATTCCCTCTAAGCAGTATCCAGGGGAAGCACCCCACACCCTCACGCTCTTCAAGCAGAGCCCCACAACCATCCCTTCTGGATCAGAAAAAAAGCTCTAACAATGGACAACAAGAAAGCACACTCCTTTCTGACTCCCTCTCCCCCTTTTTAAACTCAGCAGTAATCTTATTGCCTTACTGGTAAAAACATCAAGCAGGCTTGTTTCCTGTTTCAATGTTATTCTTGAAGTGGGCTGCAGTAAGAGTCTGATTTTCATTGGGCTATTATTATTTGCAGCTGTGCGACCTTTTTAACCCTCTTTTAAAAGTGACATTTCAGCCTCCAACCTCAAGCTGTCTAAACGTTGCAAGGTTTTCAGTCCTCTGATTAACAGTGAAAAAGAACCGGTGGGGAGGTGTACTACCATGTGCCTGGTACAGGTCAGTACACCAATCCTGTCATTTGCACAAGTGAGTAATCATGCTCATAAGAGCAACCTGTTTGTTGAAATTAATCACCTGGGCACGTTTGCAGGACAGGTTTCTTCAGGCTGCTGTGACCCAGGTCACCGAGATTGCCAAACGCAAGCACAAAATCTGCAGTCACTATGCAGAGACATGAGCAATAAATGAAGCATCGCCTATTTCTTAGGGTCATGGCCACAATGTACAAGAAGTGAGAGGAGATGTAGTTATGGTACACTTGTGAATGTCAAAGAACCCCATCGATGTATGCAGCATTTTAAAATGCTAGTGGCAGCTCTTCAGCAGAGAACTATTTACAGATAATTACAGTGCTATTGCAAATGCTGTTATGAGTTGTTGGTTTTGGAAGTGCAGCACACGCAGGGTTAATGCCTCCAGTTGTTCCCAATATGCCTTTGCATGAGCAAACCAATGTTAAGTTTCGTTGTGCTGAAATGGTGCATGGTGTTTTCATCTGCATGGAGTGCTCAGTGGAAGTGCTTGTTTTCTGAGGCTAGCATCATGCTTTCCACTTGCACACATACAGGGCTCATTATCACGGCCCTGCCCGCTCCAGCTGCTACAACAGAGGGTCTGTCAGCATTTCCATTAGAACCCCCCCTATTTCAGGATTAAAGCATTTCCAAATGGTTCTGGATGCTGGAAAGTAATTTGTGTCTGGAGTCCCCAAGAAGGCCTTTAATGCGATACACATTTGAGCTGGGGCTTGAGCCCTCGCTGGTACTCCAGTGAAGTCTTTGTCATTACATTTATGACATTTATATGTGGAAAAACACTCAGCTTAGGCCTTTATTCATTTGTTTTAAAAGAGGAGAGCCCCATAAATCATCAAGCAGAGCCAAGCACTCTCAAAAAGTGGCTGATGTGTAAACTGCCTCAACAGTGAGTGGTATTGGGTCCCATCCCCATGGCTGGCAGCAGAGATCTGTGTGGCATGGGGTGCCTTGCTGGTATTGATGTCCCCCCACCACCTGCACTAGCCAGCAGCATGCTTCAGGATCAGCTGAAAAAGAGCACCAAAATACTGCAATTTAATGCTTGCCAAACACCCCAGTTCTTTTTAAACAGCTACTCAGTTTGTTTACTGCCTGTATGAACAAAGCCCAGTGCTGGGAAGGTTTCCCAGCAGTCTGAAGGCTTTTGCTATCACCCTCTCTTCCAGGTATACCAATCTGTCTCCAGACCAACAGACGCTGAAGTGTTCTCACTTCCCCACTCAGCATTTGGCCACTGTAGAACACTGTTTCTGTAATCAAGGAAAACCTAATAACTGTGTCTTGCAGATCTTCTGCTTTCTTCTAAAGAAAGAAAGAAGAAACAGAACTGAAGGTAACCAAACAGAAAAGGAAAACAAAGACAGCAAGTTTCCAAAGGGAGGAAGAATGAAGTTTGAAAAAGTCAGGAGCAGGGATCTAGGGGAAAGCAGAACCCCAAAGGGGACAGGGAAAGGAGCCACCAGTGGAAAGAGATGGAGAAAAAAAGTGGAAATGAGGCCTGCAAACCACCGGGTACAGAACCAAGAAAAAAGAAAGAAAATAAAAGAATACTTCAGAAAAAAGAAACTCAGAGAGCAGGTGACCTGCTGCCTTCGCATGTAACAGTGAAGTGAGAGCCCAACACTGTATTCCATCCCTACAAGACATGAAGATTTGGTAGAGAACATAATTTGTCCTCTGCACTGGATGAAATTTTTCTTAACTCTACAGAAAATTCACAAGTTTAAATTATTAACACACGTTTCCTAGGCTCACCATATCAGTATGTGAAATCCAGCACAGATCTTCTTGGTACAGAGGATTTGCTGTTTTATGGAAATAACCATGAGGTTAATTAAGCATAAGCAATAGAAAACAAAATAAAGGAAAATAGGAAAACAAAGGTGGAGAGCAAATTAAAAATTAAAATTAAAATAAAATAAAAAATAAAAAAAACCAGCTCTTGAAAGTTCATGAAAGTTATCTCAGCACAGAAATATTCTATAGGAGAAATCAGATCTTTATAGGGAAAGATACCTATTACTTCAACTCTGGAAAAGCACTTCTAGGAATAATACGGTTCTTTTACACTCTGCAACTGACCAAGTAGGGACTGCCTTCCCTGGAAGCCTTCCAGGCTTGTAGCTTTGCAACTGTCCCCCATTGATGTCATTTGCAGAACAGCCCTAATACCTGCTTTCCCTCATTACAAGTTTGAAACAGCGCAAGACCTGACTGCAACCTTGCTGACAATGCAGAGGTTTGCTTCACAGAACATGCAGCAGCGCAACACAAGCTGTAGCAATATAACCAGAAACACAGGAAATGCAAAGAAAAGTCACTATTTGACAATTAACATTTCATATACTGGCAGGCAGAAACAACACCTGTATCACTTCTCCATTTTACCTATGTATTTTTCTGCTAGCTTCTTTACTGCTGCAAAAACTCAGACCTGCTAAGTAAACCCAAAATCTTGGTCTACAGATTCAATATGCCAAATGTTAAGGAGAATGGCAAGTGTCTGTGGCTATTCAGTTTCACGTTTATCCCAACATGAATAACTATTCAATTAGCAACTTAAGTGCTTACCCTATCAGATTTTGACTGCTATGGGCCTTGGGATAGCAAAAAGAGAGAGAGAGGAAAGGAGAAAGAGAGAAAATCTACGTTAGAGCAGGATTCAAAAAGATACCTTGAATGGTCTGAAGAAAACTCTACAATCTCAAAAATTCAACCAGTCTTTGTCTGGTTGCTTAGAGTGGGGATATTACCTCTCTCTACATAAGTCACTGTCCATTTCAAATTGTTCTGCACAAAGAGAGGTGGGGGTAACTGCAAAAAGAAATAAAGTCCAGTAACACCAGTGGCAGGAATCTTGCTTCACGAGACAAACACTAAGAGCTAGTGCTTTAAAGGAAAAATGTATTTTCTCTGCTCTTCTTTATGTGCAAGTCTTGGCTTCTCCCTGTTTGGGACACAGTCCCTCGGGGCACAGAACACAGTTCCTAATCACTAAGTACAGGATGCTTAAAATTGCATCTACAGCTATTTGCCAGGAAAAGAGGAAAAAAGCAGAACAGAAAATGCATGGCTTGACAGTCTGCCCCAATTTTCACTCATCTCCCAAAGGTTAATAGTGTTAAGTGAGGTGGGTCCTCTGTCTTCTGCAAAGCCTTTCACAAGCACGGCCCCATTCCCAGAGCTGTGGAAGCTGCTATGCTTCTTGTCATAAGTTCTTACGCCAAGAGCTTTATCGTGGGTGTACAAAAGAAAAACAAAGAGTCTTCAGATCATCTTCACAAGTTAAGATGGTTCATCATGCCTATTGCTGTGAAGTAAAAAAAAAACACACAACGACTTCAAGGAAAAATTCAAGTATTATGCACTGGAGAAGATCTACAGGAAGCCTATGAAGGGCAGAAAAGGCAACTGCAACTGTGGTGAGAAATGAAGCCCATGAAATGGAGGGTGTCAATGATGAACTCGCAGTAACATCTGGCAAATAAGCTAATCTTTTGGGACTTTCCAATGTTGGCAGATAAGCATGTTGTCTGTCCCTTCAAAGGCTGACCTCATTTCTATCCTTGGGTTAATGGCATGCAAAGCTCCATGCTACAGTTACTTTTTTCGTTCTTTCCCCCTCACTCCCCTCACCCCCCCACCCCCAACAGTTATTATTAAACGCCAAACAACTTTGCCTATTGTTATAGTTTGCATACGATTTAATTAAGAGTTCTCCCTCCAGGAATAATATTGACTGAGGGTTGTGAAGGGTTGTTTTGTTTTTTAAGTGTACTGTAACTGCAGTATGCTAATTGCTTTGGTTTATGATACACAAATAGATAAAAGAATTCACCTACCTTGCATGCAAATAAACACTTGGACTTCCAAAGGGAAGGAAGAAAAAAAGAAAGCATAAAAGATATCCTGGGGGAAACAATAACACAAAGCTGCTTAGCTGACTTTCATACCAGAAGCAGTTAGGGGCTTTAACATGGGCTTTGAAAATTCTGCCAGCCAAAATTCTCCAGCCATTCTATTATATAAAATAATCCTTAAACTAGAACTCTGTAAACCAACTTTCTACGCTTTATAGATACAACTGTGCAATTCTGTGTATTTAAAATAATTTGAAATTAAGATCAGTCTCGCTTTTTACTTTTTTTTTGCTTCATAACTAACACACAGGACAACTTAAGACTTTCATTACATAGAAAAATGAGGCCATTAATAACTCTGCTACAAGCCGTTAATTATTAACTTTCACCCTTTTATAATTAAATTTTGTAAAGATATTTTTATAGTTGGTAACTTCTCTTTCTTCAAAATGACCAAAATTCCTGAATCAAGCCTCAGCATTCACTTTTCTTAGTGTAAGATAAAATCTTCTGGGGTAACAAATCTCTGCTGGGAACATTGGCAGCCCACACGTCCCCTCAGGCAGCACTCAGCACAAGAAAGTCATAGACATTAAAAACTGAAAACTCTTCAGCCTTAACAATCAAGGGCAAGTTGATCTGCAGCACTTCAAACTGAAAATGTGCAAAACTACTACTGGAAATCTCCACTACATATCCCTTATTTTCACTTCTAGTTTCTCACCATCCTGTTACAAGATTTACTGATGGCAGCTTAACAACCAATTTCAGGTGAGTTTCATTTGGATTTAGGCTTTTCTGTATGCTTTTATGAATACAAAGACAGAGTCATCCTACTGTTAAAATAAGAGTTTTTGAATTTTGGAATCAAGTTTAAAAAAGTTTCTTCCACCCCATCCTTATTATTTACACAGCACAACACAGCTAGAATTCCAAAGGACCGTAAGGAGTAAGCAAGGATTTTCTCAAACTTATCAGCAGCTTAGAAAAAAATATATACTCAGAGAAGTTGCAGATATTAAAGTGAGAGCTTCTATATTCCAGTGGCCCTGCTACAGGTTACAACCAGCTCCTTCTTCAGACTAGAGGCTTTCAACCCTACAAAACAATTAAAACTGTGGAGCAGAAGTGCAGTTCAAAAAAGTTAAGCAAAGCCATTTTTGAGGCCAGGTGTTTTAGTCTACGTCTACTGGAGAACCTGAAGATACACTAGAAGTCATGGGAGTGTAGATATCACCAAAAAATTAGGATCTGCTGAAGATACCATTGACAAACTGCACTTCTTAGCTCGCTCTGGATCCTACCAAGACAGCATTGCCCAACCACCACTGTATGAAACACGTTTTGCTTCCTGAGAAGGATTGCACTCATTCGGGAGCCAGCAACACCTACCCAGCATCCTCCTCATGGAGAGGCTCAGTGGCACACATGGGCCTTCTGAGGCTGGAGCAGTGTCCCCCAGCACAGCCCCTTGGAAGTCCCCAAGAAGCTGCATAAATCACCAGGAAGGGAAGCCATGCTCGTCTTTGACTGCTTCTGAAGTGCTGTGAAAGCTGGAGCCACTACCAAGGCCTGGAGCCAAAAGAAATGAGTCATGTATGGCAGTGGCTCTGAGTCCTCAGCCACACAGATGCTGTCCTCCCACCTGAGGGCTATGCCCCAACAATTCATATATATGACCAGGAGAACACACAGAACAGTCCACAGATTGCTTAGCACATATTCGGAAAAAAAAAAAAAAAAAAAACAGAGCTTTGAGCTGCTCCCTACTTCCACAGACCCTCCAGTCTGGGTCTGGTATTCACCCCAGATGTGCCTGAAATGCTTGGGTCAAGCAACCAGAAGTATTCATGAGGTGTTCACCCCTCCACACCCATGACACAAACTGCACCCTGCAGGACATCTGCTGCATGAAAGTGAGAAACAACTACCTGCCTGTATTCATACCCCCAAACAGCAGCTCAAACAGCAGCATATCAGAGAAGCCCCAAGTCGAGCAGGGATGTGACTGTGCTCTCCAGCATCAATTGAGCAGCATCTGCCAACAGGCAAGTGCACATGCGAACAGTGGAGAATGTTCCTGACAGTTCTTTCCATCTCAGTAGGATGAAACTCCCCAGAGCCAATCTTGAAAAAGACTGCCACACTGCATTAAAAAGCATCCTTTCTAGCTAGTGGATGAATGTCTCCATTAAGGAGGCAGTTCCTCAAGATGAAACAATTCCCAGCCAGTCACTTGCCACTAATTTCTGGCAGTGACCAATCCATAACTTCAAACTAAAATCCAGCACACGTGAAAAAATATTACTTTCCTAAAGAGAAGGAGGCGAAGTAGGGAGTAATTCTCCATAGGCTGTACATTCACAATCTGCGAACAACTCACAGCAACTTATAACATGCTGCAAGTGTAAAGCGGTGAAATTCAAACATCCCTAAAAACCACAGATTTGTAACTTGTGCTTATGTAAATACACAGCTTTCAAGCCTCAGCCATCTTGGCCATAGCTCTTCTGGGAAAAATGAAAAAATCTTGGCTGAGGTTTCCAAGAGCAAGTAGTGATATTGACTGCCTCCAGTTTTTAGGTGTCCAATCAGAAATACTTCAAAAGGGCTTCATTTTCAAGCCATGCTGCACACGCCCTCTTCAAATCCTATCCCTTTAGGGAATATTTATTTTAAAAAGCAAGCAAATAAGGAAAAATCAGACAAATGTATGTTATTACACTCATTCTTCTCTCAGGATTCTCACACAAATGTAAGATTGTGCTGAAATTATAGACAAAAAGCTAAAGATGACAAATTTGAACACAGATTTTTTTGTAAGAGTCCAGACATGTCCAAAATCTCACTAACTGCAGTGACCCTTAAGTGTGTTATATACCCTGGCCTCTTCTTTAAAATCCCAGCTGACATAATGCATCTCAAGTCATGCAAAGTCGATGGAAAATCCAGGAAATAAACACACACGTATTTACAGCCACAAGGTACTGTGTAACTAAAAGGTCATACTTCTGGGACTGGGCTGCTTAGATTGATCCTGTTTTTTGCATTTTTAATTAATATAATTTATCTCATTTTCAGTTACTGAGAAGAGAGTCATGAATAACAAATTCTTTGTATGAGAAGTTAAAATAGATTTTTTTTTAATCTTTTTTTAAATTTTTTTTTATAACTGTGTTGGTTTCTAAAATGAGAATTACTTACATAAGCTATTTTGATGGTCTAGTAAGCATATGAATATATAATTCCTTTGACCCCTCATGGAGAAAGAGAAGTTCATTGAGATTTGTACCAGAACAGTGAAAAAATACCCTTATTTGAGAATTAATCAGAAAGCAAGCGTTAACATCTTCTAATGTTATAGATAATATAATCCAGCACACAGAAAGCCCAGAGTCAATCCAGTAATATTCACATACAGAATCACTGAACTTATTACAGTTTACCTTCCTGTACAACAAACATGCTATAGGTGTACTGCATTAACTGAACAGGTCTACTTATACCTCAAAGCACTTAGTCTACAGCAGTAATCGCCATCACAACATAACCATATAATTGAGGTGGCAGAATTCCTGCAATGGCAGGCTTTATCAGTTAGCAATATCAATGACTGCTTCCAGTCAAGTGCTTATGGGTTGTGGCTTCAGTGTTTGGAAACACCCAGCACTTTTGGAAAGACACTTTCACCCAACGAGCTTAACAGATCTTCACAGTGCACCACCTGCCTCATATCAGACATCTGAGGAAAGTCAAGAGTTCTTCTCAGAAAACTGTATTACTACAGGACACTTCTTTCCATGTACGTGCTAATACCATGAAGGCCATTAGAACTGTATACTCTAGCTGTTATGATTTCCCCAACTTACTATCCAACTCTATAGGCAAAAGTTAGTTTTTCTTCACAGAGAGAGCTTTTTCTGTGAAGTATCAGATACTGACTACTGCTTTAGGGAATTTTGTAATTCCATACTAGCTCCTCTTTTCACACACGTGACAAGACTGACTGCAAAATCTGTTTTGCAGGAGTTGATAAAGCAATGTTAGTACAACTTCCAAACAGGGAATACAGGGAATGCAGTCCCACAACTTAGGCAGTCAAACCTCACAGTGGTGAGGACCCCAGTTTCAAGATGTGTTAGAGAGACCAAGCCCATCTCTCTATGGGTATGTCCCTATATTTGGTGGATAGGGAGGAGGAAGCAGAGATTATCAGACTACACACAGGCCGGCAAAGACCCCTTCTTTCCTTCACTCCTTTTCAAAAACTCTTTAGCCTGTGATTTCTGATGGGAGACTTCACCTATGTGATAATTAATAGCTGGTAAATCAATTATTTCTTATTTACCTCAAATCCATTTTGGAGGGCTTTATCAGAACAGTTCAGCCTGCAAATCTACTGCAAGTGAGCCAATTCAGCAAGACCAGTTCATGGACCTCCTGATAGAGTATGAACATGAAAACCTATATCAACTATGGACTGTGATTTTACAGTAAACTTGAAAGAAGCATGGCTGGAAGACTGCAAGACTACTCTTTTTGGTGTGTGAAAATCCCTTTGGTGTTTTCCAGTTAATAAGGATGAAAGGAGAAAAAAAAGAGAGAGAGAATAGAACATGGGGAAAAATTATAGGGCTGCACAGGCAGCCTCAAAGGAACATGGACCGAACAACCTTTGAAGTACTCAATTCTAAAATGAGCTCATATGAGAACTTTTTAAAGCAATAAAAGTGAAGCCTCAGAAACAAGTGTAAGTTACAGCCCGAAGTGCTTTATCACGGCTCCACGAACCTCCTTCCATAAAAACCAGTTGCTTAAAAAGTTTATTTACTTCAAGAAAAAAAGGTGAACTGATCGGGAAAAAGAAAAAAAGAGGGAAGATCTTGTAGTTTCACAGAGGTGTGTTGATAAATAAGGCCCACATCTTATATCAAAATCATTGCAGGAGAACTGTCCTCTGCCAAATTGCAGGGAGGCATTTGTGGACATCCCATCCCTGCAAGTGTTCCAGGCCAAGCTGGATGGGGCCTTGGGCAGCCTCATCTAGTGCCTGATTTAGTGGTTGGCAACCCCACAGCAGGGGGTCTTAAGTAGATAATCTTTGAAGTCCCTTCCAACCCAATCCATTCTGTGATTTTACTACATGCCCATAGATATGTAAAATTACATGCTAGCTTTTAAGTTTGCTGCCTCCAAACATTATGCCTTGGCCAACCATATGTCTCAGCTGTGCCACACAAAATATCATTCTTGTGTACATGGCACCATGCAGAGCTGGACAGAGACACCTGCTCACATGATGGAAGTAAAGGCATTGCTCCTGTGCTAAACCTCCATGCCTTTCATCACACACAAAATTCTGCTGAGGTGATGTGTGCTCCTTCCCACCTTATATCTGCTCACCCACACTAGTCTGGGACATTCTACATTGTATGATGTACACATAAACAACTTGACTTCAAACATCATCAGCATCTCCTCCACCTCAGTCTCTCCATAACCAATGGAGAGAAATAGGCACATGAAACCAACACATTTGATATAAACATCTATGTTGTGAAGACAGGATTCATGAGCTAGAAGCACCACTTTCTTTCTACCAGCTCTGAAAGATGCCTATAGGATTACCTTGGATACCACACAGATGCCTGTATGCAGTCAGAAAACCCCATTCCTCCATTACTGAAGTTACTGCAGGCATCTGAACTAGGGTAACACTAGCTGCCTGCTGGTACAGTGCCTTTAAACCTGTGACTGCCAACGTGCAGGAAAAAAAAAAAAAAAAAAGAACAAAAAAAGCATGACATTTGTGATTCATATTCTTAAAGCACAGACTAGAGAGAAAGCAGTAAGTTAAACAAGTATTCGAGATCTATCACTTTTTCTTTTTTTGTTTTGTTTTGTTTTGTTTTGTTTTGTTGGGGTTTTGTTGTTGTTGTTGGGTTTTTTTTGTTTTGTTTTGTTTTGTTTTTTTGCAACTAGATCATGTTTTGCTGCTGCTGGAGTGGAAGGCTCTCTCTGATATCTGCACTTGTGTTCTCTTGGCACTTCCAGCCTCCGGGATTGGCTAGAATTAGCAAGAGGAAATATCCTGCACCATCCAAAGGGAAAGGAATGCTTCGCAGAGCCCACGGTGACCTGCCTGATCAAGTAAGAGCAGCCCTCCAGCTCCTCCCACCAGCACGGCTGCGATGCGGGATCCCGAGGTCTCTCCAGGGGCAGTCCAGCACAGAGAGTGGGTGAACCACAGAAAACAAGGACTGCTTTCTCACCCTGCAGCTTTCCTGTCAGATAACTGTGGCAAAAGACATCATTCTAGGTAGCAATAGAGCTTGTCTTCTTAATTTACAGAAGGGAGAAGTTACTTTTAAGTATATTTGAATGATAATGTCATCAGTACAACTCCTGCTGGGAAGCTGTAACAGATTTATAACAATTCCTATTTCCAGCCTTGAGGTTTGGCTGCCACAAGGTTCTGTAGGACTCTTCCACATTTGTCCCGGATTTTGCACTCTATACATGCAAATATTTGTTATGTGGCTTCAAAGTAACCTGCAGGAGCCCTGAGAAGAAACAGCCAGACAGCTGGAGGAGAGAATTTATCCAGCTCTGAGACTTAACTTGTTCAGAGCCATTTAGAGATCTGCCCTTTTTTTTACAAATGAGATAAGAAGTACAGATTTTAAAATTATACAAATGCTGAGCTATTTGTTTTAGAAGATTTAGCAAAATGAACCCTTTACATTTCATTCTTCAAGTTATCAAAGACTGCATCTGGGGAAGCTGTTATGGTAGGTTGACTTCATCATCCAAGGCAACTTTTCTTCTTTATTCTTAACCTGAAAGCCCCAAGGACATCCCTGCAGCAGTCTTTGGAGAAAGAAAGACAGATAGAAAGTTGTCCTTGGGTTTATTTAGCAAGAAAGAGGCCAGAATCAGGACAGGGAAAAAGGGCTTGCATAGAGTCTGAGCTCTCGTGGATTTGTGAAATCATCCATGCACATGGAATATATTGAACTCTGAACCTAAACTAAGGTCAAGCAAGTTTAAGGCTTGATACAGATGTCTCACAGAACTCTGGTAAGTGAAGGTGAATGTTACTTTCAAGCCAAGAGGAAAAAAAAAAAAAAAAACAAGCTATAAAAATGGTTGGTTGATTGTTTATTTTTCTTTTCAGTCCATTGTCGAGTTTACTTTGTCCCCCTGAAGTCCAGCACTGGTATTTCCTGCGTCTGGGCGATGACAGCGATCTCTTATATACCACATAAAACAGATTTAGAAGTCTGAAAGCCATTCCTGGCCTGGTTTCTCCCCGGAAATATATCCCTCCAAAACAAGGGAATATTTTCCTCATTTGTATTTAATGTATAAAAATACTGATTGCCACCCAAAAAAAAGGAAGAAAAAAACCTAATTTTATGCAAAGTGCCAATTCCTTCATAAAGAGTGAAAGAGCTTTTGAACCACTTTTTTTTTTTTTTAATAAATTTTAGAACAATCCGAAGAGAAGTCCCTCAAGGAAAATTAACATAACAACTTTTTTTTCCCCTTTTTTTTAAGATACTATAATAGCTTGTTTTTAGCCAATTACTTTTCTTCCTTTGGCACAAATGTGTTTGAAACAGGGCTCAGAAAAGAGGCCAAGATGTTCCAAGCGTTCAATGCCATGCCAGAGTGTAGGCCAATATGGAAGAAATCACCTTTCCAAGCAAGTTCTGACTAATAGAGATAATGTCTTTGGCTCTGAACCTGGAATGAGTCTCAAGATTTGGCAAATACAGGAGAAAAGCAAGTTTGGAAATAATTTGGAAAAATTAAAAACTTTACCCACTGTGAAATCATTCTGTAATAACAATAAGCACTTTTCAGTTGCAGAGAGCTCCCTTTAGGCATCAGGAAGGTATGCAGGTGGTATTATCTCTGTTCTACTGATAGGAGATATGAGTGCAGGTAAGAGATGGCATCAGTATCAGGACAAATTAAACACACAATTAGCCACAAACTCTCACATTCACAACAGATAGCAATGAGATAGGTTTCAAAGTTAAAAAAAAAAAAAGAAGAAAAAGAAAGAAAAAAAAAACAACCAAAGAGGGACAAGTTTACAGAAAGAACAGTACTGCTGTTAGTACATTTGTCTTCCCAAGCTAATTACATGAGTAAGGGGTTGCAGGACTAGCACATCTGCTTCTGTAAATCATCTTTAAGCTGGTCAATTGCCTTGTTTTCTCCATGTTCCCACTGAAGTCCCAAGAAACCTGGTTCCAGTTCCCTACTCTCAGCAATCACTAGTGCTCCAATTCATCAAAGAGCTCGATGGAATGCTAAAGTTTCAGCACACACTGGCACTCTCAACTCTCAGTTATTCATGAGAGGTTTAACCAGATTCAGTGGATTAACTACGATTCAGGCGGAGAAACACCATAGCCAAGACCAGTGGGAGCATGACCTGGGGTCCAGCATGGGTGGAAGTTGCCTGAGTTGACCAGAGCTGACTCCAGAGAAGCCATGTTATTGTCTGTCTGCACTGCATTTCTCAGAAACTCCAGGTTCCTATGAAATCTGATCAGGTAGGTGTATGAAAATGCCCAGATGGAACTTGGCACAATGCCAAATTTACTCCTGTAGAAATCAGAGTACCAAGTAATACAGCCCAGATACCTGAGTAGCTTTGCCAGAGCCAGGTCTGCATTGGTATGGCTCATCACAAGTCACACAGACCTGGTCCTCTCAGTGCAGAATCATTGCAGCATCCCTGCATCATTGAATAACCAGCATGGAGGCATCAACCTGTAAGCTAGGAAATGAAGAACCGCTGACTCCCATACTGACTTTATCAAAATTGTTCATGGGTTTATGAAGTTGGAGAAGCATAAGGTAGCATTCTGCATTACGAAAAGCAGCAGTGTATTTTAAATATTTAATGAGCTTGATTTTTTTTTTAATACAGTCCTCTGGTGTTAATAACCATGGCCCAACACATGAAAAACTTGGCAGCAACCAGATTAGTGGGGTAGTTGAAAGGGATGGAGCTGAAAACCAAGACACAGCTTCTACAATCAGAAAATATTGGCAGCTTCAAGGGATACAGACTAACAGAAAAAAAATTAGACCTGTGTGCAGATTCAGGTCTTTCTCCTAAGCATGGGCAATATATTTTGTCTGAATTTTTAGAAAGTTGTTTACTTTATTATCTCATCATTTCTTCAGCCCAATAGTGAAGAATATAGGGAAGAAATGAACAAAAATTGAATGAGACAATTGTTGTAAACATTCTGGGTATACTAGAGAAGGTGATGAGATGCTTAGAGTGAGTTCTGCAATCCCAAACAAAATGATACCATAGAGGAAAAAAACAACCTTATGCCATGAGATGTTTTTTAATACAAGTAGATGCTTGAACTAGAGAACTAAGGCTGCTTTCATCCTCTTCAAGTTTAGAAAGAGAAAAACGATTAATCAGGGCAAGACCATTTGTGAAACAATCAATAGAGGGAAACACATTTAACCCAAGTGAAGTATCTGCAAACAACACAGGCAGCTGAATTACACAGGGAAAGGATGAAAACAATGACAAATTCTAGTGAATTTGAAGTACATGGAGACACGTTTGAAGAATTTAGGGGGGCAAAACAAAGACAGACTGAGCTTGCGGGCACCCTGATCCTATGCACAGGATCTGGGAAGCATCAGGAAAGATGGAAAGAAAAAAACAAGGACAACTGTGGGAAACAGAACTGCTTATTATACTCATGCTGCAGTAATCCCAGGGTGGGTGGCAAGAGGGGAACACAAGGAGTTGTACTGACAGTGATTGAGGACAGAAAAATTTCCTATAGGAGGACAAATTACAGCACGTAACTTAAGCAAAGACTCTCCATGTACTAATGCTATACAGGAAAACTATCAGCCATATCCATAACCGTGTCACTGGATCAAACAGCTAGCTGGATTCCAGCTGGATTGTGGAGCCAGCTGCAATATGATCTCCACAATCATGATGAGCAGCAATATTAGACCGGATAAATGTGACCAAGCACTGGTGATCCACAATGCTGCCAATAAGAGCATCGTGAAGCAGAAGATGCTATCATTTGGCATTTATAGCAGATGACTCAGAGCAGTACCACCCACCTTTGGGCACTGGGGCAAAGAGAGACATGGATCTGAATGCAACACAACACCACGGCTCCTTCATCTCATGCCCTGAGGATGAACAGTCACTGTGGGTCATCCAGAGCTCTGACTGAATATATAGGTTAAGTTTCAAAGGCAAGGATACTTAGAAAATAAGGCAGAGACAAGTACAACCAAACTGAAATGCAGCACTTTTCATGTTTTAGTAGCATGATTGAATCCAGAAACCCAGCAAAAAGGCATTGTACCTGCAGAAACTAGATCAGAAAATAAAATAAAACAAAATAAAATAAAATAAAATAAAAATAATAGAATAAAATAGAATAAAATAAAATAAAATAAAATAAAAATAATAGAATAAAATAAAATAAAATAAAATAAAATAAAATAAAATAAAATAAAATAAAATAAAATAAAATAAAATAATTAATCAGAGGATGTACACTGATTCAAAAAAGCTGGGAGAAAAAAAGGCACAACGAAGAGGTCAAAAGCCATTAGCACCAGTGCAAGCAATACTACCAAGATGTATCTGGGGCATATTTGTCCAGACTGAGAGAAGTCTGAGACACTGCTGCATAATTAGCTACCAAATATAAACCACCAGGGCAGCAGCCCTCCCCACTGTAAATTGAACCTGACATGAGAATGGACTCACATCTCAGTGTTGCTCTCACTGCTGAAGATGTTAAGCAACAGGCATTTCAGCACTTTAAGAACTGGTTTCATTTATCCTTAAACAAAAGTGGAGTAGGAGGTTGAAAACTGGTGAGCCGAAATGGAAAAGCAATTTGACTTCCTGCTTTGGACACAGGGACTCAAAGTTAAACCCAAAGAAATCCAAAACCTCCAAGAAACACCCAAACACTAGTAGATAGAATGTATAGCTATCATTCCAGATTTGCTATGCATCAGCAATGAGACGCTTTTACTCAATTGTCAGAATGCATGGAGGGAGAGGGGTGTGCCTGGAAGTCAAAGTAGAGGGAAAGAAGGCAAAAGTGGATGTGAGATGCTGGCTGTAAAGCACCACAGGCATGAGGAGCAGCAGTGTTCATGCCCATTAATACTCTGAATACACAAAGTACAATACCCACGTGCTCTGTAGAAGCCGCTGCCCCTCTCAGCAGGAACATCTTTCTCATTACCTAGTGGTACATTCTGTACAGGAGAGCTGTATAACAGGTTTTCTGTCCCTTTGCATAGCCGAGTGTGATACAATCATAAAACTACTAGCAACTGGGAAATTAATGGCAAACTCTGCAATCGCTGCTAGTTTGTATTTACTGCTCTCCCTGTTTACACATAGATTTACATACATTTGTTTACATGGTCCTGTCCTTGACTGTGGCCTGCAGCAGTCCCTGTGTGTGAAGTCAGTCCCTTCCAGAGGCCAAGCACAGTGCAAGCAGGGTACACCCTGCACTGTGCTTTTAGTCTTTGCTCCTATGCCCCATTTCCCTTTGAAGCCTCACATCCTGAGCTGTGAAATTCCCATGTGCACTAAGAAAACAACATTAGCAGAGGTACACAGCCACATATGTATATACAGCCTGCTAGAATGTTGGATACATATGCCAGCTTGACCTGCACGTAGTAATAAAACATGCAGAACTATTTTGCAAAAACAAATTTAACTCCCCTTATCTCATTAGGAAAAATTTTCAATCATTTTCAGCATGGGCCAGCTGTAAAAATTGTAATTAAACGAAAAGGTATCTGTTACACGCTTCAGAGCTGCAGTTGTGCAAACAGCGGCACCGCTGATTCCGACAAGCCCTGTTTGTGGGATGCCGGGGCCGCACCTCGCCACAGCTCCTTCTGTGAGAGGCTTTCAGCACGGGGCAAGTGGGCGGTGGATTTACAGGCTGTAGCCTCTTGGCACAGCTTTACACCAGCGAAGAATCCAACCTCCTCCATTCCATGCCCTCTCCCCCAGAGGCAGTCGTGCAGGCGGGCTGGGGTAACTGTAGCAGGTAATGACCAGGTTACAGTGAGCAGCGACTCAGTAAATTAGCACGTGATATTAAGCAAACCGATTTGTTGGAAGAACAGAAGAAGCGACCTCAAAGCAGCAATTAACAAATTATTCCCAAACAGGTGTCACTAAGAGGATAAGTCAGGCTATCATTTCTCTATAGCTCACCCGTAAAGCGCTGACTTCTAACACAGTTTAAGCGGATGGTATGCTCTTAAAAGGCACAAAACCTGTACTTGAATAAATCAGCGTTGTTGGACGTGAAGCCTTGCACTGACAGTCAGCAGAATTCAGGAGCACCTCCTTAAGATTCAGGGATGATTTACTGCCACGCTGAGAGAACAGCCCAGGGCCTGATTCTCTCTGATTGCACTCTGAGGCACTCCTGGGAAAACCAGAGCTGCGGCAAGTCGGTAGGAAATGATCACCTACAAGTGTGGTGCTGGATTACTTGGAAGACAGCGTACTGCCACAGAAGTAACGGGAAGGCTGCGAACGCCGCGCTACTCGCAGCGCCCCACGGCAGCACACCCATCCGTTCACTTACACGGGAGCAGACCCAGCCCGCGGGTGCGGGAGCGCGCACCCTCCGCGCTGAGGCAGAGATTGCGGGCGCGCCCCCGCAGCCAGAGAAGGGGACGGTAGCTCGCAGAGGCGCGCCCCCGCGCCCCGTGCCCGCGCCCGGCGCCAAGCGCGGGCTGGCAGCAGCCTCTGCTGGTGAGTGCGCGGTGAGCGGGAACTGTACGCACGGCAGCGGGATACGAGCGGCACGCGGGGCGGCACGGGGGCACCGCGGCCACAAAACCGCCGGGTTTCCAAGCTTCATCTCAAGGAACTTGCGAGAGGTTGGGATGCCAAGGGGCACTGCTGCACTCATCAGGTGCAAAGACAACAAACGTCGACTCTTACCGGAACAACTGCAACAAATGACGTTAATTTCTTTACGCAAATTACAAAGCTGAGGAAAAAAATATATAAAAAAAAAGTGCTTCCCCAGAAGAAAGGAAGAAGCACTTGGATTGCTTGGGTGCAGAGCGCAGAGCAGGAGCCCATGCACATCTGCTGGAGAGGAACCCGGTCCCCAGCACCAACACACTGCCTTGATTCGCTGGTAACGCAGTTGCTGAGTGAAGATCATTTTCCAATCGATGTGACTTGTATAAACAATTTTAGACTTCACTACCCACCGTAATCAGTGTTTCACAAGAGTATTTTCCCAAGCCTTTGGAAACACAGGAAGGACAAGTGCCTGGCTGCACAGCAGTGGGAACAGCAGCAATCTGCCTTGAGGCCAGGCCATGGACTGCCAGGCTCTTCCTCCCTCTGGCAAGGCAGAACCACCCAACCCAAAGTATACCGTCAGAAATCACCACAACCAAGTGAAAAGAACACTAACAAAAAAATACTGAAAGCATGCCATCATCTTGAAAGAAAATTTGATCTTATAGGCAAAAACGTAATGTGAACAGCAGTACTGGACCACAAATAGTGCAGCAGGCTGCAGGTTTTGGCTCTAGCAGACGCAAACAGAGCACACCTTTAGCCACCACTTGTGCCCAGAGAAAGGCAACAAAGCTGTGAAGGGTCTGGAGCATGTCTTATGAGGAGCAGATGAGGGAACTGGGGTTGTTCAGTCTGGAAAAGAGGAGGCTCAGGGGAGACCTTATTGCTCTCTACAACTGCCTGAAAAAGGTTGTAAAGTGGTGGGGGTCAGCCTCTTCTCCCGAGCAACAATGATAAGGTGAGAAGTAATGACCTCAAGTTGCATCAGGGGAGGTTGAGATTGGATATTAAGAAAAAATTTGTATCAGAAAGAGTGGTGATGCTCTGGAACAGGCTGCCCAGGGAGGTGGTGGAGTCAACGTCCCTGGAGGTGTTCAAGAAACATGTAGATGTACCACTGAGGGACATGACTCAGTGGGCATGGTGGGATGCATTGGCAGTTAGACTGAGGTGATGTCAAAGGTCTTTTCCAACCCTAAGGAAAACATCGTATCTGTGGTGGCTGGGTCAAGCAGGCCTCTCCTTTCCAAGTTTCAAAACAAAATGAAAGCAAAGAGTTTGGACAGAAAGCCCTGTAACCATTGGTTGTTCTTTTTGCTTGTTTTTAATTTTGACACAGATGGGTTGGTTGGTCGCCTGTGAGTTTCTCAACTGGTAGCAGATTTGTAGCTGGATTTTCATCACCATAGAGCTGATCCTCAAGTGGGTACCTCACGGAAAACCTTAAGTGCATTTAAACTGAGCTGCATTCTCCAACCAAACTATACACAAATAAAATTGAACAGTCAAAGAAATTATTCTGCTCAGTCACCACACCCGTAAGGACTTGATGAGCTTTCCTAAATTTCTTTGACCTTTAACAACTGCTCCAAACACTCACTCCCTCTATATTTTCAGCTTCAGAGCCCTCTACGCCTAACAAGGAGTTTGGTGGTACAGAGGAGAGCCTCTGCAGACACTTGCTACAGGCTGGGTGCCACCTAGAACTTGTTTTTCAGTAATAATTTGCTCATTTTCTACACTTTTCCATCTACCATTTCTTACACTATAAGCATTTGAAAATCTTGAATAAAAGGAAGCATGAAAGCAGAAGCAAAGAGAAAGTATGTCCTTTCTGGTGTGAAACGTTGCCACAGTACAGTCTCTGCATCTTTTTACTTCAAAATTCTACAAGGAATTCCCCTTCAAGCCAAAGCACAGTTTTACAAAGATGAGCAGTAGTGCTTTGTGGACAGTTTATGGGGAAAATAAACAAAAGAAGCACAATGTTCTGACAGTGGGAATCAGATATTATTTATCAACTGTGTGTTAGATCAGATATATAACAGGGTAAAGAGAGGAAAGTAATTCTTTTGTATTTTGGCAGCACCTTACTCTTGTGACTGTGCACAAATCCTAATATTAGAGTCACTTTGCTAAACTTATATTAAGACTTAGATTTACTCTGAAAGGTTAACAGTGTCCAGCAGGGATTGGTTGAACCTGCAGAAGCTGACTTCATCTTGTATTTCAAAGACCTTCACAAAACTAAAAGGCTCTGGGAGAAAAGCAGATCCCATCCCAGGGCCATGAGGCCTGGCTCTAACTTGCCTCCTTGCCAGTATACCTACAATTAAAGGGTGAGCTTGGCAAAAGGGAGTATGCCAAGACACTCCTATGTATAAACTCTTAGTGAACAAACTTTTGGGAGGTTGCTGATACAGAAATCAAACAGAACATCAGGAATTGTGACATGCCAAGGAAGCCTCTTCTACATCTCGCATACAGTGGTTTTGCATGGACAGTACACATTGTAACCACTATGTGATCACATTAAAAAAAAAAAAAAAAAGCTTTTCATTTTTCATTTTCACGTTGAACCCAAAACAAGCAATCTGTGTTTCACATTTACATCCTACACTCCTTATGCACCTTTAGATTCTCTCAGGACAGTTGTCATGCCTACTTTCTGCAGAGAGCTCACCCCCAGCCATGCTCATACATGAGTCATGTGGCAATCACTTCCCATTACGTAAATCAAATTTAAATGCTACCCCAGACAGAGCACTCCAGTCACTGACTGCATGTGATTAATTGTTCAGCTCTGGATAGAAAGTGAAAGCTGTGTTAGCAACAAGTTAGTCTGGCCTTCAGTGTTTGAGGTGAGAGGAAAAATCCTTACCATTTATTGTTAAGCTTCAGATAAGGTTTTTTGTTTGCTAGATTGTCATCATTGTTTACATCTGAAAGATACAACAGCAATTTCTGTAGGTTCTGCATGCACAGAAATCACGAGTAAGAGACAGTAAGCAAATGACAGACCCACCTTTAAAAATCATCTTCCTTCACTGACAAGGAATGCCACACTAAGATATTTCAAGGCACTCTAGGAAGATTTCTCATTCATTTGTAAAGATTCATAGAGATAAATCAAGAAGCCATTTTTTAAATGCTATTTTAAATACTTCTGAAATCTGTCTAAACTCTCCTGCACAATTTCTCAGCTTTTATTAATTAACTTAGGAAAAAATATGTTTTCTCTAATTTCTAAGATTTTCTATGTCGACTGAAAGGATCTTACAGTTACTCTCTTGACAATGTGAGATTCTGCAATCTGTTTTTTTCTCCCCCATTCATGAAGAGGTAGTTTTTGCATCTAAATTCAGTTACAGAAATAGACAAGCTGCAACTTTAATTTGGAAGACCCTGTATTCTAGCAAGAGAGGTAGACAAATTACCAATTCAATTCTTCCAGTATCAAAAGTCATTAGCATTGGTCATGAGGCTCAATTAAATGGATCACACAAAACTAATAGCCTTAAATCCTGTTACACTTGAAGCTGACAGCAGAACTCTTTCAGATTTCAGTGGGTCCAACAGTAGTCAGTGACCTTGATGGAGGAACAGCCTGGAGCTCTATAATGCCTGTGGTAACTGCTTTCCCAAGGACATATCTTCATATGCACATATCCAACCATACATCTATTTTCCTCATGCTTTAGAGGAGGTTCCTAAGCTGATATGCAGACAGTGCTGCGACAAGAGATGGACAAGCCACCGTGGGACTCCCCAGCAGCCTTCTAATAATGCCTGCCTTTTACAGGGGTTGACCTCTTTTCACCTTGTTAAAAGCAGTAAGTAGTAAGTAATAGATCTTGTCAAAGGTTACTCTGTAGAATAACCTCTGGAGATATTAGATAGAGGTGTCCAGAGAAATACCACAAAAAGGTGCTGACAAGGAAACCAAGGGGATTATGATTAGGAAGTGTGAATAAGCTAAGGTTTCAAACATACTCAGATTTTGGTTAGAAATACTGGAGTACAGGAAGGAAATGCTCTACATACCATCAAGCCACCAAAAAACACACTTGAAAAGACATGTTAAAGAGCCATCACATTGAGATTAAATACTCCACTTGATTCAGGAAAAGCTGCAAGAAATGCAATTCCACACTTAAGACTAAGTAAGAATTTCTTCTCCAAAAGACTTGATGTCTCATGATAAAAATTAAGAAACTAATTTATACAACAATGAACAAAAATTCTGTCCCTCTAAGTGGAAATTGCTCCTACAATGCCATTTTGATCAATTTTTGAATGTTCTAATAAATCTAAGCTTTTACCAGAATCTCCACCATATGTTAATTCCCAATAATAGGTTTCCACCTAAGACACCCACATTTCCTCTAAAGAAGTTAAAATAGCAGACCCTAAAAACCTAGGACAGCAGCATAATCAAGAAAACTGTTTTTATAATGCACTCTAATTTCTGACTTTAACAATGATGCAGTGATTTAATGAAGAATAATTCAAGGTATTTCTGACAGCGCATTGTGGAGATGGCCTCTGCTAACTTCAATCTCAGTGAAGTTGCCATGCAAAAACTTGATTCCTTCCAGCCTGTTTTTATTATTATTATTATTATTATTTGTTTCTTTCTTTCTTTCCTTTTTTGACTCCATCTGCTGATGAAGGCAACTCTGTACATCACAGAAGGCAGTCGTGGTCTCTGACCCAGTCAGATCAAAACAGACAAGACCAAGTCATAGGAAATCAGGACAAAAGGTAACGGCCTCAACATGTGCCAGAGGAGGTTCAGGTTGGATATAATGAAAAACTTCTTCTCATGAGGCATTGGAAAAAGCTGCCTAGGGAGGTGGTGGAGTCACTGTCCCTGGAGGTGTTCAAGAAATCTGTAGATGTGACGCTTGAAGGACATGGTTCTATGGGCACAGCGGGAATGGGTAGATAGTTTGACTAGGCCTTTTCCAATCTGAATGACTGATTCTATTAAATATTCTGGAGATTTGGCACATTTCCCAACAGAAGGACTCTACTCAGCCTTTTGTTCCCCATCAAAAAGATCTCCAGGAGCTTGCCCCTGCCTCACATATACAGTGCTTATACGTACAAGTATGGAGCAGGCAATGCCGAGCAAAAGCCAAACCTCCCTGAACTAAGAGAGCAGACAAATAGTGATAGGTGAATAAATGTAAAACAGTTTTGCACCCATCTTTATGCAGCACAAAATAAAGATTCATTTCTGAATGATTTATTGCTTCCTATCTTCCTTAAAATAAATTCACTTTCAAAGATGTATCTCACTTTGAGAAAATGTTGAAATTGAGTATTTTGACTTTTTCCACATATTCACCTCGCCTTTCATTTTGGCTGAAGCTAGTCCCAGAGTTTGCTGTGTGAACAGCTTCAGGCCTCTTTATGCCTTGTTTTTCAGTGACTGCCTTCTCTTGAAAGTCTTTGGTGAGCACTGGCTTCCTCCAAAAAGTCCATCAGTCTGCCTGCACAGCGATTCTATGCCTTCCCATCTGCAGGACACTGACCTTACCCTGGCATCTACTGCTGGTTTAAATCAGGATGGGATGGGGCTACAGAAGGTGTGTGGCCCAACCACCTCTTCTGCACAGAGAGGAGGAAATCCCCTCTGTGCTAAATCTGGGGCTTGGCAAGGGACAAGAGGTTCTCTCAACTCCTTGCACCCTGGAGGCTGTCTCACACACACCATGCTCAAAGTAGAGGTGGTCTTCAGGTGGACAAGGAAGCAGTGTTTCAGTGGACACCAAAAGGATCACACTTTTTACCTCATTATATGCAGTGTGCCAAACCCACAGGTCACCACAAGGCACACTCACTACATTTAAGCTGTCTGAAACCAACTTAAAAAATTCAAATCTTAAAACAAAAATCTATTTGCATGACTTGTTTCATAAGACAGTTATCATTGTATCTCTCACTGTCCTCATTATGAATTAATTTGGCATTATTTACAATGCTCAAAATATTTCTCCTCAGCTTATCCTGGCCCTAAAAACTTCGAGTCTGCTGAAAAGCATTTGGCTGACAGTACATGGACTAAAAACTGAACATAAAACTGGAAGAATGACAGCCTAGAAATAGGCTGCCCTTATAATTTGGGATACTCGTTTTTTGGCAAGGAAAAAAAACTGTAGAATCAAACAATGCAGAAGAGGAAATATGGGACATAGCAACCTAACTGCTACAGAGGGAGCAACACTTTCGTAGCATTTCAGTGTATATCCTGCAAGCCTCACTCAATTTAGATAATCCTGTAAGAGGTTCAACTGTATGGCCATAGTATTGCAGTAAAATGAAATATCTGGAACCCCAAAATTTGAGGATGTTATTAAGTTCATTGACTCATCTGGGATTCATTGACTTCAAGTGTTTTTATTTATTTATTTGTTTGTTTGTTTGTTTTAAACAGAACGTTACTGAGGAAAGAATAAAGAAGGGGAACATGCACATTTGCACATTTACTTTTCACAGCACCTATTTGACTACGTATAACTGTAGCCATTACTCCCAAAGCTATTTAATTTACATTAGAGAATGTAAAATCATTCTTGATGACATTAAAAATGACTATCAATAGTACAAAATAGGCATCTGTGCCCTTATTTTCCATTACGTAACAGAAACCAGAAATGTTTTCCTACAAAGCACCATTTTTGCATCTTTAAGGTACATTCAGAATATCAGCTCTTCTTGATGCTTGTTTTGCTGAAGGTCTCCCTCAAGGATTCACAACGAGAGCACATACTTTTTACTGCTCTGATGAAGAGACGGAGAGTACCTCAGTCTCTAACAAATAAAGCTTTTCTCCCAAGAACTCGCTAGGAGTTTGAATTAACAAGGAATTAAGTTTCATCTCAGCAGTCTTACTAAACTTTGGAGAAAAAGGGCCCAATGCCACTAGTCCCTGTTGACTTCAATGGAGGTTGAGGAAGGTCCTCATTTGAGCTGACACAGCACCTTGCTGAATCAGTTGCAATCCCCTTTCCCTCCTCGTAGCTAAGAATTTTTTCTACTCCCCATCTGATTTTTATTTTGCTTTGAATAGAGATAAAATTAATGTAGATGTTTTGATGCCAACACCATCCCTGTCAAATTATATAGTGACTTCTCCTGCTAAAACTTGTTTGTTTTCACACCATCATCGCTGATGATCTCAGCACAGCAGTGCTCTGAGAATAATGGTTTAGTCAAGTGCAAAGCCAGCAGAAGGAACATAAAACAATGTCTGCTTATATAGGCCCTACATAAATAGTGCTTTTTAAAAATGTTTGGCAATGAAATAATAGTTGTGGTTTTGTTTCATTTTTTTATAAATTAACCTCTGGATTGTTAAGGGTGCAGAGAACCCTTCCACACCAGAGCCAGTTGTAAGGCCAGAAACTTTTTATTGCATCCTCCTACAAAGGTGACATGCAGATGCCGCCTGCCACGTGCCTTTATCAATCAAGGGTGGGCCATAACCCACCCTGCACAGCTTCAGTGGGGTCAATGGAGCAGTACTGATTTCAGAAGTTTCAGAGTTGACCCCATATATCCTGGGTCACATTAAGAAAATTGAAAGCAAGTGTATACCATTAGGGCTTGTGAGGAGGGGGGGGAAGGGTTGTGTGCTCAATGCTGCCTGTTTACCACTCCTCACAGTGTTTTCCTTGGTCAAAATTCCCATTTGATGGATCTTTGAAAAAATCAGAATGGCTCAGGCAGCAACAAGATCTTTCACAATTTTGGAAAGACTCTGTCTGCTCTCACTTGCAGGCTGCAAACAGTGCCGGATGCTGAAGTGTTCTGGGCCTTATTATTAACATTATTAAAGCTGTGGGACTTCTCTGTGTTCCCATTTCTTTCTCTCCCCCTCCCCACATACACACACAACATTCGCTTCTTTTTAAAGAAAAAGGAAAAAGACCACAAAATTCCACAGGCTAAGGTGTTACTCCCAACTGACAACACGAATAAGAGAGAAAAGACCCATTGGCACTGGAATTCAGCAGTGCCACGTCTCACTGGAAATCTTGTTGGGCTTTTCCCCAGTGCTGTGCAAGCCCAAGGCCAGAGCGGTGACTGTCACAACCAGCGAGACGCAGACAGATAGATGATGGAGAGTGCAGACTGCGCACCCACACATAAAGCTCATGAGAGGAAGGAGAGCGCACGGAAGGAATATTAATTGAGCACAAAATAAGAATTCTCAATATCCCCCTGCCCCCTGAAAAGTGGCCACAAGACAAGGAGAGCTGCAAACACGTTCATCCTGGGGAAAGAGCCGCCGTAACGCGTTGTGTCAGACCGCTGCTTTAGTACTGGGATTTACACGGCGCACAGCCAATAGGCTGCATGCAGAATAGACCCCAGGAATCTAATTTTCTTCTCAATGAGTGTTATAACAGTCTATAACTCCACATTATCAGAGCTGTTCCAGATTTGTGTTGGGGTGAGTGGAGAATTAGGTTCCACTGTGATACTTTTTTTTTAATCCACAAAGATCTAATTCTCCTCACCTGGTCAAACTCTTCTGATCTTTTCCACTTTCACAGCAGGTTATCTAGAGAAACTTGTCTTCCACAGATTCACATCAAAACAGTCAAATTGCTGCTTTCTCTCGCTTCTTGTGTTAAACCAGCAATTACTCAAATTTTACCCAGTTAAATGCTTGAGATCATATACTGCTTTATTTGTGCTGAGGAGTGAAAGGGTAGCACAAGGACTTTAGAAAGTCTTTAAGTTCCTACATCATGCAATTTTTCCCTCGCTGCCTTTTTTAATACCTTTCCATTGCACAGCCAGTAAAAAGAAAAACAAAAACCCATACACTGATCTCACTGAACAACAGACATAAGATAATATTAAAATGCTACATGGACATGTAAGGATATAGAAGCGAGAAAAGAAGGAAAATTTCTTATCTTGTTTTTAATTACAAAATCTATTCCTTTCACTTATTGTGCTTACTGTCTGGGAAACAAAGGAAAGTTGTGCAGATACAGATCCTGATCTTGTCAACCTTTAAAAAAAAAGTGCAGCAGGAGTTGTTTTGTTCGTGGTGGTTGGTTTTTTTTTTTTTCTAAGTCATAAAAAAGTCAGTTGATGTGGTAGTTGAAATGCTCACAAAAGCTTTTAAAAAAAATTCTTCATCCTAAAACATTCAATCAGAAATGAGATTAAATTGCAGGTAGTAAAAGACAGTCCTTAACAAAGGAATTAATTGTGTTTTCCGTACCCCATTGCTCAGCTGTCTGTATCTTCAGGTTAGCAACTACTTCCAAGCCAAGAACAAATGTCTCCTGTGAGTGAGATACTCTCATTCCCGAATTTCTAACATCAACAGTTCTCATTTGCTAGGTAATTTGTTGTCAGATGCACAGATCATTTTTGGAGTTCCTGCTGGGCTCCTAAAAGTGTCACTCATTCACTGATCTGACCAAAATCAGAAGTAGCCCGAACTTAAGCCCACTGACCAAAATCAGTTGAGAGTAGATCCCTTGCAGTTAGGGTTTACTATTCACAATCTGAAGCTCCTCAGCTAGAAGCTAACTACTGCTATTCAATACAAAGGGTTTTTGGTTTTTTTTTACTTAAACAGGAGGCATATTTGGACTTGGAATAATGTTAAGCCAATTCACACAACACCAAGTTACTGGCAGTTGGTTTGCAGTATCAGTGCACAACAGAGCAACCTGGTAAGAGCGTCAATCGTATCTTGGAGGGCTTCTTTGCTTTCTTAGGCCAAGTGCTACTCCACGGGAAACCACCATCCCAATTCAGCACTCCAAAATTGAAAGATTTAAAGCACAATAAAGGAAGAAATATATACAGAGTCCAATGCGATAACATCTCCATTCAGTGCTTACTGGTTGTAGCCACTCCATGCAACACACCCTAATCCCAATCTCAAATTCCATTTGTTGTGCTGCAGAGCCCCCTCTGTTGAGCATATGCACTAACTAACATTACCTACACTTAGATAACTCAGATCATTAACCTGTCAACCACTGGTCCAGGGGAAATTCTCACCTTTGGCAACATAGCTCTTGAGTACTAGTAAACACCTCAGAAAAGATGGCTCTAAACAACGCTGCACTACATGCACTTAGTAAATGAAGGCATAAACCCACAAAGGAAACAGGGAAATAAGTCATTTCTGCCTCTAAATAAGAAAAAAATTGCCCTAATTAAATACATTTCTCTAATAGTCACTGAATTAGATTTAGGGAGTGAGCTCAACTGGTTTAAGCTTAGCACACTCTTGGGCAGAAAACTCCACAGCACACAAACACTGAGGCTGTGAGTGAACCCTCCAAATGTGCATGATGCTGCTTAGGGATGGGGGCACCTAGAGATGGGGCCTCAGTGAGAAGCTGAGAGGGGGGCATGTGAAGAAAACCCTCGAGAAAACACTGCAAACAAAAAGAAGACAATAGAAACCATTTGTAGAGTTTATGGAGGCAGAAAGCTGAGGGTGAGACTAAATGATGCCCAGATCCTGAGTTATTACCAAAGGTCTCAGAACCCTAGTAAGAGTAATGAAAGCATTCAGAGCCAAAGAAAAGCAGCACTGACTTCTGGTTCTGGCAAAGGCAGCAGAGGATTTGTAGTATTTTCCCCCAATTAAATTTGAATCTCCTTCTTCCCTGCTTCTTCTAAAGACGTTGCCCTTTCCATCACCCACGGAGCACAGCACCAAAGCTGAACCCCGCACCTTCACATCCCCTTACAGAGAACAGTGTCACGATGGTGACACCAACTGCCTCAAAAAACAGATTAAAAAAGCAGGACACCTACACAAACAGCACTAACTGCAACGTTTGGAGGCATCGATTTGGAAGTTTTGCACAGGACTGACTTCTGGAACAAATTCTCAAAAAAGGGAGATGGAAACGAGAACCAAAAGCAAAACATCTTTTAAGCTAAGGAAATTGTAGTAAGCTTTCAATGTTTTACTTTGAAAATCCTACAGCCTTCAGCAAAATCCTTGGAAAATCTCTCCGTGTTTATAAAATAGCATTCGATATCACCATCTAGAAACCTACAAAGCAGTGCAAGCAACCTTTCTGAAACTCTTGAAAGCCAAATAACAGCTGCATTTCCCATGTGGTGGCTAATAAAAAAATGCTGACTCTCCCCAGTTTTAATTACAGAGTGAAATAACACGTGAATGTAATATAGTAGGCACAGTATTATTTGAAGGTACCGGGGGTTGCCCCTTCAACCTGAGCCACGGTGTGAGCAAACAGCATGCAGAGCAGCAGAACAGCTCCTGGATGCAATGGGGCGCAACAGCTTTTTGCTCCAACAAGTCCTTCCACCGCATCCCTGACATAATTGCTGTGTGCATGTTATGTGCTTGCTGTGTGTACCTGAGATGATTTAAATCGTTTCTTTGAGTACCACCACCACAACAACAAAGTATTTCATAACAGCAATTTGTTTTCACGTGTCAAGTCTACAAAAGCTGATTTTGGCATTTATATGGCTCACGTTCAAATGTGGCACGGTAAGATACTGTCTGAGATCATTGTTTGGTCTGCATCAAAGAATACTACACCATCAAAATTTCAACTTAATGCAGTAATGCAATTTTTAGTAAGAGGAAAACTCATAGTTCTTACTCCGAACTGTTGCATTAATTCTGTGATCAGCTTTAAGCATTTTTCTAGGTAGAAGAATGCAAAAGCCCTAGAAACAGAGAGGTATTTGAAGAGCCCTAGAGCACTGTTTACCTATAAATCATCTTTTTCAGGGGATGAACGGTGGTATGGATGGGGCAAGGCAGCAGGAATTGCTGTGAGGTGGTGCAGAGTGGCAGCAATACACCGGGCTCCCTGATCAGCCCTGGCATTGAGTCCCCATAACTGACGGAAACTCTAAACGTTTCAAATATTTCCACTAGGACTCACATGAGTTCATTGCAGTGAGAGTTTATGCATGAAACACTAAGCCAAATAAGCTCTCTTAATTATATATATGTCTACTTATTAAATTGGTTAGTATGGGATGCCAACCCCGAAGCAGAACTGCTTGGATGTACGAAGCAGAACTGCCGACCTGTTGCTTTACACGTGTATCTGTAATTCAAGGAGCTGCATCTACCAAATACAGTCCTCTTGTAACAAGTTGCAAGAAAAATCCGTATTTGAAGGCCCTGAGAAAATGTACTGCTCAGCTCCAAGTATAAATCATACCATCCTTAATAATTAAAAGATGCTTAAAGCCGAAACAGTTTTCTTCTCTTTATTGCAGAATCTTGTCCAGAAATATTTTTCTTATAATACAGAGTTTATAGGAGAGATGCTCACTGGAATTAAAACTGAGCTTTAAAAATGGCTAATAATATATAAGGAAAGGACTAAGTCCTGAAAGCAACAGGTTCGCAGAAAATCCCAGAAGTTAGCTAACGGCAGAAGTTAGAGACAAGGGATGACTAAGACTGGGGGGAACATCTTTAATTTTAAATGAAGCTCTTTAGAAACAACGACAGCCTTGCAAGAGCTTCTCTGATACTGAAGCCCCTCCTGCCTTGGTTGGGGTCTCAGGTTTTTACAGAGCAGGCAAGTTACTAACTCAGTCTCAAATCATTCTGTGATACTCACTGATGGCAGGGAGGGCTCTGCCCACACAAAGCTGCAAGTTTCAGTACTTTAAGTTACCTTCCAAAGGCAATCTGAGATTTCCTCTGCTTTATCAACTCCAGAGCGAACTCCAGCTCTGCCAGAAATAATCTCTTACAGAAGACCCCTCCAAAGTGCCTGGGGTAAACGTGAGCGGTTGCGGCGTATTTGAGATTCTCAAAGTGAGGAAGTGAAGATCAAATTAAAAAGCATGGACTGCTCTTTAGCTGTGAAAGTCTTTCTGATAAATGGTTTTATAAATATATGGGAAATGGCAAGCACAATCTTGCTTCTATCTTTCCTCCTCATCTGCATACAAAGTTTGCTTTCCTTTATATTGTCCATCTTGAATTAGCAGAGGTAGAGTTCAATTAATTGAGGCTAAACTCTAAATGTCTGTTTTGATGAGAGGGGAACAGGTTCTGTCTGTTCAAAAATACCATGATTTTAACTTCTGGAAGAGTGCCACACAATATCCAAGAGTGGCAAACAGAGCTTATTGCCTTTTATATGTGCTGTTAGGAAACTTTCTGATTTTAAGCATCGGTCTGCGAGTCTCCAGTCAAAAGTGCAGCAACTGGAGACCGCAGCAGTTTCTTTTTTTAAGCCATAAACTCATTATTTCTATTTCCTGCTTCACTCAAGTGTTTCATTTAAAGTTTTGAAACTTTTATGATCTCAGCAGATGCAAGCAAACATAAATCCCATTTAAGTAAATGGGACAGTAGAAACGTCCCAAAGCCTGTGGACAGCAGTAGGCATCGGTTCTACACGAGCCATGCACAGTACAGATTAAAGAGAAATCCCTCATTAGTTATCATAGAAAGAGGCTCCTTACCATTATCTGTAGAGCACAGTCGGGTCCAAGCCGTTTTGTTCAATCACAGCCAACTTCTCTTTCTACTTAGTGACTTTAAAAATGAAACAAAAAAAAAACCCACCTCCCTTCACAGTGATAGCTGTGGGAAAACTACCGAGAGAGCTTTCAGGCTTCAGCAATGAAGGCCATCGGAACGGAGCTTCGTTAAAGCAGCAGAAAACAGCACGGTCAGGAGTCAGGTCCTAGGCTGCAGAGTTTGCCCCTCTCCTCTCCCTCGTTCCCCGTGGCTTTGAGTAAATGAGCCTAATTTTTCCAATAGCCTTTAACTCCCCAGATTAGCCGACGTGGAAAAAGTGACTACAAACTTGCAGCTCTGTCTAGCCTCCAACCCAGCACGAAACCAACTTCGTGGTGAGTGCTGAAGGACACCTCGCAAGCTGCTACTTGCTGGGATCATAACCCAGCGCAGCGCTGCGCCCTCTAGTTCGCTCCTCCCGCGGGAGGGATGGGTGGGTGGATGGGTGGATGGATGGATGGATGGATGGATGGATGCCGCGGGATGAGGGGCTGCCGCTCTCAAAGATGCCATTGGTTTGCATGGTATGTTTTCCTTTTTTTTATTTTTTTTTATTTAATTTTTTCCCCCTCTCTTTAATAAGGTATCACTACTGAGATAATCCACATCCAGTGGATATGGGAAAATTTAGGCTATAATAGCGCAGCGAACTTCTGCATCCATCTTTGATTTACAAGATAAAAGCAACTTTTAAATTAAAGCGCCCTTCTGCTAATAGAGCTTATTATGCCAGAGACGGGACTGATTTTCCTAGAAAGTTGTCCCTGTGTGCATGCCTATTATCTCTGCTTTCCCCCTTCCACTAATGAGCATTTATCTAAAGAGCCCGTTAATCCTCTGATGCGTGCTTCTGGTCAGAGGTAACAGTTTGAATAAAACCACTAATCACTTATCGCTAATCACCGATCATTAATCACACTTCTCCCCGGTGCTTTGCGACCCGCGCAGCTCCCCTCGGGATTAAGGAGTCACAAATAAGGATCTCAGCCATTTCTCAAAGAACTTCCAGCTTTTGAGAACGGCAACCGCATTTACCGCGTGAAAGTTACAAAATACCAAAGCGACGACCTTCAGCGACACTTCTCCGCTGCGAACCGACCATCTTTTAGCAACCCCCCCAGCTCCCCACCCCACCCCGTGATTTAGGCGGTGCGCTTGCATCCCAGCCCTCACCCTCAGACTCCCGATTCTCTTTCTGCGCGGTTTCTGGATTATTTCTGCGTGACACTTTCTTACAATAAACTTTTCCTTCGTCGCTGTTCCCTGACGCTCTGCGCGCTGTTCGGACGGGGATGGCCGGGGCACGGCGCCGGGCTGGGGGGCTCTGGGAGCCGCGGAGGGAAACCCGGAGATGCCGCTCCGTCCTCAGCAGCCCGCCCTTCCCTCTCGAACTTCCCCAGCTAAGCACCGATAAAACAGGGAAATCTTCTCATCGGGCTGCTTAGAGCACTCCTAACATCGCTCTGGACTTTTAACACACGGACGTTCCTCTCCTTTCCTTTATCCCTACCCCCGCCTCTGCACGATCGAGTGTAGAGCTCCGGAGATGAAGGATCACTCACCATGCCGGGACATAAATAATAGAGCAGGCAGTTTAGCAAGTATTCCCCTTACACTCCCGAAGCTCTTAGCGTCCTGCAAACTTCGCTGGGGAGAGAGAGAGCCCCGTGAGAGCGGGCGGCTGCGGCGGAGAGGGGGGGGGACAGCGCATCCCAAGCGGAGCAGCAGAGCCGCACCGAGCTCTGCACCCACCGGAGGGGCTGCGAGTGCCGGCCGCCCGACTCGCCCGCAACTTTAGGAAGCTGCGGGGAAGCTGTCACCGCCGGGGAGCGCGGAAACGCGGAGCCGCGCCCGCATCCCGCGCGGGGCAGCGCTCCCCGCGCCCCCTTCCCCGTCTCATCTTCACGGCATCCCATCCCGCAGCATCCCGCTCCGTGCCATGCCCGCCCCGGGCGCTGCTCCGCCCGGCCCCGCGCGCACGCACCGGCGGAGCGGCGGAGGCGGCTGCGGACACCGACCCGTGCGGATCCCGGCAGCGGGGGAACGCGTCCCCAGGCGCGGGGTTGCCCGTTCCCCAGCCCCGCAGCTCTCTCCCCGTGCCGCGCCGCGCCGAGCGCTTTCCCGGGGCAGCCCTGCGTTTTTCGGAACTTACCGCCCGGCGCAGCGCGGCGCGGCGGGGACGGGACCGGCAGCGCGGCCGGAGGAACCACGTTGGACTGAGGGAAGGTTACAATACGTTCTATTTAGAGAAGCATTACATCACCCTCCGTGACGTCACGTGGGATTCCTGAACTTCTAAATCATTGCAGTCCGTGCCGGGAGGGAGGGAGGGGAGGGGGGGGTTGCCGGGAGCGCGGGGCGGGGGCGCGGCCTCGGACGGTCCCACCCCCGGCGGCACGGCACGGCTCTGCACAGCACGGGGCGGGCCGGGGTGAGTCACAGCGGCGGGAGGCCCCGCCCCGCACCGGGAGAGCGGAGGGGTCCGCCACCGCGCGGCCGGGATGGGGCGGTCCCGCGACGCTGCTGGGAGAGCGGTGTGGGTCTCACCCCGGGAATGGGTGATAACGGACTCAGGTGACGTGCCCGGGGTGACCGGGATGGGGGATGTAAGGATGGTGCGCAGCCCCGCCGAGATGACCTGGGACTGCTCCAGCTGTGTGTCCCCGCAGCCCAGAAAGCCAAACATATGCTGGGCTGCATCAAAAGCTGTGCGGCCAAGAAGGTGAGGGAGGTGATCCTGCCCCTCTGCTCTGAGCCGGTGAGACCTCACCTGGAGTACTGCGTCCAGATGTGGAGTCCTCAGTATAGGAGACATAGACTTGATGGAACGCATCCAGAGGAGGGCCACAAAAATGTCCCAAGGGATGAAACACCTCCCCTACGAGGATGGGGTGGGAGAGCTGGGGCTGTTCAGACTGGCAAAGAGAAGGATCTGGGGAGACATGAGAGTGGCCTTTCAGTATCTAAAGGAGAGCTGTAAGAAAGAAGGGGACAGACTCTTTATCAGGGTCTGCTGTGACAGGACAAGAGGAAATGATTTCAAACTAAAAGTAGGAAGATTTAGATTAGATATAAGGAAAAAGTGTTTTACTATGACAGTGGTGAGACACTGGAACAAGTTGCCTAGAGGCACACTGGAAGCCCCCTCCATGGAGACATTCAAGGCCAGGCTGGACCAGGCACTGAGCACATGATTTAGCTGCAGGTGTCCCTGTTCACTGCAGAGGAGTTGGATTGGGTGGCCTTTAAGGGTTGCTTCCAATACTAATGATTCTACAATTCTGTGATTCTAAGTATTGGCCATTAGTTTTATATTACCAATCTACTGAGATTGCTTTCTTATGAATCATATTGCAGACACTCAATGGCATGTACACAGATTAGAAGAATAAGTAACGTTTTGAGTGTACGCTGTGTCAGAGTTCCTGACTTGACTCTCTGCTCTGTGTTCATGACAGGTGGTTATGCTGAATTGTGCTGACTGCAAAGTAGAGAGATGCTGTGTTCCTGAAATGAGTCTCTGGTCCCAGAGGAAGATTTGTGACTCCTGAAATGAGCTGTGGGTGCTAGGAGGCGAGCTCAGGCTGAGCTCCAGTTCCTCTCCAGCTGAAATCCACTGCAGTGTATGGCACAGGTTGCCACCTCCCCCTGTGCCCAGTTCCTGTTGCACTTCTCAGCAGCTCCTGTTGCCCTCCTCCTGTTCATTCCCTGCCTGTGTCTGATCTTCCCTCATCTGTCATCAGCCTTCTCTCCATTCTCAGCAACCACTTTCTTACTCCCCACTGACCTCCGGATGGGGATGTGAAAAGCAGCACCAAGAGGCTCAGCCCTGTTTGCTTCTGCCTTCATAGAGGGGACATTCAGGGAATGTAGCTGCCGAGCTGCTGGTGCAAGCTGAAGGGTACCCTATGGCAGGGAATGCTCTGCCAGCAGAGCGGCCACCTCCCGCTGAGCCGAGGCGTGTTGGCGTGCCGGCAGTGCACTGAGCAGCTCTGTAATAGCAGCTCCTATCAAGGTGGTTTAGATTAGCACAATGGACTCAGCAAATCAGAAATGTGTGCGGAGTCAGTGAGCACAGCCCCGCTGACAAGCTGTAACTTGAGAACCTGCTCTGTACGGGGGACAAATTTGGGCAAATCTTAGAGGCTCATCAAAGGCACGGCCTGGGACAATGGGGTGGTTTCTGCACTTCAAGTTCCTGCTCCAAAAGCAATGGAGGTTCCAGCAACAAATGTGGGGGGTTGGATAATGTTAGACAAGGAAACTTCTTTCTGGAATGGCCAAATTTTAGAAGCAGCTTTCCAAAACTCTCCAGCCTGGGGCAGGCACCTGGTACGGAAATCCTCCTTCTGAATGGCTTCAAACTTGGCAATGCCTTCTAGTGATTGAAGAAACTTGTAATGAGAAGCACTAAGTAATCAGCTACATGGGGCACTACTTGTTTTATCTGTCTCATAATTAAGTTTAAGGTATGAAGTCATTTCAGGTTGGATACAAAGAAAAATTTCTTCTCAGAAACTGAGTGGTGATGCATTGGCACAGGCTGCCCAGGGAGGTGGTGCAGTCACCATCTCTGGAGGCATTCAAGAACCACAGAGATGTGGCACTGAGGGACGTGGTCAGTGGGCACGGTGAGGATGGGTCAGCAGTTGGGCTCCATGACCTTAGTGGTCTTTCCCAACCTTCATGGTTCTATGATTCTTTGAAGTCACATACCTCTTTTCTATTTCTATAAAGCTGCTTTCTTCTGATGGCAAAATCACTACTTAAATACTTCTCTGTATTATGTATGTCCTAATAAATGTTTCCAGAGAATCTTTGCCGTTTTGATTTCCTTTAATTGCAAAACCCAGCTCTTTGCAGCTGTACTTCATTGGTATGAAAACTACTCAGATTTTAGCAGTGGATTGAATTAGGATGACATTTTGTTTGACTGATGGTAAATGACAGTAGTGCTGTTTCAGCAAACACCTCAAATCTTTGTCATATCATTAAAATCACTGATAAGTAAAGATATCAAAATAATTACAGGACTTTTGCATGTCACATATCAGTCTCAGTAAGACACTATTGCTGTCACATAAAATTAATATTTACTGCTGGCACAGTTTAATATTTTACATACCTCTTCTTCCTATAACATAGTTAACCACAAGTTTAACAGAGCTGTTGCCAGCACAGCTTTGTCCCTTGCCATTATCTCGTTACAAGTACCTTTCAGCAATATCTTTTGGCCTAATTGAACAGTTGTTTATTCACCTCCTTGCACTTATACTCTGCTAAACACATCAGATCTTCACACTTGACGTATAAAACTATCTACAAAAAGTTAAAAAAAAAAAAAAGTAATTCTGAGCTTCTTTCTCTTTTAGTAAAGATCCATCCTACTCAGAGAAACAGAGCCTTGGAAATAAAATGATAAGGAGAAGAACTGATTTCCAGATCTTAACATAACTCTAATCCATGGCAATAGTAAAATGAATCTTTTAAAAGGGGATTCAAATTATGCCATTTAATGTATAGTGATCCTAGTAATATCCTGAGCAAATGTAAATCTGTTATTTTTAACACAACACTTGGTTCCTTAATTATTACATCTCTGTTCAGATCCCATCCCTACTTATTTGAGTAACATACTGAAAGGTATATGAGCAAAGGGAACCAAGTACTTGCTATGGTTTCAGGGGCTCACTAGGAAGTACCAGATTAGTCTTACAGCTGAGGCAGAAATTGGAGAATAATTAGAATTAACCAGAAGTTGGGGAGTATTCAGTGTTTAAAAAGAAACTTCTATTAGCTGCAATTCAAACAGAAAGCAATGTTCCTGTTCAGCATTGCCATTTCTCCAGCAGACTGGAGAGGAAAGGAAGTGTGAGACCTCACAGGGATGTGAAACAGCCGTGTGGGATGGTGAGCATGTCACATCTGCATTTCTTCACTTGCAGCATGTCTCTCCATGTGATGGTCCCACCTGTCCTGCACGATGCAGGATGTTCCTCTGTCCTCAGCAGGGAAAGGGAATGCAGATCTCAGGAGGAGCTGCTGAGGGAAAAACTGACTTGCCCCATTCCTCCCACATGTACCAATAATATGGATTAACATGAGATTATGTTTGGTTCTGTGGTAGTATTAAAAGCTACAGCTTTATGTTTCTGGAAAGTAAAGATGCCTACTAGAACCTCTTGTTTCTTGCAACATTAAATTGAAATGCCACCTCTCTCTGATCTCTGAATGATGTGCTAGGCTGTGGCTCAACGGCAGATGCTGTGTGACCCTGAGACAGGACCTAATGAAGGGTTACTATTTTATTTGACAGCATTTATCTGCAAAGGCAACCCGACTTGAATTTATACATGTCTGGGAGTCACTGCCTTTTGCCACAGCCCAGAACCTTTGCTATATTTTTTTTTTCCATTCCCTGGAAGCTTACCTGTGAATGATCACATCAAACTCCCGACCTGAATTTGACTGCCAAGTGATGTCATGACAAAACCAGTGCACGATGCTATTGAGAAGCAACAGAGCTCAGTGCTGGGAGGAGGCTCTTGGCTGACTTATAGCTCACAGTAGAGATGTGCTGACTGTGTCAATCTAACTGAACTTTAAGTTTAAGCAAAACTTAAACAATCGCTTTGAGCTCTTCTTGAGTTACCCAAAATTAGTCTTATTCCATCTTACTTCTTACTCTTGGTAAACTTAGAGGAGCCATGGCGCAATGCTTCTTGGAATACTCCTAGTTATAACTGAACTGAGGCTGTTGTTCAGTGCATGAAAATGGAAGTCTGGTTTGGAATATATGTTCTGGATAGCATGGCTACAGTTGAACACATATGGAGGCATATATAGCTTGTTTCTGGTTGGCTGGGTTCTAGGGTCTTTTCTGTTGTGTTGGGTTGTTGGTTTATTTTAGCCTTGGGAGCAGAATGGGAAATAAGGCATGAAGGAGATGGCATTTCTGTATGCTTCTGAGAGGCTAGTATTTGGAAACAATATTTAAGAATGGGGGAGAAAAGAAATTCAAATTTGTCACATTTTGTCACTTCCATTTTTAACAAGCTGGAATAACAGCTGTACTTTTGCATAAAAAATCAAGTATAGCCGACAAAAAGATCTTAAAGATAATTTAAGTGCTATTATTATTTTTTTAAAGAGACTCTATCTTACCTGTTCTGTTTGTGGGGATATCAGGAATATCAGCGGTACAATGGTTGCTCTTCCATCTTTAAATATGCTCCTGAGATGGTTTGCTTCAACTTCATATGACTCGCTTTAACATTTTTTTCTGCTTGAAACAGAGAAGGGAGGAAAATATTAATCAGAATCTGCCGATGCTCTTTTTCAAATGCTTCTTCTATGAGTGTTGGTTATATCAGGATGCTTAAAAATCCACGGGGGGGGAAGAAATATATGAATGGTCCTTAAGAGAGATGTACCACTGGAACTCAAGTCATATGAAGGGGCTATGGGATGAGGGCTGAAGAAGGACAGTAATGAAGGCTTCCACAGCCCAGTTCATAACACCCACTGCAGTTCCCTGCACAGCCTACTTAGTTAGGTTTTGTGCAGTCTAAGAGTGGCAAAGGAGATGATAAGTAATAAATCTGAGTTCCCATGAAGTTGCAAAGTTAACAATTGTGGTGGTGCTGCAGGAGAAAGGGAAGTGTTTGCTACCAGGCTGCAGTGCTGGGATTTCACACAAACACGGGTGAAGACATTAATAGTGACTTTGTGGTGAGATTTGACTTAGGCACATGTAAAAAGCAGTCCTGTCTGGAAGAAAAAAAAAGCCACAGAAGCCAAAGGGTTAACATTACTTTTTCTAGAGCAAAATGACTAAAAATCATGTTAAGAAAAACGAAAATCGGTCTGCACTACTAAACCTCATCTGCCACTAAGAACTTACATAATATACTGCTGACATCATGACGATATAAATTACACGGTACTTTCACATGTGACATAGAGATTATATTACTAGTACATGAAGAAAAAAAAAGAAAAGAAAAAAAACCCTTTAACTTTCATTTTTAATTTAGGATAGACTACTGCAGTATGTATTATAAAATTAGATACACATACCAAAACAACAACAGCAGCTTGACTTTTTACTACTTTTACCCCGACAGGTGCAAAAACATTGGTTTAATCAAAATCTTATAGATACACAAAACCATTTTTAGGGTATAGCTTTGCTTTCATTCTTGTAATGCAGAATGTGTCACGTGTTTTATTTTAGCTGAAGTACAGGATCATGTTTGTTGCATTTTCCTGCTGTAAATCCATGGGTAAAATCCTGGCTTCACCGAAGTCAATAGGAAAACTCCCATGGATCCAATGAGGCCAACATTCATCCCGTGTCTGCAATCAATCATTAAAATGCAGCCTGCTCCAATGAGTGACTACATGGGAAAAAAATTACAGCAGAATACTTTGAGTAGTTTGCAAGTATTTTAGAGATTCCAGTCTCAGGCAATAATGCCTCTCCTAGTTACTCCTAGAAAAACATTTACAAAACTAGTGCTCGTACAGAGGTGATTTCCAGATTGGATTTGCAAAGCTTGCTCTATATTTGACATTTAAAAATACATTTGTTTTAACTTCATGTCTTTCTCAATGATTCCTTTGCTACTTCTGTGAGTTTCTTTTTCACATTTTATCCTTCGGTTGAAGAGGAGGAAGAGCTCTTAAATTTCTAGTCAAAGAAATTCATGACTCTTAGAGGACAGTGCAAGAAAACAAGACAGATATGTATTTGGAGGTAATAAATTTTATTTTGCCATCCATTAAGTTTGTCTCTGAAGATCAGCATGGTGATATGAAAAAGAAGAAATGACATATGAAAGTGACAGAAAATTGAGAAGTAGAACAACGGACAAGGTACATGGCATGAACCCTGATTTCCTCTTCTCCTCCCCCATCTATTACAGATCAAGCAACACGCCCCATGTCCCAAAGACAGATTTACATAATATTTAAGGCATGAAAACTGAAGACTGCACAGGGCTTCTAAAATACACAGTATGTGAGGTGCAGTGAAAGCTGCAAGGAGATTTTTTTCTTATGTATTACTCAGAGCTACAGATAAGACTTACAGCTGAACTTCAGCTAACAGCAACACTAGCAACCAAATTAACATCATGTAAATAAACAAAAAATTCTGATTCAGAGTTCTCACTGGATAAGCAAGTAAATCAGAATGATATAGTGAATTAGTTCTGCTTTTGAAAGTGATGTATTTCATTCCTAAAAGCAACAATAAAAGCAAATTCCCAGTATATTTGTCATCATGAAAGTCTTTCAAGGCCCCCTCAATAAATTAGAAGGAAGCATGAGTGAAAGGGATGCTCTACATGAGCAAAAAATAGGGAAACTTTGAAATGAAATCTCATTCTTCTAGGTCAATAGAAGCCCAATTTATATGCAAGCAAATTTTACCTGAATGACCACTATATGGAACATGCAGATGGCACTCGTGACCCTCACTCATATAGCTGGGATCACAGAATCATGGGATCATTTAGGTTGGGAAAGACCTCTAAGATCACCTAGTCCAATTGTCAATCCATCCCCACCATGCCTACTGACCATGTCCCTCAGTGCCACATCTACCCTTTTCAAGAAAAGGGACATACAAGAGTCTGAAGGGGAATCAGTGAAGAATAAGACAGGTTTTTAGATTTGCTCCTGGAAAAGACGAATGAGCTTAAATATTTAGGATGGATTACCTGGTTCCTTTAAGCAAACAGTGCCACTAAAATCGTTCAGTTACTGCAAGGCTGACTAGAAACACCTTTAGGAAATACAGGTGCACCATGGAAAAAGAGGGAACTTGTTTTTCTGAAGCTGTAATTCTAAACTGTTTCAAGCATTGTTTTAGTAGCAGAGATAAATAGCTCACGTCAAGAGAGAAAACTGATGCAACTGCTGTCAGAAGATCCAATGACACTCAGCACAACCTAGCATGAGGTAGGCAGCACTGTAAAGATCATGAGGTGAGGATGGAAATTTAATGGTCAGACAATAGGAAAAATACCTGGATACAAAAACATATCAGCTTATTTGTGTGCAGGACAGTAGAATAGAAAGAATGTGATCTCAGTTGATTGAGACATCAATTTGTTTGTGGAAAGCCCTAAGAGGTGGCAAAATGCCTGCTGGAAACACGAGGGGAAAAATGCTCATGCTGAAATCCTAGACCCAGCGATGCTCATACATGTTTTGCTATTAATTGCTGGCTCAGTGTTCACTCCCTCATTTTCCCCCGAGGAGGACACGAGACACACCAGGTAAGGGGATCGAAGACATGGAAGAAGTGCTGTGGGTTGCTGGAACACACACACAGATAAATGCTGAGGCCATGGATGACTCAGGAATGAAATTAAGAGGAGAAAGTTTATCTCAAAGACTGTTGTTAAATATTTCCAGAAGAGAAAGACTCTGGATGAGAGTAATATTGGAATAGGGAGCTGAGCATTTCCTAAGGAGTTTAATTTTCTTTTGGAAGCGTTAGGCTTGAAAATAGAGCAGAAAATAGTTGGGCCAACCATGAGATGTAGTGCGTAAAAATGTCTTTAGGGAATCAGAGAAGAAATTTAGCTCATCAGAGCTGACAGGGATTGTTAGATACTTGGCTGCACCAAAGTCCTCCTTCTTCAAAGATGGTGAATGCCAGCATCTAGTTCTAATTTTGTTTACCATATTTAGAGAAACACATGACAGTTTTTCACACTTCACAACCAAGAACGTTTTTCAGTGTATATTAGCACTAACTTGAACTTTGTCAGTCTTCAGAAAGCAGAATAAAAATGAAACAAAATGCAGTAAGTCGTTCAATTTGAGAAAAGTTCCTTGCGTTTTAAAGACTACTGAAAGTTGAAGGAAAACAGGTTTGACTTTCTTCTTTTTTAAACTACCTCCTCATGAGTTCTTGTTTGTTTGTTTGTTTGTTTGTTTTCTGTTTTAAAATGTGTGGTAGTTCTTAGAAGAATCCACAGGCTGTGCCTGCACAGACACAGCCCGTATGGGGCAATGTAAGCACTGAGCCAGGCCTGCTATCAGCGATATTAACACACCTGATAATGCTGATGGAGTGAAGGCACTGTTTTTATCTTACCTGAGATATACACAGGATATAAATTGATATAAATTGCTATTTGAAATGCAAGGGATTAAAATAAAATGGGGAGGGGGGAGAAAGGAGAAACAGAATCAAAGTCTTACAGCAAAGATTGCTTTCCTTTATCTCTAGCGCTTCACTTGTGGGAAGCACTAGCTAACATATATGGCTTGAGAGCAAGACCCAGATTTGTTTGTTGTGCTGAGTTTTTGTCATGAGGGTTTTGATCATTTTCATGACGTATTTCATCTCCTGTTGTTTCAGAGCTTGCAAAGCTCTGGACCAGAATTGGAGCTTTTTTCCACATATGCCATATCTGAAAACACGCGAACATTTGTCTGCACAGCCCACATGAAGCCGACAGACGCTAGGTTAGCACAGCCCCTGCGGTACACGGATTGCTGCCACTCCTGCCTGCTAAATACCATGTTTTGAAGTGCAGTTCTGGATCCATTGAAAACAGCAGTCATGTTTCTGGAGATCCAGATGGAAGTGAGCTTTCATCAGTGAGCTGGGTTGTGGGAATATAACCTGTAGCTTCGGGCACACAAACCTGCGAGCAATGGTCTCACTCCCAACTAGCGACGGTCTGACATAAGGCAGGCTGTCAGCTGTGAAACTTCAGCTTCATGGCAGCCTTCAGAGCACAGCAAAAGCTCCCACAGTTGTATTAGTTTCCCTAGGTTAATTTATTCAAAAGCAGGAAACCAAAATTAAATAAACAGAAGTGTTCTATCTTAGGCTAGATACAAACGTCAAACAAAACCGCCCTAAGAAATCTACACTGCTACGATGAGCAGGGTAATAGTGCTCCTGATCATTATGTGTCGCTGCTTTTTCATCTCCCCCTTGCAACATTTTGCTGCTGATGTTTTCCAAAATCTCACTAACCAGACCAGCTAAAAGAACTGCTGTTTTTCAGCTAAAAGGTCAATAACTCTTATGTCAGAGTCTCAGTTACAGAATCAGAGCAGGTCCGTTGGTTTCAGCACAGTTATAAATTCTAACCCTGATGAATGCATTGAAGTCACAAAATATTTTTCATCAGATAACCCCTTAAGGTAGGTCCTCCAGACTTGCCTTCATCGAGGACAGAGAACAGTGATAAAAACTTGAGAATGTGAAATGTTCATTTTTCCTTCAGAAGATAAAATCTGCTTGGTTTTCAGGACACACCCCATCACAGCATTATTTCATGAACACAAGTTATTATTCCAGGAGTTGGTCCCTCCCCAGTAAAGCCATACAGCACAGCATGCATGATTTATCAGCAAGTTCTCTGGAAATGTCCTTAATAGGTGCATCTTACCATGTTCAAGATACAGGTTAAGACTCAGGCACCTCTGTCTCTAGTGGTAACAAGTTCTGCAGCCCCAGGCCTTCTGCTAAGAATGCTCTCGCTGTTCCCCACCAGTTACATCACCCATTCATCCCAATTACGTACACCGTAGCTGATGTAGTGCTTCAGTAATTTGTTTTATTTGTGCGCTGATTAAAAATTTCTAGATCAAACATTTAATGAAAAACTCTCCAGCCTGACGGGTTTGCTGCTGAATGCAGTCATTTACAGCTCAAAACTTATAATAACCAGAGCAAGTGTTGGAAAAGCTGTTCATGCCAAATGCTCAGCGACTGACATATATAATCCTATATCTTTTCATTCCTTTTTTTTTTTTCTAACCTGAGACCTAATTATATCAGTTGTAGCTGTTCTGAAATGAATGGTGGCAGGAACTAATACTTGTTTATTTTCTTTCCTGACAAGTGCTCTGAATAAAAACAGTCTCTAGACATGATGGAATGACTTTTCCAATGACTCAGACACATTCAAGTGAAACAAGGTTTGAAGAAACCGAAGCTTGTTTTCTCTCTAACAATAGTAATTGAAAATACCCAGAACTTTTAAGTATTTACACCATTTAGAAACATAGAAAAGTTACATAGGGAGGCCAGAAAGTCTCCAGCAAACAAGCCTCTGTTCTGTGCCTTTTCATTTGGCTGAGATATTGCCCTTATTCACTCAGGCTTATTTCAGTGTAATGAATTTCTCTTTTCAGCTTGATTTTCTTTTTCCCTTTAATTTACAGGTGCCACCTGAAGAAAACAAGTCATATTTCCAATTGGCAACGCTTTAATGTCCTTCACAACTCCGGGGCAAAGTGGAGTTTTAAAACGAGCTCCTCAGTAATATAGGCACACAAAACTTCACGTCCCTTTCCACGTTGCAAAGATCTTAGTGGCACACTTCTTGCGAGCTGCTTAGCTGCCAGGACCTCCTTCATTTCAGTTCTTCTAGGGGCAAGCTACCGCGTTCGGCTCTGCTTTACAAAGTTATCCCAACATGTGGTTAGTGGTCTGGAGTGAGGAGTTTAAAAGAAGCTAAATATCAGTAAATATTCTTAGTGAAATGGATAAAGAGACACAGAGGCCTCCCGCGCCATTCCCCGTCAGCCAGCGCCCTCTAGAGGCAGCGCGGGGCACTGCCGCCAGCCCGGCCCGCACCCGCACCTGAGCCCACGCGGAGCCGTGGGGCCACGGGCCGTGCCCTCAGCGGCACCCCCCGCCACCTGGGTGGGAGGGAGCGGAGAGCCCTCGTGGATCTGGTCTGGGGGAGCTGGAAGGAACGCCGATTCCTAGCGGTGAACGCGGGATTTTCGGCAGCTCGACTGTGCTGTTACTGAACGTAGCAGTGATGCTGTTAAGGCTTCTGTGAGAACGTCCAGATCGCGAAGGGAAATTTAGGCTGGATATAAGGGAAACATTTCATACAATAAGGGTAGCGAAGCACTGAAACAAGTTGTCCAGAGAGGTGGAGGATGCCCCATCCCAGGAGACTCTCAAAGTCAGGCTGGACAGAGCATTGGGCAACCTGATCTGGCTGTACGTGTGCCCCTGTTCACTGCGGGGGAGTTGCACTAGCTGGCCTTTAAGGGTCCCTTCCAACTCAAATGATGCTATGGTTCTATGATTTCATGAAATTCCAGCTTGCCGCAGGTGTGCCCATTCTGTGCAGCCCCATTCAGCGCCCTGACCCCGCTCACCCATCCCACGCATCCTTCACCTCTGCAGAACACACATTTTAAATCACAAATCAGAACACCTTTGTGGTTTAGGTTGCTTCTTCAGGTCTACATTAATGCAATCCTCAGTATGGCAGTACCTAAAATAAACTGTGACATAATATCATAAATGTTGTGAATAGCAGTGGCAAGAAAATAAAGCGTGTCATATCTACAATACTTGAGGCAAGTACTTAAAAAAAAATTCTCCTAGGATTGCTTGGGCTCTTTTGATGCCAACATATCTGCTTTCGTCATTGCAAATGCTGCCACTGTTGTGAACCCACAGCACAGGTGTCTACAGCTCATGGCAATTCAACCTCTGGAAGAGCACTGCTCCCTCCAGCAACCACAGAGGAGTCTGAATGAATAGCACTGATGAGTTTCCCACAGATTTCGGACAGGATAGTGGAGACAAATCTCACCTGGAGTTTACATAATACTCACACATAACTAATCTGTTCCTTAAAATCTGACCTATCTATATCAATAGACAGCTGTACTAGGCCACTCTTGCTTCCAAGCAGGAACGCATTTAGGATGCATCTCCTCTCTTGCAATGGAAAGGTACACAAATGCAAATCCAGCTAGCATTATCTAAACTGGGATGTTTGCACAGAGCGGTAAATAGACACCACGCAAGGATCCTAGCTTTGTCTTGTAACCATGTGTAAACTGTAAATTCAGCCCTACTGGGATGTATTGGCTCAGACAGAGCACAGTGTTGACAGGACTAAGCTGCCTCTGAGGCTGGAACTTGCGTGGTCAATGTTAGCCCAATCATCTACACAATAACTTGAAGCTAGTCTGAAACAGACATTGAAATTTGGACCAGAATTGCTGCCTTGAGTTCACGAAGCTGGCCAGCTTGGATGAGTGTGCAGTTGAACCTGTATGTGAGTTATGCCACAGGGGTACTCCAAAAATCACAATTTTTTCAGCATTGCTGAAAGCAAAAACAAAGACTGAAAAATAAGCCTGAGTAATCCCATCTTTCTTATTGGTGTTCAATTAAACAAGAACAATTATTTTCTGTTTATTTATAGACTACGTTTGTGCCATGCCAGAGTTTTATTATATGCTGTCCAGCTCCCAGGGAACAAAGGAGGGTGTTTATAGAGCTCTTACCTATAATTAGTGTCACCCAGCTATACAAGGCACCTCTGTTTAATAACTGCCAAAGCTGTCACACTCTTTTTTTTTTCAGAATGGCTTTCAATGACGGACTACTTGAGCCACAATTTCTTTAAAAAGTAGAATAAAACGTACTACTACTCCAGTCTCAGGATTCTAACCAACCATATCAGGTGGCAGGCTCTGCCACAGAGCCAGAGCTCAGAAAATGCTTCCTCTATTATATTTCCACTTAATTATTCTTGTACTTTTCAATAACATTGTGTCATAAAATCATGGCATATAGTCGATTTGGATTAGCTTTATCCTACCGGGTTATGACAGACTTTCAGCCTAGTCATTAATCTGTCGTCGTAAGTTTTGGAATTGTATAGATGTGAGAGCCAGCCATATTTAAATTGGGAAGGTATACTTTTATGAGTCTACATTTAATTAGAATTCCAATAAAAGTGACACATCCATTTGAGGCAAGCTTAATATGCTGAGTTTAACTTTTCTGCAAAACACCTTTCTCTTAAAAGGAATGTCTGCAAAGAAAAACAGTATTTTCTCCAGACATAACAATCTTCAGGCTGGCCTTTCACAAGGAAATTCATCCCCAGTGCAATGGCCCCAACTGATACTGCAGCTTGAGAGGAGGACGAGGAATTACCTGGCCTGAGCCTCCACAGCCCACCAAGACTCTCACAAGGCATATTCTTGTTCTTCCATGGATGAAGATATAGGTTGGTTTCCAATCTAACCAGCCACCTTCTGTCAAGAAGACTGGACTCTGATCCCTTCGGAAGCCAAGAAAACAGCTTCTGCTTTTCCAGCCAGTCTATCATCTTCCACTACACTTTTCTCTGGCTAAGGCAAAAAATGGCCTCTTTGTCTGAGAACTTCCACCAAATCAGTCTCCATGCTGAAAACCCCCATACTAATCCAACCGTCTGACCACCAGACCTGCAGTCCCATGGACAGAAGGGCACAGGCTATCAGCATCACCCGGCTCAGTCAGCCTGAGAAACTTTAATTTACATGAGCCAAAATAACTCATAAAACTGATGCATTTTTAAACAATTCTAGCAGGATGGATAACATTTGATGCCTTATAGCAGCTAGTATTTTTCCTGTTTAAACATATTTTTATTATTAAAAATAGGCCTGCTTAAACTTACATTTGATTTTATAACACCCTTATACTAAGGCCAAGATTTAATACCTGAAAACTGTTTGAGTAGACTTTAAAAATATTCTGAATCAATGAGCTCTCCTTAAACTCTAATGAGATAAAAAGTGCTATTCTTTAGTTATATCTAGTTAAGAAAACTTTTGAGGTCAACTCACCTTATAAATATGTTGCAAAGTCATGCACTACATTAAATATTTACAATATTTTCATTCTCTGCAATTGAGCAAGTTCTGATATTTACATTTCTCCTGACTGAAAGCACTTTCAGATTCTGTTGTAAAAAAAAAATTAAAAAAATTAAATTAAAAAAATTAAAGTTTTCCAGTTTTCCTTAATTTGCCCTGAGGATTTAAGTTAGCTCAGAAGAGTGGGGAAAGTCTTTTCTTCATTTGCACTTCTGGTAAATATGTGAGGCAGCTGAAAAAGTATAAAAAAGGGGAAGGGAAGGGAAAGGAAGAGAAGGAGAAAAGGGAAAAAGGAAAAAGGAATAAAGAAAAATTCCCTGTTGAAATTATCCTAGAATCTAACCTTCATCACAATCAGATCTTGTAGAAAAGGCCCTTATTTTTCAAAGGCATCAGAAGGCGCAAGGATTTCAGAGTGTATGATTTCCACTGCCTCCTTGATGAGGAGCATGAACGAGGCTGGGCACTAAGGCAACCAGGGACTTTCAGAAATCCCTCTGAGGACAAAGACTACCCCTCAGACACCACATCTGTGGTGCACAGACCTAGCCTGCAATGCCATTAACCTCTAGTTATTGCTCATTTCATACAATCATTAGTTTTATTAGCTTTAAATGCTGAACAGTGATTTCCTATTCTTATTTACTCAATATTTTCTTACAAATAAATTATTAAAATTAGTAATATTTTGTTTTGGCCATTGACAGCCATGTTACACTTTTCAACTAAATGTAAGTTGATAAACTCCACAGTAAAAAATTATAATTCAGTATATAAGAATTGTTTTGTTTGTCATTCTTTATGATGGGAAAACATAAACACTGAGAATATGAATAAACCTCAAGCAATTTAATTGCTTAAATTAATATTTTGAGATATAGTGTGTCCTTTCTGGCTAAAAAAAACCACGCACCAAATTAAACATGATGTGTTCATTTGTCTTAATTGCTTTTCTAGCCAATGAAAATGAACCTTTTATAGGAAAAGCACTAAGAAAAAAAAAATAGAACAAGCTTAAACATCACTATTTTAAAAATAGAAGCGTACTGCTTATATCATTGTTAAAACTGGCGATTCAAATTACCAAGTATGGGATTCCTCTGATCAGCTCTGATACGTATCTGAGTTTAAAGGGCTCTGACTTTCACTCAGAAGAAAGAGGCACTTTTAGGGCTCAACTCCTCTTTCCAAAGTAGGTATCTTAAATCAGATGAGATGTACAGCGTCAGATATCTAATATTAAAGCTAAATATGTAATCTAAAAAATAAAACAATATAATAGCAAGAATTACAAAATCATATAATTTCTCAGCAGTAGGAACCATCAAGTAACTTAGCTCCTCTTTTTGCCCTGAGAGAGGATAAACTTGCTAAGGGAAATAAACTACTAATGGGGTAAGGGGAGTGAAGAGAATTACAGCAGAAGTTGAAAAGATGCTCTTGGAGGGGATTTATAATGCAATGAGCTACCACAGTACAGTAAGCCCATTCTTGGCTAGAAGTGCCATGGAAAAAGACTATACACAAACTTCTGTGATATTCAGCAGGTAAGATATTCTCAAATACACCAGAATAGAGATATATCCCCACCTTTTTTAGTTTGTGTTTCATCAGTTTCCGAAGCACTGTGAATCCCCTCTCTGGCTTCCCAAACTCCATCTCCCTACTCTCCCAAACAGGGAAATGAACACTTCTCCCTCCTCCTCTACTCCCCAGCCACAGGCAGGCATCTGCTGCAGCTCCAGGACCTGCAAGAGCCACACAAGTTGGCACGGGCCCATCCTATCAAATGCTGTGCTCTGCAGGCTGGGTGGCAGCAGAAAATGTCCCAGGAACCGGCAAGGACAAAACCATAAGAAGCTTCTTGAAACAGTTTCTAACCCAGTACCAGATTCTCAGTTTCCTCAAGGACATTTCTCTGTATGGCCTAGCTCTAGGAGCACATGACAAGACAGAACTATCATCACTGGATGAGCTAAGAACAGAAGGACCCATCTCCTTACAGCATCTGGGAGCACACTTGGCTCTCATTCACAGCTGTGTCCATGCTCACGTGTACAGGCTGCATGGTTAATGTAACGGTTAAAGAAGCAAAGAGATTTAAACTCTGGTGGAAAAAAAGCTCTGAGGTCTGCAGCTAGCTTTAAGGGCTGTGTCTGTGAAACACATGTTTGTGGAGGAAAGAAAATGAAAAATCAAGTAAGGAATTATATCAGATGATTAAAGACACTGTTTAATTATACTTTTCTGGGCCAACATGTTCAGTGTCCTTTGATTTAACTTCAATAAAGAAGTTATATTTATACATATATGTATACTTTGTTTTTAAACACACACATTCCATTTTTTCTTGCACTTTCCCTACACTGAACTGTTACCTACTGAAGCTGCTCCTGCCACAATCAATTGAAGACATCCTAGCAGACATGTTGATGATCAGCTGCTATTCCTCATATTGAGTCAGGGTTGAGCCCCTGGTTAGCCAGCAGCATGCTGAGAGGAGGGCTTCTCAAAGCCAGCTCTGTTAAAGACATGTGCAGAAGCACCAACACTGCACAGCCTCAATCACACGGCAGATGTACCTGTAATCAGATAACAAGATAGGGTTGGGAAAACACAGCTCTAGAGGAATAGTGGGAAGCTAATGAAATGTTTTAGGCACTAAGGAAAGCGTGTCCTGATGCTGCACTATTCCTACATGCAGCTATCTCTTTTTGCCTCTTCCTTTTTCTTTTGGAGCTGAATGTTTTTGTCATCAGTTAACTGTGTTAGTGTGATTTATTTAGTGTAAGCCTCCTTGGTAGGGATGCAATAACTTTTGACTCGGTGGGGTGCTAGCCCTCTTGCAAAAACTCTCCGGTGCTCATGCAGCACTGCCCAGACCTCCCTGGCCATGGCAAAGAGGCTCTGTGTATCCAAAACCTTTTTAGAGCATCACATCTGGGATGCACTTAGCTCAAGGCCATTAACTGAAAAAATGGCCAGTCTGGTGCAAGTAAACCTAGCTTCAGGAAGAGCTGCAGAGAGGAGGAAAAAGGGCAAAAAAAGAAAAATTCTATCCACAGCCTGCACACTGCATCCTCCTTTTTGTGCTACCATTCTGAGTCTTCGTCCTTCACACAGGAAGGTCCATCCAAAGTCATTAGGCAGCAGTGACACCTAATGCACGTGCTGGTAATTCCTATTGGTATAGAAATATTAAAAGTCTCTCTGACTGTTCATGGCTACAGAGTGCTCTCACAGACGGTCTGCAGGTTTTAGTAAGCCTCTGAGTGCCCCAAGAAGGTGAGAACATCCTCTTCCAATTCATTCAGTTTTGCTCAACCAATACTGAGTTCCTTCAAACCGAGAAACCAATTTGGATTTGAGACGTAGGAAAATTTAATTTTCCTCTTCCAAGCTATAAATAAAAAGTCTGACGGGTTTGGATGTCTTAATTCTTAAATTCTGAAGGATGTAATCACCAGAAATAGTAAGTTGATTGCTTATTGGTAAAATTCCTTTAACAGAAATCAGTTTAAAATGACTCATATTTTTTAATGCATCCAACTCATTCCACACACTTTTTTAGTTTTCTTTTGGCAGATTAGATTGTTTTTGCACTGATACTTGAATTTCCCTATCTTTCCGAAGGCATTTGTACTCAACTATAAATAAGAACAAGTATTCTAATAAATAAGAAATATTATTTAATATTTTATAGCCTAATAACATTTAGGAATTTTGCTTAAGGTCTAGAAGGCAAAGTTCCATTTTCAGTGATACACCAACAAAACCCACATTCTGATGGTTAGCAAAAATAAATATCAGATGAACCATAAAAGTGAGATTTAACTGTAAATAAGTATAAATTAATATTTACCTGTCAAAACAAAACAAACAAACAAACAAACAAAAAAAACCCACTAACTTTCTTAGGAAAAGAACTAAATTCCTCAAACACAAAACGAGATGAAAGTTTCTTATTAAGGTAACGGTCTTCCGGAGGTTAAAATCTTCTGTTTAAAACAACGAGCTCTGCTTATTGCAGCTGGGCTATTTGGGAATAAAGGTATTTCTCTGGGTATTACTATATCCGTTTCTGTGGTTCTTTATACTTTAGACTGGAATTTTGAAGGGTCATGGTGATTTTGAAGGTTGATCACGATGCAAGGTTTTTCCTCCATTACGAGCTATTATGTAAACCTAGCTTGAATAAGCTACATAATTTTGCCAAATGATTCCTGAACCTTGGCCAATAATCTGATTAAAGAGAGCAAGAACCCACTTTTTATATTTAAAAAGTGTGTTTGGAGAAACTCCACTGGTCATTCACATTTCATTAACCTCCAAGTTAATAATTCACATTCTGTCCATTATACTCCATGCTGTTTTCAGGCCAAATTCACTCCCGGTATGCTCAAACTTGAGGAGTTGAGAAGTCACTGAGAATGACTACATTTGCTTAGAATGGAGGAAAAGAAAGCAAAAAGAAGGTATTATGTTGCAAGTTCTTTTTTTAAGCTGCCACAAACTTGTTCTTCTGCTACCAGCCTTCCCTAGAAGGTAATACAGCAACAGATCTGTAATGAGAAGCAGGTAAGAGTGAATTAAAGCAAAGAACAGGAACTGTAGAAAATAGCTTTCTTACCTAATGTGTCCCCAAAGCATTACTGGCTATGATGAACTGAATTCTGCACACTGCTAGAGAAGCAGTGATGGTTCATAGAAAGATCATATGCTGAGCTATCTCGGTAGAGTCTATAGCCATCCTAACAGATGGGACAGATCTCCTGGAGGGCTCCCCTGCCAGGATCCATTGCTTCCATTGTAAGCATGGAGCCAAGGCATGACTCAGAGCATGACCTGTCCATTCACAGAAGTCATGTGCTCCTTTGAGAAGACCCAGGGAGCAGAAGCAGAAGGGAAGGCAGTTTTTACGTAAGTCTTTTGTTTTTAAAAGGCTGTATATAGTTTCCTCTGCCCTGAATCCCAAAATGCATCACTCCGCGTCCCATTTTTCAATGATGCAGAAAGTATTTGGCTTTAAAAACATGCTGAGACTTTTGCAAAGGAGCAGTTTCACTTATGCTTAGCTATGATTAGAAATTAGATAAAAGTCCAAAGGAATCAGAGCTTATTTCAAAAGAAAATCTAAATATCTTTATCTTAAATCTAAATATTTTTATGTATCTGTAAAAATTTAGGGTGGAATATCATCCCTCTTCCTCAGGGCTTCCTTGTTCTCACCCATTCTTATCTCCACCGTACAATGCTGAAGGTCCTTCAATGCAGGAATAGATCAACTTTATCCACTGTAACTCATTTTGGCCGACAGTAGATCAATTCCATTCCTCCCTTCCTCTCTCACCATCTTTAAGCTTCATTGGTAGATACATTACAATAGAAAGCAAAACAATAATCTTGATTGCTCTGCTGCGTGATGACTGGCATGTAGATGATAGATCCTGTATGCCTCTTTGACTGCCTCTTAGAAATATCCAAAAGAACATACATTATTCCTTGCTTATTTTCGTTGATCAGATTGTAAAAATCCTACCCACTGTTCCCATGGAAAAAAAGATAAATAAAATAATTCAGCAACCATTCCAGAGCAGGTAGGTTTGAAATGGATAACATGTAGTTTTAGTTTGCAGTTTCTGTCACTCAACCACTCCCTTCCCAAGCACTGAAATTCAAATGAATCAATATAATATACTTATAAATGTTTCCAGACTTCCAGACAATGTAAAATGATATTCATGCCCAGCTCTCACAGACTTTTTTTCACAGACATTGCAGGACATTGTCCAAAATGTGTTTAGATCTAAGCAATTTCATGTCAAATATTTCTGAAGGTCTAATTTTAGAAAAATTCCTGAAGATCATTATGGTGAAACAAAATATGAAGTGAATTAATGTGAGCCAGCAAAGTGAAGTATGAAAAGCCCGTACTGATACTCAGAAGTCCCAGTGTTTTATTTCTTAGAGCTCTTGCTTCCCTTCAGCATTTGTGGCACACTTTAAAACAAGGAGACCAACAATAAACCATTAAACGATTTTGTTTAAATAAGCTAATGTGTGAAAAAATTAATAAAGATGCCTGATACACCTGGCTGAATCACTCATACACATGGCTGCCTCTTGATTCAGTGAAAGTGCTGTACTCTTGGGAGTCTGTTTTACAGCCCAATGGTATGTGGCAATTGGCAAACTTCTTATCAGAGCAAACCTGATTTACATTTTTATTGTCAAAGCCCTTATAAACCATACATGAAAACAAAGTAGTATATGATGGATATGATATAAACATCAACCATTAGAAATGTGTTGTGATTATTTTTTTCCCATGAAAAGATGCAGTGTAACGTAACAACCACAAGAGTAAACTGCCCAAATATTGTTTCATTGGGAATTTCTGGTAGAAGTAGTCTGAATTGAATATAACAATGTGAATATGAATGCATAAGGATGAAAAGCTGACAATACCATAAGTCCATTGAGAGAAATCACAGATTAGAAATTACAGTATGAAAGGGTTTTGGGACATTCAGTATGAACAATCATCTTTCAGAGTTTGTCTAAGTCTTCTGATTTTCCTGGTTTTATATTTTGAATACAAGTGTTCACCAAATCTCAGAATCACAGGGGCTGGAAAGGAACCTCTGGAGATCACCTAGTCGAACCCCCATTCTTCAGCTGCTTCTCAACATCTGGACTGCCTATCTTTGGGAAGGGATGAGAGGACTTGTCTTGGTGTATCTCAATTAGAAAAAAAAAAAAAAAGGTATGAGATTGATTTAAGAAGTGTTTAAATGCAGGATTGACTTAATGAATGGAGAATGATAAAATAACTGGAGTTAACTCCACCTGTGCACTGGAAATTCACTAGGGTAGAAATAAATAAATATATATCCTTTCATTTAGCAGTATGTCTAAGTTATGTCAAAATTCTTGTATTATCTTGTTATTTCTTTGACTTTCTACATCCCCATCCCCCAAAAACCATGCAAGAATAACAAACCTGACGCAGCAAGGTGACCCAACCAAGCTGTAGAGTTTCCAAAAAAACAGACAAACTCTAGTATTTTCTCATCTACCCACGTGCAACTTTGTGATACACTAATATAAACCAACACTTGAGCAGAAGTACTCTTCAGTTAATACCTGCACAAGATATATTTTGATCAGAATGGAAAATATTCTACACTGGAGGAAGAAAGCCCTGATACAGTATCAATGTTTAAAATTCAATTACACTGTTTAGCTGATTCTTTGTATAGGCTAATGTTTGCATCAAAAGAGGGGATCTAATAATAATCCTTAAAAATATAATTGGATAGTCAATCAATGGATGAATAAGGTCAAAAAGCATATGAAAAGAACAGCAGACACCCCCAAAGAGCCAGAAATTCCCCAAAGAACCAGTCCTGTTCTGCTCTTTTCACTGCAGGAAGATAAAGGGAAGAAGGAAAAGGGGAAAATGAGGAACAAAGGAAGCCACTTTAGCACTTTTTAATTAATATTCTAAAGATCTTTTGTTAGTTAACTACTTGACTACATGGACCTCGATCTGAAAAAGTAGCTAAAAGCAGAAAACAAGAGATGGCTCTTAAGGTAGATCAATAAAATATTTCTGGATAAATACTCTCTCCTTATAAAATCTACTTGTCTCAGGCTTAAAACAATACCCAACAAAATGAAACAAACAGAAAACCTAACTAAGACAGGATTTGGGGAAAAAGCTAACAAACACGGAGATAACATTTGCTAGGCAGAAGTGACTATATATCACCTGAGGAGATTTCACCAGCCTTTACAATGAAAAATAAGATATAGTAAACAATCTGTTGATTTCACCTTGCCCTTTTTTGTTTGTTTGTTTGCTTGCTTTTTGGGGGGAAGGCAGGTACCCACAGACATACAACAAAAACCTTGCTGTGACCAGATGACATATTGAAAGATCATAGACTTCAATGCAAAGAGGGCTTTTGCCAGCAGATCCTTGTGCACTGTTTGTAGTGACTGAAAAGTGGGAAGATTGTTTTTCAGCAGTCCAGTCCTGGGATGAGGAGGGAGAAAGAACAGGAATTCCTCCACCACCCTGGGAGCTGAGCCCATCACCTGAGAGCTGAGCTCCTCATGGAATAAAGGCTTAGTCTGTGATTATGACATGCATCATGGATCAAGCAAATGTCCCAGTCATGACCTGTAAAACTTGGAAAGCTTTGGCACGGCTAACACATCACAGTCATTCCATATCTTCTATAGGCTGAATTTCCAGCATAATCCTGTGTTTTTCTTAACTTTCTAAAACCTTTGTATTTTGAGCTAATGCCTGCTCTAGGGAGTAGTATTGTTAACATATAAATAAGTATTACAAATGAAGAAAAGGTTTCATCATAAAACTGTATAAAATGGTCATATTTTAAAATCTGGTATTTGGAACAATATGAGCACTACTGCACTGTTACATTGAAGATATTCTTTGTATAATGTGACTGTTGAGTTCTCACATACCAAACATGCTCATAAATAAATAAATAAATAAATAAATAAATGAGCCCACAGAGTCAAATAGAAAAAGAAAGACCTTGGACAGATACACACTATCTGCAGAACATGCAGCAGTCTGAATTGATACTAGATGACTTTTAAATACCACAAGGAAAATTGGCTATCTTCTTCTCAGTTAAGTGTGATTGGTGAATTACTAGATCTGTTGCAGAGAAAGAGAATGATTGCATCCCCTTGTGCACTCTTAATCCTTTTGGACGTAATCCAAACAACAGAAATAAACTTGTTCACGTGTCTGAAAGGGGTAGAGGTTTAACATACACACAGTTACCTCTAGTATCTATAACCTTTCAGAATTTCAAGAGGGTCTTGGTATTTACAGTATCTCATAGAAGATGATTAACAGGTAAAATACATGTGCATATAGTTACACAAATCCATACGTAGAATCATAGTCTACTTGTCTCATACATATTGTGCCTCAAGGAAGTATTTCTTGTTCATGATCCATAGATCCCTAAAGTTTGCAAAAGCTTCTGAAAAAAATAAATCAACACTGTAATTGTAAAGGGATCTCCATGTTCATTAGACCAAAAAAAGAAATAAAATATTGAAAACTCTCCTCTTAGATACACCATTCAACACACCATAACTGTTTCATTTTTATTCTTTCCTCTACTGATCTTTCCAAAGAATAAATCAAAATATTTAAATAACTTAAGAAGAAAATATGGTGTTCAAAAAAAGAAGTAGCCAAGCTCGGTCATACAGCCTCAATTCTATTACTGACAATATCTTAGGTAGAGAGAATAAAGCTTTGCTAAGTGTATCCTTGACAGGATTCAGGAAAATAGGGAGAAAGGGGGTTAGTTTGCAGCTATAACTAACCACCTTGAGATACAGAAGCCACTACTAAGATACAGGCCATAGAATCATAGGATCACAGAATGGCTAAATGGTTTGGAAAGGACTTTGAAGACCATCAAGTTCCAACCCTCTGCAATGGGCAGGTTCGTCCCCCACAGAAGACTGGGATTTGTGCTTCACAGAAGGGAAGAGGATGTTTGCTCAGTATTTATACTCACAATGAATAGTAAAGTTCTCCTTCCAACAGAAAAATTGGTTAATTGGGACAAGATACATTGATCAAAGGTCACAGATCTGAGTCACTGAGAGCAGCTGGTGTTTAGCAGCCCATGTATTAGGTACCAAGGAAACCTTAAAAAACAGGAAATGTCAAACACAACTTAAGAGAATAGAACTGCTGTGAATTTGTACTTTTCTGATTCATGCAATGATTTGCAGATGTCGTCCAAAACCTATGGCCAAGTTATAAGAAGCCAGACAGGCTGGATTTTAGTTGAAGCTGCCCTGTCAGTCACTGATAGCAGATCCAAGTGAAAATGTGATTTTTTAAATTTTTTTTCACCAGGTAAGACCAAATAGTTTCTAAGAAGTTTCAATTTTTTTTTGTGTGAAAAATGGAAGAAAATGACATTCCAGAATCTACTGGTTAAAGAAATGGTAAAGCATCTGTTATTATTTTTAGAGTTTCCGTAGCTAATTACATTACAATATGTTAGCCAAAGTCAGACCTGTAGCCAAATTCCTCTCTGTTACATTGGTGTAGCCGAAATCACTGACCAGTTTTCGGGGAAAATTTCAACTAATTTAACTGAAATTGGAATTTGGTCCATAGAATCATTAATTGCAACTCTTCATCAGCCCATCTTGATACCACGCTTTGGAAAGTTTGGGCAACTTGTCTCTTTCTTTGCCTTCAGGAAATGTACAGCAATGTTGAACTGTTTGAAGGGCACAGCCACAATGAGCTGGTATCAGGAAAATCTCACCGTTAGCACTGAGGAGGACTGTTAATCCCTAAAGGAACTGAATAGGCGAAGTCACACACAGCAAGCGAGCTGGTTCTCTCCTCCTCTCAAAATAATAATAATAATAATAATAAAATAAAAAACCCTAAACATATTAATGACTAAATTCCAGCCTTCAAAGAGGGAATTGCTGTGTTTCTCCAATGTTAAGCATTGGGAATAGAAATTCCCTCCAGGAATGCAATTTATGTATTGTGCTTTCAGCTGGACAGAACTTGCTTCCCTCATATTCTGGGAAAAATGAAAAAGGACTTTCTCTGTTCTATTTTAATTTTAGCTACATGCACACACATGAAAACCTGCAAATCCTGGTGCCTACTTTGATTCCTCTACCACATCTTGAACAAACTTTTATAAAAAAATATCATAATTTTGTAACCAACACCTACACAAGAAAGCAATCACTTGAACTTCATTTTCCAAATGAGCCTTCTGATGGCCTAAAACAAACATTTAACATGTGAGAAAACAGTCTACTGAGTCAGAGCAGAGTACAGCACCTCATGCATAACGCTGTTAGAAAACACCCTAACCTATGGAGAATACATTATTCTTCTTTTCTCAGGACCAACTTCTTCCCACCAGCTCAGGATGTTTGCTGTCTGGCTGTTGTGAGAAGTATTTAAAACTATGCTTTTGCAATAAATGTTGTGTGAAATTAGATAAAATTAAGAACTGGAAGAGAAGAAGGACATGAAGAAAGATCGCATGTAAATTGAAATTGAAAATGTTGCAGCTGTCTGCCTCAGAGAGAAAACCATCTACAAGCCATGATAATAATAGTCACCTAGAAGAAAATTAAAAAAAGTGGACTTCGATTTAAGACCAAGAAAGCAATCAGTAAAAAGAAAAGGTAGTAAGTTTAAGTTAGTAAGTATGTAGTAAGTTAGTTAAGTTGTGTAAAGTAAGCCTAATTAAGAGTGGAAGTTAACCCACACACAATTTGTCAGCTGAACTTTCTGAAGCCAAAAATACAGAAAGGAAACAAAAAGACAATTGCAAGAAAAAATATATAGAAATGTTTAAAAGTATAAATTCTTCATTGATACCACAGAGAACATAGAACAAGTCCTGTTTCAAAACTTTCTGAAGCCCATGGAATGTTTCTCTATTCGTTTTGAACTTAGATGGGCCTATTGTTGCAAATTTCCATGATTTGTGAGAGAGGATATAAATTACAACTTTAAAAGAATACAAATGCAGTTTCTGTGTTATTATTATTTCAAAAGTACTTGTCTTGGTTTCCCCCGGGGGATAGATAATGGAATGGTATAAAAAAGAAACATAATGAAAATGAAATTTGGAAATAAAATTTACCAGAAAAAGAAGTAATATCAAATAACAGCACTCTTGAAATTGAATGCAGTTATGGAAAGTTGCCATCTGAAGAGATGACTTGTTCACATTCATTACTCAGAAATCACTTCTAAGATGGCAGATGCCTAAATGTGTGATACTTAGTACTTCATAGAAAGATGCAGTAGATGCAGACACGTGTAAGAAGTATTTCAGCTGTTTAAACAATCTGTTTTGCCCTGAAAGCTTTTGATCTTTTGCCTGGTAGTTTTCATGAAATATGAGGAAAGAACTTAAATGTAATAACACTATTCCTGAAAACAGTACTTGGAGGCACCTGAAATGAAAACACATTGGTAAAATTAACACGTACAGAGCAAAACTGGCATTGAAAATAAAATAAATGTAATTATGTCACTCAACCCACACAGCACTGGACCAAAACTTTCATTACTTCAGATACTAGTAGCACTGTTTGCTTGTGAGTTGGAGGTGCAAGAGTTGTTTTCACAGGAATCAGAATCTATTTAACTAACAGCAAAATAAATGCTTGCTTTTAGAGCAAGCATCATGTATCTCTAGTACAGCATTTATTTCTAGAACAGATCAGTCAGGAAGGCAAGGTGGAGAAAGAGAGCAAGTGGGACAAGAACAAACTGCACATGAAATAGGAAATGAAAGAAAGTGAGAAGAAACAAATGAGACAGCAATGTCTAAAATAAAATTAAAAATGAAAAACTAATGTAATATCCACATATGAAGTGACATTTCATCTTAAACTCTGCTTTTTGAAGTCAGAGAGGGATTTCCATGGCCCACTGACCTTCTGCTCACCTTTCCCAATGGGCTGAGTATCACTCACTGTGCTCTACAGCTAAAAGGATTCTGCAGAGTTCACTTAACACGATTTTGCACCAACACAAGTTACTTCACCAATTTTTCACTGAAAATGTACTAAAAAGTTTTTGGCTTTTTTTGCTACAGGTGTCATCCCTCACCCTTATTTCCTTTCCTAATTTATTATCGAGACAGAGAAAAAAAGATGTAACTAGAGAAAATTGTTTCAAAATAGTAATTAAAAATATTTGCAGAAAAACCATAGAATCATTGAGTCATTATGGTTGGAAAAGACTGCTGAGATCTTTTAGTCCAACCGTTGACCCAGCCCCACTTTATCACTGAACCATGTCTCTCAGTACTACATCCGGGCAGATGAACATATATACACTCACTCAATGAAAGAGTAGCAAACAGAATTAAGTTAAGATAATGATAGAGAAAGAAATCTTGCAAACAAAGTAATATCTGGAAGAAAAAAAGAAAGACAAAAATAGCTGTGGAATCTAAAAGAAAAATAAAATATGACATAAGAAAAAACTAAAGCAACAATGGCTGTTTTCATGAGTGTCTAGAAATATGATAAATATTGTAGGTACTGAAAGCTGAGATAATCCTGAATCTGAAATGACTCCATAAATTTTCCAGCTTTATTTAGGAAAATGCTTTAAAGTGGATTTCTTGGCATTTAAAAATCATTTATAATCAATGAAAAGGAAACAACCTTGAGTTACCCTGCAGTTAGGGAGGGATGTAAGCACGCAGCCTGAGCAGCAAGCTCCCACAAGGTCGGCTGCTCCCTTCCCACCACCCAGCCAGGAACCAGAGCAGGGCCCCCGCCGGGTACCCAGCCCTCCTTCCCACCCCACCCCCCATTCCTCTACCTGCTACAAAGTTTCTCAGCCACCACTGCAAGACTGAGTCATTGTGCTGCTGAGGAACTTGGAGCCAGCTCTGGGACCAGGTCCAGCGGCGATGTAGCTGCTCTCACACGATGCTGAACCTGAGTCATTAAGCTCTGCCAGACATGGGCCACATGGGTATCTCAGCACACAGATCCCCAGTGCTCCCACTTGTCAGAGGGTTTGTTAGCACAGGCAAAGTGCCAGACTTTGGCAGACCCATGGGTCTGTTAGGACTTCAAGGTGTGGGAGCTCTCCCAGCCTCCCTAGGTTTTCCATTAAATGAGGTTAAATTGAATTTACCGAAGAGGTGACGGTTTTGAGCTAATTTTCCCTTTCCATTATTTTGTCTATAAAAAAGTTGACTAAACTCACTACCTAATACAATTCCCTCGATAATAGGTTAGAATACAAAATTCATGGCTTGTCACTGAACAGCTTTGTGTCAGTCATTCCATCTGCTGCATTGGTACCTGGTTCAGCCATGCTTTTGATCAAACTAGAAGCTCATTTGGCATTTTCTGTTCAATTTGCTCCATCTACATGGGCAATGTAGTTGTTCTTCACAGAAACACACAGAATCACAGAATGATAGGGTGCAGTAGATTGCACAAGGAAGCTTTCCCATCGGTCTTGAATATCTCCAGAAAAGACTCCATTACCTGCTGTGGGCAGCCTGTTCCAGTGCTCTGTCACTCTCACAGGAAAGGTTTTCCTCCTGTTTGTTTGGAATTTCCTCTGTTCCAGTTTGTGCTCATTGGCCCTTGTTCTGCTGCTGAACACCACTGAAAAGAGCCTTGTTCTTGTTCATGCTCACCAGGTTTCTTTTCACCCAGCTCTTCAGCCTGGCCAGGTCTCACTGAATGGCAGCACCACCTCCTGATGTTCCAGCCACTCTTCCCAGCATCGTATCATCAGCAAACTTGCTGATCCAAGTCATTGGTGAAGATACAGAGATAACTAAGGTCTCTGAAGCCCTCCTTTCAACCTGGTGGTGATAGGCCCAGCATCCACTCTCTCTCAGATAACTGCAGGTTAATGACTTGTACAGGTAGGACTTGGAAAACCGGGCTGCGGTGATCCTCAGCTGTTGTGTTCAATTTTTGTATCAGTCTAATCATACATCATGCGGAGCAAACCCAGCTCCAGGGGAAAGCAGTATAGCCATAAAAAAAGAGCTGTTAGTGTGCATTCAGGAGATCACAGGAAAGAAGCCTTTAAACTCAGAAGACAAACACAAAAGACATTGCTTTTTCTCCATCAGACAGAAAAATGGAGAAACTTCAAAATATAATCTTTATTTACCTAAACAATTAAAAAAAAAAAAACCAAGAAACAAACAAACAAAAAACTGAAGTTACACTGGTGTTCTATTAGAGGACGAGTATACAAGAGGCAGACAGCACCAACACTTGGAAAGACTAAGGAAAATACATAATCCGTTGGTTCTACTAACTGGGCTTAATTAGAAAAAATACAGCTTGCCTAGGATTTAATTAAAGATTCAGTGATTTTGCTTTCCTGTGAGAGTTAGAGGCTGAAATCCTCTGTCATCGGAAAAGGAGGCAATGAGGCAACATGGACACTTGGTGAGAGAATGAAATTATACTGGAAAACTGTTCATATTTTAAAATTGCTTCTGAAGTTTCAAAATATGCATTTCATTGTCATCTATAGAGCTTCTCTATCCTGTTTCTGCTAAAGGCAGATAGTTAAAAGTAACCAGGTCTATCATCATTAAAATAGAATTCCCCCCATCTCAATATGGAAATATTCTAACGACATTAATTAATCATAATGGTAATGACTGAAAAGAGACTCACAGTACATCAACTTAGTGTAGGATAGTGACTTTATCACCCTTGTGAATAGAAATGTATTTCAATTTATTTTAATGGTACATTAAAAGCTATGAAAAAAAAAAATCAAAACAACAACAAACCCACTAACTTTTAGAAACTTTAGCACAGTTCCTCCCACAGAAGTTTTATATTCCATTTATCACCACAGTATCCAAACACAAAGGATTTTTAAAATCTCTCTATAGGAGCTTTTGGTGTTCTGCAGAGAACAAAATGGAAGCCCTGTGAGCACAGGAAGGATGAGAATGAGGACACTAATGAGAGCACCAGGGAAAAGCAGGATGTCAGAGCAATGAGTGCAAGGCAGACCTCTCTGTGTGTCAGTTTTTTCACCTGAATAAAGAGCTCACAAATCTCAACCAACATTCTAGAGTGCTTTGAACTTTGCAGAGAATAATTACTATGGAAATAAAAGCTATTACCCTCCTAATGACAATCAAGATATTGAAGGGAAAAAGGCATAAAAGCCGTTCTTTTTTGTTTTCATGGTGCTGCTTACACTGAATCCCCAGACACCTATTTAAAGACAGTGTACCAACCTTCTCAACCTACTCTTACTTTCTTGTCTTCAGTTTACATTGGAATAATTGCCGTTGGCCATATTTTACATCAGATGAAACAACCAACTCTCCTAACTCAGATTCTTCCCAAGCATTTTACTTTGGATCGCTACTAACTATAGAACAGAGTTCCTAATTTTCACTGACAACGTTATATTCCCCAACTCACTTCTTAACTATTGTCTTCCCATGATCCAACAGGATGCTGCAGTATAATTCAGAAGCTAGACTTTCCTGAACACTTCAGGGTGTGCATATTTAAATGCTTTTGGATGCCAGCTTGTCTCTGAGAACAGGATATTCTTAGTCAGAATCAGACATTCCTCTGCTGCAGCTTTCTTACATAGACTGCTGTCTTAACAGAACAGCTCTAAATCCCACAGCAGGCAGAAAAAGAAAAAAATCTTAGAAATGACACGGGGGAAATGTTACTGCTGGAAAATGTACTGGAACTCGTCTCTCCCAAAGTAATTTTTGTGGCATCCTTGTATTTGGTGTTATAATCCAGATATCCCCTTTCCAGTGGCACAATGCCATCTTCTGTGAAGTCATAAGAGGGAGTACGGTTTAAGCTATACAAATAGTGGGCTCATGGAACACAGAAGGACATCATTACATAAAAACATCATTAAATAAAATGATTCTATGCTTTCAAGTTAGGACATTACATAAACTAACACCCAATATTGTCAGGAAGTTAGGGAACATAGCGAACTGCATATAAATGTTATTTATTTCTGGAAAGCAAGAATTAAGTGAAAAATAAGCAGGTAAGAGGATGGGCGTATTTTGTTTACCCTTTCAAAGAGTACTTCCATTTACCTTTATCTTATCAGTTGAAGAAATGTGGCATTCCCTTACTCCCTTATTTAGCAATCCTAAAGGCAGATCTCTTATTTTCAGCTCAGATTATCTAGGAGAGATTCCTGCTCTGTCTGACTACTAGTTGCCACATACAAAGCAGCAGCAGACAAACCTTAACAGCACTGTCTCAAAACAGTTCCACAACAGTGACTTCCAAGAGTGAAAGAGGGTGTAATTCCAGTCCTCTATCTTTGCTGAGACTTGTAAAAGCATGATTATTGAATGGAACAGCTGCCGACTGAGAAATGGAGCTGCAGAAGCATATGATATGCTGTCCATACAGACAGCAATCATTTTATTCCAGGGATTAATTCAAATTAAGATACGGTTCCAAGGACAGACATGAACTCCTGGTCTAAAGGTGAAAAGCTTTGGGGCTTATAGAAATGATGCAGCTCTTCACTGAGCAAGTAATGAGCTGCATGTTGGAGATGTCTCTAACTCCTGCAGGAAGAATGAAAAGCATAGCAGTGTGTGCTGAACAAATGCGAAATGCAGCTAATAGGCGCACACAATTCACTCCTCTGTTGTAGTTCAGAGCTTACCAGCATTTCAGGGCAATTCCCACAGTACTCAAAGGAACCAAGGGAAGCATAATTCTTCCTGGGAAATGAGAGATCTCATCCTTTTAGTTTGTTTTTTTGCTTAACACATGTTCCTGATATCTGATATTTTGTTATTAGCAGATCCCAGGATTACCCTGAAAACATAAATGCAAATACTATGAGCTATTCTTTAAATAAGAGACAATTTATTCTAATTTGCTAATGAAAACAGACTTAAAAAAAAATCTACGTAGATTTTTTCTCCTTACTGATTCTGCCTTATAGTCAAAATGATGCAAAAAAATATTGTTATACCTCTATATCACCACTGTTGCTTTCTGTACAATTTGCAGTCCAGTCTCTGAGACTCCAGCACTCTTCCTTCAGGCAACGTCTGGAAAAGTTATGTTACACCACTCTGTGTAAAATCAAAGTCAATGATAAAATGGAAAGTGTGGAGGGAGGAGGAAGGAACAAGCACAGATCAAGACTGCTAAATGATTGATTTATTAGCATATAACATTGAAAATTTTCTTTGAAAAAAAATGGCCCACAAGGCCTGTTTTTGATAATTTTGCCCAGAAAATAGAATTGGCATAGAGTGATACATTTTCAAAGCACTGTACAAAGTTTTAACAACGTGATTCCCATTGACATTAATGAGTCACATGACTGAAATCCTGCACAGTACTTTGAAAATGTACCCTACAGCCTTTTAAGGGAAGCTGGAGCACTTGCCTCCTCAGCAACCTTCCAGTTGCAATTCAGGATTGCAACTCTGCACTCCATCCCTCACCCGCAGGACAGCGCTTCCTCCCATGCCCTGTGAGGATCACCACCACAGAAGCAATTTGAGGTCAGTGTGAAGATGCTCTGGTGACATCCCCACTCCTCTGTGACCAGGAGGGGATGTGGGCAGAGTAAGGAATGTGGTCAGACGCCAGCTGCTGTAATTGGAAACAGCTTCCAAACTGGTTTTAATTATGATGAGATTTGGCCTGGCACCTACTCTAGAGAGAATCAAGAATGCTAAGCCCTCTGTCTTGACGATGCTCTTGCTGCTGTGTAACACAAGATCTTCAGATGTGTTTATGGGACCAAGAATTGTCTTCTTTGTTCCTTTTTCTAAATGATGCTACAAAAGGAAAAAAACTGTGGTAATAGTGTGATACTATTGTGTGAAGCACTAACTCACTCCTTCATACAATCTTGCCTATTTTACATCATCAGTCAATCAAAGTAACCACTTCCACACTATTTTCTCATCAAGATGACGAATATTCCAGGTGAAACAATTCCTCTCTAGTGAGAAACAGAAAGAGGTGTCTCCCCTTGTATTTAAAAAAAAATTATTGTGAAAATCTTAACATCTTGAAACTAAGAACACTGAGAAAGCCAGTAGCAAAGGAAATCTATCTGCAACACGCCTTTGCTGATGTTAATTAAACCGAATGTTGTTTATATCCTCTTAAATACAAGGAGACCTTGCAAACCTTTGAAATATTAGATCTGGACAGCCACATAGAAAAATGTGGGTTATGTTAAGACTGAAAACATTTGGTCACGGCTAAACTGTAAATACCTCAGACATATTTAAAAATGATATATTTAATAAGTATGTAGGATAGAAACTTTGGCTGAGCTCCATGGTAAAAGTACAGAGCACTTTTGATGAGCTACTTCGTTATGTGCTTTATCAGAGCAACTATGCAGGGAAGCAGTATTAATTCTGCATGGGACACAGGTGCCCTTCAAATGTTGTAGCAGGATCGTTTCCTGTGAAAGGTACAGGAAGGATTAGGGAAGTAATACAAATGGAGGCTTGGATAGTTGCTGCATCACATTTCCAGCAGCAGCTTATCCAGTTCTGTTCAGGTAGTAGAAGATTTTTATTTATTTTTTTTTAGAAAATAATGAACATCAATCTTGCTCAGTTTGTAGAAGGAAAAAAAGAAAAGGAAAAAAAAAAACAACCCATAACTATAAACTTATTCTTTCAAGACAGATTAATGTTAATATACGAAGTCTGCTCACAGAGTAATGCCTTTAATTATGCTGGCCTGCAACATCAGAGGCAGGTGCTGGTAGTGTGGCAGCAGAGGTTGAATCTTCCCACCAATATTCTGTTACGCGTTGCGGTACAACACACAGCACCAGAGGGGCATCTGACAAGAAGTGTGTTAAAGCAAAGGTGTGGAACTGAATTCCTCCATGCGGAAAAAGTGGCACACACTGATATCCACTGATGCCTGCTGAACGTTTGTGGAGACCAAAAAGTGGATATGAACACAGTAAGTTGGTGGATGGTACATTTCAGCAGTGAGTCACATCTACTGGTACAGAGTTTTATGAGCAGGTCATGCAGGCTCTTGTTCATCACAGCAATGCACAGCTAATGGTGGTGAGTATGCTGAAAAATACTGTTTTGTGGCTAAGAATTTGCTCTGTTATTGTGCTTTTGGCATTTGTTGCAGTTTTCACGGAAATAAATAGGAGGCATTACTTTTGGAGCAACCTACATAGTTACACCATACTTCATACACAGTTTAAAAATGCACTTTTTCTCTTCCTAAACTCATGAAAAACAAAAACAAAAACAAAACAAAAATTAAGAAAGAAAGAATTTCTCAGCAACCAAATCAAGCGTGCAATCGAGTTGGGAGGATTTGGGTAGTTAAGGAAGCATATCAGCAGAACTATGCTAACCACAGACACTCCTGGTCCTCAGCCAACATAGGATGACACAACACTCTCCGTTCTCTATAGGGATCTTATCTTGCATTTGCTGCAAGCTTGTTATACACATGGCCAATCATTTAAATTCAACAGGAGATTTATAATAAGTGACTTTGGTCACGTATTTGAAGAATAAAATGAATAAATGTTAAGGTTGGTGCATGATAGGGTAGACATTAGTAATAAGCATTTAATTACAATTCTTTCTTTTTCTGGCACAACCTGTGCAGGTAAAGTAATGACGCATGATTTTTACAGAGCACTGGCATTTCCATGCATTGCAAGTGTGATAATGTTTTCTCTGAAATTTTTCATGTTTTGATAAAACCTGGATATGAAATATTTCCTTCTACTTTTAGAATATTTTTTTATTCACTACTCTATGTTGCGTTTCACAATACATAAACATGAGTCTGGCTTCAGACTTCTAGAAGCAAGCACAAACAAACAAAATTTAAAGCTACTTTGGTTTATAAAGAGGATTAACACAAAAATTAAATTTTGCAACTAATTTGTTCCAATATTTTTAGAAGAGTCAAGGCATTAGACCATAGTCATTATCTTGTAACAGTTCTGTAGATTTGTGTAATATATTTATTTCAGAGGTCTTATGCACTGAGGGAAAAACTTTCAACATGATGGACATCCCTAAGAAGCATTCATTCTGCCTACTTTGAAACAGTGTAAGAAACTTAATAAGCAGTCAAGAGTAATTGGGGCATCCTATTAGGTAGTTGAGAAAGTAGGGAGAATACAGTGAGGTTGAATTTGGTCATCTGAAGAAAGTTGTAACGTGTAACATGTGACGTGTTCCTGGTGGGCAATCTTCATGCCAGTTTCCAGCAGCACTAACATATTACTGTGTAATTTTCTCATTTCTGGAGTCAAGAATCATCCAATGGCTTGGATTGGAATGGAACTCAAAGACCATGTAGTTTCAACTCCCTACCATAGGCAGAACTGCCACCCCACCTGATCAGGCTTCCAGGGCACCATCCAACCTGGCCTTGAGTGCCTTCAGGAATGGGGAATGCTTCTGTGTACCTCCTCATGCTCTCCGTGAAAAATTTGCCCTGACGTATTCAGAATAAAAAAAAAAAAAGAAGAAGAAGAAAAGTGAGCACTCTTAAGAGGACTGGCCATAGAGTAAGGGCTCCTGTTACAGAATTTCATTTAAAGTATGATATCCAAGGATTAACATAATATGGCATTACTGAACCTGTCAGTGCAAATCAAGTTACAGTTGCATTAACAATTCAATTCAAAGTGATAGCATAGAGCAAACAGAGAAAATGCATACATATCTAGAGATAACAAATATGGAACTTTATCTCACTCTTCTATAATCCAAAATAAAAAATGAATTGTTTTTCATTTCCTGCAAGACATGGCTGTGGTTATTCCACAGTTTAAATGCTGTTATATAAGTCCCATACAAATTCTGTGAAAAAGACACCCCTATAAATAACAAACACCACCTCTGTGTAAAATGAACACCCAGCATGCTTCATTTATAGAGCAACAACAGTGAGCAAACCAAGGCTGACGCTGACACAAGCAGCTGCGCTGACTGTAGATACCCACATATCCCAAATCTTTTCAGGGGCTTAAGCTTTCTCATGAAGCTGAAATGTGTTGTACCTGGCAAATCTTTCATTGTTTTGGATAGCAGCTTTGTTAGAAATATTTTATTAAATCTATGTGCTTGCCAGTCCTTCCAACAAAAAGTGCAGCCATGGGTGAACACCTGATCTTTCAGTCTGACCCAAGCCTGTCCAAATCTGAGTCTGCTCCAAAACATTTGCAATACAAATGATCAGCAGTAAACTCAGATCTTTTGTCATTGCCCATCTACCATAACCTGTGGCCCACCCAGATTTCTATTCCTAGCTGTAGGCAACTGCAGTGGTACATGATAACTTACTGGTCAGCACATTACACTGTGTCACATGATTTATCCCATTAATAGTTCTGAATCCTTGTTCTCATAAGTAGTTGAAATGGAAACATTTTATTTTTCTGTTGGAATTAGCAATATATAATCTGAACTGGTATCTAACTAGGATCTATTCATAATAGCATACATTTTTTATTTAAAATACACAACTTCTAATTATAACAATTAATTGTGTAGGTCACTTCTCCACTATGAAGTGCAGCCAATATTTTCATTTCCTTTCTTTGGGTCGGAAAACCAAGATACCAAGGAGAAAAGAGATGAAGGTGGAGATTCAGGAGTCCTCCTCAGAAATAATGAGGGTTTTGTATCATGTGAGGATAGAAAAAGGAGGTAAACATGGATTTTCAGAGTTTTAAGAAAATAAGGACTTAGAAGAGACTGTACTGTTTTTTGCTATTTTGAGAAGGCAATATTAAAGGCCTTCAGCAATAAATATTTAGAGGAGAGCAGCTAAGGTACGTTTCTGCGGTAAAGGAGGATGAGATAGGAGAATTCATGTGGAGTGATAAGAGAAGGAATTCTTGGAGGAGAATTTAACAGAAGGAAAACAGCACTTGTGAAGAATTCAATCTACCTATTCTCTTCATTTGCACACATGACTGCTATAAGCTTTCCCTGCCCTCCAGAAGTTCTAAAACACCAAATTCCAGCAGAACTGATCATGCCCTGAGTCTCAGTGCTTTTTTTTAAGCCACGTTATCACCTTGTGCTGTGTTTCCTTAAAATCTCCATTGAACTGCAGCTAAAAAGAGAAGAAAACAAGTAAGTACCACCACTTACATTCGTACTTAAGAAACCTGCAAGAACAGCCTTTCAAATATTGTCATTTGCTGCACTGCTCTTAACAAGAGGGCATTACCCAGATAAAAGCAATCTTCTGTGCATGATCTGGTAGCCACAATAACTGTGCTACCTGGAAAGGCTCCTGTCTGATAAAGTTACCTTAATAGCAAGATTGAGAAAAGAAAACCATGGTCACTAGCAGCTGATGGAGGGGAGGGTGGTTTTATGTAGATGTAAACTTTTAAGCTTTCCTGGACAAACAAATCAAAACAGAGCAGCAGTCTTTATCATATTAAATGATTGCCTGCATACATTTCCTCAAGTTGAAAGCACTATTTTAGAGCTATACAAACAAGAACAGTCAAGTGCATGCAAGAAACCTCACTTTTCCTGGAAAGTACAACACCCTACCAGAAGTACTGTTTCTTCAACAGAGGGCATCTGTTGTTTGCAACCATGAACATCACAGAATTCAAAGTTAGTCTGGGAATCAGAAGGGAGTCAGTACTGAAAAATGTCCATATTCCAATCTTGAGCAGTGTCTGGAGCAGAAGGGTATTCAGCTATTTATCCTACTGAAAGCTTTGTGCAACAAACTCATGAAACAATACACCTTCAGATGTATACAAGAGATGATTCCATAACTTCAGTAAGAGTTCCAAATCACAATGAAGATCCACGCCATATACATAAAATACACGCTCTATATACATAAAATAATAGAGATTTCCTGCCATGAAGAAGTCACCATTTAAGTAGACAAGACAGACAAAAGCTTGAGCAAGAAAAATATTTAAGTTTCCCTAACATTGGGAACTGCAGCAATAAACAGTGAAATCTATTGTAGTCCTAAAAAGCTGTTCTGATTACAGCTGCACCACATCAGAACTTTAAACAAGCTTGCATGGTTTCTGGTGCACAGCACTTAAATTACACATTACCTGCTGACCCACGGACCCTAAGGGGTTCTGCCAGCGCATTGAAGTCTCTGCTGCCATTCTCAATGGCTATGACTGCTTGAGCTAATTTAGAGTTAACCACATAAGCAAACTCAAACTGCAATTACACCTCCAGATAGAATCACACTCAGTGCCTTGCCTGATGTGGCAAATAAAGACTGCAATAAAGCTCAGATCTTAACAAGGCTACTTGAGTCCTGATCCGGTGTCTCACACGTTTACCCAAACTCTCTAGGGTCCTCCATTCCTATTTGTGTAAAATTCTAACTGTGGTGTATGGGATATATAAAGGGAATGAACTCAGCAGCAGGGGAAACTCTTTTCCTCAACACTCAAGACAGAAACAACTTTGCTTCCAAGAAAGATGAATAACACAAGTTTAGAGTGTGTCAGAACTGTGGGTGCCTCATCTCGTGTTAGATCCTAACCTGAATTTATGTGGCGTTGAAATGGGAGGAGGGGAAGTACAACAGAAATTAACTTAAGATGACAGCAATTGTTCTGGGCTTTGGCAGTCATAGGCTTAATAGCTTGGTGTTATTTCTAGGTATATATTTTTTTAATTTAATACACCCCATTAAAAAGCATGCCTTTTACAAATGAATTTCCCTTCAAATAAACTAAATCTCATAGCAGCTTGTTTATTAAACCTTTAACTTTGTAAAACACCTGGGCAAACAATAGTAGTGACTTTCTGACAACACTATAGGCAACTTTCTTTGGAATAGCTGTGAATAGCTGTTTATTATTGGGTAATAAATTCTCTCCAGTAATAGCAGCCAAGACATTTTCCACTACACCCGGTGGCAACCTCTTCTGGTGGCCCTCAGAGGCCCCTGGCTCCTTGCTTCCTAGCGTGGGAGCAGGAGAGTGCCTTGTCTGAAACATTGTTCAAAGGCAGCTCACGGAGAGCCAGCAAGAGCCTCTCTGCAGAAATATAGTCAGCTTTAACTATTTATAGCACAGTCATTTAGTGGCAACATTTTTTTTCAATTAGGGATCTCAAGGTCAGTATCCCTCATCAGTATTTTGACAGCTTGTGGCACATGAATATAGCTGGACTGCACATTACAATTCTGAAGACCTCTGCAGTGATAGGTAATTTTATATTTTACATTCAGAAGACCACATGGAACTTTGCACTGATGGCCAAAGGATTAAAAGGAAGATTAAATTTTGATAAAGAATGAAAATATACTTTTCCAATACTTCCTATATTTGGTTTTAGCAAATTTAAACTCTCCCTTTATTTTTCTTTCACTACTTTTCTTCAAATTTAATGCTCATTTTTAAGTCATTCTTAGTTGACTTCTTATATCATTAGATTTTTCTTAAAACATCCAAGATGAGCTCTATAAAGATGCTGACAGTTCTTCAAACTACAGTTAATTTTCTTCTCATATTTATCCCACTGAAGTAAGTCACTAACAAAGCTTTACTTTTTCAGCCATCTTTGTCAAAATCCTGCATGAAGTCAAGAGGAGGACAACCACTTCATCAGTATCATCAGACAGTGGGATGCACTTTTACCACAGAGACCAAGAAGATCCAGCAGCCTTGCTTTTGCTTTCCAGTTCATTATTCCTGGCAAAATTCAAGGCCAAGAACTTAGTGTTTTTTCAGGAACACTGTGGTGGTGTTCAATTTAGGATGTACCTCTGACAACCCGGACAAATGTTCTTTCTTCACAGTGCTGCATATGGCACATGACCTGGAGGTCCTGGGTCTGCCTTGTGTCCTCTCTCCGTCTTTCCATGGGCACAAGAACAGCAATTATAGGGGATCCTGCTAACTGTAGCAGAAACCTTCTTTTAGAAATTTTTAAATGGTAGTGAGAAGTGTTATTTCTAACTGGACTAATTCAGGTGGCAGACTTAGGTGATTTAAGACCACAACTATATTTGACATTCAAGACAAGTCCATGAACTCGCTTTATTAAAGAAACATCATTTCCTGGCAAAGGTGTGACAAGTAGTGACCAGACCAGTAAGGATTTATATAGTCAGTTTTGAAGGCCATTATCCCTTGAGCATACTGCTTAGTCTAACTCAAATGTGTGGTAGTGAACATACATGACCAAAATCTCTGCATAAAACTCATGACACTGTTAAAATGCACTAAAATGCCTGCTTTGTTTTAGAAATACGTTGTTAGATGTAAAGTGATTTAACAAGTAATAATTTCAAGAAAATACACTGGTGAGCTTTTTAGATCACATTTGCATTCAGCCAGGAGCTATGCATGCTCTTTCAGCTTTTTTTTTAATTTATTTTTTAAGAGTAAGTTTTTCACTCAGAGGGCGGTGATGCATTGGAACAGGTTGCCCAGAGAGATTGTGGGTGCCCCATTTCTGGAGGCATTCAAGACAAGGCTGGATGTGGTTCTGGGCAGCCTGCTCTAGTGGTTGGTGATCATGTCCATAGCAGGGGGGTTGAAACTAGATGATCTTTAAGGACCTTTTCAACCCAGATCATTCTATGATTCTTTGATTTTTTTGAAATCTCATATGAGAAGGGAGTGTAGATATTCAATAGTCTCTGATATAGGAAGGTAAAATGTAAGCACAGTAAAACCAAAGATTTCTCAGGTAGAATTCCTTCTGTTTCCAAATGGTGGCCAACCACGCTCTCATGCCTAGAACATCAGTCTGTACTGTAATGTTTCCAGCTACAACAAGAGAAGAAAATTATGAACCATCTGTGTTTAGATACATATTTGAAGTGATCTGAAGCTGCTTGGCCTGAACAGTAAGTCCCACCTTGCTTCCTATTTGAATGACTCATAAAGCAAGATCTTCATCCAAACGAGATCCTCTTCTCTGTGGATATGTCAACATCTGTCCCTTTCTATAATGAAACAACGCTCTGCAGTGATGCAGCATTTGTGACTAATGTTGGAAGTTCAGTCATACCTTCTGTGATGGCAGAGCTGATGACTGAGTTATAATCTATTGTGATGTTTACCATTTGACCACACTGATTTATGTATGTGCAGAATCAGGAAAACAGAACAATGATTTAATTAAATAACCCTAAGATGGCATATTTCTCAAAGAAACGGAGGTGTGTTCACATGAGAATATCCACCCATCCTAAATCAAAGTGATTTGGCTGCTCAGGGATCACTGAGCATGGGAGAAGATGAGGGGAGGGAGATAACGGTGTTAGAGTTGATACAAGAGGAAACTGTTGTGTTAAAACGCTGCTTCTTTGTCCTTTCTCCCAGGAACGCTTCCAGTTTGCCACATCTTCTTACTCAGCTCCAAATCCAGTTCTGAGATGGCATATTGTTAAATGAATTTGCTATTGGGCAAAGACTGGCCAACGGAGTCAGATCTGATAAACAATGGGAAAAATAATCTGAAGTCAGTCCAAGAATGAAAGAGATGGATCAGCCTCCTCCAGTGGACAAAATGGCACAACTGCAAACAGAGAAAACATGCATGTTTATAAAAATGAGGACATCTTTGGTATAGCTGCTCTGGTTTTATTATTCCATTTGTCTTTATTCAAAATTGTGGCATTTACAGTCGTAAGCATTAAAAATACAATACTCAATAGTGACCAATGTTTGTGCCCCCTGGTATTCAGTGAGGACAGAAGCTCCTTCAGAGGGTTGGATGACTGGCAGTAGTAAAGCTCTCATTTATATTGTTTCTTTGTGCAAATGTAGCAGCTGTAGAAAGTCCTCAGCTGGCATTCTGGAGACTGAAGACTCCAAAAGGGTCGTATTAGATTTGTTTTGCTGCACTCATAACATGACCAAATTTACTACAAGAACTAAAATTGTTTACAGCAAAAGAAAAGCTGTTTTTGTTGTTTTTCACAAGGAAGAGGTGTCCTCCTCCTTACTCTAAAGGCAAGGCTTTCCAATAGTTCATTTTGAGATACTGCAAGGAAAACTCTCCCTCTCCTTCCAATCTACTTTAGTCATGTTCTGCCCTCACACCATGATGAAAGAGTGGTGTTTCCATGAAGTACATTCAGTGTTTGATTTCTGTGCCAAAACTGTTAGCTGCCATGTTTCCTTTCAGGATAATTTTTTCCCCCAGAGATATGCACACACTAGTATTAACAAGATTTTGGTTCTCTGCTATCCTTAAGTTTGCTCTTGAGTGTTCAGTGACTTTAGACTTTTCTCAGGGTCTTAGTGATTTAGTCAAATTAAACCAAAGTAGCAAATGCTGTTTCTGCATGTAAATTATGTGAGCTCAAAGATAAGGATGCTCACAAGGCTGGTAGAAGAAAGGAACTTGTACCAGTTTTTTTGCTTACCCGGGTGAGACATGGATCTCTTAATAGTGCCACTGATACATCAGGGGAAGGTTACAGAAACAGAATCTTCTTTACTGGTTTACATTGCCAGGACCATGAATGTTATCAACAAATGTTATCATAGAAAGGCTTAGGTTGGAAGGGACCTTAAAGATCAGTCCATTCCATACCCCTGCCATAGGCAGGATTACCACCTACCAGCTCAGGCTGCCCGGGTCCCCATCCAACCAGGCCTTGAACACCATCCCAGAGATGGGGCACCCACTCTGGGCAGCGCGTGCCAGAACCTCACCACCCTCTGAGTAAAGAGCTTCTCCCTAAATTGTAATCTAGAACTCCCTTCTTTTAGTTTAAAATTATTCTCCCTTGTCCTGTTGCTACCTGCCTTCATAAAAAAGTTCATTTCCCTTCTGCTTATAAGCTCCCTTTAGGTACTGAAAGGACTCAGCTGAAGTGTCCAAAGAGCCTTCTCTTCTCCAAGCTGAAGAAGCCCAACTCCCTCAACCTAGTTGAGCTCACTGAATTCAATCCACAAGTAGAATGCTCCTCTGATTGTTACCACTATTATGCAGCTTGGCCCCTCTTAGCTACTGGTGCTTCTTTTTATACTATTAAAACCAACACAAACTCACCAGAAGGAAATAGACTTTGTTTCAAGCTACCACTCTTTAGTTTATATACATCTTGAGGAAAATCAACTCAGTAAGTTATATATATATATATATATATATATATATATATATATATATATATATATATATATATGTAAACTCAGTATCAAACTACACTGAACATGAACACTGTTGTAGTTCGTACCCTCCCAAAACTAATGGCATTTTTCAACATTTGATTAGTGTAAGTTCCTAGGTGAGTGGGTTTAAAGAACAATATTTGACATAAATTAGATACCAGCTAAATTTAAAGGTCTTCTGGTATACATTTTCACAGTCCTGCCAAAGGTAGTGATTGCAGGTCAGGCTATCAGATGATACAGGTTTTATAACTGCAAGGTGATGAAAACTGACATACAGTTATCCAGTTTTAATTTCACCATTATAAAAATACTAACTTCATTCTGATACACATAACATGAATGAGATAGGGCCTGTTAGTATCACATTCTCATGTTCTGGGGGATATTTATGAGTTTTCACAGCTGTTAGCAGTGAGGCTGTTTCTGGATTTCCTATCTCAACTAAACAGCTAAACTCCAGGTGTACTTAAGTCTGACTTTTCAAACTTCTTGTTCCCATTCTTATGCCTTACAAGAGCAAGGCTTCTTCTATTAAAAAATTATATGAATTCTGTAATAAACTGATGATTCCGATATATCTACGGTCATTTGAAAAAACCCAATCCTGAGTTCTGACACTGGTTATGTAAGGTAGCTAACTAAATACAACCATTTCTATATGCAAAAATCATGAATCATTTGTAACAGCACTCATAGAAGCAGCAAAAATGCAACTCTACCTTAAATTATGAAATTATGATGTCATAATATTTGTTATACCATTTACAAGCACAGTGAACAGCAAGATGAATATTACACCTGCATAAACCAGAAATGCTGCAGCTGAAAATCAAAGATGTAGCATGAATGGTAGAAAAGCCTTTCATTTTTCATATACTGTCCCAAAAGCAATCAAGAAAAATAAATTTCCCTACTATTTTCTTTTTAAACTTAGGCATCTTTTATATAAAAACAAAAATAAAAAATCCCTGTGCCTGGAATTCTAATTTACTCCTGTGCAATGGCTTAGACAAACTAACCTTCCAGTAACTAAATTTCAGTATTATCCAATCTGCAGAACCATAGGCCTAGCCAATGGACTGCTGAAGGGCAAATTAAATGTTACTATAAATCACTTTTGCCTAGAAAAAGAGTGCCAGGTTTCACAGAAGCCACATGAAGATTGTTGACAATACCAGAATTGGTCCTCACAGCAGCAGCCACTAGTGAGTTTTTAAAAGAAGTCAGAACTGTGCTGGTTATCTCAACATAAAATTAAGCCCTGAATTCTTAAATGTGACTGTGACTTTTGGGTGACGTTCAGTAACATTTGCTGACCAAATCTCTTCTCATGAATGCTAAAATCTCTTCAGGCTTCTAACATTCCTGTTCAGTGTAAAATTTCACTATTAATAAAAGCTTATAAAACCAACAGGTGTTATACTCGCAGCCAAGATGTGGGACATAAAACTGTCCTGAAATGATCAGAAAAAAACTTTTTCTTCCAAAAATTAAGCTCAGTGGGTTTTCAAAAGATTTTCTTTTTGTTCTCCCTCTATGCCCTAACTTCTGATGGAAGCAATTAAGCTTCAAGATAAAAGAACAATTAAGTTCTGAAAGACTGTAGAATGGGATGCTTTGGTTTTGTTTGCTTGTTCCACAGATAATGCTTCTTTTCCTACACCTACACAACTGGAGCATCTGTCTGTAAATAAAACTGGTTGCATTTCATAGTTCAAGCCAAAGGAACTTCACTTAGAATAGTGTATCACAATGATGCCATAAGTTTATTTTTGCTTTGGGGAAGAAAGGCAAGAGTAAAAATTATGTGCTCCCTTTCTGCAGCTCAACATACAAGTCCTCATCATGAACAGTATACAATCACGGATAGCAGACACTTACAATTTACTAAAGTTAAGCTGAGTTCAAGGTGTATGCTTGCCCCTGAAAGGCCAGGCATCAGCTATTGGGGAATTCGTCATGTTTTGGCTGAACCTGACCTTATTAATAGAGGGAGGGGTAAATACAAATACAAACCAATCATGTCTTTCTTATTCCTCTGTTTTCAGAAGTTCTTATGTGTCAAATCATAATTCAACACAAAATACCCTGGCAAGTGAGAAATTCTATAATAAGCAAACTTCCTACACAGACGAAGAAGAGATACTACCCTTCTGTCATCAAATACTTTGGGGTGTGTTTAGTGAAGCCAGAACAGAACTCATTGTGCAATATATTAGTAGCGAAGAGCTCTTGCAATTCTGTTCTCTGTCACAGCCTTAAATAAGTCTGACTTACACTTTTACTACATTTACTACAAGTCCAGAGGGCGAAGGAAAGGCTTTGGATTGGCAATACAGTAGCAAATGGTGAGAATTTGTCTTTCAGTGGCTGTGAGATGGCAAATCAAACTGAGGAATTTGTGAAAGAGAACAAATCCCTATTGGCACAAGCACTGTCAACCCCAGGGCAAAAGGCATGTTAGCCACTTTCAAAGAGTTGCTGTACCCACCCTTGCTCCCAGCTGGCTTGCAGTCACTAACATGGAGTTTGGGATGAGCATCCTTTGTCTGTCTGCAGCTCCCTGTATAGGTACACCCTTAGGCTTCCTAGAAGCACCTTCCAGCTTCCTCAATTTTCAGAGCTCATTTGAGCTTGTAAATGTCTATGGAGTGCTTTTATATATGATATTCAGTTCTTATTTCCAAGCTAAGTAGTATCAAAATGCAGCAATAGTCGTTCTTATTTCTTTCTGTGCTCTGTTGTGGGAACCTTTAAAAAACACTTTACTTTTTCTGCAATTAGTAATTCTCTTCAAGTGAAATACAGGGTCACTTTGTATCCTCGTGAATCTCAAAGTAGCCACAAAGAATGGGAGTGGTTCATGGCATTGTCTGCTTTTTGTAGAACACGGGATTCAGAAGCACATCACAGGGAGACATTCCTGGAAACTAAAATAGGAAGAAAATAAACGCCAAATTTGTTCAATCTTTGCATGCGATCCAGCAAACTTTAGCACTCAACCAGAGAGATCTAGTGATTTTAAAACAGCTTGTACAAAGCAGTATTTGGAAGAGAACCACTGAGAGACCTCATCCCTTGTGACTTCCTCCTGTCATCCACCTCCTGCACACACTCAGCTGCACAATCTGAGACAAGAGATATGAAAAGCATTTTCAAAGGTCAAAGCAACAAACAGGAGTCAAATTTATGATTTCTTTTCAGTGACCCTTAAGCCAGACCAGAGAGCAATACACTGAGATGCACTTTTCTTCTCAAGTACATCCTTCTGTGATGATGGCAGTGCTTGAAATTTAGTAACTAGTCTGTTTGATGAACACAGGACAGTGAGGAAGAATACACTTCTTTGCATGATACAATCACACATGATACAAACACATACACAAAGCCTATCGCCCTACAGGGCCTGATTTGTCAGCACAAATGCAATCCCTCTCTTAAAAGGAATTTTTTAACAAATAGCCCTATTGATATCAATGTTACCGCATGGAATACAGTGCTCAGCAGGCTAAGAGTAATGCAGCCTAAGTGATCACTAAATCTGTATCTTAGCTAAATACTCGGATAGAAAGCACCTTCCTCTAATTCCACTCTTTCACCCTGCTCAGAACTATACTTCTCAACACTTATTTTCCAGAATGAGCCCATTCAGCTGGAGAACACCTCAAAATCCACTTGAAACAGGGAATCTTTAAAATGAGGAGAAAAGATTTTCAGCTCTGACTCTTGGAACAAGTGAGAAAATTTCAAAGAACTGACCATTACACTGGATGTCTTCTCACAGCTGAACATGAATTCCCAGTCTCGTCTAATGATAAAAATGGATTTCAGAATTACTTAGACTAGGAAAATACACGCTGAGGTGAAACTTGATTGGTGAGTTCATCCCACAGTTAGAGAACAGGAAATATAAAACAGTCAAGAAGTCTCTGAAAAATGCAAAGTAAAAGTGGAAAGATCAAAAAGGAAACCACAAGAGGGCAGATAGACTACATAATGGATGATGAAATGATTAAATGCAGAAGGGAAAAAAGCGAAGTTGTCCCATCTCTTCAGAGAAACCTCATTTGGGAAATCAAGTGTTTTATGCAGAAAAGTATAAGTTAAGAGCATGAGGGGAATTCTACTTGTTCCACTTGAAGGCTGTGGAATTTTTAGTAGCCAAACAGTGTTTTATCAATGGTTATGGATATATGGAGATCCTCTGGCTATTCATAGGAACAATTTACACACACCTTTGCTCCCACACGACGTAGCTTCTGCAGGCACTGGCAAGCAAAGTGACAATTAAGTCCTTGGTCTTGTGACAGAGACTTCAAAGTGCTCTTTAGCGCTGAAATCAGAGTTCAGATGACAGGCCAAGCCTTTACTCCTAAAGAGGAACCTCACAGTTTGGAAGGAAACTGGTTGTGAAAGGGATTTCTTGCAGCACTGAGATGTACCTGGCTGAGACCTGTTTTCAGAGACTCTTCACGAACAGCACCATGGTCTTCTTGAAGACCATCTTAAAACACTCCCTCATTTACCCCATACCTGCTTTACACCTAGAAGACTACTCAGCTAGCACACAGGAAATTTTTAGCACCTTCTTGCTTTCTTTAATGCACCTCAGCCCTTTCACACTTCAAGTTCTTATGGAACATCTAGATTTGGGGCACCACAGAAGGGAACATGTCAGTCACATTGCTGCTTCACTAGGAGAAAGAGCCTTGACCTGCAGCTCTCTTGCTAAGGCAATCTGGCCTGAAGCTCCTTCAGAAGGAAATTAGAATTCTGATGCAGAGAATAAAGAGCAGGCTCAATTTACAACCTGAAAGAAGTAGGTAGATCTGTGCTTAGCTATTTCCAGTACCTTTGATTAGAAAAGCCTAAAACAGATGCTACTTCTGCCAAACACAGACTCTCCACGTTCATCTTTCATGAAACGTGGCTACATTCTCTACGTTAAATATTACAAAAACCTCCTAATCACATTTTCAACCTGCTATGTAATTTATTGCAAATGTATTTGAGTAATCTGTGAAACTTTCAAATTTCAAAGGTTCCCTTTTTCTAATGATCACTCTGCTGTCTTTTGCAGTCTCATACAATTATCACTTTTTTTAATCTTAGAGATACACATTAAAAAAGAACCATATTCCAGTGCTAAAGATCCAGCCTAAGTTCTGCTTTAATTCACCAGAGATTTCTGCTAACTTCGGAGGGAGGATAACTAATTCCAAAAGAAAAAACAACTTTTCTTTTCTTAAAAAAAAAAAAAAAAAAAAAAAAGCCTTTTAGTGAGATTAAATCCTACATTACATGACATAGTTCACAGTGTTACACAGATTGTAATGTGAAGGTAGTATGCTCTGAACTGTACCAATTCTTCAGTATGACACAGTTTATAGCAGTAACTGCACTAACGTCAAAATCTGCAGACAAATTATTTGGAAGGGTATTAAAATGGGAAGCATCATCACATGGCATGATGATATCACCTACCTAGAGAGCTCTAACAGTAAGATTACACAACCTGGAAGAGCAGTATAAGGTGGATTTTTCCTTTTTGTATCAGGTTCTAAATCAATAGCCTTCATTTCATTAGCTGTATCATGACTCGATTAAAAGTGAAATTTGACAAAGAATATTTCAGAATGCAATGCAACTGAGAATGCACTGTTGCTGACTTCCATTCATATGATCTATATGGGATGATCTGGAATTTCAGTAGGTATCACTGTGACGCGTCTGAGAGAATTGAGGAAAAATTTTACATTCAATTAATTGCAGATATTCCAGGGTAATGGAGGATATAAAGAGTCTGAGATGGTTTGAACTTGACTAACTGTCAGCAGAACAAAAGCAAGAGCTCCCTGGGACGTGGTTCCTCAAACCTTCCTGTCACAGAACAACAGCAGTAGAGCACTCAGCAATCACAGCACTGGGCTCTGCTCCCACACAGAGCAATTCTGAAACTGGAAGGATTCACAGAGGCGTCCCTCAAGCAATACAGGGAAAAAAAAAAAACCAACACCATAAATTCTGGTCCTCTATCCAAAGAGATGGGGAAAAAAAGAAAGCTTGAGAAAGGGCTGGCATGTGGTCACTTCTTAGCTGTTCATCACAATTTAGCTGAGGAAATGAACTAAGATCAGATCCAGTTCAAGTTATAGGATATCTGTTGGGTAGCAAGTATGGTTTACTAACTGAACAGTTACATTGGGTACCTTTGTATTTCTTTTTTCTTGTAGGGTTGTGACAAACAAATTTACACACAACACTAATATTCTGTTTCAAATTTCTTTTAGATGCTCACAATTTTACTTTAGTCAAAACAATGGTAATTAAGTTAAGTTGCCTGTGTAATAAATACTAAAAATGTCAGAATTAACTCTAATCCTCTGTGTATTGCAGAAAACAGGCCATCAAAAATATTTTCTCTGGAATTCATTTACTGTATTTGGCAAAAAATAGTACTCTCTAAGGAACTGAACTGGCTCCAATGATCTGCTTCTTTCCTATCTATGACACAAAGATATTATACGAGGTAACATCATGAAGATGATTTTCTATATTTTAGTAAAAGAACCACCAAAGTTTCTTGAAAAGAAATCCAAGTACCTTTTTTTTTTTCCAGCAATTCCATGATTGTTTCACTTTATATCTAAGTTAACAGGTTAACAGTCAAAGTTTGTTTTCAGCCCTTTCTTCTTGCTTCATTGTATGCGTAAGGAAGATGGGGGAATATTTTTTTGAGGAGTTCATCCATGCAGAGACCACAAGATCAAAAGCGTGGAATGACTGAAGTCCATTGCAGTCTTTTGACATTCACTGAGTGAGGCAAACTTGATTTTGAAAGTTTAACATTTCAGTGTAGTTTTTTTTAAAATGCTGTCAGGGGTTTTTGCCTACATCACCTATAGCTGGACAAGCTTGACCCCCAAGATGCTGTCTCTTTAGATGGTTTACTTCTGGACAACCATGACAACCCTCACATTCTTACGTATACATAAAATGAGTTTAGCTTTGTTCAGTTGTAGTCATTAGTGGACAGGTGTTGTCAAAGAAAAAAAAATTGTGCTGTTTCCTATAATTCCCTATATTCCCTGTCATAGTACAAGGAGAATTTGGACAGCACTCTCAGGTGTAGTGTTTAGGTGTTCCTGTGTGGAGCCAGGGATTGGACTCAATGATCCTAGTGGGTCCCTTCCAACTCATATTCTATCATTCAATCATATTCTTTGATTTATTATTTTTTCCACTCTGCACGATCTCTGGCTTCAAGGCTCCTTAAAGTCCCTCATTCATGGATTGATCTTTCTCTGCGAGTTTGATTGTATCCCTTAAACCACTGATCACAGAAAATTCTTCCATCTCGCACAGTTTTGTTAGTACAAATGAAGTATTCATGCAAGAAGCTGCTGCGGAAATCACTGTTACTCAATTAGTAGTGCAATCACTTACCCATGTACAGTCCTGAAGCTCCATGCAACTCATTCACAAAAGCTCTCAGATAATGGTCAAAGAATGCATGATATTCCCCCTCCTCATTTAGTAATTTTAATTTATTTGGGAATTTAGGCAAGTATTTTTGGCTGTAGTTACAATTAAATCTTATATTTAATATACAAAGGCATGGTAAATGACACAGTCCTCTGATAGTCACACAAGTCAATAAGTCATTCTTTATTACAACTCTGCCTAATGTTAAAAATTGTCTTCTACTGTTGCATATCTTACAAAAGAGCGTCTACAGACATGAAAAAGACCCCTAAAAACACACCATGCTTCTTTAGAAGTGAATTACTACTCACATGGAACTGTGTAACAACGAAAATTGAAACTGAATGAACTCTTGTATAAGACAGCTTAGACTCCTGATTGTGTGTGTGTGTGTGTGGGGGGGGGGGGAAGCCAGTGCTTTCCTGTGACTCTAGTGGAGACTCTGGCATAGATAGAGTCAGAAATGAATTTAATCTCAACATTATAATGCTTCAGTTTACATAGGTTAGCAATTTTTCTATGGAAGCTTTCTCATTAGGTTTCTGGTTTTTATGTGATCATCCTTTTTAAAGCTATAGTGAGGCATATAGTGAGTAATATACCATATAACGAATACTGAATGCACAATTAAGTTGAAATTGTAATTTTACTATTTTGACATTTTTACATCTATTTTTACATCCCTTTAAAGAAAAGCATGGGACACCCAACTATACAAAACATTTAAAGAAGACAAATATCATAGAAGATTTTGGTTGTGTACCCACGAGGTAGACTTTGTAAATGCAAAAAGGCATAGCTTGATTTTAAAAACCTGTGTTTAATAGCAGCAATGCATGGCGGATGAAATTAGCATTTATATATTAGGTCCTGCAAGTGAGGTAGAATTTAATAGTATTATTCAAGCTCACATTCTTCATGTGATGCTACCTGTTCCTTCCAGGAGATGTGATAGCTGGAGAAGCCAAAGGTCATGTTAAGAGACTTAAGATACCAAGTTTTGAACTTTCTGGCATACACAGCAGAGAGCTCAAAGTTCTGAAGAAGTTAGAGTGTTCCCAAAAAACTTTTGGGCATACTATCAAGAAACTCCCTACTACCTTTGAGAAATCTACACAGTGATGGTTGCTCTAGCATCACCTACTCTTTCCACACCAATTCAGAAAATGCTTAAGTTGTCTCACATGCTTAGAGGACAGCAGTCCATTTTCTCCACCCAATCATTTCACCTACATTGTAGAAAAATAACAAATAAAAAACCTATTGTCTATAGCAGTAAAGGTGTAGACTACCAGAAGTAAAGAAGTTTACTGTATGCAGATTACCTGTAGATCCATAACACAGTAATTAAATTTTCACAAAAAAAAAACCAAAGTACAGGCCAGCAATTATCTACAGAACCACAACCACAAAAATAGAGCCATATTTAAACCCCTACAAAAACAACCAATTCAATAAAACCTAAGATCTAAAGAGTGTAAAGTATATTCTACAACAGAGGCTTCAAGCCCCTGCTGACCTCAAATACTCTGAATGAGTTAGATAGCCTATTTACAGTAAAATGCAGATTTTGCTTTAGTCATACTGTCATTCCAGGTTGAAAAAAAGGAGAGGGGTAATACATACTCATCTATGAAATTCAGCACAGCCTTCTGGCAAATAGTTAAAATCAACAGGGCATTATTCAATACTTTTATAGTCCAGATCCCACACTAAGAATCTCATTCAGAGATACACGTGCAACAAGAAACAGTCTTACTTCTTTAGAAAATCTGCCAGGATTTTAGTTATAACTGCTACTTACAGTGAAAATATAAAGGGCAAGAATCTATGCTTGCAAAATGTTAAAACTGATATTCTTAGGCCATATAGCAGTGAAAGCTCCCATGGTTTCCAGGGGCTACAGGCATGAACAACACTTAAGGAATGTGAAGTATACTGAATGTACTATTTCAGCAGACATCTCAAAATTCCATAGGCCAGCTTTTCCACTTGAAGGAAAAAGAAGATTTTCAGAGGGAAAACAGCACTTGGGGAAATAATTCTTCACCTGGTCACTGACAGGACACCACCACCTGCCTCAATAACAGAGCATAAGAAATAATTTTAGCAGCAGCAACTCCTAACTAGACTTTAAAAAAAACAGTAACTGCATGTTAAGTGTTGTAAACTACTGCTCGTGATTTTTCCTGGGTCAGTTTTATTGCGCAGAGAATCATAATCCTCTTTTCATTTTTTTGAGACTTTTAAAAACCCTTTCAGGAAAAGGCAATGTATAGAACTGCCTAATTACTTGGGTTTAAAAGCTGATCAGAGCAAAACATAATCCATCATCAGAAGCACAAAACCACAGAACAACAGAGATTGAGAGGTTCTCTGACTACCCCACTGCCCCCACAGGAGCAGGTCTGGCCATAGTAAGTTGCTTGCAGCCCTATTCAACTCCATTTGGATTGAAAAATCAAATATGCTGTTCATTGCTTATCCCAGTTGAAGGTGGAAAGGTAGAAGCCAGACTTTGAAAATGCTCAAATTATTTAAGAAACTATTAAGTGTTTGGGAAATTAGCATTAATCACACCATTACTCCAGAACATTCACAGTGAATGCTCATACAGTCACCATACATAACAAACCAAACCAAAACTATTAACAGTCTTCATGAAAAATGTTAAGATATTTCTAGAGGTTTTATTTGAAGAGATGTGGTGATTTTTTTTTCCATTTGCTTATAATCCATGCATCACTTTCATTAATTATAACAGTGCCAGAATAATATTGCAGACATTTCCAGAGGTGCTGCGTTTCCTAGAGGCAGAACTCAGGCTTCTGCATATTTTCTTTCTTCATTTATTTCTCTCTCCAAATTCTTTTTCTATTTCTGGTTAAACCAATAATCTAACCTTCATTCACTTTAGGAAGAAAAAGACTTCTAAAGAGTATTGCAACTTGCCTGAGTATTCATTAATGACTGTTCTTGTTTCGTGATTATACAAAGATTGTTTGTGCAAAGAAGCCTCATTGGCTTGAGTTAAATACAATATAACACAATGTATTTAGGTCAGAAGAAAATCCTGTTGGAATCTTTTGTACAACCTTAAATCTTCAGCTATATGAGCATTGCTTTCATTTCAATAAAGCACGTAGTGTCAAAACTTATGCTAAAATAACAAAAGCTAATTTTAAAAAGGGCAAATTCCCTCCACTTAGTCTTATTTTCAGAGAAGAAAACCTCATATCTGTGAGGAAACACCTCTTCCTACTACTAAAGCTGTACAGCTGTAACCAATTGCTTCATGTGGGTGCAACCTGATTACTTCCTTTTGTCTGAGATGAAATTGAAAGAAACAGCTTCAGCTGCAGGTGAATTACATTCCTCTTTATAGAGACAGTGATTTTTTTGCTTTTTGTTTAAAACGCTTTAGGAACTCAGAAAAGTTTAGTAATCAGTGAAATTGAAAGTAGGATCTCAGAGATACAATGACTAAGGTGTGTTTTGTCTGTATTGGCAACACACAAGCCTAATTCTACAAAATATTTGTATTACTTTATATAGATTTATTCATATTTATACATAAGTCTTACCCTACTCTTTCTCCTCTATAGAATCACTGTATTGCTGTTTTTTTTCTTTTAATTTCTCTCTCCCTGGCATTACTGAGGCCATCCAATAGGGTTATTTCTTGACTCTTAAGTTGGTGCTGTGAGAATGAGCAAGGCAGCATTCAGCAGCTCAGAATTGTAAGCCATGATCCCCTGTTAGGTTAACTGGCAGCTTTACTCTTGGAGCATCACGCAAACAATTTCTGATATCCCAAACCTGAAATCCCTGCTCCAGTAGCATTTTGCTCTGATAGGCAAGGATGAAAAGGTAGTCCTGAAATATAACAATCTTGGTCTACTTAAGAAAGAAACAGCAAAGAAGGAAGAAGTTCTAGTGGCCCAAGGTCCTAAAGAAGACCGTGTTCACAGCTCTACCCTTACACCACTCATCCTCAACCTACATTGACTTCAGGGACCCAAGGAAATCTTTGTGCTACTTGTAATGAATCCAAAGGAAATAACCAAGAAAAAGCAACACTTCTGTCTATGCCTCTATTAAAAAGCTTTACATGGTCTGTAACAGAAAAAAAGACTTGACCACAACTACTTAGAGCAGTTGTGTGTCAACACAATTTACTCTAATTCTCATGAGTTAATGTCTTAGCAAAGTAGAACTCCAGTCATTTAGTTTTGCAGATCACAATCAATAGCTAAAAGTTAGTCCAGAAAGCAGACTATTCAGACCATGAGGAAGATTTCTAATATGACTAGGAAAGAAATGGTCTTTAATAAGCAAATCACTGATTATTATTATTATTTTATACAGTAGCTTCAACCTCTGTTAGAGATGAAGTTTCATAATGGAGAAGCCAGTAAGATTTTCACTAACAAGTAAGGAAACTGTGCTTTTCAAATGAAGTTCAGAGTTTGCTCTGAACACCTACTGTCACTAACAGACTCAACACTTGCCCATATACTTCTAGAAGCAAAAATGACATAAGTCTTAAGCATCTTAAAAGGGCATCAGAAGTGCTCCAAAATTTATGCTATTCTATCGAAAGATTCCAGTAATGAGGATGCAGCCCTCCTGGCATTTCTGTTCCTCCTCTGCAAGTAAATAGATTTGATAGAACTACACAGCATCACTCACAGAGGAAGGGGCCACTTTCTTGTAGTGAAGGACAGTATGAAAATTCGGATGAAAAATCAAGGTTCAGGACTGACCTAACCTGTCCAGCAAAATGAAATCTGTTCGCTGCGAATAATCGCAGCATAAGCAGATGCTGTAATGACAGCACTAACATCCCCGTTTCCATCCTCCAAGTCTGGCCTGATGATTCCAGGAATAGATTCAGCCTACAGCTTTCTACCAGACAGACCTCATACCTGAAAATAGCCTACTCTATACAAAATCCACTTTATAAAATTAAGACAGGCACTGGAAATGCGCTAAATAATTTCAACAGTTTTCAAGGATAAATAGTCCTTATGCTCAATAAGCTCCTTAAAAATTACTACATTAACTGCTCCTACCTGGATCTGAAGCAGTAACGAGTAAAAAAAGGGCATTTTCTTTCATTTGATCCATCTGTCCACGTCTCCTGTAGACCAAAGAGCTGCCCTCCTTTTTGGTTTTTACTTGACCTAGCTTATAGAGGTGACATATTTACAGCAGCTAGAGAAATACTGTAACCTATGCGAGCCTTCTGTGGCCTCCAAGGCTCTTCCCATTTTCTCTTAGGAGCACTGACAGATAGAATGTAGGCTTGCAGAGCATCACTATCCCAAGTATACAGTGGGTTCAGAAGAAGAGCAACAAAGCTTGTAAAGGGTCTGAAGCACAGATCTTATGAGGAGCACCTGAAGGAAATGGGGCTGTTCCGTCTGCGTAAGAGAGCAATGAGGTCTCCACTGACCATCCTCTACAACTGCCTGAAATAAAGTAGCAAGATGGGGGTTGGTCTCCTCTCTTGAGTCACCATAGGATGATAGTTAATGGTCCCAAGTTGTGCCAGGGAGGTTCAGGCTGGATGTTAGGAAATACTGATTCTCTCAAAGAGTGGTAAGGCATTTGAAACAGGCAGCCCAGGGAGGTGGTGGAGTTACCATCCATGAAGGCATACAAGAACCACATAGATGTGGCACTGAGGGGCACGGTTAATTGGCATGGTGAGGATGGATTATGGTTGGACTAGATTATCTTAAAAATCTTTTCCAACCTTAATGATTCTGCAATCCTATGTTCTCAAAATCCAGGTTGAGCCACCACCATAGCTGTTGTTTAAGATCAAAGGAGCAAAGACAGCCATTACAGAACTGAGGATGTCACCCGAATACTAACAATCTTTTAAATGTTTATCAAACACAGTGGAGAGAGGAAAACATATTTGGCTCCTGTTTTCCCAAGCAGCAGAAATAAAGAGTACCTGAACAAAAGTAAAACAAAGTGAATCATAAATTTCCCACTGCTGGTCTTTAAAGTTTGACGTTGCAGCTCAGAAAACAATGTGGGGAAGCAGTTGTGAACTGCCTATAAATCCATTTAGGTGTGGAACCACTCTGATTTCAGCTGGGCTTGGTTAAGGGGAGGGGAAAAGCAATCCATCTGCTTTCTATGATCAGAGCATGAATCAGTGGTAGAAACACTGCAGTGGGGCAATTATGTATGGCCACATTTTCACAGCAGTCTGAGGAAACCTACTCTTTCCTCTTAAATCCTACCCTAAATGAAATCCTATCCTCAGCTCAGACAATTTTGGCAAGTTTGTGACCACTTCAGCTGAAAGATTCCTCCTACTATACACAACACAGTAAGTTTACAGTTCGTTATTGTTTTGTCCATTAAAAAAATACTCATTTTTTCAGTGTATTAACATAGATAATGAATTCAGGTTCAAAATTTGAGACAATACTTGTGCATATTTCCAAGGCAGCACAAGGTAAGCATGCAGTTTCTCAAGCAGCAGCTAACCTGGCCACATGCCACACAAACCAACAGAAGACAAAGTGAGAATCTGCCAGTGCCTTTGAGTACACTTTTACTGTCAACACTAGGAGCCACAGCACATCTGTTACACATGTAAGAGTCCCCCGATTCTACCCTTTGATAGAGTCGTACTTCCCTATGCCCAAACCTATACAAAGGGAAATACTGAAAATAAAAGTAGAACAAAGAATTATCACACACATGGATTGCTGAAGCTCTTTCAGAGAAAAGAGGATTTTTATTGAGTTCACAAGTTTGGTTTTTTTCCCTTAGTGCAAATCTGGGTGCTCAACTTATGTGCCTGAAGACAGATTGGTACAGAAAAACAAATTCAACACAAGTAACCTGAGCACACACCAAGAGTAAAGAAGGAGCTCTTGAAAAAATAAAAGAAAATAGAAATCTGTTCTGTTGTGTCCCTGTAGGTAGGAAAAGCAGGGATTCTTGTTTCATTATTGCCTTCATGGGGCTGGCCATGGTCTAGTTACAATGTAAACACACAGAAATGGAGGAAAACAACCAAAGACATTGGGACTTTTATCTGCAGATATACACAGCCATTATTACAAAGATATACTTCAATTAAGACTTTAGAAAGAAAGATATTGAAAATGAGTAGGGCTTTTGAGATGCATCATTTTTCCCTTCTATAAGACTAAGTATTTCTATGTCCACTGATATTGCTTCTTTTACATACTGCAGTTTGAAAAAGACATTTTTGGACAGTCAGTAAACCATTTAGTTCGAAATATAGTGAATTTGAAGCATGCAGCTGGCACTGAGAGGTAAGACACTCTAGTAGGTTGCCAATACTTTATAATAGTAAATCACCACAAACCTATCCTGTTTTAATTCTTCCTTCATTAAGAGCTCTTGACATCTAATGGAGAGGCACGTCTGCTTCTTCCGCATAAGGTAAGAAAATCAAGAGATGTTCTGAAGAGTGAGTAATGTCCAAGTTTGTTTCCAAATACTGCATTACGCATAGGCATTTTTTGTTTGCTTGTTTATAAAACAGACCCATGACTTTCTGAAACTATGATGAGCAGTTGTTATGTAAAGCAGGAGCTTCTGCAGCTGCTTACAGACAAAATTATGCAAAGCACCGTATACCTAAAATTACACTGCAGACAGTGCATCTACACAAGTCAGAACTTAAACAAAATGAGTGGGATTTCAAAGTAATTAAGTATCTCAACTTCAAACCCTTATACATTGTTATGTAAATGAACATCAGGATAAACTTTATGGAAATCTTCCAGCTTTATTTTTTTAACCTAATATTTATGATATAAAACACATGAAAAGTATTGGAGGAATTCTGAATCTTTTCCAACTACGCTCTCAATGAAGGAAAAGGGTGAATCCTTGGGGCTCTCTGGCTTGACAGTGAGGATTCATGTTTCCTTTGATATGGAGTCATATCCCTCACCTAATATGGCAGATAGTGTCTTTGAGGAGGTACTATAGTCCTATTCTTAATCACCTATTCCCTTCCACGTTTCTCTCACATAACTCTTCACACAGTTTCTCCACATTCCTTCCTTTTCTTTTTTTCTTAATATCATATTATTGACCTGAGATTTTCTTCAGTTTGGATTTTTCACGCAGCACCATTTTAACATTCCCTTTTAGTACTCCAGAGATATCAGTTCTCTTACTCCTGTTCAGTCTCTACTTCTACTGATGCAATGCATTTGTGGATATGAAGAGGTAATCCAAAGTAAACCTTATATAGCAACCTGCCAGGCAGAGAGGAAAGTCTGCTCATTGACCATAGAATAGAGTCATGTCATAGAATCATTTGAACTGGAAGGGACCCTTAAAGGCCATCTAATCCAACTCCCCTGCAGTGACCAGACATCCCCATAGCCAGATTAGGGTGCTCAGAGCCCCATCCAGCCTAACCTTGAACATCTCCAGTGATACATCCTTTCTGGACAAGCCATTACAGTGTTTCATTATCCTTACTATAAAAAGCACCTTATATCCAGTCTGTAGATTCTAGGCTTTTACTAGAAAAAGTACATTTCCACTAATAGATCTTCTCTGTTTCAGTACCGTAGTGGTGACTTTCAGTCCTCATGATACACAAAGATAATGAGCATACTATTACTGATTTAAGCTGCCACAAGAACTACATGCTTATTAGACAGTGATAGTGGTGACTGTGATTTGTAATACTTGCAACATCCCAATTCACAATATTCTTGAAGCTGAGTTTCTGACACTGTTTGTCACAGGAGTTTTTTTGTGAGGTTTCCTAAGACAGGGTTTTCCATTATTTGAAAATTGATCTTATTCTGAACAATATCCTGTGTATCAACTTTCCAGCATTGTCAGGCTCTACCCTCAATGACAGTCAAGCCTCCTGTTAAGTTATCTGCCTTTCTACACCTAGAGACTGCAAACCACCCCTAGTGCTGTAAGTTGAATTCACGTCAAAGCTTTCTTCTCCCTAACCTAATTTAAGGATGTCAGAAAGACAAGTCTTCTAAGAAAAGGAGAAATTCCCCATGTAATTGCTTGCACTCCTGCACTCAAGAGGATTCTCTGACCCTCTGCAGTTTTTAGCAAGAGAATTTTTGGTGGAATCTATGCCTTGATGCAGAATTCTCTGTATCGCTGGTATTCTTGGCTCAACGAAGAATTTTTAAATGGGAAATTCTCAGGCTAAACAGAAGGGAGTCTGTGCTGAATTTGCAGGCTCTAAAATACACAGCTCTCTGTGAGGAGATCCAGAAATGAAGGGTCTGGGGTTTATTAGCCAAATTTTGATCTGAAGCAGAGAAATAGGAAGGAAAATGTGAGATGGCACTAAACCCCCGCTGCTACTACACCTTATGTCTCTGCAGATCATTGATACCGACAGAACAGCCTTAGGATTGCTTTAAATCATCCTGTAACTATAGCATCACAAATGACCTTCAGGGTCAGAGGGTAAGGGAGCTTGATGTTCTGTCAATTGTGATGACACTTTCACCCACACAGCCCCAAGAAACAAACAAACAAGGAAAAGCTTATTTTAGCTTACTATTATTTACTATAATTTCAATACTTTGGGGGTGTGAAAGTATTTTCTGACTGACTTTGTAAGTTCATGTCAGTAGATATCATAAAAATCAGCTACAAGCTATGGTCCTCAGTTTAAGAGCTCAAACAGGTAAAAAACTCAATGTGCTTTTGAGATGATGTGAAAACTATTTAAGAGAAAGCTTCACTACAAACTATTAGATTATAAATAAGTTCACCTTTCATTCAGATAGACTCACAAAATTGTTATTTCTTTAAGTGGTTATTTTAAAAGTTTGTGTTAGCTGTCTCCAATGATACGGATGGGGAAAAAAAATGTTTCATGAGAGTATTCTGCTACAACCCAGAAGAAGAACAGAGTAGGTCATTCAAAACCTACGTAATTGCAAGTTTTTATTAAAAGAACACCAAAAACAGCCTGCCTTGGAATTATGAAATACAAGCTAACACTGAAACTATAGTTCATGCTATAACATCATGGAAGCTGCAGATTTCCTGTATTAGTCAAAACAAGAGAAGATTCCTTTTTGTCTAGAATGCAGGTAACTCAAAGTAGAGAGGCAGCTTTGATCTCCTGTTTATCTGAAGATCTGTCCTTCTGAAATTGTAGAAGTCTCTCAAAAAGTTCAACTAAGGAGGATTTCTATCTATTGTTTTGGGGCATCTGGAACTAGTGGGGAATACAGTGCTTTCCCAGCTTCACATTTTATTTTTCCATTGCACCCTGAAGCTACACAGTGCACTGCCAAGAGAAAACTAATTCAGCAGTATAAATTAAAAATAGGATTCTCGTGACACAAACTGCATAAATATGTTTTACTTGTATAATAACTCTGCAGCAGTGATATGTCTCTGTTATGAATTCTTCCCAACTAGTGAGATGCATCTTACACTGCCAGCATGCACAGGTAGAGGGAAATAAAACAGTACAAATTTACACTGAAAAATTCATGAGTGATTCTTTAGGGAAAAGCATTGGCAACGTTTCTTTGTTACATCCAGTTATCCTTGAACTATTTTTTCTTTAGGGAAAAAAAAGTAAATATTTCAAGTATGACTTCAATAGGGTAACAATCAGGACTGCAATAAGACCACAATTTAAAAAAGTTTCACATATTCACATCATTCTTGTACAAGTCATAACAATGTTCTCAGTAATGCCTCACTGTTAGAAATGCAGCTAAAAACATGTACTTCAAATATATAATACTGTCAATAAAACTCTGAACCAAGTATTAACGTTTTCCTTAGTGTTTAGTGGGGGGTGAAACATCTTTTAAAAGAAACCTTATCACCCTCAGGATGCCAAGGACAGCAGCTACCCAGAGTCTCCAGTTCCCACCTCTAGCTGTCCCATCTCTAGCACTGGGACAGAATAATCAGTGATCCAGAACACTGCAAGTGATGGTAGCAACCTACACTCAGATAAGGCCCAGCAGTCCACTGCAACATTTATTACCACAATGTAACAATGTTAGTAAAAATGGTTATCAGAAAGACCAGCAGTCAGAAGACATTAAGTTCTAAGAGCCAGAACACCTAGGGAGAAAAGGAATCTTACCAAGCAAAGACTATAAATCATCAGTTTAATGAATATAATAACTAAAAATCACTTTAAGTGTGTTTCTTTATCACAATGGACATTACATTGAGCACACTTACAGCTGTGACACTAGTGAAGAACAGATGCAGAGACCTAAGGTATGCATTTATCAGCAGGTAATCAGATGACCCAGCAATCCACTCAGCCTCATAAGGCCTCAATAGCATCACATCCTTTCCTCAACTGCACCCTGCTCTCATTTGTGTGTAAGACTCAGCCTGAGCAGAAGTAACTGCTGAATCAAGGGGTCTTAGTGGCCTTCAAATTAGCTTCAAAAATAAAGCAGGGCCTATCAGCCATTTAAGCTTTTTCTCAGCTCCATTTATTTAAAGTATCCTTTCAGATAGCTATTATCACCCCTGAAATAGATTTACCCAGCAATTAGCTCTAGCTTGACAAACCATTTGGGTCCAATTTGCATTTATTTCTCCCACAGAACAAAACAGCAAGGGAGTAAGTTCCACATTCCTTTAGTTTGTTCCATGAATACTGTTGTTTCTATCCCAGTAAAGACTGAATAAGAAAATGATTATTCATAACAAAGGACCTTATTGGATTTGTAAATGATCTAGTTTGTTAAAAATGATTCAATCTCCCAGATCATAGAATTGTTTCAGTTGTAAGGGACTTGCAAAGATCACCTAGCCCAATTCCCCTGCAGTGAACAGGGCACATACAGCCAGATGAGGCTGCTCAGAGCCCAGTCCATCCTGGCCTTGAATGTCTCCAGGGATGGGGCTTCCATCATCTCTCTGGTCAACTCATTCCAGTGCCTTATCACCCTCCCTATAATAATCTTCTTCCTTATATCCAAATCACCCCTATTAACAACAGAAACTGCCTGTCCCCTTTTTTCTTGTAGCCTCATTTTAATTACTGAAAAGCTGCACTCAGGTTTCCCTAGAGCCTTCAGCCTGGGGAAGAGTAAAGCCCCAGCTCCCTCAGCCCATCTTTGCAAAAGCAGCGTTCTATCCCTTGTTTCACTTTCGTGGCCCTGCTAGGGAAGCACTACATCAGGTCCACATCTCTCCTGCACAGAGGACTCCACATCCAGACACAGAACTCCAGGTGAGGTCTCAACAGCACAGAGCAGAGGGGCAGGATCACCTCCCTCACCATTCTGGCTATGCTTCCTTTGATGCAGCCCAAGATGCTGTTGGCTTTCTAAGCTGCAAGAGCACACTGCTGGCTCTAGTCCAGCTTACCACCTACCAGCACACCCATGTCCTTTTCAGCAGATACTTGAGGACACCTGTACAAGAGCGAAAGAGTAGTAGTTCGACATTCAAAAGCTACTTATTATCAGAACATAATGTATTTTCCATGTTTGTAATACATAAATGGATGATCAAGCCTAGAGTAATTGAAGCTGGGACAAACTTAATTGAGGTTGCTCATGCCTATGTCATGAACCTCTTGTCTTGACACTACAACAAAGGCCAGAGGGCCCTTAACTGTACTAGGAAGAAAACTCTCCAGACATTCCAGAATTAAATAAATAAACACACAAAAATACATGGAAAATGATTCAAATGCCTAAATCGTCGGGGGAAAAAGTGAAATGGCTTAGCTATCAACTTATAGTGAAACCATTAAAGCTGAATATATACAAATTCAGACCCTATGGAGTGGGAAGAACGATTACAAAAAAATACACCTACTTGAATCTTTATTCTATGGGATACTGAGTAGCTCCTGACTCTCCAGCTCAACTTCTGCAAGAGCTAAGTACTCTCCCTAGCTCAAAAAGTCTCAAAAAGCCAGAGAATTTTACAAACAAGGAATGAGAAGATTTACAGCTGAGTTCACACATCAGAGAGCAATCATGATGCCTATTCTAAGCAGGTGGTTAACTATGCATGTTTACTATCCCTGCCTACAGCAGGGGAGTTAGAACTTAATGATCTTAAAGGTCCCTTCCAAGCCAAACCATTCTATGATTACTTGATTACTACAAACCTACTCTGACTTCTTTGTAGGTGGCAGGCATTCCATCAGTAGACACTAAAAGTCATCGACACCAAACTAAGGTCCATCATGGTATCATTTCATAACGGACACATTCCTGCAGCTGTTGAACACTGTAGTTCAGCCATTCTTATAGTTGTGACATTCTTATAGTTAATATACATTCAGAGAAAATCCCTAAGGTGGGAAATCAAGATTATCTTTGATTTATGCCGGTTGATCTACACTGAGGCAGTGCCTGTTAACGGGCAAAGAAAAGTACAAAATCTGCAGTCTTGATCTTAACAATGCAGAGGACCCAGACTTCTCAAAAATGCTTCATGTTTAAAAAGACCTACACATTTGACTATACCAATTAGCTTCCAGCACAGCAGCTTCTCAAAGAAGATGCTTCTTACCATATTAACTCTCCCTGACATGCCATTTGTTACTTTATGCCTTGACCACATGGGCACATACTCAGTGTTATTCCCAACATCTTGTGCAAGGTTGCAGGACCAGTCTTACAAAAAGAAAATTCCTCTGCCAAGTTAACTCTTTGTAACAAAGACTCTATGAAAACAAAAAGATAGCTGAGAAATTAAAAGAACAGTTACTTGCAAAGTACTTTTTCTCAAACCTAGTGGATCAAATGAGATGTCCAATACCAAGCTGCTTACCTTCAGAAGGCCTCAAACACACAAGGATCGCCGAAGAGATCCCCACCTCCCCTGCCAACCCTTAAATAAGGTCTGGGAAGGGGTGGATGCTGGCTCCATCCCTTCCAGTCACTTAAGTGCACTGCTTGCACCTGAGCTCCCCTGGGTTGGCCCTGCCTTCCCACCAGCTGCTCAATCACTGCTTCAAGCTGTGACTCAGCATTTCCATTACAGCCATTAACCCTGACAACGTCCCAAGGACCACCATGTGCCTGTCACCTGTTTCCACCTGCACCCACCAGAAGTGGCACAATATTGTTAGCAATTCTGTGTTTCAACATCTCAAGTCTATCTGCAAACTCTGCTTGCAAAGGGTGCGAGTTGAAGTAAAAGGTTTCTTCACTTGCTAGTTTTTTTGTTTGTTTGTTTCTGAAAAATAGGGTTTGTAATTGTGCTAAGAGAAAACATTAAGAAAAATACAATTGGAAGAGAGGAACTATCACAAAAAAAAAAAAAGCACATGTAAAAAAATATGCGTACAAAAAAATAACTTAACCTAAAAGATAAAGCTTGTTTTGTCACCACCATTAGGCTCTGTCACCACCACTGGTGGGATTTATGATACACAGGACACTATGAACTTAAACCAAGATGATTATTCACACTTTCTTTGTTGTTCAGAAGCGGGCAAATGCTCATTTTCCATCCACTGATCATCCTACTGCATTTTCAGGCTCAGCTACTCCTCAGCTCCTGCAGCAATGTCAGGAACATCTCCACCTGCAATACAGTTAACAAAACAGATGTGGGTTCAGCTTGTTCTTATGCACGTGCTTAATTGTATAGCGCTGAGAACAGTCTGAGGCCGTTAACCGTCAGCAGGATCAGCGCGGTTATTTATGTCTGTACAATTAACAGTGCTCTATGAGATTTTGAGGGCTTTTTTTTATTACACTTTTGCTCCAAATCATTAGTAACATTGCAGGACTGTATAAATATAGATAAAAATGATAATAGAACTGGAGCGGGGCAAAAGAAAAAAGAAAAAAAAAGAGCCTTCCTGACAAGCATGCTCACTTCTTTTTTTTTCCTTTTCATTTTAAATAAAGCTGTCTGTGAATTTGAGCCTAGGGAGACCTTCATTAAAATCAATTAATCAGACAGCCTCTCCGCTGAATAGCTTTCCGGAGACAAAAAAAAAGTCAAAATAGGTTTCAGGAGCGCGGTGCCGTCCTCGCATCGCTCCCCGAGCCCACGGGCCGTGCCGGGCCGGCGCATCCCCCGGGCACCTCGCGGCCCGCCGAGGCCTGGCCCGCCCGCAGGTGCCCCAGGCCCCGCGCAGGTGAGCGCCGGGTCCGGCGGCCTCGGCTCCCCTCGGCCGCCCGGCTGCGTGACTCCGGCCGAGCTCTCCCTGCGCTTGGCGATGCGGCTGAGGTGGCGGCTCTGTGCGGAGCGCTCCGCCGCAGCCCGCTCCCTCACCTCGGCGCCCCTCGAGGGGGGGGAAAGTTGGCGGCCGAGCGCGCCCTGGGCTCCCCGCCCTCGGCTCCGCGCCGCCGCTTCCGCCGCCCCCGCGCCGATCCCGGGCGGGTGTCCCCCGGCGGCGGTGGCTGCAGCCCCCCCCAACCCAGTCCAGCGGCGGGCGCGGAGCGCGGTGCCCTGCACAGCTGTTACGGAGCAGCGCTGGTCCCTCCTCCCAGCTGCGGCTGCCTCATCTCCCCCCACCCAGCCTGGCCCTCCCCTCCGCCGCTCCCGACGACGCCGCCGCCACCTCCTCCTCCTCCTCCTCTTCTCCCCACCCCCACCTCGCTCTCTCCCCATCTCTCGCTCCGTCCCGTTCCCCCCCCTGCTCCCGCCTCTCCCCGCCCCGCCGCCGGCCCTGGCAGAGCAGGCACGGCACGGCGGGGGGATCTCGATGTAACACCATGACAGGCATCGCCGCCGCCTCCTTCTTCTCCAACGCCTGCAGGTTCGGGGGCTGCGGGCTGCACTTCCCGACCCTGGCGGAGCTCATCGAGCACATCGAGGACAACCACATCGGTGAGCGCCCGGGGCAGGGCAGGGCACGGCCGCGTGTGCGGCGGCACAAGGTGCAGCGGGAGCCGGGGGGGCGGCGGCCGCCACCGCCGGGAGCGGGCGGGCGCGGAGCGGTCCCGCGGGCGCCGTGGAGGGGCCGGCGGGGGGAGGCGGCCGCGCGGTGGGTGTGGGCGCGTGCAGCCCGCCGGGCGCGGCGAGGGGAGTTAGTTCGCGTTGGCAGCGGGCAGCGCGGAGAGCCGGAGGAGGAGGAGGAGAGGGAGGAGGACGGACGCAGCGCGCCGCCTGCTGCTTCCGCCCCGGCTCTGGCTGTCAGGGCTCCGGGGAGGGAGAGAGGGAGGGAGGGAACCGCGGCGGCGGCGGCGGCAGCCATTCCGCTTCCTCCTCCCGCCGCCGCCGCGCTGCGTCCTGTCAGCGCTGTTGCTAGGTGTGGCGGAGCACGGCTCGCCCGCCGCAGCCCGGCCGCGCGGGAGGCGCCGGGGGGGAGAGGGGGGGACGGCTGCGGGCGGGCGCGTGGAGCGGCGGAGCCGGGACCCTCTGCCATCCGCCGCGGAGCCCGAGCCGTCACCTGTAGGCTCGCCCCGCTCTCTGCTCGTGGCTCCGTCCCGCCGCGCCGGCGTGGCCTGCGGGCGGCGGGGCGATGACTCGTCAGTGCCTTCCCGGCGAGGACGGTGCCTCGTGGGCGGGCGGCGGGGAGGGAGGGAGGGAGCGAGCGTGCGCAGGGCCCGGCGGGCCGCCCCTCGGCAGTGCGGGCGGCGCTGCGCTGCGCTGCGGCCGTGCACGCCAACTTTGTGCGGGCCGCCGCTAGGCCCCAGGCGTGCCCGCGTGGAGCGCGGCGCCGGGTACGGGCGCTGGCGGAGCATCGCCCCGCGTGTCCCGTGGGCCGCCGGCGGCTCTGCCCCGGCAGGTGTCGCCTGGAGTTTCAGGCGACTTCCCCGTGTTGCTTCGTTTCTAGAAGCTGCAGCGTTTGAGCTGCCCCAGACGGGGCAGAAAATACAGAAGTTTTAAGCGCCAGCGGGCTGCAGTGAAAGCATAAGGAAATAGCACGCTGCTGTGAAATGATGGAACCGGTGCACGTTTCAGCCTTAATTTCAATAAGCAGGCCTGAGTGAATGAAAAATCAGAGACATTTAGGTAGTAAGTGTAGCGTTAATGCAGTGCGGTGTGTCAGGGAGATGGAAGGTGTGCGGCTCGTAATTACCATCGTGTTGAACATGAGGTAACAAAACCGCACACCACAGCTCTGTAATTTATGACTCTGCCTGCTGCGAGTTGTGATTCTGCTCTGGCTTTGGGGGTTTTCTGCTGAATCTCAGTTGCCAAGCTTTCCCTGCACCGTGCATCACAAGAGAAAAGTTCAGGGGAAACAGTGACCCAAAGTGAAAGCTGGCAAGTCATCTTGTGTCTCTCCGGTGGTTATCAGCCCAGCAGTGCTACAGCCCACAGGGTGTCAGGACAGATAGAGCCACGTGGACTGTAATCTGAGGTCAGCAGCTCTCCGGCTCCTCTGTGCACAGGATAACTTCACGCTGAAATGCTTCAGTTCCTTAAACGCTGTGTATTTAATATTCCTTACTTACTTTCTTGTCTCAGAGTTAAGAAAGTACTACAGGTTCAGCGCGTATGCTTGCACTTAAAATGTTGTTTGCCAGTGCTTGGAGTATACAGAGCTAAAGCTTTGCCCATGTGATGTCACATGTGCATCTGATGGAGTGCAGAGTGGTGGAAAATGGCACGAGGCTGCTTGTGCTTTAACGTTTCCCCTCCACGTGGCAGTAAGGTAAAGGCAACCTGCTCAAGCGTAGAAGATGCAGGTATGTTGTGCTGCTCACCTTCATCAAAGGCCTGACAGATCAGTAGGAAGTTGTGCCTATAAGGCCAGAGTGGATCTCAGTTCTCACCTCCAGGCATCAGCTGTGCAAGTAGATGCATGTTTTAGGCTCCTGGAGCAGCCTGAGGGATCAGAGCCCAAAACTAACCCGGTGCAGATTCTTCCAGAAAGCGATTAGTGTTTCCAAAAGCAGCCTCAGAGCGAAGGAGGAAACCTCCAGATAGGAGCTTGTGTTGCACCTGCTTTCTCCGTGAGTCTGGTGCAAGCGGAGTCCTATGTTTTCTGTCACATATGTCTAAAAACGTGCACCAACATTTGTCACATTAAAAATTAACTGCAGTTTCTGCATACAGAGCAGAGTGACGTGCCATATAAAACATAGCTTGCTAGGGATGTTCCAGGTGTGCTATGAGAATAAAGAAAACTTGATTATTTCCCTTTGTTACTTCAAAGTGAAGTGGGAGGTTGCAAGGTAAATGTTGTCATGCTGCAGATAATGAGCCTGATGCTGTGAACAGCTCCGTGGGACACCTTCATGGCATCAGGCTCATGATGGTCTCTGCATGTAGACTCAGTTGCTGCAGTGCATGCAGTAGAGTGGGAGCTCTATCAGCAAGAGTGCTGGTGAGAAGTTGGTCATTTTTCAGAGATATGTTGTCCCTGAAGAGATGGGAACAAGTCCTTACCCAGGGATCTTTTCCATCAGCCTCGCCAGTACAGCTCGACTTACTGTAAGGACTCATGGCATTCCAAGGACAGGATGTATTTAGTTTCTGCTGTTCCTTTCCTTACTTGTAACAACATTCATGAGTAATGATATGATAATAAAGTAGATCAGTGTGCAGTAGTGTTTGTGGTTTTTTTTGTGTCTGTGTATTTTTGTGTTTTTCTCTCCTCTTACTAACATCCTTTGGACCACCTGGTAAATGACCAGTGCATTAAAAAAGAAGATTGGTGCTGGTAGCTTGGCAGAGTTGGGTGTATCGGATGAAACATTCAAATATGAGATGGTGCTGATGACCATCAGCATATTGACTTCTTTGGTCTCTGGTTTTTGCATTGAATTATTACATTTATGTATTCTGTTGCACTGAAAATAGTTAGGCTAATTTGGGACCATAGCTCTTGGGACTTCCCAAAGGCCCTATCGGTGTCCTCTGCAGCGAGAACATGTTCTGCAAGAGGAACTCCTGTAACTCTGCAGCAGCACTGACTATAAAAGTGCTCATTTTGCATTTTATATGGCTCACAGCTGAAAGTGGACATTGATTCAAAACCATTGATTAGTAATTTTTATGATGCTTTTCTGGGAGCTTTTTCTACCAGCATATTGTCTGTGCAGTCTGAAGTGCTGCCACCTTCTCAGCAAGCGTGCCAAGAATGGGGCCTGTTAGTCTGCCTTAATAGGCAGTCACTCTGCCTCTTGGTTTTTGTCTGCTCTGGTCTCTTGCTGGTTTGCTGGTTTACTTCTCTGATGTTGCTAGGGTGGGAGCAAAAGGCCTGATTTACTGCTGTTTGCTGGGTTCATGTTATAGGATAGACTTAAGACAGTTGTTTTCACTGAGGAGTAATGTGAGGAAGTCTTTACTTGGTAGAAGTGATCTTCTGGGGCCTTATCAGCTGTTCTCAGAAGTTCAGAAAGCTACATGCTTTAGTTTTTGGTTTTATTTCACCTGTGATTTGATTTTTTTATCAATCTGCTTGTAGCTGAACTGCATCCTTTAGGTCATGCATGCAAACATACATATGATCGTGGTATCATAGAATGGCTTTGGTTGGAAGGGACCTTAAAGATCATGTGTTCCAACCCCACCACCATGGGCAGGGATGCTGCCCACTAGATCCTTGAAGCTAGGTCTCCATGTAAAATTTATTCTAGCTATACCCATCACTAAAGTGAACTGAATCACTAAATCAGATTTTGACAACATAATTAAAAAAAACAAGTGGCTTGCGTTTATAGGTAGGTATTTTTAATCGCATGTGCAAGTGTTGTTGCTTGTATCAGTCAGCATGTGTTCACTTGTTCCATGGTAATAACTAACATGCTATACACTCACCTGTGCATCTCAATGGCTCTGGATCCTACTACTTCTCCTGCGAAGGGCTGAGGGAATGAATGAATTAAATGAGTGCCTGAACATACAATGGGCACTGGAACAGCTTGCCTAGAGAAGCGGTGGATGTCCATCTTGGAGGTGCTCAAGGCCAGGGTTGGATGAGGCCCTGGGCATCCTGATCTAAAGAGTGCCAGCCCTGTCCATGGCAGGGGGTTGGAATTAGGTGATCTTAAAGGTCCTTTCCACCCTAAGCCATTGTGTGGTTATTGGAGTTGGAGTTTGGCAATTGTATTGCCCTGAAATGGCTAGTAGATCTTGAAGGGGGGAAGAATCCACCCATCTGCGTACAGAATAGTCACACAAACTGAGATGATCTGCTGTAGCTGCACATCATCATAACTTTGTAAGAATGTTGAATGCCTTCTAGTGAGGTATTGGTATATAAGCCTTTGCTGTTAGAGCTGAGAGCTATGGTGCTTTTCATCAAAGTTGACTGGTTCCACAGAAGTACAATGAGTCCTGCAAAACCAGTACTTGTTGTGACAGCCCAGGCAGCTGTTTTCCCAAGTATGAAAATTAGCAAGAAAAATTCAGCTTCTTCAACAAATAATAGTTGTTTAAGGTGGACCAAACACTTGCATGCCAAGTACTGCCCATCTGGGAAGTTCAGATCATAGGAAGGGGGAGAGAGGCTTCTGAATTTCTGTGTCTGGGGCTAACTTTGTGGCCTTCAGTGGGTTTACCTGCAGTCTGGGGGCCAAACTCCAGAGCAAGGAGCTCAGGTGGTTTCATAGTCTGTTGGCTGAATGGGTGTAGCTTGCTTAAAGTTGCCCCTTTCAACGTTTTCTTAGAAATGCCAGTAAAAGTTGGCTCATGTCCTTACTTTTGCCATAAGATGTTGAGTTGCAAGCTGGCCGTGAGCACATGCAAAAATAGCGTTTGGTGCTGCTGAGGTGTGTGCTCTGTTCCCTTCTCCTGTGTTGCCCACCACCAGCATATGTGGTAAAGTGCAGTGGGCTGTGAATGACAGCTCCTGTATTGGAGCTCACAGAATGCTATGCAAAGCAGGCATCAAAAGGTGCGACCCCTTTACATGCGAGCAGTGAGAATGAGTACGCATGCTAAGTGTGTATGGAAAGCCTAGCAAACACATCTGTAAACGTTTTGTTTGGTTTAAGTGGAACTCTTCAGAAGTGCATGAACGTGATCCAAGTAGTTATTTCATACAAGTCCTTTTTAGCATTTTGCTTGATGTATAAATTAACATTTGGAGTTGGGAGTTGCTGTTTTGAAGAAGAGGTAGATCTTATCCTGAGGCTTTTTATACAGCAAGCAATGCAACAACTGTATGAGTTAGTCTTTGGGAGAAAATAAAAAATGGCTGCTATCTTGTCTGCCCTTCAGGGCATGAGGGAATGTTTTTGTGGATGAAAACATTGGTCCTGAGGAAGTAAGGTAGAGTAGTATGTGGGGTACTTTGTCCAGTACCTGAAACCTGAGGGACAGACCTGGGCACACCCTCATGCTACCTAATGTGTGTGACTGTATGGACTTGCAAAATAAATGAACAATTACTCAATTACCTCAGCAGTAGTACCAATTATTGTTCATAGAAAACAACTAAGCTGACCTAATTGTAGCTATGTTTATCTTAATTTAAACTTCTGTCCAGCTGTATTTTCTGTTCTTTATGCAAAATGCATTTCCCAGCAATGTGGAGGGATGCGTGTTCAAAGGACAATGCTTTGCAAGTTGGTGTGGTGAGAAAAACTGTTTTGTTTCAGGGAAGTGTTTCTATCTTAAGTCAAGTCTTCTGTGACCAGTGGTTCTGATGAGCATTTCCCCCCCCCCGCTCTTAATCTTGAGAAAAGCAGGTTTGAGGATTTATTGCCATTTTGAGATCTGGTTTCCTTTACTTTTTGAGTTTGAATTTAAATTGTGATAAATGCAATGTTTATAACAAAAGTCTGGATTAAATTAATCACCTGGAGGTAAATTAGATTGCTATTAAGCTTCAACTAAAACATGATTTTTGATACTTCTGTGACGTAAAATATGTTCCTGTTCTGAGGTTACCAATTACACGGAGAGGCTAACGCATTAAATGTGTTCATGGCTTAAAGTTTCAGTCATATATGTTATTGGAAGAAAGGGCTGAAAACAAACATCTGGTAATGTGTTTTATATTTTAATTTAATATTTTTCCTTTTTAAGATTGAAGGCTTTGTATAAAGTCATTGGGAGTACTTTCTTTGCCTTCTTGAGTGGCTTTGGGTGAGGTCTGTTGCTGGTCACCAGCTTTCACTCTGCTCATCTTGTACAATAACAGATACAATCAAATATGAATCAGCTAATGAAACACGCCAAAGAAACACCAGGTAACCTGCAGTGCTTGTGTTATACTCTGCTGGTGTAAAGCATGCTTGTCTTTGGGTGAAAATGTATAGTGATTGTAGTGTCTGCTCTTCAGTGTGTGCGAGAATGTTTCTGTGGCTGAGCAGTCCTTGTAAGTCCTCATGAGAAATGCTAAATAATCAGGTAGCTACTTACTGAATTCTATTTTCCTACTTAATCTTTTCTTGGAAAATGTGAAGAGTTAAGGATGGGAGTAGTAAAATAATTAGAGGAAGAGGTGATGCTAAAAGATGAGGGAACGTGCCTGTCTAATTCAGAGGCAAATTCTTTTCCCATCCCTTCCTCCAATATGATACGGTACAAACATAAACAAGTAATCAGAAATATTTTGTGTCAAGCTGCAGAATACTTCCATGCAAAACAAATAAGCACTGGAGGCCAGCTGCTTTAAATGTACTTCTTACTTCTGGATGTGGGTTTTTTTCTTTATTCTTTTTCTTGAACTGTGCTTCACTGAGAACTAATTTTATTGTCTCTAGTAAACACCAGTAATTCAAAATTTGGATGATAAAAATCAAAGTAGATAGCAGCTATGTACACTTTGAGGAAAGCAGAGGCAAAGATTTTTAGGATAAATTTGGAACATTGGTAATTGAAGAATGGGTTTGATACATTAGCTGCAATTAACAAAAAAGATGCTTGGTTTTAAGGATCTGTGAATAATCATTCACAATTAAAATTAAGCAACCTGTACTGTTCTCAGTTTCTAAGTACACCAAGGCATTTGCAAGTACTTTGTTACGTGTAATAATAACTTTATTATTATTTTAATATGTTCCTTTCGTTTTGAGAGGCTGAAGCAGTATTCTGGTCTAATGCCTTCCTTTGGTAGTGATTTTTGCATTTTTCTCCCCATGTTCTTAGGACTCAACTATATGTGCTGTGACAAGGAGAAGGAATGGATTTCTTCATGAAGGAGGCTGCAGTGCTGTTTGTCTCTGATGACTGCTCAAACTGTAGTATATTATTACTGTTGAGTTTTGTTTAAAATAACAGAATCACAGAACTGTAGGGGTTGGAAGGGACCTCCAGAGATCACAGAGTCCAGCCCCCTGCCAAAGCAGCTCCCTAGCCCAGGTTGCACAGGTAGGCGTCCAGGCGGCTCTGGAACGTCTCCAGAGAAGGAGACTCCACCACCTCTCTGTGCAGCTGTGCCACTGCTCCGTCACTGCACTGGGAAGAAGTTCCCACACACATTTGTGCAGAACTTCCTCTGCTCCAGTTTGTGGCCATTTCCCCTCATTCTATCACCACACACTGCTGAGAAGAGTCCAGCCTCGTCCCTTTGCCTCCCACTCCTCAGATATTTATAGATGTGGATCAGATGCCCTCTGAGCCTTCTTTTCTCAAGGCTGAACAGCCCCAGGTCTCTCAGCCTTTCCTCATAAGAGAGGTGCTTCAGGCCCTTTATCATCTTTGTAGCCCTCTGCTGGACTGTTTCAAGGAGATACCTGTCTTTTTTGTACCTGGGAGCCCAGAACTAGGCACAGTAATCCAGGTGAGGCCTCAGTAAATTGACTGAAATACAGCTGTAACATCTTAATATTAGGATGAATTGGGAATAAAATGTATTAGTGTAAATGGATTTTATCAGTTAGGTGGTAAAAGTAGTGGGATTTGAAGTCAAGCTTAAATTAAAAAATTTTTAAAGTTTTATTAGTGATATTTTTGTGAAATGCTGAGCCCTTTCATTTAGAAACATTGCTGTTTCTAAAACTGCTCCATCAGAATGTTTTTTTTATTTAGAAAGTATTCAGACACTTCTGAGGTTCCCCCTACTTTTTTCTTTCTTCTTCCCCAGGCGTACTTTTCACACTTCATCAGTCTGCAAATGTTTCTGTTCCTCGTGAAGATATTTTCTTTTTTTTCCCCAACATATTTTGATGAATAGTAAATATTGACTGAAAGAAAACAGAACTGCTGAATATCTGAGCATGCTGTGGCAGCAGGTAGCTGTGAAGTATTATGTCTTCAGTAACTTGTACTGTAGTCATCATCATTTCTTGAAGTTACCCAGGCAGGAGCTGTAAGTGGAGCTGTAACACAGAATTCGGAGGGTGATGCATTTAAGGACACCAGGGATCCAATTTCACTGCTATCTGAAACTGGCATGGGTATGTGAATTTGAACTTAGCCCCGTGTTGTGCTGGATGGCTGTAGCATTCCATGAACAAAGCCTTATGTCATCACTTCACTCCCTTCTTTTTGCTGCAATTGTAATTTCGTGTGTTTTCATCAGCACACACGTTGAGTGTTATGGGAGTTCACTTCAGGGCTTGGTGAAGACTTTGGATGCTTGCTTATTCACAGTTACCAAATCATTAGAGGTCAGCCCATGCTTCCTGTTTCCTTTTGTATTCAGTTAAAGTACTGACTTTGATTCTAGTAAATTTAGTGACAAACTTGTGGGGAGACCAGAAAGCTTGCATCTTTTTCTGGCAATCTGTTGGAGCAGTGCTGCAGCCCCTGTAACTGGCAGAGGAGTGTCTGCTGCCTCTCAGGCATCGCTGGATGTTGCACTGGGTCACCTGGATGCTCTGAGAGCTGTTAAGGTCCTAGTTCTGCAGTAAATAAGTGAATAAACCACTCATCTCTATTTCAGTTTGGTCGAGGGAGCTTTTCTTCCTGCTTATCCCATTTAATGGGATGTCTGCTGAGCAAGTTTTATGGCTTCATTATATTAACTTTTTAAGATGAGAATAGGGGGGGATGCTTAAGTAAATGCTATAGAGTTCTATATAAACCACCAAATGACTGCACCTACAGATTCATTTAGGCCATATTACAGTAACTTCCTGACTTGTTTAATGAGTTAACTAATAAGATGGATTTATGGAAGGGCAGCAGAACATCTCCACAGCAATGAGAGCACAGTGGTGGCTCAGGAGTGTGCTGCTTTATGCTATGGAGCCGGAGTTTAATCATCTCAGTGCAGAGCACTGTGGATCTTTCTGTACTTTAGGAAGGCTTTCTACCTGTGCTTAGAACTTTTCCCATGCAGTCCTAGCATTGGTAATACGTCAGCTTCCTTACATATCAGAAAATCTCTTTAATAGACTGAATAATCCTGAGCAACGTAAATGCTACTGTAGGTGGGAAATGTAGATGCTGTGTCCTCACGCTTTTTATCTTCAGCATTTATGCTGAACAGTGTAGTTCCAGATATTGTTCCCTGTCCTAGGGCAGCTATCCAGAGAATCAGTTATCCAGATCTAATATCTTGTTCTCATTTCAGCTGCTCAGAATGATCCCTTTCTCACTGGCAATTCTGGTGCGATTTTGTTTTCAGAACAGAACAAATAACCCATTTTTGCTGACAGTTATCTTGAGGCAATTGCCAGGGTGATCTTTAGACTAGATTCAGAGGGGGAAATAAAGTCTGCATTGGACATGATGATCTGGAACATAGTTACATGCCAAGGAGTTCTCATGGCTCACTGAGCCAGCTTCAGGGCCAGGTGAGTATTAAGAGCCTGCAAGCACATCTTGTTAACAGTGTGAGATGATAACTGAATGCCCAGGGTGGGGAAAAGGTATTTGTTGCTCTTACCTTGTGTAGATAATTTTGATTGCATTGTTGTATATTAATATCAACTGGGTGGATTTTAATCACTCTTCAGAAGAAATTACTTTTGAGCTACCTTTACCTGGTGGATTTTAGCTCTACTGCGATTTTCATATTGCTGGGACTGACGCTGAGCTCAAACACTCATTTTGCTTATGCACATTGTGTAGCAGCAGGTGTGCAGAAATGTTTGAGGCATACTATTATTTATTTGTAACTTTCTGTGGTGTATGGCTAGAGCTGTGGCATGGAACTGAGTATAGGATGTTCTAGACAGTGCTGGTATGTGTTGTCATAGCAGTGTTTATTATGCAGTCATTTTGTTCTATTAGACTTGTATCAGTAATTAGGTGCAATAATAATGTTGATTATTTTGCAGGTGTCATTTTAAAATATTAGTTTTTACTGAAGACCAACTAGATGCTTTGATGAAAAGTGAGAACTGGGGAGAAGTGGTTGAAGCAGCCCACATGTTTAGTTTGTAGTTGGCATATTGACAGAGGATAGTGATCTGCAGAGGTAAGAAGAAAAAACCTTCCCATACTTGCATTTTGGGAGTAGTTGTGTGGGATAAGTCATCCTTTCACAACATCAAAAAAAACCCCAAAAAACCTGTGCATACTGGTGGGTAGGGTGGAATTTAAAATACAATTTGAAAAGTCTTGTGTATGTGTTGACACCTGGAACAAAGGCAGACCTTTCTGTTAATTTCCTGGCTTTGTTTCCTAACCTAGGAAGATTCAGCTTCACTCCTGTCACCTTTTTTTTAATCTGTCAAGCTCTGTCGGGTGAAAGACTGATGAATCCCACACCTACCTAGTGCTGTCCATATATGATCTGTTCATGCAGTGTTCAGCTTTTGAAGAGCAGTTGTATTTGGTTGTTTCAGTACACTCAAACACAGACCACAGATTTTGGCTCTTGGTGACACAAAGTGGTTTGTCCTGTGTGTAATAAACATTCACCAAAAAAAGGCCTGCCATGTATTTTGTACTAAGGTTGGTAGGTGTGTGGTTTAGGATTTTTAGGTAGATCATAAATTGCTCGCTCTTGGGTGTTGCTTTGCAAAACATCTCCAGCCTGTGTCGGTGCTCACCTGTTGTTAACCCTTCTGACTGTTCTCTTCTTCTGTTGTTCTGCAGGCAAGTGGTTTATTTTTCTCCATCAGAGTTGCAGCTTTTCTGTCACAGTTGTTGCTCCTTTGTCCCGGAACTGTGGAATCACTCCATCGTGTAAAAACTCAAAGCTTTCTTTTCTTGTGAATACTCATTGTTCTGATTTATTTATTTTTTATACTCTGTGGTGCAAGTACAGCTTAGGAACAGAATGCTTACACAAATATAATAGTATGATACAATTTATTTGTACTGATAAGAACCCCGTGTTTGTACTGACCCCTCTAAACACAGAAGGTTCCTTTTCCGTCTTCACTGAGTTTGTGATATTGATCTCTCGAGCTGAAGGACTAATGCCGAAATCCCAAGTTTCAGAGTCAAGAAGAAACCAGACTGCATATATTGACTCAATTCTTTACTGATGCCTAACGTCTTTCCTGATTTTTCACACTTCCTGCTGGAGGAAGCAAAGAAGTGGAGTATAACAAGGCTTAAAGAGAAAGACGTTTGAAGTTGAAGCAAGGAATGGAAGTTTGTGAAGGCTGTAGTGGAAATGCTGAGTCATGGCTTGAACCAGTAGTTGAGCACCTAGTGGGAAAGCAGGGCCAACCCAGGGGAGCTCAGGTGCGTGCAAGGGCTGGAGCCAGGATCTGTGCCTTCCCACACTTCATTTAAGGGTTGGCAGTGGAGGTGAGGGATCTTATCTGGAGATCCCTGCTTAGCTGAGGACCTTACAAGCTTTCTGAAGGTAAACAGTTTATTTCCTTTTTTTTCTGCACCCGCTGCTGTTGCATCTGTGTGACTTGGGACCTTGCTGCCCTGCTGCCTTGTTGTGCTTTCCATCATGTTACAAAAGACAAGTCAGCTTTTCAAAATTTTTATTATATTTTTAATGAGCTCTTTAGCGAGAGGTCTTGACTGGAGTTTTGGAATCCCAGAGGCTGTGCAGTTACCTGATTGAATAGAAACCAGGATTTTTCTTTCCAGTCAGAGATGTCTTCAGTTGAAACCAGGTGATTTTCAGGTCCTTTTCAACCCAGGCCTGCCTATCTATCTGTCTGTCTATCTATCTATCAGCCCACTTTCTGCTGATGTGTTTTAGCGGTGAATGCTCAGTCTGTAGTCTGACATGTATATTTGACTTAGATTCTTAAAAACATGCCTAAAGTATCCTCAGTACACTGCTCTCACGAGCAATTTACTTTGAACCTGCCCCTTTTGATTGTGTTAGTACAAACCTCCACACATTAGGTCATCTCTTTAGGTTAGGTTATATATCTTTTTTTCTCAAGCTGTTGGTATTCCTCCTGGTTTTTAAGTTCTTCTCTTCTGCAGTTGACCTGTCTAGGTACTATTTATTTATTTTTTTATTAATTCACTTCATCAAACTTCCTGAGAGTAGCATTAATCTTCTGGATGTAGATGACTTGCATCCATACTTTCATTCTGAAGCAGAACTTCATCTTCTCGAGAATATCTTTGCTTGGTTTTGCTGCTTGGAATACTGAAGACTGAATGTTTGGTCCAAAGGATAGGGTGTAAAGAACTGGTTTACAGCATGGGAAGAAAGCTGCTCACTATGTGCCCAGAAACACTGCTGATGAAGAAGTAAGCCATCTCCTAGTCAGCTATTACATACGTTTTCCTGTTCTTTCAAGAACACAGTGTTTGGAAAAGCAAGGTGATTGTTTTTTTGTTTTTTTTTACTTTTCAAGTGCACTGTCAGCAGATTTGCAGATGACACCAAGCTGAGTGGTGCAGTTGATGCACTGGAGGGAAGGGAAGCCATCCAGAGTGTCCTGGACTGGCTGGAGAAGTGAGCCCGTGTGTGCCTAATGAGGTTAAACAAGGCCAAGTGCAAGGTCTTGCATTTGGGCTGGAGAAATCCCAGGTATTTATATAGATTGGGGAAAGAACTCCTGGAGAGAAGCCCTGTAGAAAAGGACTTTGGGGTCCTGGTGGACAAGAAACTGGACATGAGTCAGCATTGTGCACTTGCAGCCTGGAGGGCTAACTATATCCTGGGTTGCACTAAAAAAAAGGGTGGCCAGCAGGGAAAGAGAGGTGGTTGTCCCTGTCTACTCAGTTCTTGTGAGGCCCCATCTGAGTACTACATCCAGACCTGGGGCCCCCAGTACAAGAAAGACACAGAGCTCTTGGAATGGATTTGTAGTAGGGCCACTAAGATGATCAGAAGGCTGGAGCACCTCTCCTGTGAGGAAAGGTTGAGGGAACTGGGCTTGTTTAGATTGGAGAAGAGAAGGCTTTGGGAAAACCTCATTGTGGCCTTCTAGTATTTGAAGGGAGCATGTAAACAGGAGGGGGAATGACTATTGAAATGAGTTGATAGTGATAGGACAAGTGGAAATGGTTTTAAACTAAGATGGGGAGATTTAGGTTAGATATTAGGAGGAGGTTTTTCACTCAGATAGTGGTGATGCACTGGAACAGGTTACACAGAGAGGCTGTGGATGCCCCATCCCTGGAAGCATTCAAGGCAAGGCTGGATGTGGCTCTGGGCAGTCTGTTCTAGTGGTTGGTGACCCTGCCCACAGCAGGCAGGTTGAAACTAGGTGATCTTTGAGGTCCTTTTCAACTCAGGCTACTCTATCATTCTCACTAAAAGCAGAATGTAAGCTCAGTGACCTTTACCAGAAGTTGATGGAAGGTAAGACTTCAATTTTACGAATGTCTGAGACAGCATACTGGCTGCCCTTTATTTCAGCAAAGTGCAATATGTTGTACTACTCTGTATTGTATAGTTTGAACCTCAAAGTGTATTACAGCCTGGCAGAGGAGGTCTGCTTTCAGGTGATGTCCCTGCTGTGCAGTGGTCACATCTTAAATATTGTTGTGTTGTGTTGATCCTCAGGCAGATGAAGGTGAAGTGTCTTAGTCGTTTTCTCCTTGTTTTCTGCTAGCTGATTGTGTGATGCCACATCTACTCTGCAGGATGAGTAAAAGGTTTCCTACCAACAAAATAGCTGGTGAGGGATCTTCTAAGTGGTGCGAGTTTACCTGGCTGGAAGAAAATACTGCTTCTTCCAGTTGGCTTTGGCAAAACACTGTCTTGTCTGCATGGTACATCACAGATATATTACAGCTAACCATGGGGTATGTTCACTGGTTTTTATCTCCATTTGCACAGGTGATTTCCGGTCTGTGCATCCAGAAGTTTTCTCTGCATAACTGTAATAGTGCTTTGTAATGATTAAACTGTCATATACCCATAGATACTCTCTGAGGGAAGGGAGAATCGGTGATTTGTCTTGATGGGTAGAGGAGTATCATAGTTCTTGCACAGTCACTATAAGATACATTTCTAGAGGGGTTTATACTTAGTTTATACTTAGATTTTCTCTTGAAAATGGCAGTACCTTCTGCCGTGCCTGCTTTCAGTATGGTCTGCTGTTTAAAGTAGGTGTACATGGCTTAGATTAAACAAACTTGATTGTTACATGGCAAACCTGTAGGACATACTTAAACTGGCAAATACAACAAGCTTGGCAGCTTTTCCAATCTGATGGACTGGGGAAAGAGAATATGCAGTAGCGAGAGGTAGATTGATTTAAAAGCCACTCCTGCAGAGAGCACAGAGTGAGTTCCATGCTGTGAAAGAGATTTGAGAACTTCACATCACTTACCAAAGTTTTCCTGATCATGACGTTTACTAGTTATTTGGTGGACATGGTAATACACCAGAAACTTATTTAGCTATAACTTTGTTTCTGTTGCTTTGGATGTGTTGTAATGCGAAAGACATCCAGTAACAGTGACGTGACCTTACCAGAAAGGCTTGAATAACATAGTTGCTGGCTTGTACGCAGATGTTTTAGTAGATATCTTGATTGGAGGAGAACAGGGAAACGCCTCTATATCTGTCTGCCACAAAAACATAGTAATAATAAGATTGGCTGCTCAGTGCATATTTGTCAGTTGTATTCAACAACTCAGATAACCATAGTGGCAGGCCCAGCTTGAGGCATTAGATAAATGGAATAGCAGCTTATGGTGTTTCTGTATTTGTTAGGGGCTTGAATTTGAGGAGTCATCATGGGCATTTCCTGAGAGTGAAGGTGCTTCTGTGCATTTTACGTTCTGTGGGTCTCATGCTGAGTGCATACCCATGTTGCCCAGCTGACTTTCAGCTGGCTTAGTTTTGTGGGCTTCTGTTGAGGAGCAAGCAGTTTCTGATACACATAATCTTTTTCAACTGATGTGCACTTGTGGTGTCAGTGTTACCATCTTGAAGTGGATTTAGGAAAACAGTGCTCCCCATTTCCTGAGCTTGGCTTACCCACACTCTGCTCTGTAGCTAGCTGTGAGTGAATAGCATTTGGAATTTTACTTTTTCTGTATACATCCAGTGTTCCTATAGAAATGAATGTCAAAGATGACTTTCACCACTAGATAGAGATTTTTGCATTACTTTCAACATAATAATTTCTTGTCTCTGTACAGCTTTAAAGTTAGGTGATGAAGATCAGAGATTTAGTCCTGTATGCTTCTTTGCCATTTCTCATTGCTTCAGCCAACGGAAGTTGCCCAGATGATGCACTGCCTGGAGATGGCCAGAGCACTGCTCTTGTATGAATGGACTACAGAGATTAGTCTGCTTATCAAATGCAGTGTAGAAGTGGAATTTGCATATTTTTAACTCCATGTAACTGTAGTGGAAATACTGAGTCAGGGTTTGAACCATTGCATCTGGTGGGAAGGCAGGATCAACCCAAGGGAGCTCAGATGCAAGCATTGCACCAGAGAGACCAGAAATGGAGCCAGGATCCACCCCTTCCCAGACCTCATTTAAGGGTTGGCAGTGGAGGTGAGGGCATCTCATTGAAGATCCCTGTGTACCTGAGGCCTTCCAAGGGTAAGCAGATTATTTCCTTTGTTTCTGTGTCCGTGTCTGCTCCATTTGAGCACTTCCTCTCTTGCTGCAGCCTAGGACTTAGCTGCTATGCTGTCAGTGCTGCACTTTCCATCATGTTACAGTAACTGAGAACTAATTTTGCTGTTGTGGATTCTGTCTGGTGGGGTGAAGAAAAGAGGAAGACCCTTCGCAAAGCAGTAGGAAGGAATAAGGTCTAAATTATTTGTTTATGCAATGTGAATAGATCTAGAGTACTGGAAGATTAAGATTTTCATTACTTGCTTTGCTGTCCAATCTCCTCTTCCATGGCTGTTTCAAGTGATGTAATAAATCTTGAACTTTTACTTCAGCAGTAATATAGTAAAAGAGATAAGAAGAAAATGCGGAAACTGTGTGGTGGTGTTAATTGCATCCTGTCAGGATCATTTTTTTCTTTTTTTTTACTCAGTGGAATAAATGGCTCTTTTCTGTTTCTCATTGTTTCTTCTTTTTTAACATATACCATAACATATTTACCATAACTCTTGCCATTGTTTTTCTGTATCACACAAGTTGTGCTGTTGAGATTTCAATAGTTAGCTCAATTGATTGTGAAGGAGAAAATCCCAAGTGGTCAAAAATGTGGACAAGTGAGGTGAACCACAAGTATTTATTCTAGCAGCCGTGTATTTTCATTTCTAGGCTTTGTGTTGTGTCTATGAGCTTTATTTTCAGAGCAGAGTATGTGAAGCCATTTCCAAATCCAGAGCTTATTTTAAGTGCTTAAGGATTACTTATTTGTATTAGTTACTATATTTATATTTTTCTTCCTTCTATATTTTCTATTATATATGTATATTTTCTTTTTCAGTCTATCCTCTTTTTGTGTGTGTGCTTGGAATAGAAGAATATGCCAGAAGCAGCCCTAAGAAAGCGAGGGGTACAGAGAGACTCCAGATCAGCAAGAGTGCTGTTGCTGACTCTGTTGCTATTGTTTTAGCTGCTGAAGGAGTGCTTTATTGCTTTTTAATGATCTCGGATTATATTTGACTTTGTATTGAATAAAAGAATGTGCTGCTGCCAGATTGTCTTTGCAGAAAGAGAACTGGATGAAGAGAAAATTGAGGAATAAAATGTTAAGTGGTGGTGGGACCGGGATTGTAAAAGTTTCTTGTAGTTGCAAATCTTCCTCTATTCGTTTTTTTTCCCCACGCTCCCTGTATCCTTCTGTTCTTTAAAAATAGAGGAATTTGAGTAAATGGGATCTGTTGCAGCAGAAATGGGTCACATTTGCCACTTCCTACATGTACTAGTAGGAGAGATGAGTTAGAGACTCAGGGACCTCAATGTCTGTGGTGGTTTTGTCCTGATGAGGAGCAGCGAAGGTCCCTCTCCTCAGAGGAAGAGAATGGTAGAAGATATGGCTGGGTCACTTGGGGTGCACAGCCATGAACTGGAAAGGAGCGTGCCAATGGCAGGAGGCTGATCTGAGATGCATACTGAAGCCACTTCTTGATTCAGATACAGTTTATCTCACAAAACCACCACCAATAAAAGAGGCTAGGGCAGAAATCACAGCCTGCGAATGTAGTTCTTTTCTCTATGAATCATAAACCATATTGTGGTCTGGCCTGTGGCCTGCTTGTGAAGCCTGACAGTTCCATGAAGACTGCTGCTATTAATTTTTTCCTTCTGCCTTCCCCTTGCAACTCCTGCCCTCTGTAGAGATGCAGGGCAACTGAGGTCTCACACACCACGAGGCAGGGCGGTGTTTCTAGGTCGTTGCACCATTCTGTTCATTCATTCACAGGTGTGTGGTTTTCCTTTTTTCTTTCTTTTTATTTCCTCTTAAATCTGGAGAGGTTTCCCTGCAAGATAGAAGATTAAAGCTCTTGCCAGGGTCATGTCGCATGTGTGTGGTTGTACAGGAGTTTTTATATAAACTGCAGTTCTGCCCTTCCCTTCTCTGTGTCAGTTCTGTCACATAGATGTGAATATCTGAGGGCCAGAAGGGGGTTTCCTGTGACTGTTAGGTCATGTTACAGGTGGGTGCTGCCCCAGCATCGGGAGGGCAGGGTGAGAGAGGTATGCTGCCCTGGTTGTATTCACCTTAGAGATGAGAACAGGTTTTTGTTTGGATTTGTCTGACTGTAGAGCTGCTTGCAACTGAACTGTTTTTTTTCTATGCTTCACTGAGGATTTAGATTAATATTTTTGCAGACATTTGTTTCACTTTTCCTCCTGGTTTTGGTTCGTTCTGTTTTTTTTTTTTTGTTTCATTTTTTTTTACTTCTGCTTTTGCTGCTTTTCTACCCTGAGCTGCTTTTACATTGCTTTGTTTTTAACTCTCCTGTTCCTTTACTTGTCCTTCCGCACAAGGCTGAATGGGATCTTCTGGATCAACTGCCCAGGCAGTTGTGTCTTACAGTCACGTTTATAAGTGTTTCAACCTCTATTTTAAAAACTTATCTTTTGAGATAGCCTCTCATTAAGAATATTAAGTGTTTAAAAACTAGTGTCTGTCTTGTCTGGTAATCATACTCAACTTTCCTGATTAAATCTGGGCTAGTTCTTCTCATCTTTGTGTGATTTCCTCTTTCCTATTTCAGTGTCCAGCTCACCACATTTTGTTCTCTCCTCAGTTGCATGTAAAACACATTGGGGAATGCTGAACTCTATGTGCTCGGGTCTGTAATAGTGTGAGAAGTAGAAATAAAATCTTTTCCAAATGAACTTTGACATATGTCATCATTGTGAGTATACTGAATTGAATGCTCGTGCTAAGCATATGTGAAAGGCAGTTACAAACTTCAGGTATGTTTTATTTAAAATAAAACACTTTTAAGGAAAAAGTTGAGCCCCTGGTTAGTTTAAGGAATGGTCGTTTTCTCCATACCAGGATCCTGGTGCATCGTGCAGTTTGAATAGCTGCACTCTTAGCTTTTAGGAATCTCTGCAGCACCTCACCCAGGGCTGAACAATTCTTCAGGCTGTTTCTATAGGTAAGGTCTCTGTACAGAAGCGTGAGTTGTTGGTTTGTTTCTTGTCTACGTTTGACTAACTTCAGCTGATTTATAAGTTTCAGTTGTTTAAAATCTTTGTAACTGGAACTTTCTTGGCAACGATACTCCATATGGTATAGGGTAACTTTTCATTTGTGTCTTTCCTGTGTTTTGTTTACATGTTTTTGTTCTGTAGCAAATGTTTCTCGTGTTACTTGTGAATGTCCCTTTTCTCCAGAAACTTTGCATGCTGCGTATGAGTCACTTATTTTAATTCTGAGATCAATTCCAATCATGGTAGTGGAAGTCCAGTCATCTGATTATTACTGCTGCTTAGCTATCCTTCAACATGCATCTGCTGTATCTGTACGTTGCTGGTATTTAATGGCAGCAAGTCCTTCACTCAGGGATATAGGTAGGTCTTTCAGCTGAACTGGTTTTCCATAGTATCATTGGTTATAGTTGGAAGATGGTTCATCATGTCTTCTGCAGGGTTCAAGCTATAATATTGGAACAGTGTGGTTGTGAATCATTTAGCGACAGTGTTGAGATAAAAAAAATTATTTGCTGTGTGTTTAATCACACTGCCTGTGTAATCCAACAGAGTCTCTTTTTCAGTGCAATAAATCACTTTGACCAACATTTCAGACTGTAAAAGTAGCTTGAATATATTTATTAATAAGGAGATGATAGAATTTTGTGTCTATTCTGTACTGGAAAGGTTTTTGGAATCTTTCCAAACAGAAGTAAACTAACATATCAGAGATTTTTTAAAAAGGCTGCTTTACTCCTTTTTTCCTCCCAGAATCTAGATTTGGATGGAGCACCAAAACATGCAGCAGTTAAAGGGTTAGTGGAGTAAGTTCCAGACCTCTTGCTGCTCTGGGCTTTGCTATGGAAACCCAACTTCTATCTGTTTCAGGATGCTTCTTCAAACATGGGCTGTATCTTTGAAACCATGCTCTGCATAGTAGTTGTTTGGAGTGTGTAAGAACTCTGCACATAGTTGGGGAGCAAGCAGGAGTGGCACAGGAGAATGAAGTGGTGTTGCATGTGTCATCCCGGGTTTCTTTCCTTTCTCCCTCAGCTCATGGTCAGTTCCAAAATTAGCTCTGTCCCAGATCTATGGTTTTGAAGTGGGGTTGGCTTTTTGAGAAGGGGGTGATTTGTGTTTGATATGGATGTAAACGCTTTTAGTAATTGTTCTTTTCAGTTACTCGTCTGTTGTGCTGTGCTGTTTGCTGTGAAGTCTTCCATCTCAGCCTTCAGGATCTGACATTGAAGTTTCCAGGCTGAGGCTGCAGAGAGAAGGGATTGTGAATTTAAAGAAATATTTAAAATAACAACACTAAGCTGGGATAGAGGAGATAATCCTCAAAAAGGATTGTGATAACTGTATTAAAAGTATTCATTGGATAAAGAAAGTGCTTCTGCTTTTCTTAGGAACATATAATCTGTCTTCTAATGTTTTGTGGTGCTATGTGCTAAATTATCTGCTTTGCCCTGATGCAGTTGATGCTGTGCAAGTCATTACAGTGTAAATGTGCTGGAGTAGCACATTTGTGTCACAGTGAGCTATCAAGGTATGTCACTATCAGAAACAGTTTTGGCCTATTGCCAACTACAGGTCTGCTTTATGCCTGTAGATATGAATCTTGTCTTTGAGCCTGGTGTCTTTATGGAGAGGACTAAGAAGGAAGGATGATGCTTCCTTCTAGAAAATGCTATCAATTGAAGATGTTAATTCTAACGTGCTGAAGGTGCAGTGCATCTGTTCTCAGCGTCCTGCTGACTTTTGGTTAAGTAGCAGTAAATCAGCATAATGGAATGTGCATTCTGTAAAACTGTGTATTTTAAAACCCCTAGTGTGGAATGCTGCAATGAGAAGAAAAAATCTTAACTGCCATTTAAGCATCTTATGCAAAAATTACTTCCTCCATGAGTGCATACCTGACTAATGGACTAATGTGTGTGAATCTCAAAGTTGATCAGTAGTGCAAAGGACAAATTTCCAGACTTGGAAAGGAAGTGATCTATGTTCAGTTCACCCCTACCTTCAGTTGTTTCTTTTTGTTTGTTTTTCATGCTCCAATTGCTGATAAAAAGAAGCAAGAGGACTTGCAGGCCGAATGGTAGTTAAAGGCATTACATTCTTGCCAGTGCTATGTGTGTTCTTCTATAACCAGCAAGTTCTATGGCTGAGAAATGAAACAGAATTTCTCGCTTTTATTGTTTTTGCTAAGATAACAATGTGTGGAATTCAGATACAGCTGATGGCTGCACTTTTAAACAGTTGGTATAGTGCATGTAGTCCAAAAGGCTCTATATTTTTAACTGTTTTTGTCTTTAAAGTGGTGAAAGAAAGAGATGAGGGAGAAGGTGTTTCTCTATCCAGTTTTCACTTCCCTGTCTTTCTAAGGTTTGTAATAATGTTGCTGTGTACATGCAAATGATGTTAATCAGGAGATTTTGGTATCAGCTTTGTCAACGTTTACATTCACTTTACACATTGAATTTGCATTTGAAAAGGGCTGTTATAATCAACATTTAAGGGATAACATAGTCAAATTTACATTTGATTGAGTGGAAATGTTAAGTAATTTTAGCAGAGCTGTTGCTAGGAAACAAGCCAATGTTTTTGTATTTCTTCTTATTTTTTAGTAATCCATGCTGTCTATCTAAGTGGCAAGTCATCTGGTAGGCAAGTCATCACCAACCCTCGGACAGTGTAACTAATGTCTTTGCTACATTTCTAGATGCATTTTTTTTCTACTTTTGGGAACTTACAATGAAGTTCTGGAGAAATAAATTTGAAATATGCTTGTAAATTGTTTAATAGTCATCCATGACTGGTTTTGTTTGTTTGTTGTATGAACGCAGACAAGATCGGCTGTTCAGTTCTGCAGGGAAAACCATCTGGATATTTTTATAGTGCTCTTTTTGGAGGTACACTAACCCAAATGCCTTTCTTTGGTTGTTAGTGGTTAAAATACTAGTCACCATCCAAAGAACATTGTATAGTTGTCTGGAGTGCAGAAGAATTGATATATGACTTTCCAGATTTTGTGTGGCATGCAGTTTTTGACCTTTGACAGTGATCGTTTTGATAGTTATTTTCATTCAAGTAATGCGAATGAGTCATACTTGGAAAATGAAATCTTCAGTTTGGGCTGTATTCTGGCAGTCAACTGTCTTATCGAGTTGAACTTCTAATAGCATTCCACAGCTTGGCACTTTGCAGCGTTCATCTAGCAAAAATGCTAATTAAAGGGAAGAATAGTTCCTATTCATATCAGTCTCAAAGCATTTTGAGTGCATTATCTGTGTGGCGCATATAAATGTGGCAATGCCCTGCAACTTGCTAAAGGCAGTTGAAGGAATTTGGCTTCTTGGATGGTGGATCGGAGACACCTCCCTGCTCAGCCAAGCCAGTCAGCATCCAGTTTTGTTTGGGATATGCTATCCTCCTCACTTCACAGACCCCAGAGCTTGTTACAAAGCCATCCGTCAGCCTGTTGTACAGTGACTGTGTAGGCAAACACAGCAGCCATTATTCACACATCAGCAGCTCTCAAACATTCTTGGACATCCAAACTTCACTAAGCCTGGGAAGAGGGTGGCCCAATTTCAATTGTTAGCCCTTCTTAATCCCTTCAGAAAACAGCCCTAATTCTTATCTTTCCACCTTCATGGTCAAGTTAAGTGGGCAAATACGCTTCTGTGTTGGTGCAGAACTAAAAGGATTCAAGGTTTACAAGTGTGACATGTAAATGGCCATCTTTCTGGCCAGGACAGGAGCACTCCTGGGTTTAATCACTCTGACTGCTGTTGAGGGGCTGCTATGATCCTAATGCTGTGTGAACCAGGGAGGCATTCCAGATCCCTGCTGCAGGAAAGCCCACGGATTCCTTATGTTTTTTTACGGTCTCCCAGTGGTATGGGCTGCATTCCTCGAATTCTGGGCAATCTGTGCATGCCAAATATGTATTGTAAAGTGTGATCGGGAAGGGCCTGCCATCTCAGCAGAGCAGATGTGGTTTCCCTTCAGCTCTTAGCACCTGTTACATTCCTTACTGGAAAATACCAAATAAAATTGCTTTTTCTCGTTAACTCTTTTTTACTTATTTGCCCTAATAAATAAAAAGAGGAAGAAACGGAAGAAAACCAGCACAGTGCAGTGTGGTTGGAGAAAAAGGTCAGGATGCTAATTCTTATTGGCATGCTCCTGTGTTTCAGGTGCTGGTGCTTGTGAGTCTGCAGTCCTTCAGCAGGCCCTCATTGCCTTTGGGTTCTGGCAAGGAAGGAGGACAAGGTGTAAAGCTCAAGCCCCACCATGCAGCAGCAGGGAGGGAATGTGGTTATCTCAAAGCCAGAATTATCCATAGAGAGCTTTGTTGAGAAATTCTGTTTACATGTTAAGTGACTGTTATCTTCCAAGGCTCTTTAAAATCCTTTCACTGCTCCATGTTTCAAAGGGCATGTGCTGATGCATTTTGGGATGCTGGCCATTGAGAATGCTTCTGTCTCGTGTAGTTCAAGATCGCTGTGTGTTTCTAGCTATTTGGCTGCTTACAATTTGGAATCTAGAATTTGTATCTTGGATTTTTTTGTTCTGGTTTTTTTTTTTTTTTCCTGGAACAATAACTGCATATAGAACTGGATGGATTTTGTGTTTTTGCTTTTTCTGGACAATATAGTACTAGAGACTAATTTTTACAGGCACGAAAATGCACACAAAATATTCTTACTTGATTCATTCTGTTTATCTCCTGGATGCTGGGTTAAATTTTTCATTATACTGGAATTGATCCTGATCTGTTGCCCATCTCTGTCCTAAGAAAGGAGAGTAACCTAAAGACGCACAGAAGCAACTTGTGTTGTATTCATCCTCTTCAGAAAGGGTTATTGACCTCACAAAGTCTCTGTAAGTGGATGAACTCAATTGTTTGCCACTGTATTTTCTTGATTAGTAATAAAATATCCCTGCTCAGTTTCTTTTTGCACTGATTTCAGTACCATCTCTGAACTTCTGTTGTTCTTTTTCTGGGCCTACAGCAATGCTTATAGATTCATGCATTTGTTGCTTTTATCTTTGTCTCCAACAAGGGACCTTAGGGTGTGGAACGTGTTCTTAGTTGTATTGATCCCTCAGTATTTTACTGACTGTTTATTATTACATTCTTATAGAGCCACTCATGTATTACTGCTTTCTTTTAGTTGTAAAAAATCCTCCTTTCTATTTCTCTATCTTCATTGCTGTAGTTATAACTGAGGTTGCTGACTATCAAGTGATGCTACTGATTTTTCTTTTTTCCTGTGCTTACAATGTAGTTTCCATCGGGTGTTGGTATGCACCTCTTTCATGAGAGCCTCTAGTGATTATACTGTTGCTAGCTGCTGGCAGATAGAAGCTTCCATGCTTTTGGTGAGCCTAATTTGTTTGTGGTTTTCCTTTTTTTGAATGAAGATAAGCACAGCAGCAGTGGGCAACCAACCAAAGGGGGGCCAATAATATATTCGTAAGAATGTCCTAGTCTTGAATACTTACTGCAGTAGTCAGGCAGGTTTTGAGAGTAAAAACCGAGGGAGGGTGTTATTATAACAGCAGTTCAAAACTGAGAGAAGCAGATACCCCAAAAATTATCTGAGTATGCAGTTTCTTTAGCTAGTATGTGTATTTCTTTGAGTTAAGACTCTTTGCAGGTGATAATCATGACTGTAAACCCTAAAAGCAGATCTTCTTTCTACTTGGTGATAATTAGTTGTTAAATAGCAATTCAAATATGTAATCAATCTGTTAGCAGCTTTACATATCCGGTATGTTTTGCTTGAATGGCTGCAACACTCCTAACATGAAGGTAAAAAGATTTCTGACTTCCATTCTCAGTCCCATAAGATGTTGTAGCCTAAGGTTTATAAAAGGCACTGGCTACCCTTTCCTAACTGATACAGCAACATCAATGTTTCTGTTGGGAAAACGTCTGTAAGATTTAACTCCCTGTGTACTTCAAGGTGTACAGAAATAAAGAGAATATCTTCCAGTCTCCTTAAAGCCAATCGTTCTTGCTCAGAGATGACCACTCCAGAGCACTTGTGGATGCTATTAATAGTACAAGCAGATTACACTTGATTGCAGTCTTCAGTTTGGAGAAGAGTGGATAGCTGTTTGTTGAAGAGAAGTATTGGCTCCATTATGGTGATGAAATTGCATTTGTGGATGAGATGAGAAGGAAAATCAGATTAGTTCTAGTGACTCTTATGTAGTTCTTAGTAATCTGCTTGAGCTTCTTAACTGTCTTCAATTTTCTCTTCAGAAGAAGGTCCAAATTCTTGGAAGTGGTTGACAGTGTGCAAGTAGGTACTGAGGTTAGGCTCAGAAAAGGTGGCAGAAGAAAAGGGGACAGTTAGGACTCAAACATTCATGTGTATTTGATTTTGGCTCCCTATGACATTATTCAAAAGTTTTTTCCAATTTGATTCAGAAGAAAATGTTGCTAACTTGCATTTTAATATGCAGATTTGTGTGCATGCATGTGCTGATTGTGGTGTAACATAGTGATAAATCAGTGTCATTAGTTTTTGTAAGATCTCTTAATTATAACCTGAACCTCTTATATTAGAGGAATGAAGAGGCTGAGCTGGTTGCTAAGTTTAATTTCTGGTAGTTTACAACTTTTGTCATTCTCTTGCTGTGTTGCCAAGGGAATGACTTCGGGACCATCGAATGGAGATGATTATTTGACAATATTTTTATATCCAATTTATATGGGAGTGTGTCTGAAGGAATACTGTAGAGGAGAAGCAGTCTGTAGTGTTTCTTTGTGAGAGGCAGAATTGTAATTTCATACCTCTGTATTGGTATAGAAGAGGTAAAGAGGTAACCTTTAAAATTGACTGCTGTTTTGGTAATTCTGTCTACTGTCATATGCTGGAGGCTGCTGTCTCTGGCTGTTTGATGTCAATGGAAAAGGACGATATCCTGTCCTTGCTACCTTGCTGATGCACTTGGAGTTGCAGAGTTTCTTCTGACATATGTGAAAGAAGGGCCAAGTTGTAAAGCCTGAGACTTGAATGGCAAACCACAACTCATCCTCAGAGCAAGGGCTTGAATGAAGGACTTGTGCCATATGAATCTGTGGCTGGAGAGCCTAATATGACATCCAGTTAACAATGATGATCAGTTGAAGAGCAGATTTGGCTGCACCACAGGGTATGCATAGCCCAGCAGCTTGTCTCCTGTGTATCCTTCTGGGCTTTGGAATTAGTTCTTTCCTATATTTCAGTGCATACCACTCTGCTATGTTATATAATATTGAGTGTGATCAAGGGATCATGAAGTCCAACCTCCACTCCTCTCACCCAAGGTCTTGCACCTTCTCTAGGCTCAACCTGTATAACCTTAAACTCTTTGGCATGGTTACTGCTTCCAGCTCTTCTGAGGCTATTTGCATCCAAGGTTTCAGACCTAGGATGACATCTCTATAGGTTGCTTACTGCCTCTGGGAAACAACTTTTGGATCTTCCAAAGGCAGTCCTGGCCTGTGCTGTGCCTGGGATGGGACAGTGAAAGCCTTAGGCAATAAAAAATATTAGGAGATTCTGAGGATTGGCTGTATGCCCTGTTGTCTTACGTAGGGGATGAATGTCCGCTGCCTCTCCTTTAAAACTGTCTTCATTGAATCATGGAGTATTGGGATCCCTGAATCCTTCAGGTTGGAAGGGACCTTGAGATCTCATGTCATCCAACTTCCTTCACAAAGAGAAGGTCAACACTGAGCTCAATGGATGCTATTATGGAAGTATCTGAATTTAAGTAGTTGTTCACACTGGCTGAGATAATTTTCCAGGTCACTACCGTTTATCTTAAGATGTACTCCCACAGTCCTTTCTATGTCTGCACCCATGTTCTGTTTAGCTTCTCAGTTGGAAATGCAAAAATTCTGTCCCATTAACGAGGCGTTCCCACACTCTGAAACCATCCTGATCAGCTCTTGTCCTAAAGCACGCAATGTTCTTCAAACTGATGGCTGGTCACAGTCTGGCACAAAATGTTCTACCTTATTGCTGTAGTTATGGTAAATAATTTTATGTAATACAGCAACACCCGTGGTTTCCTAAGGATTACTTATTTGAACAGGGTTTGCCTCAGGTTGAGAGCTGTTTTTCTGGCTTCATTATGACAGTACTCTTTCATACCTGGTGTCAGCATCTTGATTTTTTCAAAATATTTGGAGGTGGTCTCAGTTTTGCTGGTGCTTGCTGTAGCCAAGGCAATCCAGGAACAGTCAGAAGGCCCTTGCAGCTGCAGTGAGTAGGTATCAAGGTAACATGGTGTCTGTGGCAGCTCTGCTTCCTGACTCAGCTGCTCATGCATCAAATCAAAGTGTTCTGTTGCTGAGCAAACATCACCCAGCAGCATGAGCTTGTCAATAAAATGCTACTCTGTAATGGGGGATCCTACTATTTAATGTCACAAATAGCAAGTGGAATATAGACTCAATTTTTCTGTGTCAGCAGAGCCAGAAGTGTTAATTGCCAGAATGCTGCTGTGGTTCATTCGATTTTCTACCAACGCACAGAATGTACCTTTGCATCAGTGTTGCCATTCATGGAGAGCAGGAGTGATCAGTTGCAAAACCAAACAAGTGGGCTGGTGTGAATTAAGCTTTAGACTGTGTACTCATCAGTGGCACCGTTTTGTTACTACTATTATTCTGATCAAGTGTTTCTCCTCTCTGCAGTTGTCAAGGTTGTCATATAGAGGTGGTACTGTAAGTTGCACCTAGAACATGAAAGCACTACTTTTCAGTGTGGCTTCCAAAACCTTTTTTTTTGGGGGTGGTGGGGATGTTGAGGGTGGGGTTAAGGGACAGAGGAGTTGTTCTCTTTAATTCTTAATTTAATTCTTAAGTTGATTGCAGATTATTGCCAGTAGAAATCCAAGTTAAAGGAATGGAAACTGTAAAAACAGCAACAACAAAAAAGCCCCTAAGTTTAAAAGCTAAGGGATCCCCCTGCTGCTTGCTATGGTTCCCTGTCTGCTTGGTTTCCTGACGATACTGGAAATATACATTTTCAAGAGTAAGAGTGAGGTATCTGCCATAAGCCATGTACTGAGGCAGAGCTGCTTTGGCCATCTCCAGGATTGTTACGAGCCTCTACTGAAAAGCTAGGAATTTTCTTCAATTCACCATGGGCATCTGAAGCTTGCCCAGGTGATTATCTTCCTTCTATTCACATTACTTCTCATTGTTTGCTTTTGATCCTGTATACTCAGTGGGCAGCATGGAAAGCCATGAGTCCAGCTGTGCTGAAGGAAACATTTCAGTGTACTTATGACACCCTTTATTTCTAGAGGCAGAGTAAATGGAATTCCTCTTCAGTCTTGGGAGGTGGCAAGTGCTTCCTGCCTCACAATGTGTATGTTCTCAGTTGGAGATGCTTTCAGGTGCAAAGATGGTATTTGGAGTCTTCAAATACAATGCAAACTCATCCTATCCTCATAGCTCATGCTATTAGCTTGTACTGATTGTAAAAACGTCTTCTCCTCACACCCTTTGGCAGAGCAGTCACTTGACTCTTCACTGGTGGCACCCTGAGGTGGTGAAGGGTATTGAGATAGGACAGAGAGGAAACTCTGGAGAAAGTCTTTTGACTTTCCAAAGGCCAGCAGTTAAAACTGCTGGCTCCGTATGGGAAACTTGCCTTGCAATGCCTGCTTCTGATGTAAGCTGTCTGACACTGCAAGTCAGTTCTGCACAGAACCAAAATGTTCCACTGAACTGGTGTTCTTTTGCACAGTCTGCACATTCACTTCATGCTGGATCTGTATGAAATAGTGAATGTCCCCTGCAGGTGCCACTCTTTCCTGTGTGCACCATCAGAACGACATTTCTAGTTTTGCAGAGGTGAAGTTCCACAGGTTTTGATCAGAAGCGTATGATTCTCATATCTCATTTGGCTTATGTCATACTTTTTAATCTGAATACAGTTTATTGATTTAATTTTTTCCCCTATCTTTGAAACCTAAATCTTGTCTGTATTGATATATTGAGAAGAAATGTGATTAAGTAGCTGTAAAGAGCTTCCATTTTGAAAACAGACTAGATCAGTTTGGTTGGATGGAACCTACATATTGAGCCCATCTGCCTGACTTCTTTGGGGCTAACCAAAAGCTGAAGTACATTGATGAATACCATGTCCACATGCCTCTAATACTGACAGGAATGGGATATCAGCCACCCCTTTAGGAAACCTAATTCAGTGTTTGGTGAAAAATACTTCCTCATGACTAGTGTGAACCTCCCCTGGCCCAGCTTTGTGCCATTCCCTCATGTTCTATCATCGCTGATCAGGGAGCAGAGCCCAGCACCTCCCTCTGCTTCCCCTCCTCAAGGACCCTGCTGCAGGGGGGAGCATCATGGTCACCTCTCAGCCCCCAGTAATGCAGACTGGACAGCCCAGTGTCCTCTGCCACAGAGATGATCAGAGGGTTGGAGCATCTCGCCTGTGAAGGAAGGTTGAGGGAGCTGGATTGTTTCTTCTGGAGAAGAGAAGGCTCTGGGGAGACCTTGTTGCAGCCTTCCAGTATTTATAAAGGGTACTACAGGAAAGCTGGAGGGGGACCTTCATTAGGGAGTGTAGTGAAGGGGGAAAAGGTTAACAGCTTTAAACTGAAAAGGTAGTTTTAGATTAGATGTTAGAAAGAAAATCTTTACTCAGAAAGTGGTTAGGTACTGGCACAGGCTGCCCAGAGAAGCTGTGGATGCCCCATCCCTGGAGATGTGTAAGGCCAGATTGAAAGGGGCTCTGGGCAGCCTGAGCTGATGGGTAGACAGCACGTGGCTTCAGGGTTCCTTCCAACCCAAACCGTGCTTTGATTCAATGACTGTCACAGGACATGCCTCAGAGCCCTCCTCTGGATGCTTTCAAGGAACTTAACATCCTCTTTATACGCTGTAGCCCAGAACTGCAAATAATTCTCAAGGTGAAGCTGCGCCAGCATGAAATAGAAGAGGCGATTCTCCCATTATGACCCAGCTGTGCCATGCTTAACGTGCCCCATGATACGGTTTGCCCCTGGGCACACTTCAACCTCATGCTGAGTCAGATGTGCGCTGCCAGACCAGACGTGTCCGTCATGGCAGCATGGGCTGAGGCAGTGCCCACATCCCGCAGCAGGTTTTGGGGAGCCGCCGTGTGTCCATGCTGCGGGGCTGCCTGAGGCCTCCCCAGTGCTGCAGGCCCGCTGCTGCCTGCTTGACTTGTGCTACGGCTCCTCCTTGTAGGCATTTGTTTTTCAGGTTTTCTGTCTTGGCTTCCTTGTGCACAATGAGGCGGGTGAAGGAAAACATTAAACCGCTATGGGATTTATTCTCATCACAATCCAAACAAACTGGTTTTACATTGCGGGAACATGTAATTTCTTTGCTTCAGAACGCTCGTTATATTTTGGCTCTGCCTGATTTACAGCAGTGCCTGGCCTAGGTATAAATATTAAAACAAGTTATCATAAATAGAGCATTAGGAAGCCAACATCTGGTTTAGGTAATGTTTTTCTGAGCTTAAACTTTCACTTTATTCTGTGCTCAGGTTTTAAATCCTTTCTTTAAACCCTAGTCCAACTCAGGTCCTGCATCTTGTTGCTGACTGGAATGACACTTGGGGTAATAATACTCTAATAAATATCACCAGTCCTAGGTTGAGTACATATTTTTGTAGCTAAAATGTTAAAATTCCCCAGTTAACGTATAGGAGCGAGGACACGCTTCCTAATGAGATTGCTGGTTCTTATTATTGCTTTCTGCAGTTTCAAACACAGTGTTTTTTATTGGTTTTTTTTTTTCTTTGATGCTTAGTCTGGGGACCAAATACCAGCATTGCAGTAGGGTTTATGTAGCAGTGTAGCACCAAGAAAGGCCCCCCCACCCAACTTTTTTTTTTTCTTTTTTCAGTTTAGATAGCATAGAATTGTTAAGGTTGGAAAAGACTGTGAAGGTCATTGAATCCAGCCATCAGCTCACCCCCACCAAGCCCACTAAGCCATGTCCATCATTGCCACGTCTCATGTTTCTTGAACACCTCGAGGGATGGTAACTCCACCACCACCCTGGACAGCCTGTTTCAGTGTCTCACTACTCTTTCTGAGAGTGTTTCCTAATAACCAACCAGAATCTTAGCTGGTGCAAAGGCCATTACCACTCATCCTGTTGCTATTAACTGGGAGAAGAGGCTGACCCTCAGTCTGCTACAACCTCCTTTCAGGCAGTTGTAGAGTGCAGAGGTCTGTACTGAGCCTTCTCCAGACTGAACATTCCTGGTTTCCTCGGCTGTTCCTCATAAGACTTCTGTGCTCCAGACCCTTCAGAGCTTTGTTGTCCTCCTTTGGACATGCTCCCAGGCATGAACATCTTTCTTGTACTGAGGAGAACATGCTAAGGAAAAAGTCATCGTAGGACTTTACCCATGTATTTTGTGAAATTTTAGTAGCTTAAGAAAGCAACAAAGTAATAAGGGCTCTGTTTTCCATAAATAAGAAGAAGCAGACAGCTCAATAGATTGCTTGGTGTGTTGTAATCTGCTCTTCCCTAGATTTGAACTTCAGCAGCAGAACAAGTGTTTCTGTCATACTCAGTAATCCTACCCTCTCATGAGATGTTCTGAGAAACCTCAGATATGGCATATCAAAATTGTAAACCACAAAGCATAACCTCTAATACAGCCCTAGGGCAAATCTCTGTCTTCTGAATTGTGCAGCACAACAGAGATCATAGAATAAAGAAATGTTTTGCCTTGAAGGGTTTTTTTTTTTCCCTTCTTCATAGTGAGTTTTAGTATTTACGGTATCTCTGCACTCTGTAGACTTAATTGAGTCAATTACGATTCTTTGACTTGATTCCCCCAGGTGAAGGTTTCAAGTTTCTCTTTTTTTTTTTTTTCTTTTCCCTGTCCATTTTCCCAGGCAGTTTCTATCTCTTTCCTGGCTATGGAGGATGCAGCTAGCTGGTATTTTGGTAAAATCTGGCATGTTCTTTTAATTATTAACCCACTCATCTACTCTATGTGTAAGCATGAAAAATGCCTACTTTCATTTGCCTTTGTTTTTGCTTTTTTTCCTGCAGCCTGTAGTCCTTGAGCTCTTTGAACTGTCTTCAGAATTCTTTCTATTTAGAAGCCAGGCTCTATGTTTTTCATTAATCTTAGCTGCTAATTTCTTACACTTTGCTGAAAAGAAAAAACAAAAAACACCTGGTATGGGCATGGCAATATTTCAGCCTTTCTGTGTTCATTTCTGTGCCTTATCAGTGCTGCTACGGTAGAGCTAACTTGGTAAGTACATGCAGCTATTGATGTTGAAACAGCAAACCTTTCTCAGATCTGTAAGTCATGCAGTGTTCTTAGATACTCCTGTTCTCTGCTAGACAGATGGTTTCTGTCTTTTCTTGCTTGGCTTCTTGCTCTGTTTTGGGACTGACTGGAATACCTGGGTACCCAATGAGCTGTGTTCTTGTGTGTATTGTGGCACGTGCCTGCCTTGTGCCAGAATGCATTCGGCAGAGGTTTCTGTTTAGTTATTTAGACTACATCACTTGGGATACTGCCAAAGAGCATCATCTTGGAAGCTCAGGGCAAGAAGTGTCGTGACTGTGGGTACCAGGAATGCTTTCAGTTCCTGCACACAAAAGAGCACTTTCTGTTCTCTTGATATCAGCCATCTTCACTTGGCAGAAGGAAAAGCATTGTTCTTGGTGTTGTACTTCGCATGTGACTTGAATTGTTTCTTGTATTTGAACTACTATTCTATGTCAGTCTCAATATTATATATATATATATATATATATATATATATATATATACTATATAATATATATATATTATATATATATATATATTCTCAGAACTCTGCCATTGGGGGGAAAAAAGTTCACAAAAGGGTGAACTTTTTTTGTGCTAGGTATTGATAACAGCTTGAATTACCTGGATTGATCATCAATGTGACATCATTAATGGAAACTATGTAATTTTAAAGGAATACTGTAGGAATCTGTTCCCAGTCCAGAGAAGCATCTTAAAGCAAACTGAGGTGATGGTTGTAGTGTGACCAGTAGGTCTGAGCAACAATTAAAATTTTTTTGCTTAACTGGAAGCCTTGTTTATGCCTTGTGTTATTATGTGTGTGGCTGAAGTTTTGAGAGTGGCATGCTCCTCCTAAATTTCCCAAATAGGCAAGATCACCAGAGACATTTGGTTAAATTATTACTGAATTGGCAAGAGAACAGGTGGTGATACTCCAGATAAGAGCTGGGAAAGTGTCATTGCCCAGATGAATTCTGAATGTGGCTGATGGATACATAAAGAGTCCGAGTTAACCATGATTTGACTCAAAATAGTCATCCAAATGTTAGCTAGACTTCAAACTTCACTAAATGTTGTTTTGGGCCTTTTCTCGTGAATTTAAAGTGTCAATGAAGTTATCTCAGGCTTCTTCACCATTAAATAGTGTTAAAAATGATGGCTGTCAAAACAAACAAGTAAAGGTATATTTATGTTGATTTTCTTTCTAACGGTTTGGCTTTTTCATTTTGATTAGCCTGAGCTGTCAACAATTTTTCTTCCTATTTGAATACAGAATGTAGAAAAAACTGAGGAAGCCATAAGCTTAAGTCTGAGTGTAAAGCAACCAAGTCTGTACTTCCTATCTAGAGCTGGAATTTCTTTCAGAGGCCTAGATATGTGAGAGGACAGCTTTTGGGGAAAGGGAAAAAGTATAAAGTGAACGCTTTTTGTTTTTGTTATGGTGATGCTTCACATCAAGAAGAAAATATTGTATGTTGCAACTGGTTGACTTTAACAGTTTGCTGTTGAATGAGAATTCCCGATCTCTCAGGATGACTTTAAAACGGCGATTCTGAAATTTAATTGGCTTTGAATCCCTGCTGCATAAGGGAGGTTTCAGCTGTTCTTGAGCTGACCCCGTGCTCCAGAGAAATGAGTTGTGGGGTAAGAATCCTCTGGGCTTCATAGCATGAACAGAGAGTTAGCTCTGCTCAAATCGCTCCTGTGGATAATCGTGGTTCCGAGGCTTAGATAAAAGTGGCTGTGAGCAATTGAGATTTATGTTTGGGCTCTGGAGCTGAGTGATTAGCCCACTGTATAGTCTTCCCTCGGGTGCAGTGGCTCTTTCAAGTTTAAAAATTTCATTAAAAAAAAAAAAAAGTGAAATAGTAAGCATTGCTGTTAAAAATTTGGTTTGCAGCCAGGGAAACTTCACTGCTTTGGTCTATACGGAGACTCTTGCAGAGCACTGACTATGGGACTTCTGAAAGCACCTATCCTATTGTGAGCTTAGCATTGGTAGTACCATCCACCTTAATACTTGGTAAGTTGTTCCAGTTGCTTATTCTCACTATTAAAAACGTGTACTTCGTTAGGGGTTTGGACTCCTCTGAAATCAGCTATGAAATCTCTCTGCTACAGCTTTCCAATCCCACTCCTCAGTAGCTATTTTTCTCAGTACTCCAGTTTTTCCTAGATAGATGTTTCCTTGGGAGATGTTTCCAATATACTGTTAATATTGGAGGTGTTCTTAAGATAAGATTATTTTGGGGTCTTCTGACACGCTACACTGTTTTGGATTCTTGCATCCTGATTCCTATCACCATTTTTCTGCAAATTCTTTCTCCATTTCAGGGTGTTCATTGTCTGTAAACTTGGTTAATGAACTGAACATTAAAAAGTCGCACATACGAAGGTCTGAGAATTAGTGCAGCTAATGAAACTGGTGGAAACTCATCTGCTCAGGGATGACTTCCCAGTTAGAAGAGCCTTTGGACTGTTTGTTTATTCAGTGGAGATTTGAGTTCAAACCTCCTAAGTAAAAATGGTTTACTATACCATGGTAGGATGACTGACCAGCATCCCCATGTATTAGGGGGGAAAAAAAGTATTAAGGTTTTATGATGGGGAAAATGTGGGTTTTTTTTGTTTGTTTTTTTGTTTGTTTTTGGCAATCACCCTGTGATCCTTGCACTTCCATCTGCAGTAATTGCTTTCTCTCTGACATGAGCGAAACGCTATGCTCTCAATTCATATTAATGATGAAGGTTAATGTTTTGCAGTTTGTGTGCAATATAAGAAATGACAAAGAATGATTACTATTTTTTTTCCAGCTTTAAGAAGGCATGATGTTAATATTGGTTCATATTTATAAACGTAGAGTTAAGAGCAGCTGTGCTTCCTTACTGGCAAAATCTTGTTCTAATAAGTCAAAAACTTTCTTCTTGATCTACAAGGGTTAACATATAAAAGATGTAAGATATCTTTACATTGATATATATCGCTGTTTGAATTAGCACGCTGCCTTCCTACCTATCTCTTGCATTTTCTGATTCTCTGGGTTTTTCTTGTCGTTGTTCCTCTCAAAGTAGATGCCCATCTAAAATGGGTCTGGAGGATGCTTGTAAATCATTAATTGGTCTATTGTAATAACAAGTTGATTCAGCTCCTAAATTTATACTTGATGCTATAAAAAAGTGATTTTTTGATATACTTTTTTTATTTTTCAAGTTCTGAGTGCTAAGCCTTTTCTTGTTTCTAGCTTAAACTGTGGTGCATTCATTGTGTATTCCAGGTTCATCGCAGTACTTCTTAATTTTTAAGCTAGAGCATTGAGAGCCCTATCCTTGTAACTTAGAGCATGAAGGTCAGATAGGTTATTTTAGAACTGTGTGTCCTATCCAGGAAGCAGTGCTGCAGATCGTTCATGTTTAAAAGCAGATGAAGAATCACAGGATCACCAAGGTTGGAAAAGACCTCTAAGATCATCCAGTCCAACTGTCCACCTATCAACATTTCCCATTAAATCACACCCCCTCCGTTCAGCATCCAAACATTTCTCAAACACAAGTCAGTGCTCTGTCTTCTCAACTTGTCTGTTTCCTCTTCAGGGCACTGTGAAGATGAAGGTATCTATTTTTCTCCTAAACAGCATAGAAAACCTATCTTACTTAAAGTTGTACCATGTTGTTCAGAATGCTGTTTACTTTGTTAGCCTTCAGCTTCATTTCCAAAGGCAAAACTTTTCAATTTTGTAGGAGTGAATCTGGAGGGTTTGGGGGTTTTGAAATACTGTGCATCCATGTTTTGGGCTATTGGTATGAATTGGTGCTGTTTCAAAGTCAGGTGGAATCAAGAGTAAATGGTTGTGTCATAATGCAGCCAGGTGTGTTTGCATCTTCCCATCTGTGCAGTCAAAAATGTCAGTGCTGGGGAAGGAATGGCATGTGGATGAAGTGATGTTCTTGGACTGTGTCACGCATGGCTGAGGCTGGCACTGCAGCAGCATTCTCTCTTCTGCCCTAGGCAGCAAGGCTTGCTTGGCTGTGCCAACATACCCTGCAGTCACACCTTCAGTGTGCACGCACTCATAGTGACACCTGGCTCTCAGGTTCATGCAGCAGACAGGTGTGAGGTGCATGCATCACTGATCCCTAACAATGCGTTTTAAAACTTTTTTTTTAATGTGACATAGCAGAGGTTTTATTTTCACTTACGCTTAAGTCTTTGAACACAGAAGGGGAAGGACTCACGGTGATAAAAGCCTTATGATACAACCACGTGGCGCAGCTTCTGTGAGCTACAGTCTTGTATAATTAAGAGTGAGAAACATTTACTGAAATTGAAAGACTGCTGCTTGTGATTCCTACTTTTGAGATTCTTCTTCATGGATTCTCCTTATAGCCTCAGCTTTAAGGAAGAGAAGACAAGGAGTTGTGCTGGGCTGCATTCCAGAACTTACTTTTCTCTGGGGAAGATGCAGAAAAAGCCCTTCCTGAACTTCTTAGGAATATACATTTCCTGGAAGCGTGATGCTGTCTCCTAAGTCACTGCCTTTAACCTGTTTCAGGCTCCAACCAAGAAGCTGCATATACTGTGCCTTGATGCTTAGAATGGGCACTTTTTGCAGAGTTCTGCACTGACATCATAAAAACCACACATTTTGATGGTGCTTGATGTGTGACAGATGCATGCTTTGTCCATGTGAATGGTGGATTCTTGCGTTTCACTTACTTTAATTTCGTGGGTCACAGAAAAGAAACTGCCTCATCTTTCACAGTTCCTTATTGATGGCTTTGGAAATGGGTCATGGTTTTTCTTTTAAACTGGTAGAAAATAGAAAGTGACTGCAATACACCTGACTTTGCTGGCATTTTTACGGTCTGTTTCACAAAGATTCTGTCTGCTGACTGAATTCTAAGGATACACTGAAATAACACAGTCGTGAAGGGTTACTGTAATATGTCCCCATCCTTTGCAGGAGTGGAGGAGGCATTTAAGGGAGGTACTGGGGTAGTAATTGAAAGGCAGATTTCATAGTGCACCCTAGGTTCACGGTAATACACGCAGCTTAGGCAAAAGGAGTGTTTTGCTCAGTGTAAGAAGAGAGCCTAACAGAGCTCTTAATCAAGCCGCTTGACTAGAATTGAGATATATTTTAGGTTTCAGGAATAATATCCGTGCGCATTGCTTGCAGTGAGTGCAGTTCGTCCTATGAGCGTGTTTAGGGGTAGCGGAACTGCGGCTGTGGGCGTTCCCGCCGCAGCCCGGCTCGGGGCGCGCACGTCCCGCCGCGCGGCAGCAGGGGGCGCTGCAGGGCCGCCGATGGCTGAGGGGCGCGGCCCCGCCCCGCGCCGCTGGTAGGCGTCCCTAGTCGTTGTCAAACCCGAACGAAAAGAATAACAATGAATCCCACCCTCGCTATTTGCATTTTTACATTTATTTACTTTTATGCTGAAAGCCTTTTAACAAAATGCCGCGGGTTTTATTTATGAAGGGGGGGTGTCCCGCTGCGTGCTGGCTTTCTCCAAGCATCATGCCCGCTTCTAACGGTCTGCATCACCGGAGCCTCAGTGCAGGCTTAAGGCTTTGGGGTGATTGAGGATGCCTGGAAACTGATACTTTTCCATAGAAATGTACATATAGATTTATAATTATTTCATATAAAGCGAGTGCTTTGGTGTTTTTCAGTGAGTTTTGGCTCAATATCCCACAGTCTTCCTCTCTGTGCTGTCCAGTTAATGCAGGTGGCATGGGTTAGGTGGTATTTGGCACAGGCTGCACCGAGCGTACCCTTCTAGGTCTAAGCTTACACTGATCCTGCTGGAGAGTGTTCTCCCAGGTATCACAGAATCACAGAATCATAGGGGTTGGAAGGGACCTCAAGAGGTCATGGATGGAGAATGACAGTCGTATTTCAAGTCTTGCTACACATCTATACAGAAATAATGGCTTGGAAAACCAACCAGAATTTTTGTTTTCAGACAGGTTTCACCCAAGCCTGGCTAATTCTGTGACCAAATTGAAAACTTTTTCTGAGAACTTACAAAAGAGTTTGTTGATTTTTCGGTTGTTCTGCTCTGTCAGATTGGGTCTAGGAACTCATCCACGTGTGTGTGCATGGAGGAGGGAGCAAGAAAAAAAATCAGTGAGGGTTATCGGTCAATAATAGTCAGAGCATGGAACAGCTGAAAACATGGAAACAATTTCCTCTCTAATTTGGGCAGATTGGAATGCATCCCCAAAATCCGAACGGAAATAGTAAAATTTAAAAACTTTTTATTAGTACCTAACCCAGCTGCACCTGGCCGGCCTAATTGCCTTCAACCTGGTCATTACTCAAAGGCATGAAGTTTAGCCACCAACAGCACTTATTAATGTATAATAGGAATTTACTTGTAAAACAGAATTATTGGAATGGTGTGATATCATAAAGAGTGAGGTGCTGACATTTTAGATTGTTTTATATAGGGATGTTGAGTTATAATTTAGGAGTCGGTTATTCTTTGGGCGATTAATCATTCTTAGGTATAATTTAAATGTCTGGTGGAAATACAAAGAATTAATGTTTGTAATGACCGGCTCATGAAGCGTACTCGTGTGAAGAAGGTCACATTTGGTTTTTGGACAGCCTTTTTCTCCAGCATTTTGCAAAAAAAGGTTGGTATTAAAGTTGGAAATGCTGAGGCAGCAGATTAATGCAATGTTTCAGCAAGACAACCCCTCACTGACTTCTGTAAAGAGTCAAAGCCTAAGACCGTAAAAGTGCCTGCAAGTTCTCCCCTTCGTATCAATGGTGTGAAAAAGTGAATACATTAATTCTGGTGGACCTCAAACTTAGAATCTGTCAATATGATTTCAGTGATTAATGGTTACAGACTTTTACCGACCTCATAAATATAATGTGCCTTGATTACAGAGGCACTGTTAGTGCTGCTATAGTTAGTTATGTCAGCACTTCCATTGTAAACCCTGTTTCTTTAGGGGTTTATAACTCCATCATAAAAACTCACTCTGGGATGAAATTTATACCTTCAGCTTCTAGACTGTAAGCAAGCAATTTAAAATACAGATATACTAAAAAAAAAAAAATTCCAGTGGTTGAATAGAGTTAGAAACCAGCATAGTGCTTTTTTTTTCGTTTGTTTGTTTTTATTCTATACCTGGTATTTCTGCAACTTAGAATTGACTTTGTTTCTTAAGATGAAAGGCTGCTGCTACCTTTTGCTCCCTAGTGGAAGTCAGGCTCAGTGTCAGTGTGTGCATTTACACGCATACATACGTATATATACTTCTATCATAAATGTTTTTAAAATGCAGTGCCTGTGCAATAACTTTTTCAAACAAATCTCGCTGTGTTAATACCCCAAAGCTTTCATCTGCGACACAAACCAACAATAAACACTGATTTATGGATAAAATATAATTGCTGCAGTGAAGTGTGAAGGTCAGTGGGAAAAGCATGGAAAACATATTCAGTTTAATACAGGGATCCGGGCATGATCCTCACCTAGATTAACTTACGTAAACCCATGGAGACTTTCTGGAGCAAAGTATCACTGACCTCCATCTGTGATTTTTCTTTTCTTGTACAAGCTATGAACATTTTATAATAGTTCATGATTGCTAGTGGTTTTACTTCAATCATGATTTGTGTTTCTTGTTTCTAATGCAGTAGAGCAGATCTAGAGAGGCTTCTGTGCTGCTGGTGGTCAACATCACTGCGAGATGTCTATTTTTGAAATAGAATTTTGAATGCAATTTGTGGCCTCCTTTAGTCGTTATCTCAATATTAAATGTACTTTTTGTTTGTCTGTGGTTTGTTGTGGGTTTTTTTCCTCGCTTTTATAGATTGTAATGCCGGTGTTCAGATTTCAAAGCAAACTACATAAACAGTATCTGTAATATACCACAGTGATGTTTCTATATGCTAAGCTGGTGATATGACAAATAACGACTGGACCACAATGCATGGCCTCTTTCCAAGTACTTCTTATTTCCATATAATTACACAGAATATAATACTATACCATACAATGAGTCAGCACGTATGAAGTTTTATCAGTCTTTTCTTACCTTCTGTGTAACCAAGCAGCTTCTCTGCTTTTCATACACTACTGAAAAAGAGAAACAGAAACATTCATCCTTTTTTCTATGCATTTTCCATTTGTGATGCGAATTGAAGCTGCATAGAGTGATTTTGATTCATTTCTCTCTAGTATTTCCACCCCCCCCCCTCCCATCAACATCTGCAAATAAAAAGCCCAATCCTCCCCCAGAGCATCTTGCATATATCAAAGAAGGAACCTGGAATCTCGAATAGCTTTATTTATAAAAGCAGAGGGAGTGGGTGGTGGGATGCTGGGACTAAACCTTCTGAGGGCAGGCATCCGGCTCTCACAGTTTACTTGTCTGGTTGAGTATCTTGAAAGCCTTAATTTAAAACTCATCTTACAATCCATTTTAATTGGCTCCAGAGTAAGTAGTTGAGCGTTTGGTCTGATAAGGAGGTTTTTGGCTCTATGTCTGCCATAAAATCAGCAAAAAGAGGGATCTGTTTAATACAACAATGATGCTGGGCTTTTTTGTTACTAGGGTTTGCCCTAAACAGGATTTTCCCCTTAAGGCAGCAGTAGCACACCATAAAAAGGGGCATTCCTTTACTCTGCGGCAGCAAGGCTTTAACTTTCTGTTTTTCAGATATTTTCTTTTTAATAGGCAGCAATAACAGGACTTGTACAGGGTTGCTGCTGTAAGTGGTGCAGTACATGGTGTCTAGGATCAGAGTGCTTTGTCTACAGTGGTTGATGGCCTATTGTTTATAAAGGCCTGGGAAAGAGCATCTAACAAACATCAAGGTTCTGCTTTGGTTTCTGGAAACTTTTCTGGATGTGGAAAGCTTGTAGACAGCATAAAGTAAACCCAGTTTTGCCGACCTCTGTGCTTCAGTTCTTACTTCACAATTCTCTAATCTGTCCACTCCCAAACCCTGCAGAGTGTCTCAGGCAGTTTGTGTCGCAACTAGAAAACAGCAAAAGCCAGCAGATTTTATTGAAAATGTGGAATTAAATACTTCCATGCACCATTAACTCCGTAGCTATAGAACTATCAGCCTTTCTTTGCTCCCACGTATCTATTCATTAAGTAGACGTGGTTTTTATCTGAGGATTTGTTCCTGCTTTCCCAGGAACTTCACTTTACAGCTGTGCAGACTATTTATTTGGAGAAGCCGCTTTCTCTGTACCACGCTCCCGTGGTACCTCAGCTCCTCTTATCATCTGTGTTTTCACGAGATGTTTAAAGCCTCCTCCTATGTGAGCTGCAGTTGGCCCTGACAAGCAGCATGTCAAGCAGACACAGCCCCCTGCCTGGTTCCTCTGTGCAGTTTGTCCTGTGAAATTTCATGTAGGCCATGTGTTATAATTTGCTATAAGATTGTTTTATGGCTGTTGAGATTGTTAATTACCTCCTTGTTAAAATTCCCTTGGTAAGCTATTTGCCTATTAGTGAATTAATTCTGCAAATTACGTGGCTCTAAGAAGTCTGAATTCTGTGGCACTTTGTGGCTTTCTAACACAGTTTTAGTGCATGGAGCATCCTGTAATGTCAGTGGCAGTTAGGTGAGCTTGAAACCAGACTCAGCCGTGCTCCCGAGAGCTGGGGAACTTTTTCTTCTGCTGTTGTCTAAGCTTATGGGGCTGAACACTCATGGTGTACCGGATAAAAATGATTAAAAAATAAATAAAAATTAAAGGGGAGAGGGATATATATGTATTAAGGAGCAGTTCTGAGCCAGTTTGCCACTGCTTGTTGAAGAGTTCTTGGAAATAATTCAGGTTTTTGGAAGTTACTGGAATCTCCTTTTGTTGAAACTTCCCCATCCCTGTGATGTTCAAACTGCACGAGTTCCTGTCTTCTGATGCTTTTTTATAGAAGTTGTTCAAGCTAGACCAGCTTACTGCCTTTGGGAGATAGGACAAAAAGAGGGCACTCAGGGAGAGGTGCAGCCGTGAACCTTGAAATGTTGGAAGGGACCTTTAAGATCATCTTTTTCCAGCCCTGTTAGACCTGTTGCTCAAAGCCCCATCCAGCCTGGCCTTGAACACCTCCGGGGTGGGAGCATCTCTGAGCAACCTGTTCCAGCGTCTCACCACCCTCACAGTAAAGAATTTCTTCCTAATATTTTGTTTAGGTATTTGCTCTTACAGTTCAAAGTCATTTCCCCTCATCCTGTTGCTACATGACCTTATAAGAAGTCCCTCCCCAGCTTTTCTCCCTTTGGGTACTGTAAGGCTGCTATAAGGTCCCCCCAGAGCCTTTTCATCTCCAGGCTCGAGAGCCCAATCTCTCTCAGCCTGTCACTGGGAGTCCTGATGCTCCCTGCTGTCACCACTCATCGTCAAGTAGAATGTGTCTGCTCTCTTTGGAACAGAGGGCTCACAGTGGTGATCAAGCAGGAAGGAGTGAATGTACTTATTCTGACAGCATGCCGTGCTTGGGATGTGCAGTAGGGTGTAAGCAGAGACTGTTCCTCTAAATAAACAAGATTATTTAGGCACGCACGAGATCTGGGAAAACCAGGCATCAGTTGGCAACAATTACAACTGGTCCTCTTGAAGTGTTTGGAATCTTCATGAACTGGGGAGCTGCTCTGTAACGCAGCACATCCTATTTTCCCCTGGTGCCACAATCTCTTTGAAGCTCCTGAAGTGCCAGGCTCTCAGAGCCTCCAGCTCCTTGGGACCTCTTCGTCCTCCCTGGGTGTGTGCTGGCAAATCAGGAAGGTGGCAGAACTCTTTCAATCTCTTCCTGCAGTGTAGTAAAATTCTCCTGTGATATCTAGCAACAAAATGGCCTGTCAAAATGCCTGCTAGTGACACTTCCTTCAGAAAACTTTAGTGACATTTGGCATGTAGTGTTAACTGTGAGAACCTGAAGAGCTAATCTGAAAGGTCATTTAGATAGATGAGAAGGATGTGTCAGAGTCTAATGATCTTTCTGATGATTGTGAGGGGCACAAAGAGCCTGCAGAAAGGTAATCTGGGTGCTAATGAACTTTACAGAGTGTCCAGCTCTGTGGAGGTTGCTTTAATGCCCCATTTAGCTGCTGCGTTTCTGTTCATTCTAAAGTATGGATGTCACTTAAATACTGACAAAATGCAGGAGAGAACTTTGCTGGCTTTTTAGGCTCTTTCTTTATTCTTCTAGTGAAGGCAAGGGCTTGTTTTTGCAGCAGACAAGTCCCTCATTATCTTGTTGGACTTCTGACATTCTGAACTCCAGGATAACCGTGTCCTTTTACCCTTTCAGAACTGTTCATACGCAGTTGATTCACCCTGACTTTTCAATTTTTGGAAGGCCTTTGAGATGTGGAATTTTTGAGATAAGAGATGGAAAAAGAATTAAATACGCTGTCATTAATCCTTTACTTCAGAAGGAGTGAGGATGTTTTTGTGTGTGTATACATATGTGCATGCATATGATCTCACATACGAAAACTGAACTTCATGTCATTAGAAGGTGGAGGGTACGCTCATGGGGACTTGACAGTCACCAAAGAAAACTTGAAGCTTTTTTCAAAGGACTCTGCAAACAAACTGCGTAAGTTTCATAAGCTGAAAGTAATTTCCAGATCCAGCTATAAAATATGCTCTATTTGGCTTTGCTTTCGTATGTCAAAATGTTAAACCAGGTGAAATGTTTCTGTCTATCAGGGGAGTGAAGGGGGAAGCACAAACTTTTTCTTTGCTAACTGGTGTTACTGTGAAGGTTTAGCAAGTCCAAACTGTACTCTTTTTTCTTTTTCTAACGTGAGCAGTCTGTACAAAAACAAATCTCTTAGGATTTGGCTGTAAATGTTTGCTTTTGAACTGCTACAGCTTAATACTTTTGAGAATACCAGCAGAGCAGGCATACTAGTGTGACTGCTTTGCCCTTAGGTTTCAACATTTTCCCCAAAGAGCAGGTAGCTGCGGGTGAATTAACCTACCACTGAGTCACACAGAAATAAACGCAATATAGTCCTTTTTATCTTTGAATATTCTTCATGCTGTCACTACTTTTGGATTTTGCAAGTCTTTGAATTTGCTGGAAGCTGTGGCTAGCAACAAATTGTAGGCATAGGTCAAACTACAGGGATCAGAATAGTCTTTGATTTGTCTTCCCCTGCTGTTCGCCCTGGAAAAGGAAGAGGGAACGTGTGTTTGATAAACCAAGGGATGCAGATAATTTAGAAGACTTTTAGATGCCTCGGTACAATTTGCCTTATGTTTCTAAATGAACAGGCAGAGCTTTGCAGATTTAGTCATGCTGTGATGTCACAGGGGTAGAAATGCAAAACAAGATAAAAGAAAGTCGAGTAAGTTTTGCCTGTACTCTTCCACATTTAGTTTTACATTTAAGTAGAGCATTGGATTTAATTCACAAGATTTCACAACCCTGTAAATAGCTTGTGGTCCACAGACCTCCTGAAAACTCAGGCTGAAGAGGGCCAGGTGGAACTGCTGAACCTGGAGGTGAAAATGTGGCATTCCAGCCTTTTTCTAAAAACACAGATGCTAGTTAAAAAATAGAGAAGATGGAATACTTCATTAAAAACACATCAAGCGTTACAGGCATTATATTGCAAGAATTTGTAAATGTATTTATTCAGGTATGTGGAGCGTAAGAACATTCCTTGCAGTTCTGAAGAGCATTACTGTTCGTGGCACTTTTAAGAGTCAAACATACTAGCTACTTTAATCGGGATAATAATTTAGAGTGTCAAAAGGGTAGTGTACCTTCTCAGCATTTCCATTTGGTATTATTTTACTCCTTTAATAGTACTTTATAGTTCTCAACCTTACCTCAATTAGCAGTACTGACAGATGCTAGTTCAGCATTTTACCTCTTGCCAGTAGGGCTTTCTTTGGAATAAATGTCAGTAATTTTATGTTGCTAATTTGAGGTGATATACCTACATGTAAAATTACATTTTAACTTTCTTGTTATACTTGCAGTGAGAGATGGCAGCATAAAGAAATATAAGTGAATGCTCCTGAGAGATAGTTCAGGACTGGAAGGTTCATTATGGAACTTTTATAGCTAATTTTGAGATGTACTGCAGTTTTTGTTAACTCTTTCTTTTGCTGTCTATTTATGCTGCGTGCCTTGCTTCTTTCCCCTTCAGACTTTTTAAATTTAAATTGTATGTATGTATTTAGATGCATTTTTTAAAATCTCTTCAGAGGCTTGGGGCAAAATTGAGGCCAGGATTTGGATTTTTAAAGATCTTTAAATGCAGTTAAGCTCTACTTAATAAAAATAATTTGTAAAAATGACATTTGTTACTAAACTAAAAATGTATCTGAAAATTGTCAGTGTAAGCTTTGCAAAAAAAATAAGGAAACAGTTCTTGAGAAAAGCCTTAAGCAAACTCATTCCCCTTGGTAGGAAGAAAGCAGATGGAAAGTATTTGTGAGAAGTAACGCTGCTGATCAAACACAGCAGTTATGACAATAGTAACAATTGGTATCAGCAGACTCCTGCAAGAAAAATCTGCACTTGTACACTGTTCTGTAACTTACCCCATGGAATAGCAGGGGAAATTGAGAGGGTGGAGCTGCAACTTCAGGTGAAAATAAATTTAAGTGTGAAGTGTTCTTTACGTTCATTGTGATTCATTTTTCAAGATGGTTTATTTTTACCAGTGTAGTTACGTTTTTCAGTCTCTTTTGAACGTGGTATTTTCTTTTTCTTACAGTTTAGCTTATACTGCAGATTCTCTCAGCCAGCTACTAAATTACACTTCTGTCTCTTTGCTGAAGAAAAATACCTTTCCGTGCATGCTAATAACTTCAACACGTCAAGCTCTGATCTTTTATATTAAATAATTCTGTACTATTTATAACAATTTGTTTCTTGGTTTTGAAGTACACATTTCTAATTGTTCTTAGCTAATATTATCCTAAAGAGTTAATTGATGGTTACTAAGTCACTACATAGCTTAATTGTAGTGCAGTCTTCCTTTATCGTGATTAGTAATTACTGTGAAGTAATGTTAGTGTTTCAGTTTGGAAAAAAATATAAGAAGTTAGTGCATTGTTCATTCTTTAGTCATTCTGGGCCTGAGAAATCTATAAATGTACGTAATTACTGTAATTTTCATGGAGTTGTAGCAGCAAAAATAAGCTTGGCCTAATCTTGAGGTTGAATAAGACCATTGTGTTCATAAAGGTTTGATTTAAAATAGCAGTGTAATTTCTCAAATTCAGAAAGAGTATTAAATAATAACAGGTTTTGTAATAATTATTCTCCTTTTTTCTGATTGCTGATCTGAAAATCTTACAAAATTATCTCGTGTGCATCCCTCAGCCCTCCCTCACTTTGATTTTCAGTGTGAAATCAGGGGAGGGATGGCTGCACAGGCAGAATTTAACAGGAGAACTCTTTCATTTCTATCTGTTGGTATTCTGCTGAAGCCAGTGTGTCACCTCTTTAGGTTTAGGTGGAATGACCGGTACTGCTTGTACTCATCTAACCTGGAATGGGATTAAATAGGCTTAGCATTTTTTTTTCAAAAATGTATTGAGATTTTTCTTTCTCTTCCAAGCTAGCTACGCAGCTTTCTCCTTTCCTCTGCCTTGAACTTTTGGCCTTGCCCTGAAGAATATGGGTGGTATATGTTTTAAAATTGATATATTAATGTTGAATTTTTATTGTCACGGTTTCTGTTCGTGCACCTTTCAAATCCTTCATTTGTTTGTTTCTGAACTTTGGATGTGTCATAAAAATGTCACATTGTGGCTGAACATTAAGCACCTTCCCATTTTGCTCTGGGCCGTTGAAATAAATTTGGACCAGGTGCTCCTCTCATAATAGAGCTCCTTGATGTGCCCTGATAGCAGGCCGGCAGGCGGAAGCTGTCAGCCTTCAGCTGGCTTGAAGAATGCAATTAGAGCAGTTTTAATACTGGTGAGGGACCCCATCCAGTCAAAGCTATTTGAGTTAAGCCAACTCTGGGATCCTAAACATGTATTTTAAGCATGTCAACTTTGTCTTTTTAGTCAGAGCAGATCTGTAATTCCCACACATTACGTGGGGTTTTTTAATGCTAGAAGAGATACTCCCATTCCTTACCAGCTTGCTGTTATTTTATCTGTTAGCTTTGTCTTTATAGCATTGTTAATACTCATGGTTCAAAGCATTTATTGTCAAATTAAGGCTTAAAATACATTTTTAAATGTCAAAAGTGCCTATGCCTTTACATAAAACTTAGATTAGGTAAATTCATAAGCAGTTCATCACTAGATTTCTGGATTTGCCTGCTGCAAGAAAAGAGAACACCAGTACAGATCAGAGCTGAAGAAGAATGTGAGAAAAAAAATAGACCCTAGAAAGTAGACAGTACTACAGTAAGATACATTTTTACTGAATGCAGAGCTTCAGTTAATTTCAAAAGCAGATGTGATTAATTGATACTAAAAGAAAGGAGTGACGAATTTGCAGGCTCATCCTTTTCTCTCTCTCCCTCTTAAATTAGTGTTTATAAGTGTGTTTTTGCTTCCTCCATTTCTTAGTGCTAGGGTTGACTTCGCTTCCCTGAGGGGTTTTCGTCAGCTGGATGTTTCATTTGTTCCCTGTTTTTCCTTTGTTAGTAAAGTTTTAGTTCAGTTATCTGTTTTTAGCCTTTACTAACTTGCAAAGTATGTAACAGAAGTAGATAGCGGAAAGGGCTTTTTGTTAAACTCCTTGTATTAGGGATGGTTTTTCCATTATCCAGTTGATTTTTGTTTGCATTGGCTCTTCATTGAAAGTGAACGTCATCTGAGACTTAATTGACCAAATTAATTTCCTATATCCTTAGTTAAATCAGTGCCATTAGTGAGTTAAAAATTTGATTGCTTTACTATGAGTTGTGAATGCTTAGAGTATGTTGGGACAAATAACTGAATGACAGAGTAATAGTGAATTTTGGTATTTGTTTTTCAGTGTATACTTCCACTCAGGAAGCATCTCCTTTTTCTCCATTACTTTCTGTATGGCCTTGTCTGCACTAAACTGTACTAGAGACTTTGACCAGAGAAAATGGTATAGTTAAAGCTACTGTAAAAGGAAAGCCAAGTGAGAGTGAAAATAACTCCAAGCAGGACTACACAGTTTGGACCTAATGCTTATTTTGTGCCTCTTTTTATGATGGACCAGGTGGTGTGAGTAAATACAAGGAGCAAATCAGCCAACTCTTCCTGTAGTCCCTACTGCTGCTTTTGCTACTCCCAGTGATTGATTCTTGTCCATCTCCAGTGGAGCAGTTGGGTGCTGCCATTTTGAAAGAAGCAAAATACAAGAAGTGATGAGATAGGAGTGGTACGTGTAAGGCACTGTAAATTCTCCAAGTTTTGGTTGTGCTGAGAGGGCCCAAGCTGGACTGAGAGCCAACAGAGCAGTGGACCAACTGTGTCCCAACTGAGTAGGGCTGGATGTTCTATAGGAACTGGGAAGAAATGTATGATCATGTGTGATGGAAATAATTTGAGACTGGTACCTCTATTTCTGGAGGTTATTTAACAAAATGTTCAGACTTTTATTATATAGTTGATCATCTTGGCAGATAAGGGGAGTAGGTAAATATCTGAGGTTCCTTCTCATCCTGCCTTCTGTTATGATGTGATTTTTGCTTGTAATAAAAAAGAATAAACTTCCTAATGCTTCTTTGGTATCTAGGTCAGTGACTGGTGATTTCTGGGCTGCTTCTGCTCTAAGGCTCTTAGAGGGTCTGTCTTTTGTGTCTGCCTGTAGCCTTATGTTCCTAGGAAGCGTGACTTGACGCAGCTGTGCTTACTCTGTATATGTTTTATTTTTCTGGTTTTTGTCTCATCTTTTGGCCAGTTGTCACCTAGTTTTCCATTGAGAAAATGTTGGAAAGGTGGAGTTCCAATTAAAGTTTTCAGGGAAAGATGCATTTTGTTCCTCCAGGTGATATAAAGGCAGCGCAGTATGGTGGAGATGTGATGAGTATTGAGAAGGAGTTCATGCTATCAAAGAGTAAACTTCCCCTCTCTGTTCCCTTTCTCTGGTGTTTGCTCACATTCTCATCTCAGACAAAAATTTATTCTGCCACAGGAATTAATCCATGGCAGGTTTTTGAGTCTCTGGAGCTCATGAAGCACAAACTGCTCGCTTTGCATTGCAGAGAGCCTGTCCTTTGCAAGCGCTGCATCTCGGAGCTTGGGCAAGACTGCCACTCAACTGTTCATAGTTCCTATGGCGGAGGTCCTGCCCCCCCCAGATAGGGGGCTGTAGCAGCTGAGGGCTCTGCTGTAGAGCAGTGTGAAGCCAGCACACTGCCTGCAGGCTCAGTGCCTGGATCTAACATGTGCTATCAATCTCCCACTTACAAAAAGAAGTCTGTATTAAAACTTCATTACCTCTCTCTGAAGCAATTTATATATATATATATTAAGTGTAAGAGTCAGAATTGTTTTAAAAGACTAATATTATTTAAACAAATACTAAATTAAGGAATGAGATAGACAAGGGTGATATTAAGTGTTTCATTTCTGTAGAAGAAAAAATTACTTGCTGCATTTGACTTGGCTTCTTTTACCCCAGTAATTACTGAGAATGTTAAATATGCAAGAGCAATGCCCCATCTGTAATTGTAATTATAATTATTTACTTTCCTGATATATTGAGAACAGTGAAGGTAATGATTCTTGTGCAAATTCAAAGCAGGTTCTGCTTATAAATTTTTTTCCCTCTCTGTTGCAGATCTGTCCTTGCAAGCCAACTGCTGTTTGAGCATATTTTTTGTCATCACTTGGAAACACTTTAATCATACCTAAGTGCTGTCACTATGGACTAGAATATTTGTGGTGCAGGAGGGCACAAACAGAGGAAAAGGACTGTAAGAAAAATATCTAGTTGTGGCAGAGAAGTCAAAGCAACTTTGACATGTCAAGTGACCAGTTTTTCTACACTCCAAAGCAAATAAAGTTTTGGAGTTATGTAGCATGGGGGCTATGCAAACAGAAGTGTACTCAGGTTCTGCTGTAATAACTCCTTAGCAGAGGCTGCATAGCAGGAAGATGGATTCCAGGCTCTGCCGCCTGTCTCGTGCTGAGGTTGGGATGCTCTCCTGAGCAGTAAGGAGAAGGAGGCAGGCCCCTCCATGCGTTTTAGCAAGTCAGGGTAAGAAGATAGGAAGTCCCTTACTTGCTGAATAGGATATATGTCTAAGGGTGGGGTTTTTTTGGTTGTTTTTTTTTTGTCTAGTATCAGTCAGGAGGTGATGAATGCTGGTGTAGAGTTTTACTCTTGCACTAGAAATGGTTCCTGTCACACACGCATGCCCACATGTGAAATAGTTGGCCCTTGCTGAACTAAACAGCGGTTAAGCAGTCTAAGCAATAGCTGTGGTTTATGGAGGATATATGGGGAATAGCTTTACATAACATTTAACATTGCCTTTTCTGCAACAGCAGAAAATCCAGCTAGGCTTTCTGCTTTGTGCACGGCTGTGTTAAGTAATTCTGTGCTTTTACTGTTGACTGACTTGATTTAGCAATCTGCAGAAGTACAAGCACCGATGATTTAGCGTTTGTAGGGCAGCCAGACCTTGATGAAATGCACAAGCTCTTCTCCTTAATGCTACTGTGAGCTATATCTCTGAGGCTGTAATATCTAATGTATTGACCTTCCTCCACGTACACCTACACAATGTTTGAATTGTAAGTTCAGTTTTATGATACCTCTACAAAGGCTGGAAGTTATTGAAATACTAAAGTTAGAAATATTCAGTCCATATTTTCCGAGGTTCCACATTTATATTATGTTCTTTGTTCAACTCCCAGTGTCACGAGAATGCTATGTCCTCATGTCTCAAACATTGGCTGAATTTTGTAATCAGTCTTAATGGCATCCTGAGAACACAGGGCTATGAGAATGATCATTTCCCTGTTAATAAATGACTGGATGCAAATGCTAATGTGTAAATATGTCTATATATCTTGTCTTTACATACTAATGCAGTATATGTGTGCATACACGTGCTGCTACCTTGTTAGGAGAGAGGATACTCTTCAGTTCTATTATGTACCTGTGTTTGCATGTGTCTGTGTATGTATATGGCTCTGAGACAGAGGATATATTATAAAAGCATTATCTGAGTTCACACTCAAAGCCTGTTGTTGACAGGTTAAACAAGGAGCGTGCTTTGTCCATCAGTGTGACTTAAGTGGGACACAATTCCCATAGCATTAATTTGGGATCCTGAAACTAGAGTAGCCACCTTCAGCTACCATATTCTGTGTGCAACGAAACCGAGTGCACTCTTTTGCTGCATTAAGCTAGCCTGTGTGTAGGCTATGCCATTACATATAGCAACTGCTGGTCTGTGTGCAGGCTGAAGTGCTTTTTTCACACACCCTCTTCCTCAGATAAAATAACAGTTGGCAAGTTTGCAGCTATCCAAACATCTGAGTTTTTAGCAGTAACTGTAGCTCTCAACCTCTTGATTCCTGGATTTCTGAAGAAATCTCCTTTTGTTTTCTTTATTTTGAGCTCTTGAAACTCTGTGAGTCTTGAATTTGTATCATTTAGTCTGTGAAATCCTGTCTTCTTTATAACAGCTTCAAATTCTTCTGATGTTAAGCTGAACAAAAATTTCTACAGAATGTCTTTGCTCACTCTTAGAATAAGTTCCGTTTAGTTACAGTTCAGAAAACCCACAGGAATAAATATCACAAATCTGTGTGTGTTAATAGTGGTAAATGACTGAGCTATTTCTGTAAGAACTGTAGTTATATTCAGCTTAGATACTGGTGTTGCGTTGAGACAGTTTTACCACAAGTCATCTGATCAGCTCTCAAGAGAAAGAAATGTAATATAGATCAGAAGACCAGCCATGTATTCCTATCAGCGGTAAACCAGTAAGAGGATTAAGTTAGATGAGGAACTATAAATAGATAATAAAAATAAGATCAGTACAAGTCTAAGAAATGAAATCCTCACTCCAGCAATAGTGACTTAACAGACTGTTATAGCATGAGATTGTGGTTCCAGGAATCCTACAGGGAAATAATGCTATCAGTGTTACTCTTCTAAGGAGGGAAAGAAAAAAAAAGAGGTTATTATGGTTAACAGGGTTTACAGCACAGTGAGTAATCTTAATTTTAACTTCAGTAAGGATATCAAAGAAGAAATCCTTAAGTTCTGGCTTGTTGGTACGTTCTTCCATGCAACCTTTTGATGCTCAGCAGCCTCAGGGGTAGTATATGCACATACATTTATGAAGTGACAGTACTTCAGTCATACTGACCTATAAGACTGATGTGGACATCAAAAATGAGTGTATTTTTGTTCACGTAGCTGACAGACGATATTTATGGTAGGAAAAATTCCTATTGCAACATATATAGGTAGTTCCATCTTATTAAGGTCAATTTCCATGTGGAGGAGGGCTTCAGCATTTATGATCTTATCTTCTCCCTTTGAATAGAACAAGAGAAGGTGTGAGGAAGTCAGGTACCTTTGCTACGTGTCTTGTGTGAGCACAAGGAAGTTTGCTGTGATGGATGAGCGCTGATCTATTTTTGTTGAAACTGCTGGGTTTGGTTGAAAAGGAACCACTATAACTATGGTGCAATGTAGTAGGGGTCAGGGTTAGAAAGAATTGCTCAATTTTGCAAACAGAGATCCATATTCAAGTCAGACTTGCCCAGCTTCACAATTATTTTGCATGTAAAATGTCAGGATGCCACATAGCAGGACCACGGCTAACTGAAATATTGTTGGATAAATTCAGGTGTATAACATTTTCCTTCATGCTCAATACCTTTACAGTTAAGAAAACTGTGTCAAGACCTTTAGATGGTATTTTTGTCATATTTTATGCCATAGGAAAATAAACAGTACTGTCAGTTAGCTGGACGGGACCAGATGGAACTGAAGTAAGTAGCAGTTTAGAAGATGCCTCACTGGAAACAACATTTGATAGCTGAGATGGGTCAAAGACTTCCTGGAAAACAGTTGTTTTTCTTGACAGCTCATTTTAGCGTTTCAAGAGGACATCAGACAATGATATCAAATAATAGGTTTTCTGCAGGAAGGTACTCAAGCGTATTTTTTATCAGTCTGCTCTTTAGAAAAAAAAGAACACAGTTTGAGGGTAAATCTAGAGCTAGAATCAGCGATGAAAAAGTATATACAGTAGACGATCTAAAAAGAATTTGTTGGTGCATTGGAAATGAGCTTATGTTAAAGAGATGTGTGGTGTTGATAGACGGTATTGAAGAAGTGGAGGCATTTGTTTTATGAAAGTGGTCATGCAACTGATTTGAAAGTAAAGTCCAAAGAAGTGCCTAATCTGTGACAAAGTTTGCTCAGTTACCCCAGAAGCCAGGCATTAATTGAAGACATGCTTATTTCTTAGTTGCTATAAAACTCTCTCCACTTTAGAATCTTCAAACTCGAAAGTTATTTAAAAATATGAGGAAGTAGCAGGCTCGCCAAGATGCATTAAAGCGATAAAGACACTTGAAAGAAATTCAGAAGATACCCTTAAAGGCAATAAAAAGCATGAACGTGGGTATATCTCAAAAAGGAGATTGTAGAGAGATAAATATATACAAGATCTTTGACAGAGCTGTGTGGACGTGTACTTTCATGGGAGAGCATTGATAAGTGATCTATAAGTGAATACTCCACACTGGTGCCCTTTGTGAGAACTTTTGGCAAACATCCTAGTAGTAAATGGCATGAAGAAGGAAAAATGAATCAGATACTGTAATTTCCTGTGCAGAATTTACTGATTGGTTGTACTAGGGGAGAAAGATCTCTGACTGAAGAGAAAAGGGCATTTTTTTTTAATTGGAAAATCTTGACTAAAAAGATGAATACTTGCTGTCATAATTGGCCTGTATTTTAAACATGTTTGTGTGTATATATTTTTAGTTACTCCCGGAAGGATAAATAGAAGGTCATTAATTTCTCAAGTTTTCTTCTGTTGAGTGAATTACAGCATCCTGAATGTTTCACCTCACTAATACAGCAACCTCCTGTTGAACTGCTTGATTGTTACTTCGCAACACCGTGTCTGTCTTAGGAAAAAAAAAATGCTGTGGTGGATGTATTCTTTTTATATTTAAATAATAGTAATGGTACACGGTAATAACAATGAATATCCCCTGGTTTTGTCCATTTTGCAAGCTGGCATCTTCTGGGCTTCATCCATCCACTTTTTGTATTGGAAAGACACGATGGTACTTAGGAACAGTAGGGTTCTGCTTTTATTCTGGTGAAATTAATATTTAGAGTTTTGTGTTTAGCCTGTGCATGTGTGTATTGTTAGTTGGTTTTAGTATTTTGCAGCTGCTTACCACTGAAGTGTTACCAACTGCACAATCTGCATTTCTCTCTGGTAGTTCTACTGAAAGCGCTGTGCCTTCTAAAATTATCTTCTGCCTTTAAACTACAGTTTCAAAGCTGTGACATTGTTTTAAAGTTTTCCCATTAACACATTGTCAGAGGGGAAGCAGCCATGCTGTATGACAGGGACTGCAGGGGGAAGGACTCTGGAATCAGGAGCTGCTTTTCTCTCCAAACAGTTTTGTATCTGAAATTAATGCAGTTTTTCCCTGGTTATTTTCAGGCAATTCTTCGAGAGCAATTCATAGTAGACATAAAATTCCAACACAGACTATTTAAAATAAGGCTTTTATTCTTGCCTGTTAACTCTCAGGATTGACACAGTAAGGAGTATTTGAAAAGTGCTGGTCACAATTTTACAGGTAATAAGATAATAAATCTGCATCTACATGCAGATAAGGACTTAAAAGATACCCATTCCTTGAAGAAGAGCCTACTCTGCCACTCTAAATTACTGGGATTTATCTCAGTAACATGCAAAGTACTAAAAAATGCATGCACACAAGCCGTCCAAGACAATTAGAGACATCTGTCCTGCTGTGGTGGGATTTAGGAGGGGAGAGCTGAACTTAGGCTGACTAGATGTGATGGGGGTAGGGGAATCTTGTGTGTGTTATACTATATATTTTCCTCTTGAAGTGGTTAGCACCTGCAGTTCCCATTGAATTGCCCTCCATGTAACAAAAATAGTACTCCAGTTAAATGCATCCTCCCCCCAAAAGAGTCAAAACATTGCATAGACTGTAACTGTAGAATAGTTGGGTCATATTAACATGTAGATAGGCACGAATTGTCATATACATGCGTGGACAAGTGTGGGGTGCAATTTGTAACACTGTTCTAAACTACATATCAACTGTAAAGGAAAAAAAAGAGCCAACTCAGTGACTGTTCAGGAGAAAGAGATTATCAAAGTTCGTTTGAACTCACCAGAGAAAGATGACTAATGGAAGAAATAGATGTGCAGTGCTTTGTCTTGACAAATGTTGCATGTAGACATGGGTGAATTAAGATGGAGAGCTGTGTATTTGCTCCTTTTTCTTTGTTCTTTTTTACCGTTTTTCAATTTTTCTGGAGAAAACTGTTAATTTGACTTTTGTTTCTCGTCTGATGTCAGCCTATGAAGTTCTTCCTCACAAGATCCCCACATAAAGGACTAGATTTCAGTTATAGTCTGATTTGGTACTTGAGCAGCCCCTGATTGCCTGAGTTGATAAAGGACATATTTTTGAACTCGTGTAAAGATCAGTAATGTTTTCAAAGACACGCAAGTGAAATTTCAAGGCCATCCTTCTGTTGCAGGTACTTCTCATTTGGGGTTTGGTATTTCTTAGCAGTGTTTGGTGGCGTGAACACTGAGGTAATACTGCAGCTGTATAAAAAGAAGGTGCTTGTTTACTGAAAATAAATCAACACATGCGTCACAAGTGCTGCTGGAAGGAAGCTGTGAGCTGAATTCAGAGTGAGCAAAGTCACACTGCTGTGAAGTCTGATTTTTGTCTGATCACACAAGTAATGGCAGAAATTGTCGTTGCTGAGAATTCTTACTGGGGTTTCAGAAACTGCATGTCTAAAATTCCTGATTTACTTTCCTCAGTTATTTTTACATAGTGTGTGTGCATGTGTGTATAAAATTGTTGGACTTTTCCTTGGCATTGCTTAGTGTAGGTATTTTTGGTATGTTTCTTGTGTGTCCATGCGTGTGCTCTCTCTCTGTTACTTCATACGTAACCCAAATTTAATCTCATTACTTTTAAGTGTGAATTTCTATTTGTGTACTGGTGTGCTTCTACTCATGCTATCTTGAGAGGAAGAATTTTCTCCCCTCGTTCTATTTGCCTGAAAGACAAAAAATCAGCAGTGTTTGCAGCCCATATCAAAAGCTTGTAAGTAATTTGTCCATAGTTTTTTTCCATCCCCATTAGCAAAAGTGAATGTGCTGAGGCTATATTTGGTGACCCTAGTAATTTCATCACATAATTTTAATAGGGTTTACAACTGCAGTGGTCACAAAGATCTCTGTAATCTGTTGATTGATCTTATTCTGGGGGCTGACGCATGCTTTTAAAATGTTGCAGCAGCTTGTTGTGTAACTTGTCTGAAGTACTTAGATTTCTGTGTACATTAGATACCTAAAGTTTTAAGTCTGTAATGTTTGCTGCAATCCTTAATTCTTCTAATACTTCTCTGTTACATAAATACTTAAAATATGACCTTTATTTTTTAGTGCAAAGTGAGTTCTTGCAGGTTTCTGCTTTCATGCTGTGACTGCACCTGAGCCTTGCAAAATACCACTTTTATTCTCTTGGTTTGCCTCTTTCTTGAGCAGAGACTGCCAAATAGTTCACATTCCTTCTTCGTTTGACTGTGTCTATAAACATGGTGCAACTGTTGCTTGCTTTTTGCACGACAGTCCTGGAAGGAAATTCCCTCCCTTCCTGCCCTCTCCTGGATACTGTCAGTACAGGGATGACTGTGATGTTTGAAATACCAGACAGATCTGTCCCGTTACAGGCTGGACTGGTGAGAGCTGCAGTGTGCTTTCAAGACAGGATATCCCATGTCCTTTTTAACTACAAGATCTCTGTTGTAAGAGGTGAGAACACCAACCCCTCTGATTCCTGAGTAGCAGCAGGGGTCTTCTGCAGGACAGAAAACCCACCTTCCAGACACAGGTAATGAGCAGCTATTGCAAGTTTGCAAACGGTAATAGTGGTACCATCTGCAGTAGGGCAGGGTGTGGAAACCTGTGTTGCAGTAGTACCTCATTAAAAGTTTCTTAGTTTGACTTCGCTGCTTTCTAGTATGCGGCGTTGGAGCAGGAAGAAAGGAAGCATTAAACATGTCTACACTTGTGATTTAGAGAGAGTTTTGCCCAGAATAAATAAAAGAGTGCATGTCTCAGGATAATTCTCCTACTCACAAGAAGCAGCACATTACCTCCTTTGTGGAATACCTTCTTCAGACTTCTGATGCTGTTGAAAAACTGAACTTGGGCTGGCTTGTTGGAGGCTCCCTTCTTAATGGTTTGAAGGAAAATTAGGCCTCGAATCAGAGAAAGTACTGCTTAATACTTCACAATATGTTCTTGATTGTTGTGTTTGAAGGTATGCAAACAGAACACAGTCTCGTGCTCTTCTTAGTGGGATTATTAGCACTTACGCCTTCTGTATGTGTGTTCTAAATTTGGGCAGGATTTACAAACTCTAAGTGATGCCAGTTTTGTGGTATTCTTTCAGTAACCACAAGATGCCTATTTGCTCAATGCCCATATTACTGGGAATTTCTCAAGTAGGAGTTGCTCTGTAGTCTTCTAAAATGAAGTCTCTGCTACATCTGACAAGGAGTGGATGAAATGAAATGCTGAATCACTGTATTCATCTTACACCATATTCTTATAATATTCTGAACCTACTAAGAGTGATGCTACACGTTTGTTATTCATTTTATATATGATGGATGCTCCAAGGATTTAAGTACAAACAACATAACATTTTGTTTTTATAGTCATGTAAGTAAATTAAATTATGAGCAAAATCCTTGTGCATTAAACACAAATTTCACCACGTTGAGAAATGATTTTTCTTTGTTCCACTGCAGTTGCTGGTACTATCTTGAGGCATTCATACATTGATGAAAGTGGATAGAAGTAGTTCGGAATCAAAACTGTCATATTCGTTTCCAAACACTGTTTTATTCTAGAAAGTATATTTCTAGCCTGTGAGCTCTCCTTTTCCACTGTAGAAATTGTAAAACTCCTATGCTTTATGTAATTACCCAGTACTGAGTAGTCATCATATGCTTGATATCAACAACTGTTGGTCATTTTAATATTATTACTGCTGCTCCATCTTCAGATATTGATTTGCAAAATTTTTTCATAAAATTTCTAACAAAATATGTTGCCTTTTCTTTTTCCCAAAATATATGGAAAGGCAAATTCACAGTAGAAGTAGTAAGGTATCAGAAATGCCATATTAGAAATATATCTTTCTGCACTTAGTACGTGTTTACATTGTTAAGGTATTTCCATGAAAATCATCATTCTGCGGTTGATGTGCCCTGCTTCGTTTTGCTAGTTAATGTTATATTAAATTGGTGATAATAGTTGATTCTTCTAAATGCTTGTTCTGATCCTTACCAAGTTGATACTGTGATGGATGGCTGTTTTTGAATCTTACATGGAAGCTAAATGTCACTTTCCTTTGGATTCCACTGGGATTTTATACTTTAATTGATGTCATGGCCTTGAAAACGTCCATAGCAATCACTCCCTTACTGTACAGTCTGCAAAGGAGTGTATGGTAGAGCTTATATGCAGTACATTAATCTTATGTGTAAAAATGGGACATGTTTACTATCAGTGTGGTTGGTGAGAGTAAAAAAACCAAAAAAACCCATAATTAGCAATGTTATTCAGGGTGTATGTTTTCCATCATTGATATTAGAACTGGAACCATTGACAGAAAGTCCATGTTAGTCACAGTACTGGAAGAGAGAAGTGCACTTTCTATTAAAATGTAGCATTATTGGAGATGCTGGATTGGTCTTTCTATGATTAGCTCTTGGTTATTTCAGGGTTGTAATAAAATCAATATATTTGCATATATTTTGTTAGGGAAGTCTCTATGGCAGGGGATACAACTGTTCTGTCTGTGTAGCAGTGAATTCTGGTGTTCAGCGTAACCAGCATCATCCTGTATGTAACAATGTGGTTTTGTCTTCCGAGACACCACTCAGAAAAAAAAAAAAATCACTTTAGTCAGATTGGGTACCCTGCTCTGTCCGTATGCCTACCTGGCATCTAAGGCAGAAGTCTCTGTGCGATGTTACGTGAGTTACCTAGACTCATTCTTGGGGTTTGACACAAGAAGTGAAGAGCGCAGCATTTGGTGAAGCCTGGAGGTTTGATGGAGCCACCCTGAATGTGAATGTGGAATAACATGGATTTACAAGGCAGGCAATATGTTGGTGCTGTTAATCTCACTAGAAAGCTAGCTGTCATTCAGCACTGACATAATTTATAGTACCGGTGTTAAACATTTCGGTATACCAAACCTAAAGGCAATTTACCAGCTTCTAGTTAGGATGTTTATTATGATTATGCAAGAGTTCATATTCTGTGACAGAGCAGGATGAGTCATAGTTATCATCACAAATATCTCTCTCTTGAAAGAGGAGACCAGTAGTGCAGTAGTGGTAGGAAAAGAAACCCTGGCATAGGTCTTATATTAAGTGGAAAATGGGATGTGAACCAAGGTCCAAATATGGGTTCCGTATCCATAAAACATCTTGCTGTTCTGAACAAGATTAAAAGAGTCTGATAATGAAATTACCTCTTCAGCAAGCTGTTTTTTTCCAATATTATATTACTCTTCCATTTCTCTTCAACCTTTTTTAATTTTACCTTCAGGAGAAGTGAACGTTTTCGTTTATGAACATCTGAATTACCTTAGACCACTGTTAAGGTTTGATATCAGGCCAAAATTCATTTTTACTTGATGTCTAGTCTTTAAGAACAAGAGATGTCTGATGGGGTACCCACTCTGTTGAGTGCCTGCCAAATCTTGTATGTCAGCATTCCCTCTGATCTTTTAATGGGGGTTAAAAGGAGAAAACCAAGGTTTTTATTGCAAGTGGAAAGTAGTTTGCAATGGGGAGATTTCATTTTCTTTTAGTTATTGTAATGATGATTAGTGCATCAAATACCGTTTTATTTTTATAGATTTTCTTTATCTTTTTTTTTTAACACTGAAATATTGTCGAGAATAGCAATGGGAAACAGCTTGGAATTTTTGGTAGATAACAAAATGCTTTAAAAACTATTCTTTGAAGTACACAAATGCACGGTAAGCTGCGCTTCACAATTATTGTAGGATGCCATGAAAGGCAGCAGCTTGGCACCTTTTTAAAATGCCTTTCTTAGCAGTGGGGGGGGGTGTGTTTGGTATCTGCTCCCGCTACGGTCTCGATGCCATCCAACTCCTTTGGTGGAATGTGCTGGGAAACAGCCCATGAACTGCAAAGCAGACATCTGCATTTTTCTTCCGTGATTCCTGTTAAGACACTTTCCTGGGTAGATTAACCAGACAGATACACTTGGTGAAAAATTATGCTGTCTTTTTCTGTAGTACTTAATTCAGGCTATAATCCCCTCCAGGATGTAGAACCTTTTAAAACTGATTAATATTATTTTCCTTTTTATTACGTTCTACATCTGAAGAATATCCCTATCTCATCTGAATTAAATCCTTCTGGTTTGGGTGGTTTTGGTTGTTCCCTTTTCCCCCATCAGCACTGTAGAAGCTGTGATATGTCTTGCACTGAACATTTGCATCGTACACCTGCGATGGGGAAGAGAATCAGCCTGCAGCTCTTCCTTGGAGTCAGGGGAATCTGTGTTCTCTTCTGAACAAGTGTCGTGAAATGTGAGACAGCCAAAGTTGCTTCTGTAGTTGGAATATGAAAACTGTGCTTGGAAAAAGAGGGATTTGCAACTGACAGCAATGAGGGTTTCTGTAGTCTACCAGTGCATAGTGGGTAACTGTGTGCTACTGGAAAGCAGTTGCATGTGGCATCAGAATTCATGCAGCGTATGTCAAACAGTGTTTGTTGTCAGGTTCAGGTGTAAAAAATCTGTGTTTAAATCGCATTAATCATCTGTAGGTGTGTGTGTGACATAATCACTCGCACAGAGGCCTGTGTATTTCAGAGGAAAATCCACAATTTGTGATGCTAACCAATAGAGAGAGGAGGAGGGAGCCAATTAAATTTTAAGAAGTTTAGTTAATTTGGACATTATTTTAAACTCATCTTTTGAAAACATTCTGTTTCATTTTTATTTATTTTCTTTCAGATTAGGCAGAAAAAGAATAATTTGGGAGTGCTGTATTTCCTAAAATTGTGCATGTGTGTTCCCCATTCAGGTCTGTTTGGTCTGAACACGAGCATGCCAGCTTTCTGTCTTGGAATATTTGCAAGTGTTTTTGCTTTGTGTTTCTTATTGAACTGTTGGCATTGTAGGAAGCAGTTCTGACGGCATCATCTCTGGTCAGTCAGATCCTTTCCATACAGTCTCTGTGGTTGAGATCCTGTACCCATCCTAAGGAGCCTGTTCAAAAATCTATAGGTAACATCCATTAATCCTACTAATGGCTACTGTGAGCCGTTGGTTCTTAGTAGCCATATGCTATTTCTGGATCTCATGACTCTACTGATTCTAAAAAGCATGCAGTGTAACTGTACTCTAAAAGAAGGTGTGATGCTTCTGCTGCTGTTTGATCTCAAGTGGTAGAAGGGATGGTAAAATGTGTGGGCTGAAAGCACGCCTTGGAAGTGGCTTGGGTTGGCTGCAGCTCAGCACATTCAGGAAGGAGCCATCGTTCCCCTGAGGACTGCCTTTGTGTCTTGCGAGTTTACAGAAAGCACCTTTTGTCACCTAAAATAACAGAACGGTACTGGGATGTTTTGGTTCTTGGGAAGCTGTCCTGACCCTCGGGCTCTCTGTGCCTGCTGCTGCTGGCAATCCTCTTGGGCGTCAGGCAGCAAGCAGGGCTCAGCGTTTGTCTCCCAGGAGCTGCCGGGGATAGCTGTGGTGCTACCCTTCCCATAGCTCTGGTGGGGACAAGGTGATTTTCCTTTCCATGGCAGCACATCAGTGAGCTCGTACTGTCTCCCTTTGTTAGTCGATGTTTAGGCAAGAGTCATTTGCAGGGCCGGAGGAAAAGACAGAAGCTGTATAAAGCGTGCAGATGATGTAATGTGGGTCAGACCCCTGCAGAAAGAGGTGTCAGAGATGTAATGTTGATTTTATGTGCCACAGTTTTTTCTGGATGCGGTTCCCATTGTACCAAGTTGGGAGGAGGAGATGCCTAATTTTTAATACGAGCAGTTTACAACCATTCACATTTAAACAGTTTATAGGATTCTTGGTAACAAAAGGTGGTCTAATTATAGAGGAAAGGAAAACAATATAGTGAGGATATTTACAATGTGTGACCTATTTGAATTATGATCTTGTTAACTATACAAAAATGACAAAAACCAGAACCATCCCAGTGAATTAAACGTTTAGCCTTTCATTAATGAACATTTTTAATATGGAAGATATGGAGGAGGTTAGGTTTTTTTTCCCTTTAACATCAAAAGAAGGTTGCACTTTGAGTGAACCTGTACTTTCTTAAGATGCAGTGCACTAGATTTCAAACTGGAAAGAAAAAAAAGACAATATTTTTTCTTTACAACTAGCCCACACTAGAGTGTTTAGTTTCTGCCAGTAAATCACATACCAGGGTTTCTGCTGCCCTTTTAAATCAATTGAAGGTGTGATTCCTTTCCCTGTGATTTTTGTTTGACTTCCCTTTTGTAGTTGATCTTAATTGTTCTTATTTGCAGGCTTTAAATGTTGATGGACTGTGTCATTTATAACCCTTTTTCATTGCACAGTGACCTTCCTTGGGAAATTTCATACGTGTTTTCACTGAACCTGTGTTGTGCATTGTTTTTGTTGTTCTATGCATGTAAGTGAAACTGGCAATAAAAATTGAGTATGCAGAAGTATGGCTTTAAGATTAAAGCCAAGTTATAAAAAATTTGGTTGCAGTATAGGTGGAAACCTTTCAGAATGTTTGCAGACCTATGCTGAAGCTGTGCTAACACAGATGGCTCCATGTGGTGACCTCAATGAAGAAGATTTCTTGTTTCTTTTCTTTTTTCTTGGATAGAAACCGAGTTTTGCCCTGTTGTCAACTAGCACCTACAGTATTGCAGTTCTAGTACTTCTGCTCTTTGTGTTTTCATACTCTTTTGCTTGTTGGGAGGAGTTGCATCTTTTACAGGTGGAGCTGGAAATAAACCCCCCTCCCTCATCAAGTGATTAACTGGTCACCCTGTGAAGATTTAATTATTTGTTTTTTAACAGGCTGTGTCGTGGTGTGGAAGAATAGGGAATGGAGTTTGCTGCAGTGCAGTGACAGCAGTGTGTAATAAACCTGAAGCAGTTCTAGGTGTGCTCAGCACAAATGTGATAGCAGCAGCCTAAACTTGTCAGTATGTAACTGGGCACAGGCACGTACAATGAAGCAGAGTACATTGGATGTAGGTCTGTTCTTGCTTGCCTTCTTTAGGCTTAGTTGAAGCTGATCAGCCCTTTTTGAAGGGATGTGAGATAGGCAGCCATAGCAGTCCTTCATTGTTCGGCCCCATCCACTCTATGGAGGTTTTGAATTATGGATTTTCTAGCAAGTAAGGCAGGGGATGTGAAAGCTTCAGTACTTGGACTGGGATGCTGTAGTGTAAATTTGCCCTCCTTGCTGAAAGTCGATAACATCAGCAGCTCATCTTAGAGAACAAGATGACCCCTTTCCCTCTTGGAAAGATACAACTCAACTGTTTCAAGTTAGAAAAACATGAACTAATTTGGATTTAGCTAATTTATGGCTGTACAAGAACAGAACTTTCTCATCTTAGATGTACTTTTGAGAAGCCTGTTCCAACTTTTTTTTTTTTTTTTTTTTTTTTTGGTCTCCTTATTCCTCTTTAGGCTAGGATGAGGTATAAATGTCCATGTTCTCTTACTTTGTTTTTCTGGGAAACAATGCAAAATGAGCTTTATCTCTCTTTTTCTCTCAGCACTTTCAGCTTTTGAGGAGAGAGACTATATTTTTCTAGATGCAGGGGCTTTTAGGGAGAAAGAAGGGATAGCAGTATGAGCTAAATGCTAGTTGAATACTGGAGAACCCAGGGGAGAAAGTCCTGGAGTTAGGAATGACTGAAGGGCGGTTCTTGAGAGTGACAGCTCTGAATAACATTGGTACCACTATCTCATCAAGGAGTTCTGTGCTCTGCCTGGAAATAGGTGACAAGTACTGTAAAGATGAGGCTTTTGCTGCTGAGTTCAAAGTGCAGGTATGATGCTAGCAAAAGTCCAGTACACAAAAGCAGAAATGGAGTATGTAGGCTGCACGTTAGAGATGAATGTTACTGTCCCATTAGTTAAAGGACTGACTGCTTTCTCATGAATTAGGCAGAATAATCTCTGACAGCAATTTGGGTGAGTGTATCTGAAAGTGATAGAGATGTTTTTCTTTGATGGTATGCAAGCTAAGTGGTAAAGAGGCTGCAGTGTCTCAGTCCTGTCATTAGTATTGTGAGTGCACTTCTTTTAGGAAGCAAAATGCTACTTCAGTGCCCATTACTGCACTCTGACATGCGGAGTTACTCTGTTTTTATTGCATTAATAAACAGAGGTTTATACTGCTATGGCTTTGGTGCTGCTTCTAAGATTAATCAGAAGATATCCTTTAGGGCTAATGGGGAAATTAAGGATTTCTGTGCCGCTGATGGTTCGACTGGCATTGCCTTTCCTGTTGAATCATCTTGAGCTTTATCTGTGATTGAAAGCAGTGACAAGAACCTAACCTGCAGTTCCATAGTAGAGCAGGTTAGAGGGAAATAGAAGGAAACTCCTTTCGATCTCCCATCTCCCTGCACTGTCTTTATTCAGTGGCTCTGCCAGGTTCTGTTCTTTCTTTTTTTTCTGAGCAAAAATGTGTGTGTTATATATGAAAATGCCTGTTCTAGGGATGGAGCCCATTTGGTGCCAGCAGCTGAGCAAGGCTGAGGTGGAGTGTTTGTCTCACAGCAGCGTTTACTTTGTTGATATGCTCACGCTCCATCCACCTTCTTGTAAATGAAGGCAGGTTTGAATGGGATAGCTATCATTTACAACTTTGAGGTAGGGCAAATATGAGGAGAAATTTGTTCTGGTTGCTTAGAATGAGCATATTAAGGCTGAACTCTGGTCTTCTGATTTCCACACAACTCTCTTCTCACTGGATGTTTTTTTCTTATCTTTGCGCTGTTGCACTTTCTTTCGTGCTGACATCTTTATTTTACATTCTGCTGAGAGAAGGTAATGATCAGGACTGCATCATGTGATTTATAAAAGGTCATTTCACCCCTGCTGAGAGACTTTACTGTCTGTGTATTGTTGGTTCCAGGCTTCAGAAAATGACTTAATGGACCAGACATGGAAATGGCCATTAGTCTTTGTCCTAAATCTAGACCACAGTGCTGGATTTTGCTTGACAGTAGCCCAAAACTAAGGGTTTGTACTGTGGGAGTGAAGTTGCTACAAGGAGCTGAAGCACCCCTTATGATCAACTACTATCAGTAGTTCTGACTGGAAGAAATCTGTGGAGGAATGTCATAAATCATTGAGATTAAATAGGTTTTTATATATTTCTGATGAAAATTGTGAAGAGCTCATTGGGGTGTATTGCACACTGGAGTCGTTCTCTGCATCAGTCTTCTTACAACCACTCTGCTGTGAGCAACATTGCAGAAATCAGTAGGTAGCAGAACACTGCAGGATACAAAAACATGGAGTTGTACATATGGTGTAGAAAAGACTGAACACAGTTTTAAGTGTTTTTTGCCTCAGATACTTAATGTAGAACATGAAATAGTTTGCCCTAGGAGTTGGGTGGAATAATTAGTATTACAGGTAACTTCATTTTTAACTAAATATCTTTTGCTGCCCCTGATGATGGCAATGGTATGATATTACATACATTCTTCATAGAGGACCTGCTGTGGGACTCCGACTTTTACTGTGGGGGTTTTAAACTCAAACCCACAATCTGAACTGTTCAGCCAGTGATACAGATTACTTTTCTGAAATGTTGGTTAGGAAAGAAGATGAAATGAAAGAAATGTAGATTGGAAAGAAGAAAGCAGTGAAACACAACTTAATTACAATTCACTGTACTGCTTCATAGTACAATCTCATTATTCCGCTATCCATATTGTCACTGTAATCTGCATTCTAGCAGACCTCCATTTTAACAGTAGGATTGTGGTCCCTCTTCTCCCACATCATCTAGCATCTGTATAAGGATTGTGAAATAGTGGTAGTTGGCATATTGCTCCCAAAGCTGAAGTCTTAAGAGAAGCGAGATGCAAAGAACCTGTTATAGCATGTGTGGTAAATACCCTATAACCTTTCACACAGTCGAGGTGTTCAGCTTCCCCTCTTTCCCCAAAGCTACTTTAAATTTTCTTCCTTGGTGGCTCAGTAACAATCTGGTGGCTTCCCGTGTCATTCTTTAACTTAAAGCAGCTGGATGCATGCAGAGCTACTGGGAATCAGATGCTGCTTTGTAACTTTTGCATATGTGTTGTGTCTGTCACCATCACGTTCCAGAACAGGACAGCTGAATTATTGCAGATGATTGGAAAACAGAAGTGGTTTTGTCATTAGATATTTGTTCTGTAGTTACAGGAGGTAGATGAGGATTCAAGAACAGCAAGAAAAATTGACTGAAAACAAACCATAGCTTAGACCTTTGAAAACAGAAAGTGATGTATTTCCAATATGGATTTCCAATAACGGATTTTCATCTCATAAAGAATGAGGATTACTTTACCTGCACACTCATCGCAGTGGAGCTTTCCACCATATAGCAGGTGCACTGAAAAGCTTTCTCAGGATGCCAGACATGCTGCTGCTGAGACGCCTGGGGAACAAGAGACTGCCAGAACAAGGTATTGCCAGGTTTAAGTTTTGAATGCTGCTCCTTTTGTCTTTATTGTTATGCTGCAGTCGATGATGGGGAATCAGAAGTTGGGAAGCCTCATCTGTCTCACGTTAACGTCATTTCTGTGTTCTCCATAAGACCTATGGATAGAAGAATTAATAAACCATGAAAATGGTAACATGCCAAGCAATTTTCAGTTTATTTTTGTCTTAGGAAAATGTATGCACATATTTAATTACAGTAAATCTTACACAGTCCTTCCTGGAAGATGACAACAACTGGTTACCTCCTTAGGTTCACATGCTACAAAAGCTGAAGACCACTGTTATCTCCTTTTAGTTGCCTTTGGATGAGTTGTCAGGTCTATGCTACAATTTGACCATACGTGTGAAATCTCAGATGTCATTTGCCAGAAACTGAAACAAAATCCAGTGGACACCACAGTGAATTTAAAGTACTGTTAAATTCTTCTAATGAGGGATTAGGCTACAGGGCTCAGATTTGTCACAGTAGTTGGAAACAGTCCTGGTGCTCTTCCCACATAGTTGCTGGAGGTCTGTGAAGTGAAATTAGCAGCTATTGTCCTCCTTAAATTTAGTGGTAGCAGTCCTGCTTTTTGAATTACTCTTCCCTGTATTGAATTTATATAGAATTAGATATCCTCTAAAGCATTCCTAGATTATAAGTAATCTGTAAGATCGTTGCTGCTTCATCAGTCTCCTGTAGGGGACTTTGCAAAACTCTCTGAGAACTGCGGGAGTATGGTTACAGAAGAGCCGAATCCATTAGGTTTAGTCCAGGTTTATGAGAGTTCATGAGGGGAAGGAGCTGTTACCATGAATTCATTTGTCAACTTCATAAAGTTTGTAATTACAACTGGCATTCTTAGCCTGTTGATATCTGGAAAGAGATATTATTTGTGACGCTTGTAGTTGGAGAGTTCAGATTAGGGGAATGTAAACCATTTGATTAAAGCCTGCTGTGCTAATTGTTTTACTCTTCGGGGGAAAAAAAAGAAAGAAAGAAAACCTTAATGTTTTATTTGAAAATATTACCTTTAAAATGTTCAGAGGAATGTTGGATGACTAAATAAATAAATAAAACTGAGCTGTGATAATTACATTCTCTGTTTGGTGCTTGAGTGCCAGTATTTCTGTTTAAAATGTCTACAAATTGAATCTGAGCAACATTTAGCTTTGCTTACATTAATAACTATGCCTTACTCCTTCAGAACTTTTAGGCAGCTGGTTTAAATAAATGCAGATTTCCTTTAATAGCCTTCCAATGTATTTAACTACTATTAGACTTTTCTGAGGCATCTTGATGTGAAGTTCCCTTCTACCATCATTAATATAATTGCAGCAGGGAATTAGAATATTTAGTGCTCTCTAAATTGTTTTAATAGCGTTAGAGTATGTGTTTGTTCTTCTTGAAACTCCATTTGAATTTCTAACTTCCCTGAGCACCTGAAGAGAGACATAATAACCATGTTAGTCCCCTGAGGCGTGATCGAAAGCTGATACAGAAGCGCTTGCTGATTTGGGAGCAGTGCTGCTGTGGGAGAGTTCATTTTTCAGCTGATACCCTTACTAGCATTTTTCTGTGTGTCATGGTAGTGGGTATGAGGCTATTTAGGCTGGGAGCAGGACCCTACTCATCTGCTTTCATACCTTTCCCTCTTTAGCATCTTCTCTGGGAAATAAGTAACTGTATTGCTGCATCTTGTGTCAGGTACACCAGCATAAAATATGCGTATGTTTTCCATGACAGTGTGAGACTTACCTTCAGTTCGTTACAACTGAGTTTGAAAACATAGTGTTGTAATACTCAGACAGAGCAGGGAGCAAAGGGATCTGGAGGTAAAAGAGAAGTACTTCTTGTTGTCTCCTTCTGTAGCTCATAAAGCAGATATCTAGATGGATTTCTCCTTTCTCTGCCTTACCTTGTGTCCTTTTAGTAGATGTCTACTCTGGTTCAGTTTGGATTTTGGAGTTCTGATGTAGAGCTACGGTTTTAAAGGGAGTGCTTGTTAAGAAGGTTAAAATTTTGTCTGAGATCATGACTGCTACAGGAGCAGAGATAATTTTAATGTTGAGCACCAAAGAATGTACTTAAGCAACTGTATTCTTTTGTCAGATAAGAAACCATAGTTCCTTTATACACATACTGAGATACATCATGTTATATCTGTGACATGCCTCAGTTCTGTAAAATCACAAGTGTGTGGTTAAAAATGTGCCCTTCTCTATAATTTGTGTAGAACAGAGTTTTTGGCTCACCCTAAGAATATCTTATGCAGATGGTGGGTTATCTCTTGATCACAATTCTTACACTGAGGTACGCTGAACTTCCTGGAAAGCTTTCTCATACTTAAAGAAAATGAATGGTGGGCATAGAACTGGTTGTGTTTTCTCATTGCTAAATTCTCGAAATCAGGTATTTGAATTATTAGTCTTAAAAGAAACCCAGTATAAAGGAGAAACTATTTCATGTGGTATTACTTCTAGATGACTTCGTTAAATAGTTAATGAAGTCTTTTTGTATGTAAAGCTTCTGAAATATGAATATAAAATCACAAGTTCAGACAGACTTCAGACAATCTCATGTTTCTCTGTTCATTAAAACAACATTTTGCTCCCAAGTAAAGTTGTAAACTGTCAGCTTCAGAAGCTGATAAACAAAATACCAAAGGGCTTATATTGTCAAAACGCTATAACCAGAATCCATTGCTAATACTGTGAGCAACTGGAAGTGCATTTTATTGGGTGCACTATAGTGCAAGCTTGCCTCTGTAGCTGAAGGCGCTGCCTATCTGTACAGATTTTGAGCACCATCAAGAAGGTACGTATTTTTAAAGATAATAAAAATCCTTGAAATGCCTTCTTACTGTCTCCCTATCTTGATGTATTTATCCTCATCTTCTGGAATGCTGTACAGTCATTATGTTCAGCACATCTAAAACACACTGCTACCATAAAAACGTCCTCAGAAGAGCACCCCTAGCTCTTTCAGTGCTTTTCAATCTCCCTATGATGTCTACTGCAAATTGAGACTGCTGCAACATACCTATTTGCAGAGTGTTCTTACAGAAAACAAACAAGCATAAATGAGGTATTGTTTGCACAGAAGGCTCTGTCTGTGTGGAAGAAGTAAGGCCTGAGTGTGATACAGATGTGGAGCAGGATATATGTGGTGAAATGTCCAATAGAAATTAAGTAAGTGCCCATAGTAGTGAAAATTCCAGTAGTTAGGCTTCTGAAAAGGACATCAGCCATCTTAGTGAAATCACTTTGTCTAGATAGACTACGTGGTCTTGCAGCTCTCACAGCTGCTTGTTTTCTGAGCTGCTGGTAAAACAGTGTAGAGTGTGACTGCTTTGGACACACCTGTCCTGACAGATGGTTGTTGACAGCACATATTTCCATCTTCACAGGGATTCCTAAGTCCTGCCATTCTCTACTGAGACCCAAAGGATGAACCATTTGTAGTTAAAAACGCTTTACTGAAGGATGTGTACTGTACACCATGGCCGTGGCAGGAGTTCATGGTGGGCTGTCATGGGCCACATGGAGAGGCTGAGTGTGTGGGCTTTCCCATTTCCACAGGAGTAATTCCAGTAGATACCTCGGAAGTGGAAATGAGTGGAAAGCATGAAAGTGAGACAGAATGTTACACATGCTTTGTGCAACAATCAAGGAGATGGGAGCCGATGAGCTTGCAGCATTTATGTACATACTCATACATCTTGGAGCTTGTATCAAGCCTGCCGTTATCCCTCAAAATTGTTTCCTTGATGTTATTTTCTTGATTTCCTGCTCCTTAAGAATGAGATGCTCTCACTTTCCTGCACATTCCCATCTGTATCACTTTTCACTGTGTGATCACTTAGCACAAAGGTGAGCCGAGGTAAAAATTCTAACTTTGGTCTTGGTTGAAACTTTCAGTGAATTCTGACTCAGAGGGGAAGCATGTTCTCAGAGGCACTGCCACCCTGTCCTCCCTGAGCTGCAGTGTATTACCTATCAGAGGTCTTGTTTTTGCCTCATGAACTTTTCACAGAGCAAATTACCATTTATCTGAGGCTTTGGAGGGTACAGTTCCTGCGTGCTTCATTTTATCCTGGCCAATAAACTCCATAATGACAAATTAATTGCTTCAGTTTCTGACTGCTCTGCTGGAGAGGTCTGACCCCTGAGTCCTTCTGCGTGACAGCAAGCAGTATTTTGAAAAGTAAAATCCCTGCTCTGGTTCTGTAGCTGCTGCCCAGCGCTGGCTGCCTCTTTCCTACAGTGGCAGCTATTTCGAGTGTTGAACTTCTCCTTCAGTTAGCAATATGCAGTGGCTTGCAGCAGGCAGCACCTGATTTCTCAAGGCAGCTTATGTCTGTCTGCTGCTTGTTTCAGAGAGGGAAGTATCTGAAGAGCACAATCTGACTTCTGTTTTCTTCTACTGCTGTCATTGTTGCCTGCTAGCTGGAAAGATGAATGTAATGTATCACAAGAGTTCAAACAACAAATGCCTGCAGGTCTGTTTGCACCTAGTTCTCAACCAGATAGACCCAGTTCTTCCAGTACCACTTTCACTTTATCTCTTTTGAGTTTTTTGATCCCAGGTCTTCCATTGTTCGCTTTTATCATGTGCAGTACTCCTCGAAGGCAGTAAGATTAAGCTGTGGTATGAAAGGTTGCAGGATCAACCCGTTTGTTCATCTAAGCTTGTGCCTGAGGCTATAGCATGTGACAGAAATCCATCTTAATAACTGTCTAAAAGACCTGGAAAATTGTTTTGTTAGTACCTGTTCCTTTCTTGTAGCTCTCAGTTTCTGTGTTCACTTCGGCTTCAGATGGTATTGCTTACTCTCACAACCTAGGCAGGAAACAGCAAGAGAGACTGAGGCATTTTCCCATGTGACACGCAGAACCTTATCCCTATATATAGCATGCTGCAAGTAGAATTCACAGTTAAATTCTTTCCAAACCGTGGTGGAGAAAGCATCAAAGTACGAACAGTTTTTCCACAATTCATTCTGCAGTTTTGAGTTGGTAGAATGCACTCTGCAAATTCCAGAAGTCACAGGAGGTTGTGGATAAAATCTTACATTCGGCTCCACATTATTTACTTTTAATGAGTTAAATTTGGCTGTGCAAAATTATGAAATTCAGAAAGCTGTTTTTTATTTTCCCTCTCTATTTGTGATCTTGGGCTGCAGCTCTTGCAAACTGTTACTGTACCTTTTGTTCCGGTGCAGCCTTTGTCTGGTTTATTTTTAAAGTCACAAAAGACTGGTTACTCATCTGAAAAGGAGAGCTGCTTTCTCTCCTGGCAGTATCTAAGTTTGAATGTCTGGCTTGACTTCTGGGAAAGTTCCTGATCGTTTGGTGGGTCAAATACAGGCCTAAATTTTGACCAACTGCTTTTTGTTGATTTTCAGATTTCCTCTGAATTAAAAAATACATTTTAAAAAGTGCTGCATGGCTGCTTCAGGCAGATGGGAGGAGAGACAGAGCGACATGAGAACAGGCAACATAAACAAGAGTTATGGCAGTTCTCACACGCTGAAGTATGTTTGAGTTGAGCTCGCAGCCAAGTGCCAGTAGTTTGTCGGGTTCATGAAGTTCCAGGCATAGCGACTGCAGCAGTCACACTGAGTGCACCCACTCCTTGAGCAGGGAGCCCTCCCAGAAACAGGAGGCTACTTGTGGGATGTGGCTGGCAATGGGGACGGGGAGGAGTGCTGCTGTGCACTCCATAGAGTGGAAAGTTCCTTACGATCTGCTACTGCTGAAACAAGGAAGAACTGCGTCAGTATTACTCTCCACGATGAGAGCTTCTTCATGTTCCACCACCTGGAAGATGCAGCTCTTCCAGGACCGGTGTTCCCAGGAGGCCTGCTGTTTGCTTCAGTAGACTAAATCTGAGATTCCATCTTAGCCATTTTTTTTATGGAAGTACATAAGTATTTAGTTGCATTTCTGTACATCACATAGTTAAATTTTACAAATAAGCTGCTAAAATACACGAGCAAACTAGGGATTCTTTTCTGATTGAAGCCATTTTTGCAAAAATCAGAATACATACATTTTGTGCTACATATTTCTGGTTAATGTAAGTGGTGCATTGGAACTGAGTATTTTTCTGGAGAATATGCCACAGTTTTGAAATTGCAGATATAATCTAGTTCCCAGATCTTTTTGCAGTCAAAAATCCTATTCAAAATGCTAATTCTATATTATTCTCATTCTGCTTATTTTTTGTTTTTGTTTGTTTTACTTTGATTTCAGTAATCCTTCCTATATATAGCTGGATAGTGATAAATAGTGTTTCATGATAAATTATTTTGGAACCTCATTAAAGCTTTAAAAATAACAGACCTTGTGTTAAAAGGAGTTCACCTGATCCTTACTGGCAGAAGAAGTAATAGTACAGGTGATCACAATGACAAACACAAAATTAAATCAGAGAATGTACTGATCTAATAACTTCATGTTCTTTCGGTCTGAACTCATCAAATTTATACTTCAAGAATGTTTCAGAGTAGAGATAGCTGCTGATATTACAGATCTGGCAGAAAATAAGTGTGGGATTAGTTGAAAAGTTACTGGGAAAATAGAACAAGAAATAAATGTTGACAGTGCCCAAGGCTGGCACAAACTTAGCTGGGAAATTCCAAGCTGGAAAGGACTTGAGGAAGGACTTAGGGAGATTGGTTTCTGTTAAACAGATAAGTGCAAAATTATCTGGCACAAAATTCTCTCTACTCTTGTTTCAATGGAGAGGAGATGGGTTAAAGAAATAATTGTGATTATTTAAGAAAAAAAAAAAGAAGAAAGGTTTTACTAGACTGTATTTCCTTCAGTGTTGTCAAGAAGCTCTTCCTTCATTTGTAAGGCTGTTTATGACTGTTTGCTCTATAGCTGTGTGACAGATAACTGAGCCACCTGAGATCTATAAAGGAATCATAGGAAGATATCTCACTGCACTTCCATTTTCCATTGCCAGACTGTTTTTAGTTATATTCTTTGAGTTTGGAATGGCATTTCTGTGTTCTTCATCTGCTTTTGGAAACATTTTTATTTTGAAATTTTTTTTAAATGACAAGTTTCATGTGATTTTACAGAAAGTTAAGAAGAAAAAAAAAAAAAGTGTTTTCCTGGTGCTAAACAAAGGAAATCTATTTCATTCAGATGATCCATATCTCTTTTCTGGAACAAGTCTCGGAAATACCAGAGCAAATAGAACTTGGTTTTATGAAAACAATTCAGATTTTGCAAGATTATAGGCCTCTGGAAATAGGTCGTTCTAACCTAAAGGATTTGCTAGAAATGGTAAAATAGCAAAAGTTTTTAAACGTTCTTCAACTTTATTAAAAGCTTTTTGTTGCAGACATGAACAGGACTACCTTGCAACTCCTCTTCTAGGCTGCTGGAGTCTCCTGGTCTCCAAGTATAGGTTGTGAGCGCTGTAGGCTCACCCTCTTGTTTCTGTCTTAATGTGACAGAAACCTTACCTCCCTTACCTTAGGGACTGTATATATATTCAGTTACTGACTAAAAACAACAAAGAAAGTGAGTTTTCTTTGTTTTTAGTTTAATAGTGCAAAACCCGAACTCTATCTGAAGCAGTCAGATTTGCCTTTGAAAAAGACAGGCTTGGAAAACGTAGATTCTTATTGTTAACCATGAGATTCCTACTGACATCAAGATTTATTTAAAAAACAAACAAACAGATAGTTTCAGATGTATATCGTAGAATCTGAATGTATCCCAAGTTTGAAGGGAACCACAGGGATCATCGAGCACAACTCCTAAATATCTCCTACTGTCCGTAATACTTTGTTTTAACCAGAATGGTATCAGTATGAAAACTGACTTAAAGTTTTGTCCAGTTCTTGATTCTGATCCTTAAAATCTCTCCTCCATCTTCTGTGTACATAAAGGAAAATCTGTAGAGTATGGTCCATTTCTAGCATGTGTGTGCCTCATGAGGTAATGGAAAGCCACCAATGATTCCCCTCCTCCCCCCAATTTATATCTCTCACTAAAAGAACAGTTCTTAGTATAGGAGGTCAATTGGCACAAGGAACGCACAAATGAGTTCTGTATCCATTGTGTCATGAAAACTGTTTGCACTTAATTGTGTGTTCATTGATTAAAAGACCAATCAGCAATACATTTTCTAAAGTCTTCCAAAACGTTCTAAATATGGTATTTGACTCCCCTAGTTTTCCATTAAACTCATCTCTTGGATGTACTTTTCAGTCACACAGGATGGCAGACGAGTGTTTATACCGTAAAATGAAAATCTTGCCCCCACCCCAATAGAAAATAAATGAAAACTGAAGGTTAGATGCAATAACACCATTACTTATGCAGACGTATCCATAACAACAAGTACTTACCTCAGTGCTTTCTGCTCAGGGATGATGAGTCTATATATACACTGGTTTTTCTCATCAAGGCGTACTATATCCCTTGTGTTTTCATAAAGCACTGTAATTGGAAATAGTCTGACAGAAGCTTTCCAAATCTTCATCTTGGCAATGAATCTGGCTGCAAAGTGATTCTGGTTATATGAAGCATTTGAAACTGTTTATCTCTCACTGCTGGTATTCATTGATTTGTTTGTATTTCTTCAGTGTCTCCTCTAGGCCTATAAAATCTGCAGTCCTTCAGCAGACATTTTGCCAGGAACACCACAGTGAACTCAAACTGAATGCTTCTTTTTTATTTTATTCATGGTGGTGGGTTTGGGTGTCATCTCCCTTCCCGCTCTTCTTCATCTCTGTTTTAGTGGCTCCAAGCACTTGTCAACCACTTAATGCTTGGATTCAGTCAGCATACATTCACAGGATAGGATCTCTTGCATTTTCTTCTTGGTGCTGTACCTTACAGCTTGAGTTCCTTGCATCTTTATTTACAGCTGGTACCTTGTGAATTATGAGTATCATTTCACTGCTGGTGATGGTGTAAGCAAATTGCATTTTGTTCTTATTGGAACTGTGTAAACAAGTGTGTTTATGGCAAGATGCTAAGTACAGTTACTCTCACATCTGTCAGTTGTGCCAGCATATATATATATACATATATATATATATACACACACACACACTGCATAAAGCAGCATAAGGATTCTCATTTCATCCACAGCAGACAAATGGGGTTGAGGTGTGTTATTATGTTTTGCTTTGAATAAGCAAAAAGCAAACACAATGCTCCTTGAATTAAAAATTTAAACAGATACAGTAGACAGAAAGTGAAAGGAACAGGAGACTCTTGCTGAACTGAGCAAAGACTGAATCATTAAGCTGTCTGTGGCTGAGCTGGAGATGGAAATTGTAGCCCTTGATCCTAGCCAGTGCAGAAACTTCATTCTGTTGTTTAAAATCAGGATCTAAATTAACTTTGGTTACTTAATTTTCAAGATGAACTACCATTAGTAGGTTAAAACAGTATGCAATGTTTTTCCTGTTGCCCCATGAAATTTTTTTCAGCTTTGCTTTACACGTGGAAGAGTGAAGCTTCTCTGGGTTATACAAAGACCTTTCTATCTGGATGGAAAACAGCATCTGGAATCTCTTGGTTATGCTGGTGACCAGAGCTTTGTCCAGCAATGCCTGAAGAAACAAAAAAAGGATAAAATATTCAGTGTCATCTCCTAGTCTGTTCAACAGCATCAGTGAAACTGTTTCACTTTTTAGCAGACTTGGAGATATGTTATTGTCCTCACATTCACTACTCCAGATAATATGGTAGCTGCTAGGTACTCTTCTTCTTTCCTGTCAAGCATAAAACTGGAATTAAGTTCCTGGAAACTGACTGTTCATGGATGCTCACTTACAGAAGTGTAACTATGGTCCATTTACTAATGGCATCCACTCACATCTCCTCACATTCTCTTCTTATATTTAGAGTCCAAGTCTTATCAAAAGTGCCGAGCAAGTTGCAGCTATTCATCAATTTCCCAGAAAATTCAAGGTCCCTCTAACTGTCATGGCATATTGTAAGGGCTGCAAAGGCAAAGAGACCAGCACAAACAAGAAGGCATTACAAAAAGAAGGAAAATGAACACTCACTTGTATCTGAAGATCTAGACTCACATGGAATGAAGTCCAGAAAGGAGGGATCTCCTACAAGAGGTCCTTCCTCAGTGGCAGTCAGCCCTTAAATGACGTCTCAGAGGTGTGCAGCCTGGCTCCACCCCTTCTGGTCACACAGGTGAATTGCCTTCACCTGTGCTCCCAGGACTGACCAGATCTTTTCCTTCAGGTCAGTGGTTCAGACTGTGACTCAGCAGTTCCCATAGGCATATACTGCGACTTCCTTTCTTCTACCTCTGCAAAGTCACTCTTAAATCATAGAATCATAGATTCCTAAGTGCCCTAGTGTATACCAGACATACAGTTTGCGTAGGTAACACATGAAGGGAACTACAGCTATACTGAGCTGTAGAAAAAGTAGTCTGTTTCTTTTTTGTTAAATTAAGTGATCAACTGGAAAAGAAGAGCCATTTAAACTCTCTATGAAAAAGTACAGTGATCATCTTTTTCTTAGCTTCCCAAGACTTTCATGGCAGTGCGAGGATGTGTATGCATGTGGATTTCCCAGACCTCTAGATGGCATGCCAATCCTTTTGACAAATGCATCAGGCTATATCCCTTCTGTTAACTTGACACAAATTAATAAAAATAGGGAGACCTGTTCTTCAGCCTATGTTATTGTCCAAATGGCATTCAAGAGGATATAAAATCTTTTCAGTTGGTATGAACTCGAAGTAAGACCCTCATGGGTCTTACTGGCTTGATGTGTTAATTAAATAGTTCATACAGGTCTTTTCCATCTCCTGTAATAGAAACTAAATTTGAAGTGAGTATTTACAACAGCCCGGCATTGCGAGGAAAGCCTTGCTCCTGCCTGATGCTGTTCAAAGGTTCACTGAAAACAATTTATGATCTTGGTTCCTTTGCAGCTGTAGTGGCTTTTAATGTTGCAAACCCTGCTGATTTATAGTCCTAGCTGGTAGCTACAGAGAGCAGGCTACTTACTGCACGGACAAGGAGAATGTGCTTGGTGTCCACATCTTTCCAGCAGACGCTACCTCAGGCCACATCATGGCTGTAGTGCTGTCTGCCTCCTATCATGCATGCGCCTCTGTCCTAGTCCACAGTTAGAGGGTGTTGTACCTTCCTGTGCCTTTCTTCCACAGCTCACTCTGCCAAATTTCTTTCCAGTTGAAGTCAGACTGCAAGCAAACATAGCAGTGCTTGGATCACATCTTGTTCAGAATGATATACCAGTGCATGTTTTCAGACCTGGTAGCTGGAAAGCGTTTACCCAAGCAATCGTGACAATAGGAAAACTTTCATTTTTGACTGTTGAGAAAGAATTTCTCCTTACCTAAGCAGTACAGAGGTTTGGTGATGTGTTTTTGTTCTTCTTTGGGTTTGGTTAGGGCTTTTAGGCAGTGGTCAGTCTGGTGTGTTTCAGTGTTACTAAATTTAATAAACTGTTTTTCAGGTATACATAGATGAAAGAGTTAGAGCTACTCAGGTAAAGATGGTAAGCAGGGATAGTTACCACATCAAACTGTCAGGCTTAGTCTCTGAGTTGGAGCAGAGATCCTCTGGTGAGAAGTGTCTGAGGCTTTAATGGACCAGCCAAGTTGTAGGACTGCATTACCCCTTCCAAGACAAAACCAAGAAATCTTTAACCCCAGCGTTTTGCCTCAGCACTTGGCATGGGCAGATTTCAACTAGCAAAGAAGTAAGCAAACAAAAAATGTACTCAACAATCGTTCAGATACTGAAATAAATAAATAAATAAAGGCAAAAGAAAAGGCACTGTTTCTGGCTTCAGGGGTGGTGCTGACATGGGAACCCTGAAACAATGTGCAGCTTTTCCTTTGTTACATAGTTTTTCTGAGCATCTTGTCTGCAGTTCATTGGCAGACAGTGTCAGCCTCCCACTGAGGTGGTTTGTTGAAGGTGTTTATTTCCATGCCCTCTAATTCATGCCACCTTTCCCACAGTTTTCTGTCATAGACAATATTTGTCTTCATTTTGACTAGGTTATTAGGTAGTCTACAGACTATAGAAAAGCTTAAGAGCTAGAATAAATTACAGAGGAGTTACTAGACATTTCTCTGCTTCTCACTGCAAATCAATACTACTCTCTGGAGCAAGGGGTAAAAACACTGGATTAAGCAATGAATATTAAAGCTACTAAAATCCAAACTGAGTGGAGGGGGAGATATTTCACTTAGCCTTAGTAAATTTATTTAGAAACACTGAATAGAAAAGGCTATTTGGGAGGGACAAGGACAAAGCTTAAGGAACTTTGGAGGATCAGAGGGGAGTATTCCTGCTGGTGGTCTTAATTTCTCTTGTAATCCAGTGACCACTCTTAGTCCTGAATACCAAGGGAGTTCAAAGCAAATTCAGTCAAATATCTTGAACTAATCCTGTCAGGAATGTGGTTATATGGTCCTGATGCTGATATGCAGGTGCTGAATCTGGAGAAAGACTTGGTTGTCAGTTGGATTCTTTTATTAGTTTGTTTGGAAACAGCACACCAAAGCAGCTCTTCCTCTACACACATATCCTTTTAACAGGCCTTACCTTTTTTAACTGAATGTTCTGTGGAAGTGTTGTAAAGGCTTTGGTTAAACTTTTCAAGCTATTTCTTAAGGAGAGAGAGTTGACTACAAATGAAAGCCATCTGCTGGTGTGTATAGTAGCAGACTTGGAAAGGGGATGTTATTTTTCTCTCGTATGAGCAATTACACTTGTAAGGTTATTACTGAAATATGTTTTGAAAAAGGACTGTTATTTTTAAAGTAAAAAGTGTCTTTATGTAGTCTGGTAGTCTTCAGGGGTGACATTATTTAATGCAAGTTAGGGAATTTTCAAAATTATGTCTGAAATAAATCCAACAGAGCAGTAGCACCATAGGTGAACACATACTGAGCTGAAAGCAACAGAATTCAAATTGTCCTTAAATTCAGCATCAGAACTTTTATTTACTGAATTACTCTATCCCTTAACTATTTCAATAAACGTATGCAATACTTCTTTCATAATGAGCCGTTGACCAGAGGATGAACAATGCGGAATGAAAATAATACTGACATACTGCTGTAATAACAGGCCATGCCATCAGGTTTTAACAGATAATTGCTGTTAGAGTAGCAACAATAATAGAACTAAAAGACACTGAACCATCACTTTACAGAGTAATTTTTTTCGCAGCAATTAAATATAGAATTAGCAGCTGGATTGTGAGAGGAATGTGCGTCTTTGAGATAAACACAGCTATCAGGAAATGTGTGTATACGCTGTACACATTTATATGTTGTGCTTTCAGATAGCCTCGCTTGACTTTTCAACACCTCTGGTGTCCTTTATTTCTTTCCTACCACCCTTGTTTTGAAGTTCTTTATTCTAATTACTCACAACTTGAAGCAGAGTGGTAATACTTGAAGTTGTACTGAGTGAGGAGTGAGACATTGCTTGCCTGCAGCTTGCACCAGAAGCACACAGCATAGCAAGCTCGGGTGTGCAAAAACGAGTAATGTATTAATAGATTGTTTAAGTCCTCTTAGGTGCTCTTTGGCAAAAAAAAAAAAAAAAAAAAGAGCTATTGTTGTCGAAAAGCCTTCCTGATCTTGACTTCTCTGCATTAGTGTAGTGTCCTGGAGCTTCCTCACCATGAGGGGGTTGGATACAGACACTTCAGCTCCTGGGCAGGTCAGGGAAGAGCTGCAGCTCAGAACTGGGAGTGCAGTGCTTTGTGAGATTCTCAGTCACCCTGCTGTTTTTTTTTAACGGTAAACTTGTTTCTATTTTCTTATGGCATGTTAACTTTGTCTTCTCTGTCATGTCTCTGATTCCACATTGAAATTCGATGTGGCAGCAGAAATAGTACTGTAATTTTAAAGGAAGCTCTTTGCGCTTAAAACACCTTTGATTTTCTCGAGCTTCTACTATAAATTGCAGCATTTTAGGCTTAACTGAACTGTGTGTGTGGTAGAAGAGACAGGGGAAACACCTCAGCTGCGGGGATGGAGCTCAGCCCGGGCGGACTGGCTGGAGGTGCGCGGAGTGAAGTAACGCCGGCGCGGGAAATGGCGGCGGAGAGCGTCCCGGGGCCGCCCGTGCTCTCGGTGTCGCCACGAGGGGGCGCCGTGGTGGCGGCCATCTCCGTCCCGGGCGCGGCACGGCTGCGGTGCATCTGGGGGTGGGCGTCAGGGGGATGGGGCCAGGTAGCGTCTGGTGGCCGCACGAGGGGCGACCTCTGACGAGGATCTCTGTCTCCTTCTCTGTAGAAGGAGACACCACAGCCTGTTCCAGTTATCCATCACCCTTACAGTAAAGAAGTTGTGTGTTTGTATGGAACTTCCTCTGTTCAAGTTTTAGGGCATTGCTCTTTGTCCTATTGCTTCACACCGCCGAGAAGAGCCTGGCTTCATTCATTTGCCTCACACCTTCCTTTACATATATATAAATATTAATCAGATCCCCTCTCAGTCTTCTTTCCCCCAGTCTGAACAGACCTAGGTTACTCAGTTTTTCCTCATATGGGAAATGCTCCAGACCCTTTATCATCTTCACAGCCCTCCAATGGACTCCTTGTGCAAAATCTCTCTCTTTTTTTTTTTGAACAAAAGAGCCCAGAACTGGACACAGTAAAGATAAATTTATATAGCTTGCTCTGAAAAGTAATGGCACCTATTTATTTCTTTGGAAACTATTTTACTACAAAAAGTAAAATAACTCTATTTGTTAAAGCCAACTCTCAGCTATAAAACATTATTTTTCATCATTCACCATCATTAGCTATGCGTTTTCACCAGCGTTGAACAAGAGCCTACATTCTGCACTCATAAACGTCTACACAAATGGAGGTGACCCACAGTTCCACAACTGCTTCGGTGGCATCATTGCTAGGAAGACATTGCCCATGCAGTTCAACTTTCACTATGCTCACATCCGCTGTTTGGTCTCCATAAACATTCAGTAAGCATCAATGAATGTCAGTGGGTACCATTTTTTTCCACATGGAGGAATTCAGTGGCACACCTTTGCTTCATGCACGCTTCCACATCAGACACCGTTCTGTCAGGCTGCCCACGGCAACAGTGTGTAGTGGAATATTGGTGGGAATGTTCAACCCCTACTGCTGTACTATCAATCATTTGCCTCTGACGTTGTAGGCCAACGTAATTAAGTAGGAGGCATTATTTTTGGAGCAGCCTTCATAATGTATGAAATACACTGCCTGTGGTGGTTGGTTTTAGTGTTTCCAGCCAAATTTAGAAGCAGCCTGTTTCCAATGACACTTGAAAATTTAGTGCTGTGTTGATAGTCTGAAATGAAGATCTTCTGACATTGCAGATGAAATATGTGTCACTGAAGTTCAGTTGTGGTTTAGTTGGCCACGGAGTTGGGATATAATTATATTATTTTAACTCCTGGAGATCATTACTACTTTGGGGAATAAAGCCCCCAAGCATCAGAACTGTCAAGATATATATTTTGAACTTTTATTTAAAGTAATACTAGGTTTTATTTATTTTGGAATGTTTAGCCAGGTTTTCATTATTAAAACTAGACTAAAACAAGGCTTTGAGTATTTGAGTAATGATAATAAAAAGGCAAAACACCAACCTATAAATTTTCAAAAATTTTTAATAGGAAAACTAGCTATTTTGAAATAACTGCTTGCTTTATGCAAAACTGTTTATCCTGGAATATGGATTTAAGCGTGTACTCTCCTTGCACACTTGATTTGAGAAAGCACAGGCTTCCTGTGTTTTTTGTTGAAATTGCTCTTCTGGTAGTTACCAGGTTTTGCCTAAAAAAAGGCCAAACCTCCCTGTGGATTTGCCCAGCCTGGCTCTCATAATGACCCACTAAACTCAACCCTAAATCAACCCAGTGCCAGCTCCAAAAATTATTTCCTCATAATTTTGGCAAAATGCTGAATGTAAGACAAATGTTCCTCCTTTTTTGTTTTTATTTATTTTTTATTTCTGTTAACTTCCAAATGTAATGGGAAATGATGTAGTGGAGAAATGTGTGAATTTTGGAAATAGGGGCGTTTTGCCTGAGCACCTAGAAAATTTGTATCCAGGGTTGAGTCTGCATTGGAAAGTAACCTCCAGCCTTTTTCCCTCTTTGTCTCCAGGCTGTCAGCACAAGGAATGAAGAATGCTTTCCCTGACCAACATCCCCATGTCTACTTGCCCCTGGAGTGGTCACAGCTATGCTGGCAGAATGTTTTTATTGGCCTCCAGTGTCGTTCAGTGAGGTGATACAATTCTGTCAGCGGGAGAAGGCTTTTTGATTGTACTCTCACTGTGTCCCCGTCAGAGGGCTCTGCCAACATAGCTGTGCTCTTGCAGCTAGTGCAGAGGGCAGGGGGCAAGGCCAGTACGATGAAAAGAGCATTGTGCTGATATATGTGCTGATATATGGGAGTCCTGTATGTTATGGAGCTGATTTTATCAGTTTCAGAATATAATAATACCTCTAAATTAAGATTTTTTTTTTTTTTTTTTTTTGTTTTGTAATTGTTGTTTTGGGTAACTTCGGATTTGGATGAATGAGGGGTGACTGGCTTTCTGCTGTACGTGCATTTTTAAAACTCTCAGACAAAAGAAACTGATCACAGTGTGGTGAGGAAGAAAAAAAGAGGTTCATTTCATTATTGAAATGTGGTCATTTAGAGAGTACTTACATTGCACATTATGTCCTTTGTGTTCACTTGACTGTTAAGTGAGTATTGACCTTTTATTTTAACACTCTGCTGTGCCACCTCCTGTGATTATTTGACTTGAATTAAATGCTGGAAAATTTAGTGAAAATGGCATTCTAATTTTTCTCTATTTCAAGCTTCATTAAGTATATTTGCACTTAGGAGTTGCAAGCAAGATGTTAACATTTCAAATGCTTAAAAACAGAATACATCTCACAGTTGAAAAAGTAAAATAAAGCAGCAGCAGACTCGTGGTCTTTCCCTTCTCTGAGGGGACGTTTCCAGCACTCTCCTATTGATCTGATTAATGACTGTTCTACTTACTAAAAATAACCATCAGTTTTTGCATTTGGTTGCAGCAATAATTATATGCTTCAAATAAAATCTAATTAGCATAAGTGGCGAAGCATCACAGCACATGAAATGTGTGTGCACTTCACTACATCTGAAAGATCGCGGGACACCTTTTTTGTGTTCGTGGCTCTGCAGCTAGTTACCAGCAATTACTTCCCATTTGAATGGAAATCAGGTATCTGATTTACAGCATTGCTTTTTATAATCTGAGACATGAGCCATGGAGAATATCTTAAGGATGCTTGTAATCACAGCGTGTGATAATATTCTCTTAGCTAATTAAGGTTGTGCTCTCCTGCACAGCTCCCTGCTTCATAGACTGTTAATCTTTTGGGTAGATTTTTGGAGAAGGAGCTGCATGAGAGTTGCAAGGATGGGAAGGGATGTTTCATGTTCTGCACAGGATGTGTGGCCCTTGAGCTTTCCACTGAGAGCACTTATTTAAAAAAAATCACATTCTCTGAAGAATTTCACTAATATTACTCTTGATTCACAATACTGTAAGTTGATGTAAAACAAGAGACTTAACTCTGTGGTCTACCTCAAGCAAATTCTGATCAACCAAATTGCTTCATTAAGGAACGAAGGAATATATAAGTTGCTTAAGTCTGTCCATTACCTTGTACTGGACTTCTTGGTCTGGCATGTTTGATATCATCCAGCCTTGAGTAATGCAAATTACTTGGGGAATAGAGGAATGGAAAATTCTTTTAATTTCTGTCAAGGAAAAACTGTTCTTAAATCGGTAGATTGTTTGTAATGAGGACCACGAAAGTAGTGAAGTAGTATAATTTCAAACAAATGAGGATGTGGCTTAGTTGATCAGGAGTTTGGGTTGGTAACTTCCGTTCTGCTCCTATTTGTGTATTGTGTTATTTATATAATATATAGTGCTGGAAAGTTATGCACACTCTCATTTTTCACTTTAATTGCCTATTTGAAGACATTGTGACAGATCCAAAGGTTGCTTTCAGCAGCTGAGGAGCGCTGTGGTCACTTACTGGTATGCAATAATTAACTTAATTGCAGAAATTTCAACATGTATCAGTATCTATGATTCTACTCTGCATTCTTCTCTGTTAACTGTATCTGAAATACCTTTTTCTTGTGCATGATTCTATCACAGATATATCAATTATCTTTAATTAATGTGTTTTTGCTTTTTCTTAACAAAAGATACTTTTTAGGACGTTTGCGGATTGTACTGCTTACATTTACTTGGCTATTTGGTAAATGAAAAGCTGGAAGTGTCACATGATCGACTCAGCTTCATTCTGCTGATCTACCATTTTTAACCTGTAATCCTTTCAGTAATTATGCATTAAATTAGTACATTTGAAGCTGTAATCAGAGCCCAGTTTGGCTGGATTATGGGCGGCACAGGGTGGCTGTTGCTTCTGAGAGTTCATGGTTTCAATTCAGTGGTGGCAGCTTGCAAGGATGAAGCATCGTTGCTTGATAGTAGTGTTACATAAAACCTGTTCTGCTGTTCTGCTTGCTATAAGACTGAACTAAAGATTTGTTTCTGCATAGGTTAGCTTAAGTAACATATATTATCTTACTGTCCAGCAAAAAAAGAAAAAACAAAACACAACCATATTCTCAGACTTAAAAAGCCATGATTTTTTGTGTCTTATATTTTTGGCATTATAAAACAGAGTTTCAGATGCGATAAACAGCAGCAGTGAATTGACACAGTTTGTTGTGATCTTCCTGGAGTTTTTCATGCTTTAATTTTCAGCAGGCTGCTTTTGAACATCTTTGTCCCCTGTTTTTGAATGCTCTCCCTTGCAGTGGCACCCTGTGACTGTCTTGGATAGACCAAATGGGGGGAATTTTGTACTAAAAAATAGCATGGAGCCTCTAGCATTCTCTGGAAAAATGAAAGATGAAATAAGTATGGTGTTTTCTTTTTTGAACTTGCCTGAACATAGCTTTCTTAGTCATCTATTCAGTGATAGCTTAATCTGGAAATGTGGGAGGCATGTGCCATCCAACTGTTTTTCATACTTTATTAAGTGCATCTCTCTGTCATTTAGCACTGTGATCTAGGAAAAAGCTTGAGCTTCTCAATATTAAAAAAATAAAATAAAAAAATAGTAAAGGTGCCCTGGAAGTCAAGTGGGTTTAGAACTCTTGCAGACTCATAGTATTTATCTGCAGTCTCCTGTCTCTGAGGTGCAGAGCACTGTCTGCTGTAACACATTGCTTCCCTTTTAGAGATGATCGAAGATGAAGACGTGTTACGTGGAGCAAAGTATATGCAGTCTGTGCTAGATTAGGGGTGTTGCCCTTAACTGAATGAGCTTTGAATTCACGTGTTGTAAGTTGGAAAAATAAATATATTTTTTCTGTTAAAGATACTGCTGGGGTATGGTGTGAACGTCTGGGAAATCATGTTGCCTGTGATCTTAGTCTTCAGATTTGTAAGAAGAAGCTGAATAGCACTGCGTCTGGAATTGAGACTGTGAAATTCCTAGTGGCTTCCTTGCAGTGGGAGTTTTGGGCTGAGAGCAGTTTCCAGTAACACTGAATTTATCTGTTTCTGGCTTTTTAAGCTATGTCCGTGTAAGAACAATTGTGGACTTTGGAAGAAGCCAACAGAAATGTTTCCCTTGGCATCATTAGTGAAGCGAGCTGCTTTCAGGGGAAGTGTAGGTTTTAATTAATTAGCTGAGTGGACTTATATCAGCCAGTTTTTAAGGCCAAGTGAAATACAAGACAGACACTCTGCAAACCCAGTGGTGGGTGCGTGGGATGGCTGTAGGTCTGTTCTAGCAAGTAAGAGTGAGACGGGAGAACTTCTGCATGCACTGCTCCATTCCATTTTATGTACATGCACCGATCTTGCATGAAAAGGTGAGAAGATCATGAGCATCTCCAATGACTTGGGAGATGGGTCAAACTTTTATTGAAGCTATGGTTCTATCTTCTTCCCCCCCTTCCCCTAGGAATGTAGTATCTACCATGACAATAAAATGTGTTGGAGATTCTGCTGCTTCTGAAAGAAATTGATAATCCTATCTCTTCATTTACATGTGAACAGGGATTCAGGTACCCTTTCTACGTATCTGGAATCTTGTGAGTCTTGACCTCAGCTTCTTGCCTGCGCCTTGTAGCGGTGGCACAATGAGATGTTAACAGTACTGACCACTTCATACTTAAGATGTTCAAGAGTAGTTTCAATTTTACATTCTTTTAGTCACCATTTTTATTTCTGAGGACATCTTTTCCACTTAGCACTCTTCCTGTGCACTACGTGAAGAAAGCCTGCAGTTGTCAGATAAGGCCACTGAAATTTGTTAGCCCTTGTCTCTGAATCCTATAAGGTAAAAAGTGATTTTTCAGTGATTTAAGTGCAGAAACTTTATGAAAACTTTCTCTTATGAAGTCGTTCATTACACAAGTCTTATAAAACAAAGGTCGGGCAAAACCTAGTGCTAATTCTGTTGAGCAACTACAACTACAACAGCATGTATTTTGTGCACAAAAGCTCATGAAGAAAAAAGCTCTGTCTCTGATCAAGACTGTACTTTAGATGTGATGGGTATGCTTTTTTATTATTCACTCTCTTTAAAATACTTTACCAGGTCAGGATTTTGCAGCGTTTTCAAGCTGCAAGCTATTTCTCCATAGAATAAGGTGATTTAGTAATGGTAGCTTGGTTCAGCAGTCTGTGATTCATTTGGTTAGCACGTGCTCTGTAGAAATGCCTGGCTTCATTTGAGCAATTTAAAGGAGTGCAATTTATGGTGTTACCTTAATTATGTATTCACACTACTTGTCTGGTTGCCCAGTATGAAGTGCATTGTGGATATAAGAAATTGGAGGTGCCTAATCCCTGATTAGTTGAACAACTGTATCTCATGTGGGTATTGGCACCCACAAGTTAGTCTTTTAATAGCGAGGTGGGGAGACTTAGAACAAAAAAAAAAGCTCAAAGATTTTTTATTTATAAAATTTTATTATAGAAAGAAAATAAACTACAGGGTTTCCAAAATCTAACATGGGAGTAAAATAAGAGTACATAGCTAATAAATTAATAGATTGAGTGTTACAGAAAGTATGTATTGCTTTCTGTCTTCCTGTTGTGAAGTGAAATTGGTGGGACGTAATGCTTATGAGAAGAATCAGGTAATGGACAGCGGGTGGCAGTTTGTCCCACTAGATTTAAAGTGGTACATAATGTGGCAGTGAATCTGCAGTCTCCTGTGGCAGTTCAAGAAGCCAGGGTGTCCAGTTACAGTAATGAGATTTAGCAGGGTGTTGATCAGTCCCTTCAAAACCAAATCTGGTTGTTTCGGTGTGCACTGTCTGCATATTTTTCTTTTTGTATAAGAAAAGGAGTTCAGATCAGTCTGAGGCCGTGTTACTTAAATGCTTTTCAAGAAGGAGATTAGTCATCAGTGAGTGTTTAATCCATTAGAAGTGTCTGTTTGGAAAGTATCTAGGCTACCCCTGGCTGACTTGACCATCCTGTGAATGCTAGAAGAAACACTGGCCAAACATTTTATACTCTACAGCCATTTTGTCAGCAGCAGGGAAACTGGTGAGTAGATGGCATGGAGAAACATCATGTATGTGCATTGTATAGGTGTTAAGCCCTGTGTCAGAAGATGAACAGGTAGTTACACACATTTCCATGTGGTTTCTTAACTTGTTCACATGTCAAGATACGAGTTTTTTGGTTTGTTTATTTTGTGGGGTTTTTTTTGAGGCGGAAGGGGCTCCTAACACAAGGGCCCCCAGGGTTGCAAAGGAATGGGGCAGTGAGAGGGGGCTGTGTGAAGGACAAGGGTCGAGGACAAGGCACTGGGGAAGAGTGCAGCGACATGAGAATGAGTGGACCATTGGTGTCTTAAGGAAGTGATGGGTTGAAGCTGCAGGGAGGAGATGTGGGTGCTCCAAGAGCAGCTGAAGGCACAGGCTGGCTAATTAGGCCATGTGTGTGTCAGATGGCACCTTCCTAGGAGCAGGGCTCTTCTGCACAGCTGTTGGGTGGAAGATAGAGTGCTTCAGTAACACACCTCTCCAAAAGTAAAGTTTTTTGTTTTGTTTTGTTTTCGTCTTGGTTTCTCCATCTCCATGGGCTCTTCAGCAAAGGTGTCCCTTTTGTTCTCCCACAGAGAATTGCAGCACTGTGGTGTAACCAGCTCTAATTTTGCCTCCTTCAGTCAAAAAACTTTCTGGTTTATTAGCTGGAGGTTAATCCCATTTAAGAGATGGATTATTGAAGATGCACTCATTTAATTGCAGAGGCCTAAACATGGGCTAAGGCCGTGTTCAGACAGTCCTGGAGGGGATCAGTGCTCAGCAGACATTGATACTAAGTCAATTTTGTGGCAGGCTATGCTCTGCAGAGGAGTAGATCTAACAGAGTTCACCAGGACAACTGCTGGTGCTCAGCCTGCTACACAGCTGCATTCTGTGGGAGCAAAGGCAAGGGAAAGATCTTGGGAACCTCACTTCCTCATAAAGAATTATCAAGATAGCCAGGAAGATAGCCAATGCTTGGCTGTCTTTGTTGAGCTTAATGTGGAGCGTGTAGTGCTGGTAATCACTGCTGGATTTCCCCAGGCACCAGGAAGGCAAGAAAGATAGACCGGGTTGCTGTCTGGGTCAGCACTTGAGCTTTTATCCTTCTTGATGGTATTTACCTCTTTATGGGTGTATTGATAAGACGTGTTAGCAAATCCTAGAGTCTGAGCTTGCAGGAACAAACATGGGAAGAAAGATTAGCATCAGTCTGAGCTCTGAGGGGTGAGACGGAGTTCCCTGCGCACCAGATACAGACATAATTGGCTTCTGGCAATAGGGCAGCTACTGCACCTACCTCAAGCACAACTTCAGTTAAAAATCTTCCTTTAGGCAAGTTAGCGAAGACATATTCCAAAATAATTCTTATCGTGTTTTAAAAACAAAAACCACAAAACCCATCAGAAGCAACTGATGTGCCTAGCAACATAATGAGCTTTTCAAGATTAGAATTGTTTAAAGTTGCAGCAAGAAGTGAGAGCAATCTAAAACACAGCCTAACTACAAGATCTCTCCTTGTTTGTTTGTTCTTTGGTTTTTCCCTCCCCAAACACGATGTAGATGCTTTCACTGAAATAAAGGATGACTAGCAGCAGCACTGTGGGGAGCTATTTACCAAAAGTAATTTGTGTTTATAGTTAAAAAAACAGAAGTTGCATCCAGAACTGCTTTTAAAGTCGTGCATAAAATATGTTGTTAATGGCTCTGTGGTATTATGTGCAGGCATGATGCACATTTTCAGTTGGAAACTTCTGAAGACCATTCGTGCTCAGCTCCTAAAGGTGTGTTTCTACATTGCGGGGCAACACTGTATTTGAAACTTCAATATAATCTTATTTTTTGTATAACAGAACTACTTAAGCTATGGCCATATTCCATGAGTTTCAGTTTGAGAAATTTAAAGCTATTTCTTTTTCAGATAAAAGGAAAACTTAACTGAAAAGTGTTGATGAAAATGCTGATTGAAAACATTTTTATTTTTATTCATTTGAGGGAGAAAGTTGGTACTCAAGGGATTTGTTTCATGGCTTTTGGTGGGCAGTGCTCTGCTTGCCAAATGTTTTGCTTCAAGTGCATTTTTGTATGACTTCTGATTGAGAGTTTCAAAAATAAGCCTCAGAATGGATGAAGTGAAACTCAGATGCAGAAGAAAAGTATCGAGTCCCAGCTGAGGAGATTTAATCAGTCTTGAAACATCTCAGAATGTGTCAACCATATTTAGAAATGGCTACATTAAAAAAGGAAGAAAGCTTGATCCTTTTAACACCATAAATCATGGAAAGCAGTGAAAACTAATATTTACGAGGGGGATTGTGAAAGCCTGCGTGACAGTTGGAAATTACATCACTGTTGATGTTTCAAATTCTTTTGTAAAGTAATGCAATACTGTGTTTATGAATGAATGAACAAATGATTGTGCTGTGCTAAGCATACTCTGTATGGATCAACTGGGTTGAGATGCTTTGTATCTCTTGTCTTTGCTTATGTTACCCCACTGTATGCAGTTCTTATACCTTTCAGGGTAGAAAACAGTTCAGTATATGTATGCTTTTTTTATTTCAGATACAGACCCACGTGTACTAGAGAAACAAGAACTTCAGCAGCCAACCTATGTTGCTCTAAGCTACATTAACAGGTAAGTAGGATGCTTTTTCGAGTATAACTAATCATGTTTTGCACAGTGTATGTGGGTATGCATATCCCAAAAGAGGACTCCTTCGGTTTCATTGTACTTTGTTTTTTTGTTATATGACTGTGATAATAACTGCTTCGTAGAGACAATTGAATTAAAATTTAACTAAGTTTATAATCACTTTAATATAGGGCATAAGCAGCCCTTTTGCTGTACTGCACAAGTACTTAGGAGATGAGGCTGCCAGGCCTTTGTAATCTGAGACACGAAAAATTTAAGAAGTTTGACATTTTTTAAAGCACTCACCTAAATAACAGAAAATAGACGTGGCTTTTCTTTTATTGATTGAGGACAGAACTGAAACCTCCTGAGTGCTCCGCTCTGGAAGAGCTGCTGTGTCTTGGGCTGCATTATGGTGAAGAGCAGCCTGATACAGCCTTATACAGCTGCTCTGTGTAACATTTCCTGCAGAGAAAGGGTGTCAGTGAGGGGAAAAAAAGAAGAGGTAGGAAAGTAAGAAGTGATGTTCACTTGGTGAAGTGACTACATTTTCTCCACTGCATGCGAGTATTACGATTGCAAATAGCTGGTATTGGCGCAGTTTCCTAATTGGCCAGTGACTGCTGTTCTTCCTGGACATGTTCCTACTCTTTAAAGCATATTTTTTGAAATTAACCATGACCCTTTTTTACACTTAACTTCTGTTGATCTCATTTAATGTATAAAACTTTTTTTTTGCACTATGTAGGCTCGGTATGTTGTCATGTGTATTGGTTTGCTTCTCTTTTTCCGTTATATAATTGGGCGTTTTCTCTTGTTGCTTCTGTGGTTATTTTACTTAATATGAGGGGGAGGAAAGTTTAGTAAAAATTAGGGAAAAGCTGCTTTAAGACCACGGGACTTGATTTAGGTCATGGGACTTGATTGTCTGATTCAAAATTAAAAACTGCTTTTAAAAGTAAAGTGGTACTTTGTCTAGGTTTCATGATTTTTTTAATTGATTTCTGTGTGAGTCTGTTTCAGTTGCTACATATTTTACCCAAACTTGCTTCCCTTTTTCAGAAATAATAGTGCAGAACTAACTTGAGTACTTTTTACAGCAAAACCCAATCTTTATTAACTCTTACTTAAACCAGCTGCTATTTAATTACTTTTCTAACTGTGTTTTAATTTTCCTTCTAAAAGTGCTGATGTCTTTCATTGAGCCACCTGCTCTAGGCAGCTCAGGCTCTTGAGGGAGCAGCAATATCCATTACACTAATAGACATGCCTTTCTATTTCCCGCTACATATGCCAGAGCTGGGTTCTGCTTTGTTGTCCCAGGCTATGAGCTCTGATTTTGTAGCCTAATACACATCATAAACATGTTGCATACTGTTAGATATCAAACACCAGATACTACTGCACTTTTTTTAAACCCATGCTTTTATGGCTTCCAAGTGGAACTGAACTTAGCTTCGTTCCTGCTGTGACTTCCAGACCTTAAAACAATCTTCCTCTGCAGGTCTGTATATTCAGCACGTTCTTTGTGGGCAGTACATTCTTAGGAAGCCTGGGGAAAGGGAGACGTGCGATTATCAGGGCTTGTCAAAATTATAAGATGTATACTTAGTATATATTGAGGTAGAAAAATGTAAGAGAATGATGAGGTGGGTGTGCTTTATACTCTGCTCATTGCCTTGTTGCATAGTGGCCACTGTAAGCTAAAACAAAACAAAACGTAAATCTGAGTTGTCTGGTCAGATAGATGGGAGGATAAAGTATCAGTAAAGCAGAAAGAAGAGACAGAAAGATACAGGAGTCTTTGTTGAGGATCTGAAACATACTCTTGCATCCATTTCCCTTCTACTCCCAGGTTATTTTCTTAGCCATGTTAATTTGACAATATTGTACATGCACTTAAATTCTGAAACAGCCTTCAGATTGCGGATGTCTGTAAGGCTCAGTCTCTTTCTCTACTGAAAATTTACTGCCGTTACAGCCTTCAGTAACTGCACACAGATGTCGTTTCCATAGTATGTGATCCTCATGTAGTCAGATAACGTTTCTTTTCAAACTGGTGGACAAAATAACTGGTCGTAGTGGTTTATTATCTCTACATCAGATGCTTCTAATGGTCACTGACTGGGTTGCAGCAAGTCCTTTTCTCAGAGTTTAATGTCGTCTTAATGCAGTCCCCAGTGTTCATCATTGTTTCTTATTTATTTTCTTTTTTCTTTCTTAAAAGTCAAAATAGAAGTGTCATACACTGCTGCAAATTAATCTGGTTCCAGTCTGTAAATACAGGAGTAGTTTGTCTGTCTGCAAGGAGTCCAGTGGTACTACTGCATGAATGGGATGCTGGATCTGTCAGTAGTTGCATACAAGCAATTGAACTTACATCCTCCAGTAGTTCTTAGAGATCCTTCCTTTGCCTACAGACATCTTCATGTGTCTCATTGTATTGAAATACACTGATTAGTGTCAATAGTATTGCTTATCCTATTTCTTAGATTCAGTACTTACAGCTTCAGTTTTAATGGGTGTGGACTTTTCTTGGTCTTTTGGGGAATGTCTTCACCCCTTTACCTCTGAGTCTGTTGCCTTAGAACTTCAATGGAGATGGTTCTCAGGTTTGCTGTTTTTTATGGAATGTGAAGCTCTGAAGTTGCAGCATACTGTCAAGGCCTTTAGGACTGTGGGCTTACTAGAGGGAGTTCTCATTATTTGCATGTTTTAAAATATTTCAGAAGCCATCTGGACTCAGCACTTTCAGATGGTGAGGATCAGAAGTAGGAGCAAAGCTTGACTGATGGGAGTGAAGTTCCTTGTGTCTTCAAGACATTAGGTGGGAAGTGCTGTATTAGCTTGTAGTATTGAAAGCATATGCCACAAAAGCAGGCATTTGGTATAGTTTCTAATGAAACTAATTTTCTTTTTTTCTGTCCTTAGAGACAGAAATTGCTTTAATTAAAAACTTCTTATCACAGTCAGGGAAAAAAAAAGAAACTAAAATACTCCCACAACTGAAAACAAACTGTGTTAATTATAATAGTGTTTCTACTGCAAGTCACATTGAGGAAACCTCAAAAATGAAGACTGTTTTAATCTTAAAATTTCTAAAAAGCTCCCACATACTTTAAATTACTTTAATGCTAGTTTCTTTTTTAATACAACGATTAAGAACATACAGGAAAGGTTATAACAAAATACTTCTTAAGCATCAGTCCTAAAAGCAGTTACAGCAGGTCGTTGGATGTCTAGAAACTTTGCTCTTGTGTGCAAATGAAGCCTGTGATCAAAAGTGAATGTCATTCTTGGGTCAGCACATTGCCCCAGCCAGTCCTGACATTTCTGCTTCTCACTCCCAATATTAACTAGCAGGATTTTGCCCTCGCTGTTGCCATTTCAAATTCCTGTAGGTGCAGGCCTCTCTTCTCCCTTTTGTCTTGCTGATGGTTGGCTTCTCCAGAACAAATTTCACAACTTTACTTCTTTTTCTCAATACTACTTGAACTAAAATCAAACATTTCTTTGAAAGCTTTTGTGAAAGGAATTAATTGCTTACGAAGACCTAACCACTGCAAACTCCCACTGTACTGTCTAGCTTACTAATTTTGGTTCTACTGCTGTTAATTATAGGATTTAATGTTACTTTGTAAGTTATTTTAAGAAGTGGTAAGTCTTCAGGTAGCAAGATGTTTAGCATGCATATTTTGGTAATGAAATAACAAGAAGAATTGTAGAATATCCTGCATTGGAAAGGTCACATAAGGATCATCATGTCCAACTCCTGGCACCACACAGGAACACCCAAATGTCAAACCATACATCTGAGAGCGTTGTCCAGACTCTTCTTGATCTCTGGCAAGCTTGGGGCTGTGACCATTTCCTTGGAGAGGCTGGTCCAGTGCCCAACCATCCTCTGGTGAAGAACCTTTTTCTGATACCCAACCTGAATGTTTTGGATTTAAAAGCATTGCTCTTTGAGTCTGTCTTTGTGGTTTCTTAACAGAGCATTCAAGCCACATGATACTAGCAACTTATTTCTTTGGCACCAATTTATTTTTTCATTAAGTTTCTGTGTTCAGTAAGTCATTTAAAGTCTTACTCCCTCTGTACAAAAAGCTCTCTCTTTCCATTGGTCACTTCCATTCATATCTATTTTCTGTCACTGGGGATATCCTTTGATGTGTGTTCAGTGGGTTTTCTCTGCCAGTTGGTTTTGTGTACCCATTTGGTTTTAACTGTAAACGTACAGTTCAATAAGTATACTGACTTATGCTTGTATAATGTGTGGAAAACCAAGATTCAATTTCCTCCTCTTTGATCTTTTAGGAGTGTTTCAATCATAAAGCTATTGACTGTCTTGAGATAGGACATCATTTATCCTCTTGACATTTCTTCTCTCTTCCTCATGATTTTGGTGTACCTTCATTTGATTGTCTGTTGGAGCAGTTTGGAATGAAGAAACTACTAAAATAATGAGGCTGGAGAAATGTAAGTTTGTTTCTGTTTGCTTACTATCTTAATGAATATTTTTTTTCAGAAAGCATATGCAGAATAGGACCTATGAAAAAGAGACGATCTCCCTCTAAAATGACTATTCACTGCAGCATTCATTGGATAAAGAGGAAGTCAGATTTCAGATCCATTCTTCTACTTCAGGCTGGAGATTTCAGCTTTGAAGATGCATTACATTGTCAACATGTTGCAGGTTTATTAGGGAATGCTACAAGGAAATATGAAAGATTTTTAATCTCAGAACAATTAATTTGACTTTCTGAATGAAAAAGCAAAACAACAACAACAAACTAAAAACCAAACTAATATCTTTGTGGTTCTTCCAGCCTCTTGCATGAGCTGTCTGAACTCTCACATCATGATTCAGAAGTAAAAGGTTAGAGACCAGAAATATTTTTCCATTTTTTGAATCCTGCTGGAGATCATTTTTTCCACACAAGAAGTCTGAGCTCGTGAATCCAGAAATCTATAGCTGTACTACCTGTTTGGATTTGATGCATCCTGTCATGCTTACTACCACAATTCTTGCCCTTTGTCCTGAAATTTAACTTCTTTCTGTAATGTGATGCTCTCTTCCTTGAATTAAATATCATGGCTCTGTCAAAGTGCAGTGATTCCCACAAACGATCGATTTTCATCTCACTGAAGATGCATGCTGATGCTTCCAGTAGCTGCTGGCTTCAATGCATATGACAGAATACAGAAACAAAGGGATCAAAGTAACATGTCAATTGCCAGATAATATTTTTCTGTGTGTGTTCATTTTTACATTTGCAGTGACCAAGCACATCATGTGTTTTTATTCACGTAGCCATATCTTTATGCTCTGCTTTTTGACTTGTTCTGGAGATGGAACAAGACAAACTTCAGATGATAATTCAAACAAGATGTGCAGAAATGAATTTTAGTTGGAGTGAGGGGAATGCCTTTTGGTTTGGAAGGATTTATGCAGTTGGCTTTGTTTTCTCTTTTTATCAGTTTCAAGCTAAGCGAAACTGAAGATTTATATAATGTACAGCTCTTTTATTTCATGTCAGCAGTAAAGATGAAAAAAGAGATTGGCATTTTAAGGAAAGTCCTAATGCCATGCCCTGAGATAGAAATTATAAGATGAATTAAAACATGTAGGACACTGAAAGAATGTGTTTCAGTGGTGGAGTTGTTTTTTGTTTTTAATTGAGAGGTGATTCGCTTTTTTCTGGCACTGTTCATATGGAAAATTAATAGACAAAAAATAAATACTCCATCTATTCTGATGCACACAAAAGCCTCAAGTGGAAGAAGTGTAGTTAAGTCTCCGTTATTCCTTGGGAGTGTGTCTTCACACACCTCCTTGTGCAGTTTAGTTACCAGACACCAGAGCCATCAGTATAAGTCCCCAAGGCTTTCAAGAGTCTTACCATTATCAAGATTTTCTTCACCTTTGGTCACTGTGGCATACCAAAATGGATGAAAAAATTGGCTTCTCTTTCTGGCACTGAATTTTATCTTGGCAGATCCTGTTTCAATTTCCAGTTTTCTACATATATTTTTCCATTTACTCCTGCAGGGGTCATTTCATTATGGGGAAGGAGGGAAATAATTCTTCAGTTTCGATCTTAAAAAGAAAACAATTCTATTCTCTGATTTAAAAATAAACATGTTTAAACAGAACCATAAGCAGCAGTAGTGCTTTCAGAAGGAGTGTGTTTGCCTCAAAAAAAAAATACAAAAATTGTACTCACATATTTCATTGTCTTTCATATGGAGGGTAACAACCCTCTCAGTATCATTTCTAGGTATGCTGGCACAATGAGACCCTTATTAGATTCTGGTATATAACCAGAATATGCTCATAACTTATATTGTAGCTGTTTAACATGCTTGCAGAACCTTCTGAAAAACATGCTAATGCACCAGTTTCTGCAGAAAGAAGTTGTGAAAATTCTGATATGCTTTGATTTCAGAGTGAAGAATGATCAAAGATTTTACACTGGTGCACTAGTTTTCTTTCAAGTGTAATTGAAGACAAAAGTTCTGAAACTAGTGACTGTTCTTTCTATCTTTCACTCACAGAAATGGCTGCTGTTGACATCTACTTTCCTCCTGTCCTTATGGTAGTTGCTGTTGTGTTGTTGATTTGACTTATTTTCTAAACTGCCATCAGCAACAAAACATTCTTAGAAAGTCTGCAGTTTCCTCTGTGTAAAGTTTCTTTTTGTCCAGTGTCTTGCTGAAAGCTTGTCATGACCATCTGAGCAAAATGTAGTGACTTACAGATTGGAGAATTTACCATTCCTGGTAAGTCCCAAGGTGGTCTAGACTTGCCAGTTGTAATATTCCTTGACTGGAGCCTGATGTTGTAAATTTCTTTTTTTTAATCTACAATTTTCTTGTCATATAAAACAACTGGAGTTTTTTGTGGTTTTGGTTGTGTTGTTTTTTTGTTTCGTAATGAAGTAGTTCTGCTTCCTTCTCTAGTTTTACTGATACCGTTTTTAAAAACTAATGATCTGTTTCATACTAATAGGCTCGTTATGAAAAGATGTGCATAGGATCTGCCTGCAGCAAGACTAAAAATGAGATTTTAAAATAAAATTTAGTAGCTCATAATATAGTGCGTTACTTGTTCTCCTATGCTCTGATATATTGCATATCCTTCTAGTAACGAATGGCCCACTATTATTATTATTGCAATTTATTGAAATGTAACAGACTAAATTGTGGAATAATTCCTGAAGTGCCCATGGGCACTTCATCCCCCCTTTCTCACGTTTGTGTATAACACTTCTCAGTAATGGCCAATCGGGTAGCATTCACAGAGACCCCTCAGTACTGAGAGAAGGAGGGGGGGACAGTCAGCTTAAAGGCCATGTAACAGAATGGGGTGGCACTCAACGTCTTCTTATCTTTTTGTAGACATTCAGAGGCATGGCTGCAATTTGGAGGCTGCATTCAGAGGCTTCCTTTAGGGCAGCCTATAGCTTATTCTAGGGATTAAATGCACATGAGAGACTACACACAGTGTTGGAGAACTTGGCTCATGAGGAAAGAATACTGATGTCATCTTCCGTTACATAAAATCTACCCCAAAGTGTTAGTTTGAGTCTTAATTTTCCCAAAATATTTTTGTGGTTGAGTTGACCTCTCAATTTGGTTGTGAGCCAGAAGGAAAGTTTGTATATCCTGCAAGGATGCATTCATTATCCCACCACTTCCTCTGTAATACTCCAGTGTCCAAAGAAATGGAGACCAGGTGGAGGGCTTGATGGAGCTGGCTTCTTCCCTCATTTCCTAACGAGGGCAGGAGTGCGCTCAGCACGCTGACCGGGGACTTTGCAGGCTTCCATGGAATGCTCTCAAAGATGGCTCTCTGAGACGTGGGAGCAGAATGACAGTCTGTAACAGTCACCTCACACCTTTCATACGTAGCTGCAAGCAACCTGTGCTCTGCGCTAAAATCCCAGTTCACCTCACACCATGGAGCTGCAAAAGAAAAGAAAGATTAAAACTGCAGTCATCGAGTGATGAGCACCAAACCTGAGGGTAAAATGGAGAGCAATGAGAATATATATTATGACAAGGAGTCACTGAAGCTTGACTGCCTGGATTGTGAGCAGGTATTACGTAGTAGAGAAACGCTTCATAGCATCAGAAGAAATTTGTGAGAAAGGTTCTGAGGAATTGAATTTGTTTGACTTTTCATTTGTCATTGAAGCTGCTCTAATCAGTAGGCAACGTACTATTATTGCTAAGAAGGAGGAAGCCCTGGCATATCATCTGTGAAAAGTCTTCTCTAATCTGGTTATTTTTGCAAAGACAGTATGGCGTCAGTAATTTTGCAGTAGCGTAGAAACATACAAAACCATAAGACTTTTTTGTTCGTTTGTTTTCTTCCATGAAGACAGAACAGAGGATAGATTGCTCAGACTGAATTTTTCTGAAGTTCCCTTTTCCCACCTTCGGAAGAGAGGACACTTTACAGGGTGATAAAAGTGAAGAATTTGCACTGAAAAATAGAAGTAGATCCCCCAACAAGAAATCCTAACAGAGCTGTGTGTAAGGTACCACAGCTGTCACTCGTCTAGTCACTCCCAGGTTCTGGTGCAGGGCCACTTGTGATACTTGGAAGTATTTGGGAATACAAGTAGGTATTTGCATACTTTTCATGCAGTCTAGCTCTAAAACCTGATTCAGTGTATTTTAACAGTACTTACTTTGTATGTTAGCACTATGCATTGTCTAAATGACCCGTACTACCTTGAAGTGACTGTTCCACAAGGTGTTTGCTTGATTTCCTGAGCAAACACTATTGAAGGGAGGCTTTATTCAGTTAATTTGGCTCTGCTATTGAACAATTAGTCAAACTGATTTAAAATTTTCTGAATCTTGGTTTCGCTGAACCCGTTCATTTGAGGACAGCAGATTTCATGTGCTAATTTCTCAGTGAATAGAGAAAAGTTTTCTTCCTCTACTGCTGGAGTACTGGTGTATTAAGGATACAGGCAGAGGCAGAAATAATTACAAATGTGATTACACCTGCAGCTGTAGATGTAGTCCATTTGGCATATTCTTGTTGGTCTTCTAGCTTCTCTCCATACAGTCTTTTGTAGCCTTTCTTAATGCATCAGGTATGTTAATTATGTTTCTAATGAAACTTTTGTAATGAGGCCTCAGCCTGTTTTGTTTCTAACTGTGGACAGCTTCCTCCCCTATGTTAACTTCCAATCTGAAATGCTCACAATAAAGCGTTAAAAAACAAACAAACAACAAAAGACCATGAACCACACCTCCCTCTCTTCAGAAAGGTGGCTCTATGTATGCATGGCCTCCCTTTCTATTTTCTCTTATCTCACTTGCTCACATGCCATTTCTAGCTGGTCATTATTTACCAAAAGTTGTTAAGCAGTTTAACGAGGTCAGCTGGGCAGTGCTGTTTACACGAGGTAAACAGTCATACACTCTGTTTCCTGTTACTATTTTTTGTTATTCGTTGCATAATGTAGAAAGTTGGAATAAGGGGTTGTAGAAGCCTGTGGTAGTGGATGAAATTAGTATGATAGAGCTAAATGTATAATCAAAAGATAACAATTTTTACTTTTTTTTAAATCTACATGTCAGATGATCTCATTTACCCCTGCTGCACCTGGGGTTCAAAGCATGTCACTGATCACTGTGTCACTGAACATGTCACTGATCAATTCACACTGCACATTTTAAGGGCCTCTGAGATGTTGCTGCGTGTTTGCCACTAGTTTTGGAGTTGCTCATCTGTTTAGATTCAACACTGTAACATAGCACAGCTAAGCTTGAAATTGCAGACAGTACAACTACTCTGCTAGTGTACATTCCTTGCAGTCAGTAATGATTTCCCTTTAGGTTTAGAGGCCAGTCCAGTAAGGGCTACAGGCTGGAATGATACGTTGACTTCAGGTCTGTCAGTCTCTAAATCCATTATGGGAAATTTCCTGTTGCAGTTTCTGATTGACTTCTTTTACAAGCCACATCTGTATAAGTGAGGACTGACTTCAGTGATCTCAGTAGAATGTTGCTTACGAGAGATTGGAGCTGACTGTCTTGTGACTTACGACTAAACTTATTTTTTCTTCATCAACATTTATGTGCAGAGGTTAAACCATTCCCCAAATTGATTCTAATGTGGATTTAGTTTTGAGTTCAGACTACTAAATTTACAATATTTCGCTTGCGTGATATGCAATGCAAGTAAAAATATCTACATCCTTTCCCAAAAGTATAGTAAGTCTAGAGATTATTTATTTTAATTATTGTTTAAATATGGTTGAAGGGACGTAAGGAAACATGGCCAGTAATACCAGCTTTGTAGGAAAAGATCTCATGTTCAATGAGCTAGGCCATAAAGTGCATTTTGTCATTGCATTCTTGTGATCTATAAAAGATGTTCCATTTCCTCATGATTATTTTTTCTGCCCCAATGGCACTTCGGAGATGATGTCTGCAGGAAGAAAACGCTTCTGTAAACTGACCTGTTTCATGTCCTGGATATCTGAAAAGCATACTGATTTTTTATTCCGGTGTAGTGATGAAAAGGCTCACAGTTTCTTTGTAAATGATTACAGTGGGGGGAGGGGAAGAAATATGTCACAGAGGTATTTCATGAAAATAGTTTCTTGGCAAAAATTGTAATAAAGTAGAAGTCCATTAGCAGTGAACAATTTTTGATTTGTAACAGCAGTAATTGTATGCATACTGCTTGTCAGCGCATGTTCTCACATGTGGTATAAAACTAAAACACTGCTATCTGAAGAGCCCTTCGTTTTTTGCTGATGTCCTCATTTTGTTTGAGACACCGTTTATTGGGGCAACATGTAGGGCACTGTGAAACTTTCACGATGAAACCTGAAACTGGATGAAACAAACCTGAAGGTTGGATCGAGTTCACAAGAACGTTTGCTGAGGTTTTTAAGTCTGGGTTGAATTTGCAGCCGATCTGTGCTTACTTACTGTGTGTCAATAGAACCACGCAAAGTGTATTGGTTTCACATGGTTTCAGCCTTCAGTCATTTCACACCACTGGTGACTTCAGGAAGAGCTGGACATTGCTTGTTCTGACTCCAGTGAAAGTGAACTGAAACCTGTGAAAAGTGACTTTTGAAGTCAAATGTGATGAATGGTTGGGAAGTCCTATCAGGTGGTAGGGAAGGAGGCAGAAAGCTGGAGGCTTCTTCATGTCCAGAAGTACACAGAGGAGAGATAGGTGTAGGCAGCATCTCCAGCCATGCTGGAGAAACTCCTCTTGGTCCTTAGCCTACACTGCAATGTACTACAGTAGTGTTGAACAGAGGAAAAGCCAATGTCTGAAAGCACAGATGACTAAGCTTCCTCTCATGGATACATTCATGGGAGTTTTGGGGAAGGTCTCTTGTAGTCAGGGTAAAAATGAGGGAGAAATCAGAGGAATAAGAGCATTTCAGGTTAATAAAGGATTAAATGAGCTGTGATTTGCAGTAACTAAAACTGACAGGAGGGATCATTCAAGGGAGAAGAGTACACAAAGTGTGTCCAGGAAGAGTATTTCAGTGTGATGGATGGGTGCAAGCATCTCATTTTGGCAGCTGGAGAGCGAGGCACTGAGCATCAGAGTTATTTCTGGGTCCTGATGAGCAAATGTAAATGGAAAGTTTATATTTTGGGTTGTCTATAGTAAAAATAATCTTCTGTCTGGTGGGCATCTCTTTAAAAATCCTTGTTTCTTCATCCTCAGCAGATACTTGATGATGCTGATGTCTGTGTCTCTCTGTTGTAAGCTGTCATGGGAGCAAATTACATGGTTGCATGTTTGAGTGTCTGGGACTTGGTATTATTCTTGTGGGATTATGCCTCTAACAAATAGTTTTCTCTTTATTTCTCTGTCAACAATGTGAAATCATCTTAAGTAGCACTTGAAGCTGCTGAATTTTTAGTTAATGACCTGTGTGTGGGCATGTGTTTGGCAAAAGAAGATTTGGTAGTATATCTGAAGTGATCTCACAAAAGATATATCTTTATGAAGCCTGGTTTCAGGGAACCCACCATTACTTGCCGTACTTGCCATTTTAGAGCAAGCTGTACAGTAGGATAGAGATCTTAAAGTTACTTGAATTATCCTCCTCATCATCTAATAAGTTGTTGGCTGAGCAAGAAAGACCCACAGGAACGCACTGTGTGCTGGGGGAAAGGACTGAGCTGTTGTCAGGCAGGGCAGCCCAGAACCAACCTTGACATGGAAGCGTTTCAGGAAAGCAGATTTTGATTATTTTTACTCCTTATACCGAATGCCTATTTGTGTTCTTTTTCCTCCAGGTCTTTTGTGAAAATGAAAATAATGCAATTCAGGATTTGCCTATGGATTACTTTAGAACATTTCTTGTTCTTGGTGTATCAAAACAGTAGGGACAGACCTGATGGCTTGCAATTGATTTGTTGAGATGCTGTGTGGATTAGGAAGTGTCACATAGGTTAAGAGCTGTCAGAATACTAGAGACTCCCTGCTGTGAGGTAGAGGATCTCACTCCAGATAGGGGAAGAGAGTAGAGGGAGAGTGGAGTGGGAATGCAAGGAAGTCGAATTGCTCTTCACATCTGTCCATGCATTGCAACTTAGAGACTGAGAATCTGTATTTTAGAGCACCCTTAGGTGCGCTACAGGGGTAGACATTTTGCATGGTGTCCAACGTTTGCTGAAGACCCTGTTTGGATCACAGTTGCCAAAGAAAGGTTGCTGACAGCAGCCCAATTAAGATGAATGTACTCTTTCAATTCTTCCGTAGGGATTAAATGTTTAATCTTCAGATTGGACAACTGGTATAATGACAGTGGCATATAAAGCACCTAAAATGTTTTTTTCATCAAATGTTTCCTCTGTTAGCCTAGTACAGGTTTCAAAGTGCTCTTTCCTCGCATCATTATCAGACAGGTGGTGTTGTCAATTGCATTTCACTAGTTGGTGTCTGTTTCTGCAGCATATTGAGAATTACAGTTAATAAGCTAATCAAATACAAATATGTTAATTTAATCTCAGTGAAACAGATGTTACTTTAAATTCCCTAATACATAATATAGATATTAGTTTTCCAGGACTGGACAAGATGAGCAGTGCAATGTGAATTAAACATAGACATTTCCACAGTGTTAAGTGGAGATTCTGCCGTGGTTTATAAGGTTTGGTAGACTTTCCTTCCCTCAGCTGGTCATTTTTTTCTACACATCTTCTGCTTTTGTAGTAAGGTTTGAAGAAGAAGCAGTTTTCAAACTGATCTGTCAAGGCTTTTTTTTAGAAACAGCTTGCACAGAACCACGCAATACCTACAGCCATGTGCATATGTCTATGCTGGGAGACCTACTGCACATTCCAGAGCTTTCATTTCGATTTAACACTCTTAGAAAACAGTAGGTTGTTTTAACAAGCGTAGATAATGAAATTCCTAGGTGTTGCCTTTACTTGAACACAGGACTTGAGTACCCACTGGTCTGTTCATCACCACTGAGAAATTCAGCTTCCAGTCTGAAGTACTGTCATTAGAGTGGAATTGCTTGTCCATATCATTCATGTAATACCTTAGTCTTGCTGGCTCCCTGGACCTGCCATTTGTCAGAAAATGGCCGTTCATGAACTTGAACGTATGGTGTGTATAAAATACCACTAGATTTCAGCTATGCAAATTTCAAAATTTCATCCCAAGAAAAGAGCAAAATCTATTTGTATTCATTTTTTATCATTTAATTTCTCATTTTTATTTTTTATTTTCAATGCTGTTAGGTAAAAGCCTTAAAACGCCGCTGTACATACTTGGTACCCTCCATTCTATGGAATTAGTGGATTTGCAATCCTGTTGACAGTGTGTTTTAGTCCAGATGGTCTCAGCTTTGTGTAATTTACCTTTCAATGTATGTCTTGCCAGCTGGGACAACTTTGCTTTGGGTGAAATTTGCATAGACATCAGATATTTGCTACATGCCTAGAAAGAAAAGTGTGAGCAAGTTCTGCCTTATGCTAATTCTTTGCTGTCACCACATGTTACTACTAAAGCAGCACAAAAAAAAATTACACTTTTCATTTGTTCTCAGCAGTTAAATTAGGAGCCTCTGCCTTATAAAGATTAGATAGTTTCCAGTGAGCTCTTTAGTGCTGATGAAGCCAGCAGTGCTTTAATCGTGAAATTGTTTCACGTTGTTAAAATACTGCCGTTCTCATTGAACAAATTAAGTTATAAAATAGTGAATACATGCACCAGGCATTTCCAGACTTCAAATAAATTTTCAGACAGAACAAACTAAAACATTATGGGAATTCACTTTATAATGCTATTTTTTATTCTACCTCTATTTTTTTAGAGTAGTTTTAAAAGATTAGACATTACTCGTTCTAAAATACTGCTCATGCTATTCTTGTAAATGTCCCAATAACAACAATAATTAATATCCCTACATTTGCATTTTAAACCACTCCATTTCCCCAGTCATCTATTACTTGGATGTAAAAATTCATTCCCAGTCAAAACTTGGCACAAATTCTCTGAATTCCGTACTTTTTACCAGATGTAAAAATAAAAGTGAAAGAATTCAGGTTTTTTTCTCCCCCAATTAAAGAGTTCAATAAAGCATGAGTTAAATTTTCTCCTTGTTTTGATAAATCGTTCTCATTCTTAAAACTTCAAAATATCTCTGATTTTAAAAATAAATAAATAAATAAAATGCAGGAAGCAGAGCGATGGTGTAGAGGGAAAGATGGAAGGATTTAGCTCGTGATTATAAGGAAACACAATCTTCTGCCCTACAGCGTGCTGAATACCACCAGCTCCTTGGTGATTGCAGGGGAACAGTGGCTTTGTGCCACAGAGGACCTTTCCCACTTGGCCCCTGTTTGGTTTGCCACGAGTGGAGATGGATCACTGGTCACAAGTTTGTTGGGTGCTGATTATGTCTCTGTTTACCCAAATCAAAGCTGACTGTGAAAGCTTATAGGTTTTTATTGAACCTTCAGGAAGGAAGTGTTTTAGGTCCAGGGTGAAATTTCTGGAGACTTATTGAATGACTCATTGAAAATTATACTTGATGAGATGCAAGGTTTTATTCTGCTTCTGCTGTGGTAATTTTAGAAGATTTACTTTTCATTGGGGGAAAAACATTGAGAAATTTTGAGATTCTTCAGAAAATGTCAGAAACATTTCTTGCTTTGTATTAGTGGCTGCTAAGAGGCTACCAGCATGCCATCCAGAGCTTTGCTCTGGGACACTGGGCTGAGCAGTTTGTTGGTTGGATGTTTCATACAGAGCTTGAGGAGCTGTTTTCCTGCTGGGTTGGTAAAAGTCTGTTATTACTGGTTCTGTATTAATGAATCAGCTCTAGTTAGAAGGTTTTTCTTTCAAGGCTAAGATCAGTTCATGCAAATCTACATCTGCCACTGATAGGCTTGTACTGTTGTGGCAGATTTTTGTCCAGAAGTGTAGCCTTGCCCAAGGCATGGATGCAAAAGTTGCACCTAACTCGTACAGTTTTCTTCTCAAAGACTGAGTGTTGCCACCTCAGGAGGAGAGGAGGATGAATGGTGATGTGTAATGACAAGACCAGGTTTGAAACTTGCTGTCAGTCACTGTGAATCACCAGCACTGATTTTTGCAACGTTCTGGCTTTGTTCCAAATTGAGTTGAGGTGTCAGTTCTGTCTTTGGAAGTGACATTTCTGAAAGCTATAAACACGTGGCTGTGTCTTCCAGCTTCTGTGACAAGAGGGGCAGGGAGGGAAGGGATCAGCCTGTGGCACTGGAAGAACATGTCCTCTGTGGAGTGCACAGTGCTCTGCTGCCCAAGTCACTGCTGCTTGCTTCGGTGGAGAGGATGCTCGCTTTGGTCACCTTGTGTGAAAGGGAACACAGGTACGCTAGGCTGTGCTATATTGGCACTGTCTTGGCATAAAATACTTGTTAACTTAAGTGAATAAGGATTTAATCTGTCAGTGAGGTTGCTGAAGAAGAAGGAAATAGGGTAAAAACACACAGAAAAAAAAAGCATCTTTGTCTTAAATAGACATACTGGCATACAGAAATAGAAATATAAAATTTAGCACAGAAGTGAGAGTAGTTTGCAAGGCGGTGCCCTGTCAGAATGACAAAAGAACAGGCATGTTTTGTAACTTGAAACTCAGGATTCCTTCCCATTTCTGTCTCTAGTGGTTAGAATTCTTCACTCTTACTAGCTTACAAGTCCACAGGGACTTTTAAAACTACTTATTCAGACTTTACTGTTTTGGATGTACAAGAGTTAGTTGCATTAAGCTGTAGCTTGGAAAAAAAACGAAACCATTTTTATAGCATTTTTAAAATAACTTTATTAAGGGATAGCATAAAAGATCACAGTTTCTCTGTTTTTACAAGCCTGCTTTGAAAAGATAATAAAGCTACTACACAGGACATGTATTAGGCTGGTGATTAATGTGTCTGTGTTACAACTCTGAATGCTCTGAAGCCTACTTTATGTTGGAATGAATGAAAATGTCACAACAGAGGAGGAGTATAGTGCAAAGAAAATAATGTGAGCTGGTCTCTCACGAGGTAACATTTTACACATAGCAGCTTGGCTAACTCCTTTGCCTTCCATATGGGGATCTCAGGACTTAACATCAAAGAGGAGCTCTGTTTTGATAGAGTAATTGATAGGGTCTGAGTAAAAGAATTACCCAGACCGTAGCAGGATGCTGGGGCTTTTGCCTTTACCAAAGAATACAGTGGAAGTTTTAAAGTCATTTTTCTGGGATAAGTCACAGATTTCTGTATTTCAGGCCCTTGAATTGTGCATTAGCTTGATTTCAAGATAAAACCTAGCACTGAATACCTAAGTAAATAATGGTATTGTAGGAGAGAGATGCTAAGACAAGATCTTTTTCCTATAGGAAAGGAAAGGCATCTGTCCTCTTTCAGACACCACATAATTTATGTTGGAAAGGATCCCAAAAGGTTTTGTAGTCCGGCCCATTGCTCAAACTAGGATTAACCTCAGAGCTGGGTAAGTTTAATCTTAGACCATGTCATTTTATGCAGCCTTCTTCAGTGCCTAACTGCTCTCATTGCAAAACTTTTTTTTTTTTAAATGTACGACTGAAATTGTCTGTACTACAGCTTGCAGATCTGTTTCCTGAGTGCCACATGGAAGGGAATCAGGCCTTCAGACTTAGGGCATGGGCAGCCTGTGTTTCTGCCCTGCAGAAACTGCTGTCTCTTTTTGCTCCTTGACCACCAGAATACCCACGGGATTTTCCGAAAAGCTGCTGTTCTCCAGCCAGACTGCAGCCTGAATCTCAGTATAGGCTTATTCTGTCGCAGGTACAAGACTTGGCAGTAGTTTTTGCCAGGAAACCTGCTGGGAGCAGTGGGAGAGCCAGTCTCTTTCAGAAGAAAGCACACCCTTTAAATGAAAGGGAAAGCTAGGATTGCTTTACAGTGCTTGGTACAGATTTATTAAAAGTACCCGTGTTCTGGCAGAGCTGCTGGGGGACTCCACCAGCTGTGGCTTTTTCCATATCTCAAGGGAAATTCTGTAGACAGCAGAACATTGCAAAAGGAAAGCTGGGACTTTATATGGGATCAGTGGGAGAAATTCAATACCCTCCTGTCATTCTCAAGTTGATGTCCTGTTATATAGCAGCTATAAATGTTGTGCTTGAGCACTGGAGATCTCTGATGCAGGGCTGTGATTATAGTTCACTATTTTGTTTAAAAGAAGAACAGTGTCTTCTGCAGTGTTAAGGTGCTTCTCTTCTATCATCGATTCCTTGCATTTCCTGAGACATTACTCACTGCAGTGATCTGTAGTAGCACTGCTATAGCTTAAGCGAGTCAGTAAGTAAACAAAAGATGGAAGCTCAGATGGTGATAGATGACTAGATGTAGCTGTTATACACCAGAAGCAGGACTATCAGTCATTGAATTTTCGGTTCACTTCTAACCCAGGTTTCTGTGAAGGTTTTTCTCTGGGTAGCATGCCTCTGGGAGTTCTGTTACTAAGAACGGCTCAGGTAAGCTCGTGAGCTTATGTCTTCAGTGATTTATTTCAATTACAGATGTAACCACTAAGTATTCTAATAACTATATCACCAATAGTTTTAAAAATCTTGAAGGATGAAGAGCCATATGTTCTCCCAGGCAGTGAACTTAACAAATGCATCGTTTTATGTATTTGTATTTGTGTATACTCACTCCATCACTCTGCAGAAGCATGACTGTGCATCCAAGCCGCAGGCTGCAGGCAAAGGTGTGTGGGAGGAAATGGGTTGAAGACAAACTTTCATACATGCACTCTGCTACCAAGGGGAAAGGCAGGAGTAAACCAGCAAAGGCCTGCCTGCCTTCACTGCTGGCTTTTTCAGTTTCCCCTTCCGCAGCTCAGGAATCTGCCGCCCTTCTCCACCTCTCATGTGACAACACAGATGCAATGTTAGAGAGCCAGTGGAGCTTTGCTAATAGTGTTGAAGTCTAAATGGAGAAACCATCCTGCAGAGCCTGCACAGTAGAGTTCATTGCCTGAGATGCATTATATGGAATACAAACCATGTTGGATATATGCATTATAATGTATATAAAAATAAATCAAGCAAAGACATAGACAGGATGGTATTTTCTGAACGGATCAGCACTTCTAGATGCCAAACATGGTTACAGTAATCTCATATTTAAGGAGTACAAATTGAAACCTGATTTGAATGTAGCCTGACAGTAGAAGCTTCTTGATTAATGCAGCTACAGTTGCTGCACAAATTCTGCTCTTCTCTGTGGGCTGATGTAAATCAAGTGTTTCTATTTTTCCTTTTGAACGCATGTAAGAGAAAAGGGGGCTCTGCAGCGTGTTAGTGTCATCTTTGATGTGAAACTTCCAGATTGGTATGCTTTCAGCAGGAGTGTGAAAGATACCTGGTTACATGACTTTCCTATTTCCTCTATGTTGAACAGCTTTGTGCTATCTAGTATTTTTGGGTCAGCTATGCTGGAATGTGTAGAACTCCTACAGAATTATCACAGTCACTAGCTCCACTTCAGAAGGACAGGAAGAACTTCTGTTTTTATGTCAAGGCAAAATGGTGTGAAGTCTTCCAGTTTGTGTTCAACTTCAGCTGTTTCAAATACAATGGTTATGCTCATATTGCTCTGTAGCCTGGCAGCTCCACAGAGGAGGAAATCAGACAACTGTTAAAGAGCAATCAAGAACATTTTCTTTGCAGGGAAACAAAGGGTAATTATTAAGGATGATCGCTAAAGGTTAAGTGCAGCCTGGGAAGAAAAGCAGACCGTGCAGAACTTGTGAAACGCTTGATTTCAATATTTGCTGTACTAATCTGACAAACTATTGGCACAAAGATCAGGTCATTACACTGAGCTCACTAAGGAAAGAAGAAATAATGCAGCAGTGAAATATCTTCTTTCAGAGCTCTTTTTATAAGTATTTTTCAAAGTTTTGGGAGTTATTTCATTGCATTTGCAGCTGGGCTTGCAGTCTCCTTGCTTCATTTCAGAGAACCGTCACATCTGAACCAAATATTCCTCTCTGCTGTGGGACTGTTTCAGAGGATGTGTTATTGGAAGAATGTTATGCAACTTGATATAGACATTTGAATCTGTTCCATCTTCTTGATTTATAAACTGACACAATCTTCTCAAGTTTTTCATACATAGTGAAATAAACTAGTTTCTCAGCATTTGGAATCGTTTAACTGAGCAAGGAACTTAGCCTACAAACTTGTGTGCAAAACTGGGCATTATTTTAGTTTTGCTTCATGAGTATGAGCATTGATTGTCAGTCTGTTATGGTCTTTAATCCTGCAGGGTGCTGTTAGGGTGTCTTGCATTCTTATAACAGAATAATAGAACAGGCACCCAAGTGGAAAACAGATTTACCTTACTAAGAACTACCTTGGACACAGATATATGGCTGGAAGAAAATGTGGCAGAAGGCTTTTTTGCATGTGGGTTTGAAGATGTGAAGTTTGCAGGGTAGTGCTGGAGGGCAGGCTGAGTTTATCTATGGAATAACTGTATGCTCAGGTAGAAGCGTTCTGCAGAATCGTCATCTTGTTAGATAATCTCTCTGGGTGAGAGGTTACTTGATTTTCATGCTTCTGGTCCTTGTTTGCATTTCTTTTCTCTGCCTCAGTAAATTACCGGAGGAAGGTGTCCTGGAGTCTGAATCCTCCCCTAGAGGGTGGAAGTTGTGATTTAGGTGAGTTATTTAGGTGAGGAAGAGAGTTCTACGTTGTTTCAATCTAATTGATGCTCTTCTCCACGGAGTAACTCAGCTCTATAAATTTTTGAAGCACATCATTCTTTGCCAACACTTCTATTTTCGTGTATGTATAAATTACTTCACAAATCTTAAAAACAGATGATAGATATCATACTGGAGACTAAAAACAAAGGATGGGTCCACTCCCTTGGGTCAAAATTACATTGCTGTCCATTTCTGATGTGAAATAAATGCCTGATCCTACCATTTTGGATGACCTGTAGGGTCCATTAGCAAGGAAAGTCAATAAAATGCATCACAATTAACAATGTCTTGTTGATCTCCCACTGACTGGAACTGTAGTGGATAATTGTCTAGTGGTGGGAGTTTTGCCATGACTAGCTTTATCATTTTGTCAGTTAGCTAATAAAAGGTCACCAAAGGTGCTAAGAATCCGAGATTTACATATGGCAGATAAGAAAGCATCATGGGAAGTCTGCTTTTGAGACGGCCCCATGCGTTTGTTGCAATTGACACCCATGCTGTGATTCCATAATTGACAAGAAATGCTATTACTAAGCGGATCTGCTGAGATAATTAGGATTCAGGGTTGCATTTTTAATCTGACTTGAGTCAGATAATTTATCACAGCAGTAGCAAGCTGTCAGGGTCACGCAATAAATACTGATTACGGATGAATAAAGATTAAGTGCAGCCTGCAAAAGAATTAGGCCAAGCTTAAAAAACATTTTATTTCAATATTTACCATGCTAATTTCATGTTATATTGGCAGAAAGATCATGTCTCTAAAATACTCTTATTTATGAAAGAAGATAGTGCTGTGCAGGAGTCGCTACATCGTATCTGTTTAAGTCTTAAATTTCATTGCTAATTGATTACAAAGAAATATGAAGTTTGGAAAGGTGATTTAGCACGACTGTTCCACTCCTATCACCACCATAATAATTTGACACTTAGAAGAAAGAAATACTCTATCCTGGAGGCAGACCTAATTTGTTAACATTAGTAAGATACGGCGCTTTTAATTTAACACAGCTCTTGTTTTTAGTTCACACATGGACACACTCTATGGCACTTTCATTTAATTAAAGAAACCCATCTATTAAATCATGCAGCATCAGAAAATGTTTTTGAAGGCCATTTACAGGCTGGTATATTTCACACAATGCACTTGCATGTTCACCTACATTTTCTTAAGGGTTACAGTTGAATGAGAGCATAAGCATTTATGAAACCAGTGTATTTTCCTGATGAAAGCTGGCCCAAAGATGAGTAATTAATAGATATATGCTGTATTCAAAAGGAAGCTCAAGAGCTTCTGAGATGCAGTTGCTAATTGTAGAATATGTTTCTCCCAGTTAGGCCTATCGTGCCTCTTTAACAATACAGAGCAGTTTTATCCTCCATGTCTGGGTGATTGTACCATTCCTTATATTGCTTTCCTTTTCTTCTGCAAGATCTTTACTTACTGTTTCTCTTAGTAAGAACTCCTTAAAAAAGTAGTGTGCTATTATCAGGATGTCTACAACTTAGTATTTGCCACTCTGCTCAACTAAAGAATGTTTTGAGATTAACAACCTTGCATTTTAAAGTCCTTTTTGGTTGATTTGTTGCATTGGGTATTTCATGCAGGGTGGCTGATGTTTCCACTTCTTGGTTGGCAGCTCTCATGGCTCACTCATTATTTTGTTGGAAACTGTACTGTGGTCTTTCTTTATAATGATACCACTCTAATAATCATCTGTTTAAGGAGAGCATTAATTACTGTGAAATTCTCTCTGGTGAGATTGAAAGAATGAAGCATTGATACTGTAAAAAAAACCAGCACCAACCAACATCAACAAAACATTATCACATCTTAGATACGTCCAAAGGATATAAGGAATGTAAAATATTTCTAAGTATCCTTCGGTTTCAAAAAGTTAAGTAGGTGATTTTAAATTGTTAAAATTGTTTTAAATTGTTAAAACTTAATAATCTGTGAGCATTTTTTTCATGAGATGCTCTGCCTTTGTTTTATGAGAGGGACGGGGAGTCAATTGTCACTGTGAGAACAAGGGTTTGGATCAGAGGTTGTGGCACTCCTCAGTGTTGACTGCGTAAAGCCTCCTTAGAAAATGTTTCTCCTTCAAGTCGTGAAACAGTGAGGCATTTTGATAGATGCATCAGGAACAATGCAATCGTTTGTGGAGAATAAAGTATTCAAATAGCTCTATCCTTGGGCAGGTTTAGCTTGTGGGCAGGCACTTGAAATAAAACTTGTATAGCACTGACTCTTCTATACCTAAATCAGTTTTTAGTCCTTTGAAATACCCAAATGCAAGCAGTGCTGTGTTTTTTGTATGACTGCCAGAGTGGTATTCCCATAATACTATTTGAAAATTGTTTTCTAGGTAATTAAATGCTTTGCTACCCCACTTGAGTAACAGGGAGCGGGAGGATGTATCATTGTAGCATTCAACCCTTTGCTTGTGGAAACAACACACTGTGTAAGACTCGACTGTTTCTTGGACTGCAGGATATTAAAGCCAAAATGTTGACTGCAGCACATAAATAGCTTGTACTTCTGCTGCTGGTCTGTGAGCACTGAGGACCACTGATGTGATGCAGGCTGAAAGCCTTTATGGACCCGGCAATCTCTCCTGCCCCAGTCTGGTTAGAGTTTTCAAATGAACATTGTTAATGCATTGTTAATTCTGTGTTAATAATGTAAACAAATCCCGGGGAGGTGTGAGTTTAAATCTACACAGTGAAAGAGCTGTGTTTGCAAGCAGGTTGGGAATCACATCTGCTCAGAGGGCATTATTTAGGAATTTGGTTTCAAATAGTTCCTTTCATAGTCTAAGTACAAGGGACAGTGGCTGGAGTTGTGCCTGGAATAAAATAGGAAAGAGAAGGAGGCCACTCCCAGCAGCTATGTGCCTGCAGGCCCACTGTGCAGTGCTTTCTATGGGCTGCACCTGGAAGGTGGGCAGAGGTGGGTAGAGGGAGAGGAGCTGAGGGCCTGGGTAGCTAAAAGAGCATGTTAGGTTAGGCCTGGCTGATGGGAAGCTCTGTCTGTGGGGCATTTTCTTGGGGTGCCCTCTCTCTACTCACAGTTCATAGGCAGCATTTGCTCAAAGCTGACCATAATTCACATGGAGTGTGTGAAGTACGCGGCCCTTGGCAAGGGGGTCAGTCAAATGCCCACAGTGACTTTGCTGTCAGCTTATGCTCATCTTCTCTGTAAGACCTGGTTTGGACAACATGAGGTTTTGCAGTTAATGAGCTGAGCAGCATGCATCACCTGTAGCATTATTGGCAAAAGATGTGGTGCTAACTTCCCTTTTGCTGTGAAAATGTATTTCTAATGTAGCTCCTACTTTAGCAGAACTCACTGAAACCCGTTACATCACTTACAGGCATGTTTGTCAGAATGGTTGCTTGGTTTGGTAGCTCCTTGTTAATTTATGAACAAGGAAGAAAAAGGATGTTGTTAGGTCAAAGAGATTGCATTTGTCTGTCTTCTGTAGTGGTATCATACTAATTGATAAAGTCTCAAACTTACTTGATATCATATGTTACAATTAATTCCTTATAAAATAATAGAATAAAATCACAAGTGACTTGTGCTTGTTTGTGTTTCTTGGTAGGAGCAGACTTCAGTCACATTTCTGAACACCATTCAGTCATCTTACAGCACTGGATTCTTGTAAACAGTCATAAAAGATCAAATGTGTTGTGCTGGTTCTTTCCATAGGCAGTAAGGTAATATCAGTGCTGTTGCAGGAGGCATCGAGACTCATTTGGGGCAGGGTGTTGGACAGTGAGTTTAAGCAAAGGGAATAAGTTGTTGGTCAAAAGAAATAAATGAAGTCAAAGAGAAGATTAGGCCTCATTTAAAGGCTACCAAGGGCTTGGGAGAGAACGGCTTTAAGTGTTATATGGAGAGTAAACAAGCAAAAAAGAGAGCTGTCTGAGACAGTCACGCAGTTAGCAGAACAAACAAGTGATCTCCTGAGGCTGGCAAGCGGAAGAAAGTTCTTCATTGTAAGTTTTAGTGATCTCAGTGCTTCCATTAGGTTATAAAACAGAAATTCTTCATCTACCTGCGCTTTCATGCTTGAAACTTCACCAGTGGTGGGTGGCTAAGTTAGATGGATTGTCACAGTACTTGAACATGCTTTTTAAAGTTTTCTTGTCCATGATGTGTTTGAAATACAATATCACATAACTACAGAATGGAAAAATCAAGAGTATAAATGTATTTAGCAGTTGAACCCACACCCTTTTGATTCGTACATTACTGTGAGCAGTATGGAAATCTAAATGTGAATAAATATATATCAGGATTTGGTCAGCCAACACTTGAGACTTGAAGAAATGCTGTGCTACTACTTTATAATGCATGTTACAGCTGTGCAAATAGGAGCAGGAATCTGTAACATCCTAGATGACTTTTTGCACTGTTTCAGATGGGCCTTAGGTGGTGCTGTTGCATTTTTTGCTTTCAGCTGCTGCTGTTTTTAGTGCTTCAAACATTCTTCTTCTGCTTTGCTTTCTAGATCTTACCAGGAAACTAATGATAGTTGGCAACACTGATATTTGTAAAATTTACTAAGGTGGAACACTAAAACGTAACCACTTGTAGGTGAATTTCATTTCCTAATTTGAAACACTTTAGCACCTTCATGTAAGAACAAAGCAATATCAAACTTCGTTTAAAACATAAGGAGTATTTTGTTCTATGTGTGCTGTTTTGCCTAACGGTGTATATACGTGAGTATAAAAATAAATTAAAGACACAAGATCGAGTAAAACCTCTCAGAAATTAAGCTCAACATGTGGGATTGATGCTGTAAGTTCACAAGTCTTTCAACTTTCCATATGGCTAATTAAAATGAAAAAAAAAAAGTGGCTGAATTTTAGAAAAGAAATGTGTATGTCACATTGGCAACTTGCAGAGTGCCTCCTCTGTTTAAGGACCTATGCACAAGTTTTACATCCAATTTCCTGCCCTTATCTTCCTTATGCCAGCTCACAGTGTGGTTCATTGGAAAACAGTTTGCTTTTCTTTTTTTTTCCTTTTTCTTTTTTTCATTGCATAAAAAAAATTCCCATGAAGGTTTTTTCCACTACAACTGCCTACCCTTTATGTTCTGCAGTCTGCCAAGCTTGCCAAAACTCAGCAGGTAGCCCACATGGTATGCATGTCTGTGTGAGAACGCTCCCCTGATGTGGACAAGATGTTGGTTGTAAAATGAAGCCAACATCTTGTCCACAAGTGTGCAAAAAAAATATCCTCAATCTGGACAGACGTCTTTTTGTAGTCTGAATGCACTGACTGTAGTAATTCAAAGACTAAACCTTTTAAAACCAGGCAAAAATAAAGTACCAACAATTCTATCAGTAGTGGCAAGCAGCAGATGTATTTATTAATCTGAGGCTATTTGGTTAGACTTTTCCTTTTGTTGTATTTTCAGTAATTCCGTTGACATGTGTTAACTTCAGGGCTTTTATTCTGTTTTAGTCTCTGCACTCTGGACAACTAATGTAACCCCAAGACTGGGAATTAGCAAGAATGATACAGTAATTAAGCAGATAGCTGCTGTAGGTTCAGCCTGCAGCTAACCCAGAACTCCCTTCAAAGTGGATATTTTTACTCTGTATCTATGATCTGTGCATGTGAGGGGGGAGAATACATAGCCAGAGAAGTCTAGTAGCGACAGACTCTTAAATCAGCCTCCCTTACACTGAACTCTGACATAAATGCTTGAGGGAAAGCTGGTTGCATAACCAAAACAAAAAAGCTCTGCGGGGTTATTCCCTGGAACTTTGAGTGCCTCATATTTTCCAGACTAAAATTGTCAGAATGTTCTGACGAGTTTCAAACTCGGAAGTACGAAAGCTAGATTTTCCTGTGTGAACGTATCAAAACACTGACACAAATCTTGAGGCGAAACTTTGGTACTGTCACATATTTTAGGCTGAATTATGAAAAAGGACAAAATTTACTTTAGTTTTCACTTCAATCACATCAGTTTAGATTTGTACTGTAAACCTTTGCTTCTCAGATTTGGAGTGTACTTTTCTTTAGGTTTGAAGGTGTTTTAAGTAAGCCCAGGTTTGCCTAAAACTGAAGGTTTTCTCTCATCCATGTTAAGGATTTTTCTACCTTTTACTCAGAAGTTTAAAACATTATATTACTATGTTATACTTAATGATGCACACAACGACCAAGTTATATCTTCCCTTAAGTTGAAGACCAAAGCTCACGGTGATCCAATCAGGCCATTTGCTGAGCCCAGTGTAGGGTAGGTTCACTCTTTGCTTTAAAAAGCCTCTTTCTGTAGAATGTGGGAGTATGTAATAGAATCATAGAATATCCTGAGTTTGAAGTGGACCCCTAAGGATCATTGACTCCAACTGGCTCCAAGCAGGACCACCCAAAAATCAGGTTATATGTCTGAGAGCATTGTCTGGCTGCTTCTTGAACTCCCAGTGCTGTGCCCACTGCACTGGGCAGCCTGTTCCATGCCCACCACCCTCCGATGAAGAACCTTTTCCTCACACACAGCCTGTCCCTCCCCTGGTGCAGCTCCATGCCGTTACCTCAGGCTCTCACCACAGAGCACAGCTCAGTGCTGCCCCTCCGCTCCCTGTGAGAGCTGCAGCCGCCATGAAGGCTTCCCTCAGCTCCTCTGCTCTGGGCTTAGCAAACCAAGGCACCTCAGCTGTTCCTCATACATCTTCCCCTTTAGACCCTTCACCGTCTTTGTAGCTCTCCTTTGGACGCTCTTATAGTTCTAGGTCCCTTTTGTGCTGTGGCACGCAAGACTGAGAGCTGGCCGTAAAACTGAGCCCTTTGGAATCCCTATACTGACCAGCTATCAGCCTGATGAAGTCCTGCTTACTATAACCCTCTGGGCCTGACCTGTCAGCCAATCGCTCACCCATTGCATTATGTTTTTGTCTATCTGAATGCTGGACATTTTGTTTAGAAGAATTATCTGAGAAGCAGCATCAAAAGCTTTACTGAAATCCAGAAAGATAAAAATGACTGGCTTCCCTTGATCAACTAGATGGGAGACCTTGTCATAAAAGGAGATTAAGTTAATTAAACAGGACGTTCCTCTCATGAACCCATGCTGGCTGTAACCAGTGCCCGCATTGTCTTTCAGGTGTTTCTCAGTAACTCACAGCATAATTTTCTCCATATGCTTAGCTTAGGTGCCTCTGTTTCTCTCATCTGTGTGTTAGGTCCTGGGACACCTGGATTCCAGAGCATTTCCTGCACAAGCTTGCATACTCTACAGAGGTAACCCTTGAGCGGCAGTTCCTTCCTCTAGTTTCTATTAGACTTGGTCAACATGTATCCTAAGATATCCTATCTACTACATTTTGGTTTTTTTTCCTAACATGTGCCAAAACCCCAGTTTTGCAAAATTCACCACTGTGGTTCCACCTGAAGTTAGTGGAATCTGGGGATGCTTAACATACCCGAACATTTGCAGTAATACCAATTCATAGCACTTACTTCAGGCATTTTCTTTTGTTTAGATGCCTTTAACAGTACCTGTTTTGCTCCTTACCTGACAAAGTATATGTTGCATATTCTCCTTTTACCTGGGTTGTACATGCACCTATTTTGTAGCCATAATGATCAACAGCTTTGAAAGAATGTCCAACTGTTTCAAATGTGGAAATTAATATCTGGTAAATGTTCAGGCATGTTTTTACATACAATGCTTTACATATCTAGATCATCAAAGTATATGGCTGGCATGTATCTGGTTTAAACCGCTTCTGGTTTTTTCTTTTATGAGTTTTGGTGTTAAATAACATGTTACACATGATTTAAAAATTGAATTTCAGCACAGCTGTTTAATGGGAAGAGAAAATTATGTGGAAATTATCCTTTTTTTTTTTTTTTTAAGAAAAGATTAAACCTGTTATATCTTATGGGATTGTCTTATGAATAGTTTGTGTCCTATTGCAGGGAGGTAATTTTTTTTCATTCCTTCATAGTCATGCATAGTAGTACATCAAGAAAGATCTTGTGAAGAGATGAAAAATGACTACATATTGCAGGAAAAAATTACCATGTACATAAAACTCTCCTTGATCACACATGACGTTGCCTGGTTTATGAGATCTTTTTTTAAGTATGTAATTGTTTTTGTCAGGCAGGTATTTCAGAACACAAAACTTCAACTTTCTTCTGCAAACTGTGGGATGTGCTCGTTCTCATGGTGGAAAAGGTCTTTTTCATTTTTCTTCATAAATGTCAATTTTGAAGTTTCATTTCAGTCTATTACAGGTGAACACAGCTTATAATTTATGTTACACTGACAGATTACAAATAATAATGTCTTTTGGAAGCGCAAGTCAGAAAATCACCTGGCATATTAATTACAATTGTCAAGCAATGACTGGTCATAAATTTAATATCAAAGACCCAGACTTCTTAAGAAAACATTAAAGTATTTGTCCTTGGGACTTGTATGTTATATAGTACATATTAAAATGTAAATGCTTTTTTTTATTTCCCCTGGGAAACATCTTTTAAAATCATAAATTGCTAGGAAAGGATGTTTTTATTTCTTTTAAATCCTATTCATGTTGCCTTACCAATACAAGAATGAAATAGCTATGTGTCAATAAGAATATATCATTAATTAATAGGCTTTGCTAAGTAATAACTTTTAAGATGCACCTCAAAAGCTTAACAAGGCAAAGCAGTCCTCCATGGTGATACACTGACTGCATATGTGTATGGTGGGATGCAGGCATGGTGTGTCTTGACTGCTTCATCCACACCTCCTACCAGGGTCACTCTCGACTTCTGCATGTGAAAATAGCCCAGCTTTAAACTTTGTCTTCCTGCTGTGGGTTGGAAGTTGCCTGCTGCTGTATTTGCTGCATGTAGCTGGGAGGAGAGCCAAGTTCTGGCTTGAGTGAAAGCCCCAGCCCATCCTCAGAAGGCTTCCTGGGGTACGAAATGAGCTGGGTGGGAGGTTTGGGCTCAATACCAAGTCAAGATTTTACATGAAGATTTCCAAGTGACTAGCAGTTTGGAAAATTCAACTGTAGGTGCCTTTGCAAGGGCTTCATTTTCAAACAATATAGCTATTTTCAGAATAATGTGGCTACTTCTAGAACCATTGAAAGTCAGTGGGATACACTGAATACAGTGAATACTTAGAGATTTGTCTAAGGTTCCATTTGTGGTTGAAACAGCTATAAACACAGCAAGAGAAAATCTGGCCTGGATGTGGAAGGGAGCCTGTGAAATTGGTCATGGAAGAAAATGAAGACTAAGAGGGGGGTGAATGGCAGAAGTCACAGAAAGAGATGGTGTTTATTGCTGTAGGAAGCTGGAAGAAGTGGTTTGCATGTCCTTAGGAAATCATGCTTCATTAGTTCTGTTCTTTGCATAACTTTTTAATTTTAGCTGGATGAGCAGAGGACTCTCAATTGGAGAATGACATAGTGACAAATAGCTTCTAGGCTTTTAAACAGTTGAAGGCCCTTTCTTTTCTACAGTGTATCTTTAGAAATTGCTCCCATGGTGTACTTCCAGCCCAGTGTCCGGATTACTGTATGGGAACAGGCAATGGGAAAGGTTTGTCATGTAGAAAATTGGTGTGAGGAGTACTTGGAGAGAGCTTGCGATGAGGCAAGTCAGTCTGTCATCACTTTCATTTGGCATAAGCTGGTGCTGCTGCTGCTAAAAAAGCTGATTGCCTCTCCCTGCTCAGGCTGTCTGTTCCTGTTGTGCTGGCTTTGTGCATCTGATGCGGTTTTGGTTGAGTTGGTTTCCACTTGGATCAGGTCTGTGCTCCAGCTTGCCCACAAGTGCGCAAACACTCCTGCTGGGAAGCAGTGGTGAGAACAGGCAGGTTGGTATGGAAGGGAACAGGGAACCACCCTGCCCTGACAGCAGCAGGCATCACGCCAAGCAGAAGGGCGTGAAACCATCACCTCCACAGGGACAGCGAGAGGGTCACAGGCTGAGCCCAAGGGCTCTGGTGGAGGATGGTAATGGACGAGCAACAGGAACATTCTTAAGGCCTTGGTAAAACCATTAAAATAACAATTTGTGACAATGAAGTTACTGATTATTTTTTATTTAATAGTTACACTGTGCTTACTGAATACAGCACCAGCATTTATATGCCTGTGTTTCACTATCCTCAAATAAAAAGCAGTTGGATAGCCCTTCCTTGACTGAAGCGAGACGATGAGCTGGGTAGATGAAGCAAAAAGGGTGATATACATCGTTGGCAGTTATCTCAATTCTTGTTTCTCTTTATTCCCCTCTCCGTTTTTCCCAGCAGATGAAAAATTATGAAAAGAGTCCCCATGACTGTGTGAAGTTTGTTGTCCCAAGTGAGTTGTTCAGCTGTATGCTTCTGCTTGTCTGTATTTCATAAAATACATATTTGTGGTTTGTGCTGTTGTTTTGTTTTCCTTAAATTTAAGTCTCTCTTTTCTGTTTCTCCGAACTGTGTTCAATAGTTATAGTGTCATTGACTTTTGACATTTAATATTGACAATGTAATAATGGGCCTTTTCCCCCCCCCCCCCTCTTTTTCTTCTTTTCTCTTTTTAATGACTCTCAGTAGAGCACATCTTTAAGATTTAGGAACATTGTATTTTGGGGGTACTAAGCTATAATGAAAGACATTCCTTGCAATGAGACCTTAGAGCCTAGTGCCCAGTGGGGCAAAGGGAGCAAGATACAAGACTTGTGGAACATCCATAGATTTACCAGCAGGCATTACACAGAGGCTGTAGTTTTTACTACAAAATTAGACATTAAAAAAAAAATTACTTAGGTGAACTAATTTAAAATAGGCTATGTCCAGGAAAAAGATCCTTAGAGATATTCTCTCTCACTTGCATTCAGGGCATGTTGACAGTGAGGGTGACTTTTCAGAAAAGATAAACACATTAAATTCAGCCTTAGGTTTGAACTGCAGGCCAGCAAACCAAGTTTCATAATACTTGGAATCCCAGATGCATAGTGGAGAAGTGCTTCATGTTCCATGGTTTTTAATGTCGCTTCCCAAACTACCGACTGAATTTACATTAAAACAGGATGCTAACAGAACACTTACTTCAGTTGTTCAGTGTTACTCATTCTCTGTTTCCACATTGCTGTGAAATACTGTTCAGAATAGAGGTGTCTGTCTTCCATTCCTGGTAACACACAAGCTGACAGTAGGGTACTTACTGGTGACTATCACATATTGGACATGATTCTCATCTGAAGATTTCTGTGGCCTGATGAATGCCAAGGAAGTAGCCCTATGTTCATGCTGCTAAGAATTTTAATAGTTTTGGCTGTTTCAGTATGAAAAAAACAGCAGGTCTATCAAGATACTAATAAATTTGCAAATCTTCATGTGTAATGTTAAGAAAAGAGAAATGCAGTTTTAGCATAGGCTAATGGGAATATAATTCTGCAGTTTTTGTTCTGGAAAGTAATGTGGGAAAGTGTGAGACTGGATATAGACATCTATACAATGTTTTCTGCTTTTCTTGAGTGACTTTTTTCAAGCCTTTATCTTGTTTACAAAGCAGAATGCGAGTTATGAATCCTTGGCTGGTGATAAAGACTGAAGAATGAAGAAGCAGAACAGTAAAACTAGCACAGTTCATAAAAGTAACTTGGTTAGATCTGTTGTTTTTCAGATTTACCCCAAAAATTGCATAAAGGCTGCATAGAGTTATCTGAGAGCTGGGAGGGGGGTCATTACGTGGATATAAGATGCTTTTCACGCTCTTGAGAAAGGAAAATGGGGAGAAGACAGCCTGAGGCTTCACTCTTACCTTGTCTTTGTTGTTTTCCCATGTGAACTGGAGGAGGGAGTTTACTTGAGGAATGTGTAAAATGTCCTGTAGAGCTGCTTCTCCTTGATTTCCCTAGACTTAACAGGAATCTTTAAAGATAAATGTATGTATGTTTGTTTGTTAAAAACAAACAACAGCAACAACAAAAACTGGCTTTAGTGTAACCAGCCTGTTCCCCTTGGCAGTGGGGACAGCCCTGTTGTGCTTCTGGGTAAGTGGAGGACCACGTGAAGAAGGAACTTGGGACCTGAAAATACATACACATACCATTGCATAGTTCCAGATGCATTCTGTAACATATGAGAATAATCAAGCCCTGAAAGAGCAAAAGCAAAACAAAAGGTCCCCTTGCATTCTTTACCAAAATCTGTTGGTAGTGTGGTCTTAGCGTGTGAATGACTGAGGAGTTTTAGCTGGGAAGCTAAATACTTAAGAGTCAAATAAAATCTGCTGTGTTGGATTAGGCTAAAAGTTATTAAGAGCAGCCCCTGCTACAATTATGTTTTATTTCTCATTAGAGCGTAAATTGTAAAGGATTGTCGGCAATAAATTCTGAATTAGTTTGATAAAAGACACTTTCCACAACTTGTGAAATCTAATAAAGATCATTAATATGGCACAATTCAAGACTTCTATAGAGGTGAAGTCAAATGTGACTAAACCTAAATAAAATATTATTAATCGTGTGTGTATTCTAGATTTCAGCCACGTTAGCAATTATATTTTCACTTCACTGTTCAGCAGTTGCAAATGTAGCAAGATTTTTGGCAGAAGACTTGCTTAAGTGAAAACAGATAGCCTTAAACTTAGACATGAAGAAATGCTATTTAACTGTTAAAAAGATAGGTAATCCCACTGACATTAGGAAAAGACAACAAATGATTCTTTTCAGATTCTGACTTTCCCCTAAACAGGTAACTTTAAGCACTGCAGAAACTGTTTGTGAAAGGCAAGTCCCAACTCTGGAGGCCAAGCAGTTTCCCGAGAGAGCCTGATATTTGGGCTGCATGTTTGCTGCCATTGGAGGTACTGTTTGGTATAGACTTTGCTGTCTTGGTTTTTGGGAGCATGTGAACAGTGGTGGGTTTCTAGATAAGAAGTACTCCCAGAGGAACCAAAGGACACCTAGAACCATAGAAATTAACTTGAGGAAAATGTCCGCTTTTATGAAAACTAATGCAAGACAAAAGCACAGGTGTATGTAAGGGACTAGTAGCAGCACCCAAAATCTCAGATGAATGGGTTAGTACAGAAAAAAAAAAAAAAAAAAGTGAAATACTGAGCAAATCAGCCCAGAGGTTGGCTGGGAGTGGAATTGCCCTTCCCAGGCTGTATTCCTACAGGACAGATGGAGTGCATTACCCTAGCTGAGTTGCAGCCAGTCTTAGGTAGGAAAGAAAGATTTGGACGCGTTCTTGCATTGTAGTAATGCCTGTAAGCAAACAAAATAGGAACTAGCACTGTTTCAAATACCAGCAGAGAGAGATTTCTTCCAGACGACGTGAAGTTAGCTGCTGCTCAGAACTGGCCTCTTTCTACGCTGTTAGAGATGTGGCCCTGTTTCACTATTATCTGTGAGAAGAAACTCCGAATTTCACAGATTTGGCTTAACCTCTATACCAGAATTCCAAACTAGTCTTTTTTTCCCCTTCACTCATCAGTCCCACATGTCCTGATTTTAATTATTTAATGGCTTTTTTCAATTTGAAAAAAAAGTGAGATGGTATCTCACAAACTCAGAGGTGATGATTATCCCAACAGAGAAACCAGTTAGGGGCTCTTTCGTCAGTCCCTGGACAACGATGATAGAGAAATGGGATAAGTACATTCTGATTCAACTGTTTATTCCCACATGTAGTTACTAGTTTCTTAGTGATGTTTGTCTCCTTGACTAAGAATTTCAAAATGAAGAGCAACACTGGTGAAATAGCCAAAATATTTGGAAGTGCTTTATTTCAAAATGGAAATAAATAAGTCGTAGAGAATTGAATCTTTATGGTTCTTCCTGCTGATTGTCTTGATTTTGTTTATTTGTTTAAGAAACAAAATGAAACAACAAAACAGAAACAACTATCATCCCAAACCAGGTTGTGATATTTAAAGGGCCAAGTTTGTACATTGTAACATCTCAGCAGCATTAAGTTCTTATGATCCCAACAGAAAGCCACCTTGTGAAGAGAACAGCAGTGTTGATGTTAGGTATCTATTATAGCCTGTAATTCAGTATTTTGGAACTAAAACGTCTTCTGTGCTAGAAGAAGCTCTCAGGAATTTGTCTCGTGCAAAAATGCAGCCTTTTCTTTTACAGTTATACTAGTGCTGTTAATGGGCCCTAGTAAACTTTGTTAAAAGGTCCAAGCAGAAATGCATGTTCTGGGGCATTTACATGCTACAGCCAACAGAAGGAAGGTATCATTATTAATTATACTGTGCATTTGCTTTTGGTCAGTTCATTTTGGTCAGATCATCATTCCTTCTTTTGCTGCCAGAAAGGAAGTTCTGGGGAGTGGGGGAGGAACTAGATTTGTGTTTAGTGCATCTCAAGCTCTGACATCAGAAAACCCAACCACAGTTCTCCCAGGGCAGTGCTAGAGATTTCTCTCAGCTGCGTGCTCTTTTCTTCTTTGCTCTGAAAAAATTAATTTTTCCCTAAGTGTCTAACAGCAGGAAGGTGGTCTCATGGAATACTTCTTTGACTTATGGCTTTCTGAAATATGATGTATTCAAGTAGCATGCAGTTTAGAGGCCAGCACTCTGTAAATTCTAACAGAGATAATAATTGCTGCATAATTGCTGCTTGTCCTATCTATACTGTACCTAAAAAATTATTTGGGAGGTTTGGGTTTCTCCAGCCTGTTGTACTTGTTCTATGTAATTTCCCTGGCAAATAGAATGAAAGTTTTTGAATAAAAAGTGAGGGGAAAAATTTGCTAATGTTGAAGGTAAAATGAGCCATGATATGAAAGACTGTTAATCTGGTTGCTGGTATCTTCCTGACTGGTAATCTGGTAACTGACATTGAGGAGATGTTCACAGCAAGCAGGGATTAGACTCTGAAGGAGAGGCTGAACTATCTTAGTCAGTAGAGGAGGGAGATGCTTCTCAATGTGATAATGGGCAAATTCAGCCCTTCCCTCTGCATCAAGGATGATGTCAGCAGAGTACTGGCAAGATTAGGTTAATGAAGTACAGTGGACTGGGGAGGTAGATGAGGAGGTTTATTAGTATTGTGTGGAGATGAGTTGGTGGGTACTTAAATTAACTTGGTCCCTGTATTTGATGCAATGAGGTTCTTCCCAATGACATAAAGTCATTTCCCACTCTTTGCTCCTGAAGAAGTAACTTTCTCAAATGGCTCTAGAGAGAAGATTTCTAATTAAAAGCTGTGAGTAGGCCCTTGAACAATTATGTATATCAGGGTTTACAAAGCTTTTGATAGTATAGAAGGGATCCTTACAGTTATTTAGTCTTACTTCAGGCATAACAAAGACAAGGGAGTTCCCTGTCTGCTTATGCAAAAGTATTATCCTCTTTTGCTGCATCAATGAGTATATGCCAAATTTTGTAACTTCTGACTTCAAGTAGAGCATACATTTTAGAAAAGCATCCGGTACCAGTTTGAAGGCAAGTGGCAAACTTTGTTTCACTTGGTAACTTTTCCTCACTATTAACAAGACTATTTTATTAATTTATTTTTAATTTGATGCCAGAGTGTTTCTAACTCCCATCCACTAGATACTATACCTTTGCTTATTTAAAAGTAAGGACCTTCTATGTATGTTCATAATGCACGCTGAACCATTTCCTAAGTTCTTCTTGGAAAAGTTAAGATTTAAAATACATTTAAAATGCTCCCTCTTAAAAAATACTTTCAGACTGTGTTCTGTGGCTGCTGTGGTGGTTGCGTGTTCTGGTGAAAACTCCTTCTTTATTGGATGAAAACTATCAAGAGTTATTTTCCACTTTCTAACTTGCTGTGATAGCCAAAAGCTTAAGAAGACAAGTCAACCACTGCATCAGATCTTGGAAAGGAAGTCAAGAGAACATGTCTATCTGGTTTAGCACCAGATCTTGGCAGAGAGGCAGCATTCTTGATAGTAAATCGGTTAATATGGATGATAATGTTTAGCTTGCAAAGATTGTTTTTCAGAGTGTTCCAAACTAATGATAGTCATTAGTCCATTACTAAAGTGAGTCTTAGGCTCTCTGTTCTCATCTCTATTTTTATTTTGTTTACTTTATAGATTTTTAATGTGATAATGACCAGATTGTTTTTGATAGCCTGATGTCATGGGTGATTGAACTGCTAGCTCTGTTTCTTCCATTAGCTCTTGTCTACTCATCACTGCCAACATTATACTGAACAGCTTCCCTCCTCCACTCCTACATCGGTTACATGTGCTGGTGGACAGGAGGGCTGATGTTCAGGGCTTTTGGTTCTTTTTCTGTTCCCTCAGAGTTTGCTTTGAAACTTATGCTTTTCATGTTTGTGTTTCTGCCATTACGTCATGACACTGTGGTGTGGTTTTCCTCAGCTATGCTGAAGACATTCAAATTTTATTTTCTCTTAATCCTCATCACCTGTCCTCTCCCATATTCTGCATGAGGAAAGCACTAGCATTGTTGAAATTGTGCTTTGGTCCATTAGGGTTAAGCAGCAATGCTTTGGGGAGGACAGGGAAGCAGTCTGTAAACGTTGCTGGGACTTTAACCCCATAAACAGTGCCAGCTCTTATTCAGCTGCTGTCTTCTTGGCAGTGTACGCCAAAATATGGGGTGTGCTGCAGTGCTTCTGCTGTCAGAGCAGACCAGGCGAGGATGATGCTGATGGTTGAGAACAGTTTTCTCAGCAAGTTCATAGGTGTATGTGAGCACACCAAGTGCCATTTATAACCGGAGAATTGAGCGGTGTCTTTGGAGGGGGACAGTTATACAGGACTTAGTTTTGGAAAGAGAATGTCATTTTACCTATTAATTTATGAATGTCTAGCTTGCATTGGAGTGCAGTAGCTGAGCTGCTGAGCTTTAACCCCTCCCCTTTTCTGTTGCCATGGGACTATCACCAGCCATCTACACATGCTCCTGACTTTTCTCTCCTGCCCTTCCTCAACCCACTTCTGCTCATTTTTAGTTCACCTTTGCAGAGCCTTGTCCTGCAAAGTTGTCGTTACTGTTTTGAATTGCTGCTGACAAGAATGTTAACACCCATAGTACTGAGCCCTTTTATGGTAGCGCTCTCATTTTATTCTACTTATCTTGGCTCCCAGTCAAGCGCAGCGGTGACCCCAATAGATTTGCTCCTCTGCATGCAAGACTCTAGCAGCGCTGAAGCTTGCTTGTGTTTGTGTTTGATTGTGCAAGTTGCTGAGCACCTCAGACAACTGTTTTCAATTACTCCGACATCAGTGGGAGATGAGGATAAAAATGGTGCTGTGCAGCTCCAGCACGTTGCTGCTATGTTGCCACTGAGAATAGATCAGCCTGCATTGCTGTGGGTTTATGACTTACACGGGAAGGAGTTAACTTTGGGGGGAATGCTGCTGGTGAAGTTTGACACTAAGTGTCACAGTTTGACTGCAGATGCACATTTCTCAATTTCCTTTTACAAATTTTTACAATTTACATTTTGGTAAACTTCAGTGCTATACTACAGTTTCCAGCAAAAGCAAGTAAAAATGTTGTTTAAGTCTTCTGACTCTGCTCGAGTAAAGAACTCTGCATTTCAGCAGTGTGTTCAGCAATATCCGACTTCATCTTAGGACATTTTATCTGAAAATCTCAGAGTTATCAGAGTAAGGTCAAGTGTTTGACAGCTTTGCAGTAGTTACTCCAGAGATATGGAAAGATTCACTGAATGTTTTTGGTTCAGTTAGATATCTAGGGCTTTTGGACAAGGGTAAAATTCATTTAAGATGCTATTAATATATTTTGTTACTTTCATGGTTGTCATTAAAATTTGTGTTCTTAAATTCACATTTTGCCTGAATTTTAAAAATTCAGACTTTTATGAGCCTTTTTCTTTCAAGATCTGGACCCTGTATACACAAATTTTGTTATTCTTTCAGTTATGTGGTACAATAGATACTATTTATTATAGGTATAGAAAGAAGTTTAAATATCACGATTATATGTGAGCATGTGCTTACAACTTGCACAGGAAAATACTATAAAGGCAATTTCAGAAATTTTCCTTGTATACAATGGGGTTTGTGTCTAGGAGTAAGCTTGAGTGATTCATAAAATCCCAGTGGTTTTAAAAATCCTTGAATAAAATTTGTCGGAAAGCACTGTTCCAATATTGTTTGGTCATGCCTTGAGTTTGTTATAAAGAAGTACTATGTGCTGGTGAGGCCTCACCTAGAAAACTGTGTCCAGTTCTGGGCTCCCCAGTACAAAAAAGACAGGGATCTCCTTGAAACAGTCCAGCAGAGGGCTACAAAGGTGATAAAGGGCGTGGAACACCTCCCTGATGAGGAAAGGCTGGGAGACCTGGGGCTGTTCAGCCTTGAGAAAAAAGACTCAGAGGGCATCTGATCCACATCTATAAATACCTAAGGGGTGGAGGCAAAGGGACGAGGCTGAACCCTTCTCAGCAGTGTGTGATGATAGGATGAGGAGAAATGGTCATAAACTGAAGCAGAGGAAGTTCTGCACAAATGTGTGTGGGAACTACTTCAACAGTGCAGTGACGGAGCAGTGGCACAGCTGCACAGAGAGGTGGTGGAGTCTCCTTCTCTGGAGACGTTCCAGACCCGCCTGGACGCCTACCTGTGCAACCTGGGCTAGGGAGCTGCTTTGGCAGGGGGTTGGACTCTGTGATCTCTGGAGGTCCCTTCCAACCCCTACAGTTCGGTGATTCTTTGAAGTGTCAGTTCAAGTAGAAATGTTTTCCATGAATGAAAACTGTTTCCTAAAATTAACTTGGACTGAAAAAAGGAAAGTTAATACTGAAAGAAAAGGCTAATGATTACAAGAAGATACTTCATCATACAACCTTTGCATTTGCAGGTGTTAAACGAAATTTCTTTTGCCTTTCTTGAAATGTTTAATGTTTAGAGTGACAGTGTCTCTTTGTCCCCCTCTGCCTGTCAGGTGGATTACAGCTGTCTTTCTGAATGGCTAGGAAATGAACTCTGAGCAAAATTGTGAAGCATTTATTGTAATTCTATTTCATCGTTATATTTTATTCTTCCTCTTGAAAGTAAGCTTTAAAATTTTATTCTGAACAGTGCTCTGAGGTCTCCCTTGGTCACATTAATAGAACAAGCCCAAGAATAATTTTAATTGATAAATATAGGAATTAAAATTAAAAGATTAAAAAAAAACAGCCTTAAGAACAGGCAGGTGGGAAGTGCCCCCACTTACAATGCCCAGGATGCTCTGCCACAAGCAGTGGTGTTTCTCCAGCATAGCAGTTCAGCAGAGCAAGGCCAACCCTCAATATTTTCTTCAGATTGTAACGCACCAAATCCTACCCTCCTGCTTCTAAGGAGCCACTGTTGAGTGCAATTTTGTAGACCATCGACTTCCCACTAAACATAGGCTGTGGCAGCTGCTGTGCCAGTTGCCAAGGGCAGAGGTTTCAAGTCCTTGTAGTCAGCCGGGTCAGTTGCTAAACACAGTGTTTACACAGAGCTCATTGGTGTGCTTAGGATCTGCTCGGGATGTGCAGCTGTAAATGTAAAGCTTTTTATTATGGTATTTACAGGTAGTCAAAATAAAATAGGGATTTGTGAATGTTTTGGGAGATACTGTGGGATAATGCATTAAGCTCTGACTGAAGGCTGGGGATACTGGTGGTGGCAGTTTGAGGCTGTTTCTGCAAAGTGATTGTAGTTAGAGTTTGGCTTGCTGGTTATGTATCTCGGTATTGACAGACTCTGACATTGAAAAATTGCATAAGATGTCATCACAAGTTAATTGCAGTTCAAAATCTGAGCGATAGTAAAGTTTCCCCTTCCTAAATCTGTAGTTTGTGAGCTTTTAAGATATCCTCACAGTTCACGGCTTGTTTCAACTTCCTTTTTGAATAAGCAGAGGTTTTTCCCTCGGCTATTAAAACGCAAGAAGGTGCACGCATGCGCAGTGGACGCACGAGCGGCGGTGCCGGCAGGTGGGCCGCGCGGGGCGGCGCCTTGGGCGGCTGCGGCCGGCAGAGGGCTCTGTGCGCCCGGCCGTGAGGGGCGAGGGGGAAGGGAGCGGCCCGCCGCGCTCGGTCTGGTAAACAGAGCGGGAGTTGTGGGTTCGGGCCTTTTCCTTAGGCTTTGCACCAAGCCTGAGATCAGATGACTCAGTCCGGACTCATTATTTTAATAGCCTACAGCTAGTTCACATAGCAGCGGGAGTCCACAAAAAAGGCATTTAATTGTTGAAACTCAAACTGGTACATTGTAACTGCAGATTATAGTATTCGGATTTAAGTGATTCAAGTAATTTATAAAGCTTTTTGCACAAGCAAACAAAGTTAAAACGCTGATATTGTAATAAAAAGTAAATAAAACATTCTTTTGTGCGTTAAGACCCAATTAAAGAGCATGATTTCATTTAACAAACTTAAAACGGGCAGGTGATATTTGCCAACATGGCTACAGCTGTGTTTTACATTAGGAAATTAATTAAAATAGTCATTTATGCTTTTTTTCCACTTGCAAGCGTCGGGCCTTTCTGTATTACACCATCTATTTTCTCTTCAGTCATTGTGTTAGGGCGCGTTTGTAACCCATGGAAGCGGGCTGCGTGGCAGCGCTGTTTTTTCCCGACCTAATGAAAACCCGGCTCTGTGCAGTAACGCCGCGAAGTGAAGCAGATCAAACGGCAGCAGGAGGAACTTCCCTGCCGTCAGCCCTCAGATGTCAGGCCCTTCTTCCGCACCCTCGCAGGGCTTCGCTCCGAGCTGAGGTGGGAGGGCGGCTGCCAGCGAGGGAAAGGATGTCTGTTAGACCCAGCGAGGATGGGGGGTTTACTGCTCTCCCAGACGTGCCTGGTTCTGGTGCGATAGCTCGCCCTGAGACTGGTGGGAGAAATGAATGAGGCACAGTTTCAAAATGCAAATCTCCTTCCATCTCACAGGTGAATAATGGGACATGGGGAATTATCCTTGATTCTTAGGTATCCTTGGTTCTTTTTTTTCCCTAACTCGGTGATTCTGTAATGAACTGGTAACTTGGACAGTCATTTCTTCTTCCCGCCAAATCAGCCTCAAGTATACAAATGTACATTTTAAAAGTAGTGTGCAGTTACTGAAATGAGCATTTTCCTTCTGTATGAAAGAGCAAAAACATGAATTATCGCTATTTTCTTTCTCCTCTTTCCCTCACCTGCCTTCACCTGAAGTTTCTCCCCATTTAGGAAGATTCTTTCCCATCAGCTCTTACACAGATGTGTGACTAATTGCCGCAGAGTTCGAAGCGCCGGGAACATTTGGTTTGCCATTTCAGCAAGGGTGGGTTGTTAGCAAGTTGCTATCATCCTTCCAAACAACTCAAGAATCTGAAATTTTGGTTTATTAAGACCAGACATTTCACATTCCTAATGTTAAGATTGCTGCAATTTTCCATTATAAGCTTCGCCCCACCCAGGCCTCTGAAAACAGATTTATAACTCATTTTTCAAAAAATGTTTTCCATCTAAGTCTTTGCTTTGATTTTAAGCTTGGGACTGCATATTCTGAACAGAACGCCCCTTCTCAACGGAAGAGTTGTGTTTTGTATCAGTGTTTTCCCTGATAGATGCAGTGTTTGTTTAAAAATAATCAGTGACTGCATCATAAAAGACTTTGGAGTCTTTGTATTGGAAAGACAACCAGTTTTAATAGGTTTTAAGAGTATCTTTGTCGTATTTCTGTGAATGGACATCCTGGATTTCTTACTGTAGCAACGCTGCTGGCAGAGCCACTGTTGGCAGCATGTGACACATTTCTGAGGGACTGAACAGTGTGTTGGTTAGTGTGTCCAGTTAATACCATGTAAAACATTGAAGTACTACTGATTTATGCACGTGATATTTGACAGCCTCATAGCAAATAAGGAATGTTTTGTGATAGGATCTATTTTTAAATTCTTCCTTGATGAATCCGTCTTTGAGTGTTGACTTGAATTCTCAGAGGAACTTGGTGTGAAATGACACAGGAATACCATGACTTAAATGGAACATTACAGGAATAAAATGTTTGACATTTCAGCTCCCTGCTTCTTAAAGTTTAAAGTCTTCGAGGCATCAATAAAACCAAACCAAGTCCAACAGTAAAAGTGGATGTCACAAATACACAGATCTTTATTTCTGTGTGACTGACTACAAGAAGTCGATTTACATAGTTAGAATAAATTCTTCAAGAAGGAAAGAAGGTGGACCGGTAATGGAAAAAATACAGTATTTTAGGTTATGCACATCTGAAAGTAAAATGTCCTACTGGAACTAGGCGGTTTGACAGTACTTGAGCCTGTGCAGTGAGCCAGAGCACGGCTGGTACACTACTTAAGTCCCACAGCAGAACTATTTTGAGATCTGAGTCAAACTTAGGAGATACAGACCCCATATTTCTTATTCCACAAGCAACGCATTTTCATCTTCTTCTGAGAGACTGGAAATACATTGAAGCTTCACATTTCTACAGGTGAAGAAATAAACTATATAACTGCCCTGCATTTTCCTCCCACTAAAATAAATGTTTAGTTTTCACCCTGCCTTCAAGAATTTTGCACTTCGTTCATGTTAAACTACAGACTAATGTAATAAAAAAAATGAAAAATAGCAATCTTTACATCTTTTAAATTGAATTCCTGATATGTTAAGAGTATTCCTTCACTCTTTCATATGAGATCATCTTCAGTCATTACAGTTACTTGCACTAAGAAAATTAATTTGTTCTTTTGGTATATGTGATGCAAATTTTACAAGTGACAGCATGCCTTTTTGAAGTGGTGTTTTTTAAAAAGTTTTTTAAATGTACATATATGTCTTATTGGAATAACTCTTAGTAGTCAAATTTGTATTTCACATTATTGATGTCTACTGAAATTCTCATTTTGGGCCATCTAATATTTTATGGCAGTCATGTTACTTTTTTTTTATATTAATTGGGATATGAACTGAACTGTAAGGATTAGTGAAATCAGATTTAACAATTAATTAAGTACTAATATATGAAGTATGTGTTACTGGAAGCAGGCAATGACTTGTTTGTTCGTCAGTGACCATAAGCAACTCCAAGGCTGACAAGAGCCCTAGTAAGCCAGTTAGTAAATGTAGGGAGGATGACTTCTGTAATGACAACTGCAATATTACATCAAAGGCAAAGAGTTGCTGCAGCGTCGCAAAAATATAGCCCTAATGCAAGAAAGCCTGCAAACATTTCACACCATCCGAATGCTTCTTTTCTGCCAATGACAAAACTTTGGAGTTAGTTTGGTAGCTAACAACGTGACGTGGAAGTAAAGCACAGCATAGTTAGCACGCTGATTGTTGAGAGGGTTCTCGCAACTCTGTACTCTTAATTTATTTGTAACAGGGATGACTGTACTGTAGCAAGCAGCGTTTGTCTTCCAGCCACTCTCCATGGAAATCACAGGATTTGGAAATTGCAGATAAGTTATAGCTCCTTTCTGTAACTCAATCTTTCAATTTAATACAGGGCAGGAAAGTGGGGAAAATGTAGGGGGAAAGAAAGAGAAATAGAAATAAGTATGTTTCTCATTTCTTAGGAATTACTGATGCTCTCAAGATGATTTCAAATTTTGTTCTTTTTAAGCATATAATTATTATTTGTTGATTGCAACAAACAGAGAAAGCATTTGTGGGCTCTTCCTCGAGTCCCCATCATCTGTCTATGGCATAAGTACCAAACTTTCAATATGAATGAAATTTATAAGACTACCTCTTTCCTGACTGCATTACTGTTCTCATGTTGCCTATGCAGTGTACATTTTTTTCTCACAATGTTAATGTTAAATATATTTTATTATTATCTAAATTAAGTATAGTCCTGAATTTTGCATTTGTTACATGACCTACACAAACTAAAAGAAAGAAACAGAAAAAAAAAACACTTAAAAAACAATCCTTCCTTGAAAAGTTTGTAACATTTGTTTCTAAGTAAACAACTCTTTTTATAGTGGGGAAATGTACAACACTGTTTTGGGGTTTTAATTTTTTAAATTAAAGATTACTTGTGTGCCCTGTGGAAAGGTGATAAAATGGAATTAGTGGAAAGTGTCCAACTAACAGAATAGAGGGGAGAAAAGAAAAAGAAAAAGTAAGTCTTTGCAAAACAGAAAATATTAATGTAGAAAAAATGGGAAGGTTGGGCTTATGTCCAGAGTTTGATTTAGATTAACTGAAATATGAAATAGGAGTCACATGGAAGTTTTTGTTATTCACAAAATCGAGAAACACTAAATTCCTTTCCAGTACTTGTAACTTTGCTTGTATTGATCAACAGCAAATAAACATAAGTTTTACTGTGGGCAAGTATATAGCTTAGGATGGTTAGATAATTGCTGCATTATTTTTATTCATTTGGAGTGATAATAGATTATTTGGCATGTTACCATTAGCTCCACGTAAATAAATTAAATGTGAAGTTTCTCAATCTTCTGAATCAGTTTTCCATGCCAGATGCACAGAACATGCAGTTGGTGGATATTTTATTATGTCTCATAAGAACATGTGATGAGCAGACAATTAAAGTAAATACGTTGAACTCTCTCTCACATTGAGCAGATTTCCTAAGGTTGCACCCTTGACTCTACTGACTGCAGTATGAATAAGGCTGGATGTTGTGCTTTTATCAGTGCTGCAGAAGAAATGCTTTTCAAAGTCTGCTTTTAACTTTTTTTTCTAAAGGCTAAATAATCATAGTAATCTCTAATGCCTCTGCCTCTATGCATGTATTCAGAAAACTGTTGTGTATTGTGCTTTATTTTGTGGTGATCAGTAATTAATGCCAGTAATTAAAAGAAATCTGCTTCTGGCCTAAGATAGTCATCAGTTTGTCAGAAATATTCCTTATTTAGGACATAGAATACTTCCAACAGATCAGTGTGAATAAGTACTGTGAATGAGTGCTTAATTCTTTTGTAAGACCTGATCTCATGAGTACGTCATGATGAAGTCCAACACAGATGCTGGGTGTTTCTGTAATGTGTCTTGAGCTGGAAAGAGTTATTGTCCTGAAACTTAGAAATACTCCTTAATTATGTGCTTGGTCTGCTTGGGGTAAGTGAAATACGGGTATAGGGGAATCATTGAAAAGGATTATTTTGGTTTTTTTCTTCCCCATTTTTGGATGCTTGTTGTGAAATCAGAAAAAAAAATCAAAAAGTAACTGTATAAATCATCTGTTTTAGCAGAATGCAGATACTGGTGGAGGAATGCTTAAGCATGCATCTTAATTGGGCTTTGTTACACTGGTATTTCCTTTTAGGGTATTGCTAGAACTGTGTTGGAAGGTGTCTAAAGAAAAAGTTGATTGATAGCCTCTGTGAAGCAACAGAGATTTTTTAGTGAATACTTCTGTTTCCCCCAGACTACAAAGGATGGCATGTGAAAGTGCTCAGAGAGGCTCATCAAACAATTTGAATTAATAGATGGTATGAGACTTGCTCATATCTGTACTTCCTCATTATCGCAGTATGCAAGGCATTACTGGGGACGTGGATTGTCTTCGCTCTGTCTCAGTTTCGTGAAGTTCAGTAGAGAAAAGCCTTTCATTTTTCCCAGGAGACAAGACAGCTTACTGCTCAGCTCAGTTTAGGTCTCAATCAGACTTCTACTTAACCCAGTGACAGTTCAGCTTAACAATTACCTCCTCTTCCCAGCGTTAGCAAAACCAAACCTCACGGAGTTGTCTTCACATGTCCTGCCCCAAGAGATGGATCCTCCTAATGCCTTTTCGAGGTACTTCCAGCCTAACTTTCTTTTTTTCCCTAAACTCTACGAGCATGATGAGGATTCTTGGGAGCTAAACTTACCATCCCCACCTCCTCCTTTCTCTTGGAACAGCAGAGACCAAGAATTACACAAAAATCTTGAGATAGAAGTGGAAATAAGATTAAGGGGGAAAGCAGATACGTTACCAGCACTTTGCTCTCATAGGTGTAAAGCACAGCAAGAGAATTTAATGTATGGCTTTCAGTATGTAGTTAATCTAGTTTGTGGCCATCAGTTAAGTAAATTTGACCACTTTTGAATCAAATATAATACACAAAAAGTAGTACAAATCTGCTACAAAGCACATTCGATTTTTTTTTCCTTTCAGTCTTAACACTGATCAGCTGTTGGGTTAAGGAGCAGCTTGCCTAAGTGATGGAAACTTAGCCTCATCTCCTCCTGTTGTGGGAAAAGTGACAGGCTCTTCCCAGTGCAGGTTGAGGAAATTCAGCAAACACAAGCTTAATGTCAATATCAGCATTTTTCCATAGTTAACTGTGTGATCATGAGAAAAAGGGTCACAACTAGTTCTGTTCTGCTGTTTTATCATGTTGTGGGCTACTACAACATGTCACTGGTGAGGCTCAGGGTAGGACATATGCATTACTGTCAGGTATCACTGCTATGTTTGTTGGGGTCTTTTTTGGTTATTTTTTAAGCTCATGTGCAACTACACAGTGTTGTGGAGCAGTGCTGGGTGTGAGCATCTTCACAGTGTAATCTGCTAATTCTGCAAGCTTAAAATATTCCCCCTTCCCAATTTGTATGGGTATGTAATAGCTGGAGAATGATGGATTTGTGATTGTGTCTTCTCTGATAGTATATGTTGTAGAAATTAGATTATGAAGGAACTAAATGTAGTAAATTAGTATTCAGTTGCACAGAGAAGCTGTAACACATCTCCTTGCTGTATAAATGTCTGTGGCCACAGAAAGTGATCTATCCAGATCATAGACTCACCAGAAGCCTTTTTCTCTTGAAAAAAAATCCAAGATCATTCAGTCCAGCTGTCCACCTGTCACCAATATTTCCTCACTAAACCATATATCTGCATCAGCAACTTGCAACATTGAGGAAGAGGAGGAAAGTGTGTCTTTTACCTTAATGACCATGCCATTAGTATGAAGGTACATTCTGTAGGACAGTTTGTTTTTATGATGCCATTGCCCACCATCTGTGTATATGAGTGCTTAAACTGTCTCAGAATTGAGCATCGTAAGAGTTTTATGATAAAATAACTCTGACATCATGATGTGAGTCATGATAGGGGCATGAAACAGTACATGCTAGTATATTTAGCTCACGGAAATTTCTGCACGTATGTTCTTCTGTTCACTCTTGATTTCAGAGTTGTTTTATGAGATGCAGAGCTTGGGAGGAAAAAAACTTAGATACATTGCAATGCTTTGACTTTAAAAGGCTTTCTAAATTTTAATGTCACCTGCTTTCTTGTGACTTCTATGCTGTTAACAACAGCTAATAGTTATGTATTATATTGCCACCTATGTGGAAGGTTGTGCAACACTTTCCATTATAAGACTGTTCAGCTGCTTATTATGTTGCCAACATTCAGCTGTTCGGGCTGAAGTTTTCCATGCTGAGTGTCTCCTTCAGGCTGAATTTGTTGGGAAAGTTTCAATAAAAATACTACAACTATACCAGGGAATGAATGCAAGGGGAAATACTGTATTTTACTCATGTTTATTGAAGTTTGCTGCAAGTAATTGGTTCAGCAATCCTTGCACCTATATGTTTTGGAGCAGGGATTTGAATTATTAAGAAGGTGAAAGGGAGAGGGGAGAAAAAGTATGGGTAAAAGATATTTTCCTTCTAAGTTCTGGGCTCCTCCTTGGTACAGTGAGCCACCCATAAGAAGACACACACACCCTATGCTTGTCAAAATATGATCAGTGAGTGACTGGGAGTTGAACAATTATTGTACTTGTTCCACTGCACCTACGTGGTATACTGGGCTTAGAGAGAGAGGGCTGTGAAGTGCAAACAGAATCCTGTGCAATGGGGAGCAGTGACTATAAAATCTGTGTAGTGGTGGAACTGAATAACAAGGTGCTGGAGTTGAGGCTAGCACTTGGAAACCATGGAGGGAGACTGACTCAGAAAGGAGACAGGACGGATCAGAAGATAATGAGAGAGACTATTAAGCAAGGTGAGATATAGCCTAAGTAGTCTTAAGGCAGCCTGTTTCAGTTACACTCCGTTGTCTGATTCCCATACATCTTGTGCATTTAAATAAGGCAGAGAAAATTGTGTGCAGTCATGTAAGATCAAGATTCAACCATAATTGTTTCATTTCGGAGCACTTTATGCCATAATGTATGTTCAACATGAAAATTAAAGCTTTAGTCAGAAATGGTGTTCTGTAGCCATCATTAAAATGCTTATATTATAGGCTTTGAAGGGCACAACCATCATTAAACACAAATATAATATAACATTCGAAAATTGTTTTATTTAATCTATTTCAACAAGATTTCTTTTCAAAAGCGTAGCACTGCCAGTACTACAGCAAATATACAAGGGATTACTTGAATCTGAAAAGGTTGATTTCATACTTCACATGTCAGGAACTGAACTTCTCAACAGATTCTGCCTTCCATCTCTCTCAAGTTGACAGTGTAGACAACAATTGACATTTTGGAACATACCCAATGTGCTTAGCCCAAGTGGGAGTAAGTTAACAGGATGGGGAGAAATCTCAAATTTTCCTGATTTTTATGGACCTCAACCAGGCTAATTGTACCTCAATATTATTCTAACATTGTTATTCATGGCTGAGTTCATTGAATAACAGCATTCATGCGGGTGCAATTTAACATCTCACGCTTGAGGTTATCATCCAAGTTTTCATGGATTTATAATGTTGCCATAACATTTTCATAAGGAAGGAGGCTTCCCATCCAGAAGCAAGCACACATCATACTACAGATTCCAAACACAGTGAATTAAGTGTTTCCTGCTTAGCAGAAAGTAAATGTGTACTGAATTGCCATTTGATTATTTTTATTTTTTTCTTTAATGAAATTTAGAATTCTATCTGGGGAGCGTTTTGCTAATAATATCTCTACCTCTGTTGAGAGAAATTTAAATCTGAGCTGTTAATGTGGATATCATCTTTTTAAATATTAACTTAATAAAAATGCCATATCTGTGTCTGACATGATGCATTGGCTCTGTTACAAAGAAGATAAGCTGTCATGTCATATACCTGTTTATTAATATCTGCAGATTGTGTGTTGATGGTACATATCATGGCAGAGATCCACTTTTTGATGCCTTCATGGTACGGTTCGACGGCATACATCTTTAATATTCTAAGAATACTTGAATTTTTATGCTGCTGTGTTACGATACCTCAATTGCTTTTTCAAATGAGCAGGAGATAGGTCCATTTTTTTCTTTCATATTCAACATACATGCCCCCCTTTTTTTCTTCTTTTTTTTTTAATAGTTCCCCCCCAATTTATACATCCCTCACTGTTCCCCAAGAGCAGTTTTTCTTAGAGACCTCTCCGTAAATACTATCTGGTATATATTCATAAACAGCAAGCAGACACAAATTGTTGGTTTTCCATGAATATGGTGGTTTGCATTAATTGAAATTGTTGGTTGAGTCTGCAGAAGCGGTCAGACTGTCTTGCAGCACCATCTTGTAGACTGTGTGGTATATAAATATGTATTGCTGTGGAGACCCAGGGTGACCTGATGGTCAAAGTGATGGCCCTGGCAGCTCTGCTTCTTACCTGTGCATTGCCACTTTTTGTCATTGTATGTGCAATCATTACAATGCTGTGATCTGCAGAATCAGTTTGTCCAGCCAGCCTGTAGTCTGCTTCTTCACATGCTGACTGGTGTGATCCCTTTTCTCAGGCCTGCTGCTAACTGTGCATCTGCCAGCTCTGTGCTGGTTTTGTGACGCTGATCAGGGGCTGCTTTCATGTCTTCTAAAATATTTGGCGTGTGTCACATCACACTGCAGGACATTTGGTGGGAAATAGATTTACTGTGTGCCAAGAACTTGATAGGGTGGTATGTTATTCTCACAGAGGTACCCAGCGCTGCTCCTTGCCACCTGCAGCTGGTGCAACAACTCAGCATCCTCAGTATTTCCTCCGCAGAGTTGTTCTCTGGTGCTACTTCCACCCATGAGTCTATCTCATTCTTAGACTTCTTTGAGGAGAGCGTGACTATTGGAAGAAAGCCAGGTTGCCCTTACTTAGTCCAATACAAATAATTGCTGGTAATTTCTGTCATTCTGTTTCCTTACTGGGTTGCAAGTATGAGTTTCTAAGTGACAGCTGGCTCCAGGGCAACTGCAGCATACAGGCTCAACAGAAGTTCTCACTTATCTGAATACACCCTTCACAGTTTGCCAAGGTTGTAAGCTCATCATTTAAACCTGGGATCTTGGCTAAAACCTGGCTTTCTCTGAAGCCAGAGAAACCTTCAAGCATGTGGATGTGGCATTAAATGACATGGATTAGTGAGCATAGTGGATATGGGTTGATGGTTGGACTAGATGATCTAAGAAGTCAGACAGACGTAGTTTATGCCTTGACATAAAAGACAGGACCATCCAGAAAGGATTATTAGCATCCCACAGAGATGAACTTTGAGTTGCATTAAACCTTTCTGCAGCACATACCAAAGCACTACAGAGAGGTCTAACTTGGTTTTCAAGAGTTGGGAATTCCCATTTGAGGAGTTACAATTTAACTGGACGTCTTTTATTCCTGACACTGCTGTCTAAAACTCTTAGAATAAAAAATGTGATTATCCTAAGTTGGAAATGATGCATCTATGCATTGTAATTCACAGTACTGCTTTGACCTTCCTGTTCAGTATATTTGACTTCAGTTTTATCTCCCCTAGAGCTACTCAGATACTTTTTCACAGAGGGATTAAGTGTAGTTTGTTGTAATATCGTGTACAATAATGATCTTCGGTTGGAGATTTAAAAAGCCTGTGCATTTGTGCATGATGTAAGTGGCTAATACGAATTATATGAAAATGAGAAAGTTGATGGAGAAGTTAGTAGTCTTGAAATCTCTGTGTTTTGGGGAAATTTGTCATGGCTGATTTTGAAACTCCAGCTGGTCATTGAGAGCTTTACCTAAAGCTTTCTTGCTGACTGTATTTGAAATCTCTCATCCCCATGATTCTCCTTGTTCTAGGTTTATGACTGATGCAGCTCGACGTGAGCAGGAGTCTTTGAAGAAGAAGATTCAGCCGAAACTCTCTTTGACTTTGTCAAGCACAGTGTCCCGTGGGAATGTATCCACTCCACCTCGCCACAGCAGTGGAAGCCTTACTCCTCCCGTCACCCCTCCAATCACTCCTTCCTCTTCGTTTCGTAGTAGTACTCCAACAGGTAAGCATGTACTGTTTTGCTTATCCCCAACTCAGCTTGCATTTTTTCTGTATGGCTTTTGAGAATATTTATTGAATGAATACTCTTTCACCTTCTCGTTTTTGGAGGCATTAACGTACAAAAACAACAAATAAGTTTGCAGTAAGTAAGTTTGCCATAAACAAGCTTGCAGTCAAAACTTCTACAGCAAAACAGGGGACTTTTGGACAAAGCAATGCCCTCCTGTCTACGCAGGACTTCCTTCTCCAGACAAAGTCTTCGACCTTCAGTTTGTTGTCATGGCAGTGGTCCTATCCTGCAAGTTTTTTAGGCAATCTCAGGCATACCACAGATTAAATGTTTTTGGCTGGTCTGCTACAATGTTTTGTAGTAAACAAAATCAACATATTCCTCTTAGTAAGAAATAGCATTAGTATCCCTGCTTTGATAAATTGCATTGCCATGCGTTTTGCATATTGCAGTAAGCTATTTAATTTGCAATAATTGCATAAGCTATTTAACATTTTGGTATTAATGATTAAATTAAAAAGGTGTAGCAGTCCATGTGTCACCCTCTCTTAAGTTCTGAAATGAATGGTTTGTTCAGTGTGTTCCTGGGTATGGAAAAGGAAAGGATGTTGAGTACAGCTAAACAATGAAGTCTGAAAGTAATACAGAAAACTTAACAAGTAAATTTTTCTTATTTATGAATTGGCTCACTTCCTTTGATACAGATGTCAAGGAATTTCTCCTTCCTTTTGTTTTGTTTTGTTCAGCTTCTAATGAGTAGGCTAAATCATGATGTGGTCAAGTAGCATAAATTAGAATGTCTATCAGGACCACTGTATAACTATCTGCTGTTTGAAATACTCTCCACTAAACACTAAAGAAAATTTATAGTGAAATAATTCTATTTTTGTTATTTATATAAATTTTCAATCTATTAGAGTTATTCAGAATGTTGTTTTACCTGCAGTTAGGAGAATCAGCTTGTTTTGGCTAAGTGAGTTTATAACTGAGTCCTCCTTGCCAGGTTATAAATAATATCAGCTTCCACTTTCTGCATTCTGTATTACAAGTTTCCCCTTGGAGCTATATTCCAAGGTTAGGATTTGGAATAGCCTGGTAGCAGAAACAAAATATAAAACAGATAATCTTTCTTGAAGATGTTTGGTTCCTTTTTTTAAAAAAAAAAGTTAATTGAGTTATATTTCAGCAGAAATTTCTCACCTCAGAATTTCCATTTTTGCTATCTTACTAGTTTGTCTGGACCTAAAATGAGCATCGTGATTTCTCTGATAACGGCAGAATTTCTCCTAGCATTTTCTTGGCATAGGATTCTGTTCTCAGTGATAGTTATAACATACATGCATGTATACTCTACATGTTCCCTGCTTGATCAGAGGGGTTAGAGCAGATGACCTCCAGAGGTCCCTTCCAACCCTAACCGTGCTGTGGTTCTCTGATTTGTAGATCACATGCTCAGAGTCCTGTTGTGGCTGAGCTTCTCTTCCTTCCTGTGCAGAAGGGAGACTAGGAAAATGTCATCTGGGTTGATGTTAACTACTGTAATCCAAAATAATCTTTTCCTCATCATACTTTGCACCTATACTTCATCAGAAAAGAAACAGGATTGCTTTTACAACTTTATTCATCGTTATAGTGTTACTTACATTATCTCTGATCTGTTGTTCAGTACTTTGTACGGGTATTGAAATTCAGCTATTTCTGGCATTACTGTTGCTGCACTAGTTGTAAGTCCAGAATGGTTCCATTTCAAAAGGTAGAGAGAAAGCATGCCTTGAAAGCTGATGAGATGGCATACAAATCTGCATGTCCCTCAGCAGAGAATAGCTGTCCTATCTATGGCTGTTTGCCATTCTTTCTCAAGGCACAAACTGCGAACCTTTTGGATCCCATTTTCCAATTGGTGTCCTCCATTTAGGTTTGCTGCTTGCCTTGGCCTCGCTACATTTGGTGGTCTTGTCTTGAATAAAGCGGCCTGAACCTCAGTTATCTCTGTGTATGTCCTTAGAGTGTATGTCCCACCATTGCCTGATGTTGTTAAGCTGCTGCTGTCATTTTTTAGCAAAGTGTAATTTCAAATAATTATCTCCCATCCACAAGTTGACCAGATTTGAACCCATTTAGCTTATGAAATCTGATAAGAAACAGTTCAAGGTAGTTTGGCTGCAGAGAATATTAAGACTTCCAGTAAAAATCTATGCCAAAGGACTACAGGCCAAATTCTCAGAGCTGAGCAGCTTCCAAGTTGACACACATACATGCTGCAACCGTTACAGGCATATGTACACCACTTTCTTGTGCATAAATGGGATTATTAACAAATGGCATCTTTAGCAGAAATATGCAGTGAAAAAGTGTATTCTTGAAGGCTCTTTCAGGCAATGAGGTAGGCAGTGTATTTATTTGTAAACTCTGTCCATTTGTGATTGTGGTGGGAAGCAGAAATGCAGCAGATGATAATTTTCTGTACCTCCCCCCATTCCCTCAGAGGTGACAGGCATGTGCTGTCTCTGCTTACATTCAGCTTTTTGTTCCATCTCCTGTAACAAGTTTTCTCTTCTTCTCAAGAGCTACATCCTCTAATAATTGCCTACAGTTCACTTTAAGAAATTTGCTCCTGTTTTTGTTGTAGCAATAGTGTCTCCCAGGAGACTTCGTTTAGCCGGCTTAAAGCTCTTGTTAGGATTCACAGGCAGGATTTAGCAGAAGAAATGGCTTCCATCGGTAATAGACTCCTTAGGGTGCAAGGGAAATAGAGCTAAGTAGCAGCAGCACACAGCTTATTTTGGAAAGACATTAACATTCTCAAGCACTGAAATATCTTTCTTTAAGGAGTGCTCAATTAAGTCACAAAAATTTGTGTTGCCTTTATTTTTAAATAGCCGTTTTAAACCCACAAAACTAATGAAGTCAGAAGTTATGGATAAAAATGGGGCTGACATTGCATCCTTAACATACGCTGTTAATTTCTTAAGCATTTTTATACATCTCTGTGGCTCACAGATGAAATTTCCACCCCTAATTTCCTGTCTTTTGAGTGTAAGTCAGAGCATTGACGCTCCTTTGAAAACTATGATATCTCCTCATACTGAAAAGTTTTAAAAAGATTCAGTGATAGTGATTTATTGGTAATTCGTTATAAAAATAATGTTGCCCCAGGTTTAGTTACAAAAGTAGTTCATAGTAATGAGCCTCAAACTTAAAGAAAATAAAATAAAGCCATTTTTGCACTGAAAAAGTGCCAAAAATCATATGAAGTCGCTGTTTTGTGTTTGTTTTTTCTTCTGCATATGACTTTTTTTTCCTTTTTTTTTTTTTTTTTCTTTTTCTTTAATGATTCCAAGCCTGGGTTTGTAAATTTCAGCCTGGAGTGAATTTCTGGTTCTCTTATAAATCCTCGAGCAAGAGTTTAATACTACCAACTGGCTTTTTTAATGGCTCAACCCTAAGTCTTGTCCCTTTCACCTCCCCCCAAAAAAGCTGGAATATTTGGAAACCTCATAATTGGCATTACATTTTTCTCTGAAGAAACTGGCTCTCAGACCCCCTTTCCTGTTTATTTTGATTTTAATAGATTACAAGGTATAACATTTATGCAGTTTTAATAGGTTTATAAACCTACTTACTGCCTGATTGCACTGGGCAGCTGATGGCGGTGAGTCCTGGCAGCAAGCACTGAAGATTCTATGGTTGGCTGCAATAGCTACAGCCATGTGTCAGTCCTCCCACTTGTAAAGGAGATGAAAGAGGTAAGTTTTCATGGGTGGTCAGAGCTGACCCTATGAGGGAGTTGGCAGGTCCCACTTTGATTTGCAGCTGTCATTTAAATAGCTGACTACCTATTGGTTTATCTTACTAATTAGGGTAAATGCCTTTCTGGGGAGTCAAATTTGTGCAGTCATTTCTGATTGACTTCATTAGAAAAGTTTCACATTTCTATAATATGGCCAATTTCTTTGAGATTTCCACTAGCCCAATCTTTGTATTTACAGAATTGACCCCGTTTTCCACCCACAGGAAACTCCCAGCTTTTTTGGCCTCTTCCTTTTATTTATTTTGTGTGTGTGTGTGTTTTTAACTTTTATGTTTTATTTTTGAAGTAAAATTTGAACTCAATAATTAATTTCAATTTGCTGAAAAATATACTTTGTAGAACTGAATGCTTAACAATCGAAGACTAAACCAGTAATACTGTAATCAGACAGGCTTAAAGATTCTAAACAGTAATACTTGTAGACATAAAGGAAAACTGAGGTTTACACATTAGTACTATTGATGTAGAAACCTTTATATTTATGATCTGGGGGTATTATTTGAATAATGATTCGGCAGATCTGTGGCAATGTGTAGTTTACAGTGAAGTGTAGTGGGCAGTACAGTCTAGATAGCTGAAATCAAGACTGCTTTGTGGCTTTGTCAGTAATCCCAAAGCTGGACCGTTTCAGCCGGTTAGAATATATCATGTGAAACGAGCTAATATTTTTCTAATAAATCGTACCAGTGGTAAACCATGACTTATGTAACATATGATTTAAAGACAGGAAGTGAAACTTAATATATTTTCAGTTAAAAGAAGAATCAGTCCACAGCTAGTGTGTATTTTCAGATCCTGTTGTAATACGTACTTTTGATACCCAGCGTGACTGAACTTTTAAATCTGTACAGTGATTTTAAATGTTTAATTCTGTTGTAGATTTTGTTTCTTTCAAAGAGAATCATTCCTCATTCACTCCACTACAGAGTGTCTTCTATGATTAATACCGTGTATGTATAAACTTATATGCAATAAAATTAATAGATTCTTACAACTCAGGCTATTAATCTTTCCTCTTATTCAGTTGGATTTTGTTCAGTTTTCAACTGCAACTCCTGGCCAAACCTTGACCAAAAAGTTACAGCTTCCTTTTGGTGTTAACGAGTGTTGCTGCTGATGAAATAATTTAGAGCTTCATTGTTCCCTTTATGGCTGACTAATTTAAAGGAGATTAAACTGTCTGTGTTACAACTCAGGATCTCCTTTCTCTTTCTTGTCCAAGGCAGTTGGGTCTCAGAAATGAATCTGTAAGAGTCCACCTCACTTGTGGCTCACTAAGAGCTTGTCTTTGCGGGAGCTTTGCTTTGGGGGAGATTGTAAAGTAGTGTGGAACAATTTGGGAGCTTTCTCAACAAGCATTGTTAACTGAAGCAAAGAGATATTATTCGTAGAATTCTCCTGTATAGCATTTTCCTTCATGGGTAACTCTTGAAGGAACCCCAGGGGCCTTCTCTTGAACCTATTCATTTTCATTTTTGAGAATGCTGAAGTTGAAAGCAAACCACCCATTGTTTGCTGGTAATAGCAATCAGAAACACAATAGTAACCAGCCATTGGAACTGGGTACTGAAATGGGGTGAGAGACGTGCCAGAAACTAATATGGTTTAGATTCTAAATGTGTGTTTGATTTCTTTTACTTTAGTTGTTTGAAAAATATGTTGTTTTCTGTAATGCAAAAGCTCGTTTCTCTTCATAGGTATTAATGCAGCTAACATTCTAGCACAGTTTCCATATGTTAAGCTTTCAACAATGAAGTTATCATATGACACTGACAGCTGTTGCGCAGAGAGCCATTGCAGCACATTAAACAGAGTCCAGCGGAGAAGGAGATCTGCTCAGCTAAGCTGCTTCATAAGTTTAAAGTGGACAGTGGAAATGTAAAATAAGTCTGAAATTTGTTGAGGGCTGAAAGGAGGAGGAATGAGTTGCTCAGAGTTTTTTGTTTACTGATGTGCTATCAATACGTAGCCCAGTTAATCTGGAATGTTAGCAGAACTGCTATTTATATCAGAATGTTTTTAGTTTCTGTCAGCAGATGGTATTTCTGAACTCCATGTTAGGGTGAATCAGAGCAGACTGTGAACCATTAAATCCGCTATTCACTTGATAATCTGCAACAGCTTTTTCTTGGAGCCATGCAGATTGGCTCAGTGTCGATGTGTGTAGAAGAGAGCTTGCTCTTTTGTGGTGTGCTGGATTTTTTTAAGGATAGTATGCTGCTAAACCTTCTCATTCGGGGCAGTCAGATCGATGGAAGCAAGTACATGTTGTTGGGCGTGGTGGTCTTTTTGAAAAACTGTGCTACAAATTCAGCTTGTATGCATTTAAGCACAGGATTAGTGGTAAGCATCGAACTAGTCACTGAGGAAGTGAATGCCTAAATCTAAGCATTTAACAAGTCCTTTTGCCAGACCAGAATTAAGTGCACTTTGCAGAGTTGCAAACTCAAGAATTTATGTGAGCACAAAGCATAACTTTAGCCATTCACTTCAAAGAAATCTTCACCTGCATTAGCCAATCTGAAATACTCTGGTTTAATTATTACACCTTGTAGTAATATAGTATAGTATCATGCAGATGTAATTGGAAAAAAATAATGAAAAGTGGAAATATGAGATCAAATCCCGGGGCTCTTTTATTAAATCGTCGCTGAGCATTTGGCTAGGAGTGCCACATTTTTGTGTGTATGACTTATGGGGTGCCTAGTGTAGTAAAGCACAGATCAACCGAGTTCTACTGTAACTTGAAAAAACACACTTTGAGATGTAAGAGGAACCATCTCATTAGTTGTTCAGATTAACAGAAGTTCCTGCTTGCTTAACTGCCACTTAACTCGTGTGCAGTGTTTTTACTTAAAAAGTACATATACAGGCTAGTATGGCAAACGGTATGGGCAAATAACTAAGTCATACTTAGATTTGTAGACCAAATCACGTTCTCCAGCATAAGGGAAGTTGTCTGAATGCATTGGTATTTCAGGCCTACAATGTATGATAAAATATATGATAGAGTATCTCAAGGCGACTGCATTGTGGCCTGTGGCAAAGCTTCCCTCTGAGGGGCTTGGCTGGTGCCAAGGATTTCACCTTTTCTGCACAGATGACGAATGAGAACTTTGTAGTTACTGGAGCCAAAATGGTTCCATCTAATTGCAGGTTTGGGGGGCCTATGTTAATCCTACACACTAATTAATATGTACATATGTTTGCCCAGCATTTAGCAGTCTGAGGCGTCTATTCTAACAGAGCCTTATGGGTGTTCTTGTAAAAAGTAAATGCATAAATAATAATTTAAAAAATAATGAAGGGCATTGTGCAAAACAGTTGATCTACATATGAGTTAACTGTAATATATGTGTGTGCTGAGACATGGTGTGAGATTTTAGCACAAACTTTTGGCTGCGGTTGTAACTGGGCATGAATAATAAGTAAAATCAGTGGTAGTTTCTGCCTTAAGGAATAAAGCTGTAGGAGGAGGTTTCCAATAACAATGAAAAATAATAAGTGAAAGTGCAATTATTTCCTATAGGCGTTTTCTTAGCACAGGTGGGATTTGTTCTCAGCACCAGCTATAAAGACGTAGTTTTTTCAGAGCTCGATGCCACATTCCCCTGATTTAAAGGGGGCCAGGCTTTAAACTTGTACGTATTCATCTCCTTCCAGTTTTCCAGTGAGAAAAATGCTTAAGTGCTTATCACTCTGCTTTGGCTTAAGTAACAGCCCTGTCTTTCCGGCATGCATCTATTGTCATACAGGTTCCTTAAAGAGGCAGAACTACATATGAGGTGGGTTACTTGCTGACAAAAAACAAACCAAAACCAAGGGAGTAGTTTAAAAAAAAAAGATTAGTGACAGATTAGTTTCTTGTATCTAGCACGGGAGATAAGCTAGGTAAGGAACAACATCCAGAAAGATCACAGGGGGAACTCTGGCAACGAGGTGTCGCTGGGGGCTGAGGGTTGGCACGGGAAGTAGAATAGGTGTGAGAGAGAAAGGGAGATTTTGCCTGAAAAATCTAAACAGGGCAGAATTTCAGAGGCAGATCTTTTCTACTTTAAATCATTTCATTTCTGTTCCATTATTTCATCCATGTCTTTGATCCGTCAAAGAATATCTTGATTTTTTTTTTCTCCTTTGTACTGCATCATTACATGACATTTAATGAAATGTAGCTGTGTGATGGGCATGTCTCTTAGCAGAAGCCAGGGAGGTCTGCTCATGTGTCACTTCTTTAGTTTGGTTAGTTTTTATCATCTCGCAGGCAACACTGCAGTCTTTAACTGTTCCACAAACCACATCCCCATCTGCCTTACATTCAGAAATTATTTTAAATAGTTGTTGGGAAAAATAGGACTGTGCTGTGGGGGGAAAATACTTGAACGGTGTTGTATTTTTTAAATTCTTCTCAAAGCTTTCCTCTGCATTTTTCTGTCGTCCTTCCTTTTCCTGCTTTATGGGTACGTTTTCCTTGCAATTTTGTTGAATTTCTCATTTTAACTTTGGCAGGGGAAAATGTGTTGAGCTCAGTTTTTTATGAAAAAAAAAAAAAACGTGCTGTGAGCACTAAGTTTTCAGATTTTGTGCTTTCCAGTAGAATTCTGCCTTTTGCTAGAGGGGAAGGTGCATCAGAAATTTCACACTGCATCTTACTCATCTCCCTCACTGCAGGAAGCTTTACATGTCGCCTCCCATCCGTTGTATTTCTTCCTCCCAGCTCATTTGGAGCATTCTTGTTTGATTCAGACATAAAACCTACCAGCAATTACAGAGCTACTGTGCGGTAGAATTGTGTTTTAGTTGCACATACCTGTAATTAATTGTATGGGAATTTTCACAGTACTCTCCCTGAGGAGCAATTTCATTGAAAAGTAACTATGTTGTCTAGACTACAGCAACTCATAAAATCATCACTGGTTTTGATTTTTGAGCTACAAAGCAGTAATAGAACCATGGCTCATAGATTTAAAGTACTTCCAAGTGCAGGAACTGTTTTATAATCCCCGTCTTAGAAGTCTAACCTGACAAACTGTTTTTAACAGGGTCGAGAATAGAAAATAATAAGCTCAAAGAAAAGATAGTCTCTGTGTTAACTTGTGATGGGAACTTTTTGGTGCAAAACTGCATCCTTTGAATGTGGATCTTTCTTCCCCCAAATGCAAAAAAAGAGGTATGTGTTTTGTAGAAAGCACTTTGAATGTGACTGCCTTCCATGGCTTGTGGCATAACTGGTTTAATGTAGGAATAGTTTGACACTCAAAAGGGAACTTCACTGGTCCTGAGTAACAATGACAGCATTCATGTTTGTGTATTTACACTGTGAGGGCCAATTGGTGGCAGGATTAAAAAGAAAAAAACAACCCACAACTATTTGGCTTTATGAATAATCTGCTAATTACCTCGAAAACTGCTAACTGAATGCACAAATGTATTTCAGAAAGTTGGAAACAATAGATGGACCCATGGCGTTTTTAGGTGGTTGCTTAAATTGCATATACAGACGCACACACACGTACTCACACATAAAATTCTACACTGAAACACTGAACAGGATTATTTTGTACCGTTACAGTGACTCCAGAACTGAGAGGAATACTCTACTAGTGCTGTATGTCTGCACACTGAAAGGAGTTAGGTTTTCAGAGAGTTTTTACAGTCCCTAGCAGAAAAAAAATAACCCTGTACTTTCTTAGGCCAACACTTCAATGCGCTGAAGATGGTGAAACTTAAGCAAATGTTTGAGTTTTCCTTGCACCTTAGCCAAAGCAAATCAGAGGCAGAAAAAAGCAAGGGCTAACATGTCATTTCACACTTGATGATTTAAAACGCAGTTTTATTTCACAGGGGAAATGGTGTATTGTGGGTTGATGTTAGCCAGTACGTGAACATCAAAATCAGGTGAAGTGCCAGGAAACACAGGACAGTTTAGCTTTCACATGTTACCAAGTGAGCTAAAGGCTTGCTAACCCCAAAACTATATATTCCCTTGTCTTTTAAGCACTTGTGGCCTTGCAGGTGGGAGACACCACTCTAATTCTAACAGAAGATCAGATGTGGTCCGCACTAGGACAGCCTCTGTCTTGGTAAGGTTTCTCCATATATAGTCACCGTTATCCTGAGCAGTTTCCTGACACTTCTGCCTCTTAATGCCAAAGGATACCAAAAGCCAAGAAGCTATGGAAAATAACAGCTTGAAAAGTGCTTTCATTTCTGTCTTAGGCCAGTGATGTATGAAACAACTCACACCTGCTATCGTATATCGCACCTTATTGAAACCATGATAGCCTCAAAAGAAGGTTTGTGACAGCATACCACAGGCAGTGCAGTGCAAATTCTATGTTATCAAAAGAAATGAGAGGAAATACAACTCCCCCCTAATATGTTGTCATCTTTGTATGCTGAAATTGTATTTATTTTTCAGAAAAACAGTAAGGTTTTGTTAAAAACCTTAACAGCTTTATCCTGTGCATTGGCAGGATGACAAAAGCTTTGATCCTGGTTCAGAATTAAATTTAGTCCTTGCTACTGCTTTTGAGTATTGGGTTATCTCTCAGGTTATATTGATGGAGTTTCTTAAATCGAGATAGTCAGGCAGGTAGAGTAGTTCTGTGCTAAGCATAGTTCTTGTGCAAAATAAATCCTACCCTTCATGGTGTTGAAGTAGAGAATCTGCCATTGCCTCCCCTGTTGTTGGACAAGGCTATCATCCTCCAAGGGCTTGCAAGCATGGAATCTCTTCAGCATAAAACTGCTGAAAGAATGCTGGGCTGCTTTGGTCCTCTGTGAGCAGCTTGCCACAGGACACCCTTGGCATGATT